>NW_023604295.1:600000-1182500 GCF_014898055.3 Talpa occidentalis
CACGGACAAGCGCGGCTGCCGCGTAGCCTCCGGTGGGCTGGCTCTGCGGTTGGCCATGGCGCCCACTCCGTGCGGGCCTGCCCGGGGCTCAGACCCGGGGCTCCCCCCCCACTCTGCCTCGGACAGACCTCAACCCGCCTCTCCACCCAGGCCCCGCCCCGGGCCTCTGCTGTGGGTTGATCTAATTCACCCCCTCACCACGAGCCAGGGTGACGGGCCTCTCCAGGCCTGTGTGTCCATCCGCAACGGACGAGCAGGCCCTGGCCAGAGACCCTGCCCCAGAGGACGGTGGGCAGGGGAGGACACGGTGGGGGGACCCTCCAGCCCGCCCGTCAGAGGCCGGGGGGTGAGAAACTGTCCCAGCGAGAGGGGCCGCGGGGGACTGACCAGAAGATCCCGACGGGGCCCGGGGAGACCGGGGCCTCCCCACACACGGGCTCGGGGCTCCCAGTGCAGCCGGCGGGCCTGGGGACACAGCCGACCCGCTGCTGCCGGCCTGGGGCTGGGGGCTGGTGTGGGGGCCAGATACCCTTTTTGTCTGCAAAGCAGCTACCGTTAGGAAGTAACATCCATTCACGCCCCCGCGCCCCGCCGGAGCGGACGGCCAGAGGCTCGGGGCCGGGACAGCTGGGAAGGGCCCGCACAGGCAACCACACACCCGGGGAGCCGGCAGCCAGGCAGGGGCCCCGCATTCCTCTGGGGCCTGCTGGCCGGGGATTATCCCGACCCCCCCGCTGCCCGGAGCTGGAGCACATTTTTCAGATGAGAAAACTTCACGCAGGAGACCCCAGAGCGGGGTCACATTTTTGTGCAAGCACCAGGAATGGAATCTGCTCCGCAGGCCGGGGCTCCCGGTCTGGACCACGTGCTCGAGCGCCCCCCGCCAGGCCCCTCCCGCGCTCAGCCCAGCGTCCCCAACAGGCCGCCAGCGCCTGCCCCGGCGGCCGCACAGGCAAAGCAGGTCCCCCAGGAAGGCGCAGGTCCCCCAGCAGTGACCAGGGCCCTCGGCGGGCCTGCCTCTGCCCCGGGGAGCTGGACCCACAGCCGGGCCCCGTGCACCAGCCCCCCAGAGACCACCCGGCCCGGGGAGACCACCGGAGGTGTGGTCGGGGGTGGGACGGTGGGAGTCGGGTCAGGACAGCCGCGTGCAGCCCGCCCCGGCCTGAGCCGCCCTCCACGCCGCTGGCCACTCACCCTCGGGTGCGCTGCCGCCGGCCGCCGGCCTCCAGCTGCAGCAGCTCGGGGAGGGCGTCCCTCAGGGGCTGCAGGTCGCCCACCACGGCCGTGGCTCTGCGCCGCTGCTCAGCCCGGTGCGCCTGCTGGGCCAGCTCCAGGGCCTGGATCTCTGGGGAAGGTGGCACGTGAGCCCAGCAAGGCCCCCTGCCGCCCCCAACACTCCTCCCTGGAAGCTGGGGGGAGGGGAGGCTGGAGCTACTCTCTCCCCGTAATCACAGAGGCGCTGCAGGCTGCAAGCGGGAGGCTTCTCTAGAGCAAGGACCAGGCTGGAGGCGCCCGTGGGTGGAGGGAGGGGCGGGGGAGTCAGACCCAGAGCGGTCCCTGGGGGCCGGGCAGCCGCTCCTCCTGTGTGTGGTGCCTCGGGGCGCAAACAGCAGGGGGCGCGGCCAGGCGGGCAGCAGCCCAAAGGGGGCTCTCGGAGGCGGCTAGCCTGGTGGTGGGGCGGGGGCAGCGCGGCCAGGGCAGAGCCCCGGGAGGGGTGCAGAGCAAAGTGGGGCGCAGAGACAAGGCGGTGGCTGTCCAGGGCCGCGGCTGCTGTGCCAGATGGGCCCCGAGGGGCTCGGCCTTGGGGTTGGAATTTCACTTAGAAACATCTTGAAGCTGCCCACACAACACGAGCTCAGACGCGTGACCTGTGCCGGCTGCTGGCCATGTGCAGGCCTGGCCGAGGCTGACCGTGCAGGTCCCATGTCCATTTGCCCCGCCCCAGGGTCCTCAGAGAGAAATAGACGCTGCCGAGCTGGCCAGGACGCCCTCTGCCCTGTGCGGGCACCGGGCTCGCTGGGCCCTAAGCAGCCAGCCTCTGGCCGCGTCGGCACGGGGAGGCAAGGCCACCGCCACCCCCGGAGAAAGCACAGCAGGAAGGAGCCCACCAGCACCACCCCGGCCCCTCGGGGTCAGACCCTCCTGCAGCCCTATTCTCTGCAGTGGGCCGGGGCGCGGCTATCCCCACGGCACCCCGGGTCACCTGGCCGCCGCCCGGCCTATGAGCGCTTCCTCCTGGCCTGGCCCTTCCGGCTCTTAACCCCGGAGACCCACCTGACGAGCGGGTCCTACCAGCGACACCAACGTGTCTCCCAGACCTTTGCTCTGAGTCTGAGGGGCCAGGTGGGTGATGCAGCCTGTTTTGCTTAAGAAAACTCTACCCTGGACCTCCCCAGTGGCGCAGCAGGTTGAGCACAGCCTGTGAAGCTGTCCACAGCCTCTGCAGCGCGGGTTCGATACCCGGCCAGCCAGGGAGCGACCCACAGGGCGCAGCAGACCTCTCCTGTCTCCCCGCTGCTCCCCCAGCAGTGTATTTCATCAGTCTGCCTGTTCTGCTCCCCGCTCTGGCTCTGGCTCATCCTCTCGCCCTCTGGTGCCTCTGGCCTGTGCCCAGCTCTTGTACAACAAATAAATAATCTTAAAAAAAAAAAGAAAGAAAGAAAAAGAAAACCCTGCCCGACTCCAAGTCGCGGAGCAGAGCTAGGCTGGGGTCCAGACACTCGGGCGTCCTGGTGCTGCTGCTTTACAAAGACTCTCCCTTCCTCGTCCAGCTGCTCTGGGTTCTTGTGAAGAAGCGCTGGCCTCCAAGTGTGGCCTGTGACCCGCCTCTCCCACCCCACACCCCCAGGAGGGCCAGCTGGCGCTCTAGGCCGGCCTCGCCGAGGACTGGCACCCCGTGCTTCTGGCTTAAGGTGGCATCAACACCCCAGGTCCTTTCCATGCAGTCCCCACAGGAGAAACAACACCCCCTCAGGGACCACCCAAACGTAACAGAAGGCAAGAAACTAATAACTGGGGAAGAAAACAGCAAGTTTCCATGAACAACGTGAACCACACGCTTCACGCCTTCCAAGAAAACAATCATCACAGACCGCGCTTTAGCTGAGCACGCAAAGCAGCGATCCCGAGTTAACCCTGTAGGCCGCAGGCCTAGGGGGGCCACGGCGAGGCACCCCCAGACCCCACTGGAGCCGCGACCTGCTGGCCAGAGACAGCCTGCCCACCCCGTCGCCCCCACACACCCACGCACAAGGGCCCCAGAGGCCTCCATGGGCCGACTTACTCTGCAGCCAGCTGGCGCGCCTCAGCCTCAGCCTCTCCTTCTTGGGCAGCACGGCCTTGGGCTCTGCACCTGGGGACGAGGGACGAGAGACACGGGTGAGAGGTGTCCGCAGGCCAGGGCCCCTGGAGAGCTCTGAAGCCCCACCCAAGACCTGCTCTGCCCCAAAGCCACAGCCTCACAGGAGGCAGGCAGGTCTGCAGTGGCTGGGGGTCTGGGGGCCCATCCTCCCCCGGCCCGGCCCCGCCCAGACCCTCCCGGCCCAATGCAACAGGCAGCTGCTCTTCCGGGAACTCTCAGACTCGTGCAGAGAGAGAGCAGCAGCAGGGAGCCCCGAGGGCTGCGCACCCCCAGCTTCATCCACCATCCCCGAATCTGAGGGCGGACCCAGAAGCACCCCCTCTGTCCTGAGGCTCCAGCTGCACAGGACACCAGCTCCCCCACAGCCCTGACCCAGACCCACCTCGCCACCTTCGCTCCCCAAGTTGCTCTGAGACCTGGGGTGCAGACGCAGAAGGAAAGTGAGCCCTGCCTCCGGGCGGCAGAGGGTGGAGAGGCCCAAGGCCAGCCAGCCCCTGCTCCAGGCTCTGCCGCCCCCTGCTGGGCACGGCCGCACCTGCACTGCAGCTGGGGGCCAGCCCCGGCTCGGGCGGCTCAGGCAGCGCCTCTCTGCGGGGTCTCAGCAGGGAGAGGAGGCGGCACCCTGTGTCCCTGCAGCCTGGCCTCCTCCCAGGGCCGAGTCCGGGGGGACATGCTGCCCAGCCCAGGCCGCACACCAGAGGACAGCGCGGGCTGACTTCCAGCCGCTGCCCACAAGAACCGGAGCGACAGGACTGGCAGGGGTGCTCCTGGGCCAGCCGCGCCCCAAGCTCTGCAGCCCCCCCCACCCGCCTGGGAACAAGCGGAGTGCATTCCACTCAGGGAAGATGCCACCAGCAAGCACCACAGTGCCCAACTGGCCCTGACGTCCCAGCAAGAACGCCAGCAGGGACGCCAGCAGGAGCAGAGGTGCAGAGAGAGGCCCTGCTGCGGTGCCCCCCCACGCCCCTCCCCTGTTCCCCCAGGCAGCAGCCTTCCCAGGGCGCCGTGGCCAGGCAGCTCCAGGTAGCCGTGCTCTCCCTGCCCGGCGGCCTCTGAGCAGCAGCTGGTCAGCAGGTGCCGCGTGCCCCCAGAAGGCAGCACTAATGAGGCCAGAACACAGAGGGGCCCAAGTGGCCAGGTGAGCCCGGAGCTCGGGGGCACCTGGACCCCTCGGGCCACCAGGGGCCTCGCTCACCCCTTGGTCCCGTCCACGTCACTGTGTGACACCTTCCACGGCCACCCCTCACCCAGAGCCCAAACAGGCGTCACAGGTAAGACGTAACGCAGGCCAGGGCGACCAGGCCAGGATCTGCTCTGCTCCCCAACCCAGGCCGCCTCTGCAGACACGCCCGTCTCCTGCTGTAGGGCATTCTGACGCCTGAGGACGCTCCTCCCCACAGGAGATGCCCCTGGACCAGCCCACAAGCACCTCAGGTCTCCGGAGCAGCACGGGGCACCCCGGGGCTTCCCCTGAGCATCTCCAGTCCTTGCAGACAAGCATCTCAGAAGGGAAGGAAACTGAGCCCCTTCTTCTCCCCTCTAGAGGTTTTCAGCGACCCCCCCTTCCAACTGGGCCCACAGGCCTCAGGGCAGGCGGCAGCGCTGGAGAAGGGCGGGGCCTGCACCACACAAAGCCCACTGGGTCTGGAAGGCGTCTCAACACCCCGGCACACAGGCCCCTGCGTCCAGGACACAGCTCCGCGCAGAAAGTCCGGACAGCCTGGCAGCGCACCAGTGAGCAGACGGAGAAGCCTTCCTGGCCCCCCTCCTGACCAAAAGCAGACCTCAGAGGAGTGGGGGCGCACGGACTCACCCCCAGATGGCTAGTGCGGAGGCCCTGCTGAGCGCTCAGAGCACTCCCGCTCACCTGCTGCTCTGCGCTGGGCCCTGGAAAGGCACCCGGAGGGTGGGGGAGGCCCGGTGGTCTCCCTGCCCTGCTGCGAGATGAAAATCAAAACCTCCCAGCCGTCACCCACAGCCTGAGGAGCACTCACAGCTGGGCTGGCACCCGACACCCTGGTGGGGTGGGGGCCGAGCATGTGGGGGGCAGGAGTGGGGGTGGTGAGAGACCAGCACCAACGCACACCTCGCTCGACACTGCAAGGGGCGCCGTGCCCGACAGGGGTGCACCTGCCACTCACCAGAGGGCCCGGCACAGAGAGGGTGCGAGACCCTAGCCCCGTGGTCAGAGGAACACCCCCGGAGACGGCGCGAGGCGGCCTCCCTACTCCTCGCACAGCACGCGGGCGCCCCACGCCCTGCAGGCGCAGCAGGCGGCAGAGGGCTGCCCAGGGAGGCTCGCCCTGCCCTTCCCAGGTTACAGGTCTCTAAGTTCTTCTGGAAGAGAACCTCCAGGAAAGAACAGGCTGGCTCAAAATTCGCCCTGAACAGAAATCACCCCGAAGCCGGCAGGGCGGTGGGGTGCGGCTGCGGGCTGCCCCGGGCAGTACCTGTCCCGAGGGAAGCGACGCTCTGCGAGTCCAGGTCCAGCCGCTGCACCAGGGCGCCGGGCTCGATCTGGGTCCCGGCGAAGATGCCGGTGGGCTCGGGCGCCCGGGCCTGCGGGGCAGAGGAGCCGTGAGGCGGCCGCGCCGGGCAGCCTGGCCCCAGGGCAGCGCCGAGGCGGTGACCCCCAGGCCCCGCGGCGCCCCTGCGCCCCGTTCCCCAGCCCCGCGCCCGCGCCTCGCCCCGGGCCCCGCGCCCCCCGCCAGCCCAGGCCGGGGCCCCGCGCGGGCTCCTCGCTCCGGAGCGGCCCCGGGGGCAGGAGCGGCCTCCGCGCCCGCCGGCTGCGAGTCTCCGGCTCCGGGCGGCCCGCGCGGGGGCTCCCGCGGCCTGAGCGCGCGAACAGCCGGCCCGGCAGGCGCGGCGGCCCCGGGTCCCGGCCGCGCCGCCCGCCCCGCGCCGCCCGCACCCCCGCACCCCGGCCCGCTTACCTGCGCCCCGGCCCCGCCGGCCGCGGCCGGGGGCAGCGCCGCCTCCCGGGCCGGGGGCGCGGCCGGGCCCGCGGGCCTCACGGCCGCCGGGTGCACGCGCGCCCGCAGCCCCCGCACCTTGCCCATGCGGCGTCCGCCCGGCCGGCCCGCGGGAAACACGCGCCGCCGCGCGAGAGTTCCGCGCGCCGCCCCGCGCCCGACTGCGCAGGCGCCCGGGCCGGGCGGGGCGGGGCGGGCGGGGCGGGGCGGGGCCGCGCGTCCTGGCCACGCCCCGGCAGGTGCGGACGGGCGCTCGGCGCAAGGCCTCCCCCTCGTGGCCGGCAGCCGGGGCCGCAGCGCGCGCCGCGGCCGGGCGGGTGGAAGGGGCGGCCGGGGTGCTCGCGTGCGCCGCCCTGCGCCTTCGGGGCGCGGGGGGCGGGAACCCCGGGGCCGGCGGCGAGTCCCGGGGGTGCGCCCTGTTGGAAGGGGCGGGGCCGGAGCAGCGCCCCGTCCGCCCACGGCCTCGACCGGCCTCGGGGCGCGGGCGCGGGGCGCGGGGCGCGGGCGGGGCAGACGCGCCAGGTCCGGCCCGCGGGGGCTGGGCCCGGCTCCCCCCCGCACGCTTCGTGGCGGGCAGGGGCGGCCGAGGCGCAGGGACCCGGACCCGAGCCCGGCCTCCCCTTGCGAGGACCCGCAAGGCTCGGCGGCGGCGGGCGCGGAGCGGCAGGCGGGGTGCGGGCCTGGGCGCCCCGGCGGCCCCCGGAGGCGGCGACCTCCCCCCGCCACCCGGCCGCGCCAACGCCCGCGCGCCTCGCCTGCCCCGCGCCTGCCCGCGCCTGCCCCGCGCCTGCCCGCGCCTGCCCCGCGCCTGCCCGCGCCTGCCCCGCGCCTGCCCCGCGCCTGCCCGCGCCTGCCCCGCGCCTGCCCCGCGCCTGCCCCGCGCCTGCCCGCGCCTGCCCCGCGCCTGCCCGCGCCTGCCCGCGCCTGCCCGCGCCTGCCCGCGGCCGTGAGCCCGAGGCTCCCCGCAGGAGGACACGCGCAAGACCCGCAGCCGCAGGAGCCCCAGGGGGCGCCGCCCTCCAGCGCCCGCGGGGCGCATTCGCCCTGCCGTGGACAGACAGACCCCGCGGGCGCGGGCAGTGGTCAGAGAGCGCGCGCCCGGGCCTGTGGCCAGCAGGGGCCCCGCGCGGGCGGGCGGGAAGCTCAGGGCGGTTCTCTGTGGACCTGGGCAGCCGGGGAAAGCGGGATCCGCGCCTTTATTTAAAGATTTACTTATTTATGCGCACAAGAGCCGGGGTGCAGGCCAGAAGTGTGGGGAGAGAGGACTCCCCAGGGGCAGAGCGGGGAGCAGAGCAGGCAGGTCTCCTGGGATCCGCTGCTGAGGGTCTGCCGCGCCCTGTGGGCAGCTCCCTGGCCGGCCCGGGATGGAACTCGTGCTGCAGAGGCTGGGGTAGCTTCACAGCGCTGTGCTGAACCCCTGCACCACCAGGGAGGACCCCTCAGTGGCTTTCAATGATCTTTCTGCACCATTTGTAGTGGCACCCAGGTGCAGGGAGGGCAGGGCGCTGAGAGGCTGGCAGGCGAATCTTCACCCTCCGCTCGCTCTGGCATCCTCTCGTGGTTTCTCCCCCTCGCAGCTGTTCAACTGCTGCGTCCCCTGCCATCCTGTCCTCTGACGCCCTGACAGCTCAGCCTCAGCCCCAGGTGTGCCACCCACACACGCCCACACCAGTCCCCAGGTGCGCCAGGCCGCGAGCCCAGCTCCCCCGCGCCTCCTGCATTCCAGGCCGCAGGTGAAGGCCGCAGAGGCTGGAGCGTCCTCACCCGCCCTAAGATGGTCTTTCCCCAAAATGGGCGTCCCCAGCAAATGGGGCACAGGCCTGCACCCCCCAGAACAACTGAGGGTGGGCCTCAGACCCAGACCAAGCCTCACCCACACCTCCCTGAGACGCCCGGGAGGAGGCCTGGGTGACGCCGGGCTTGGGGAAGACCGTTTAGATGTGACACCTAGGGCGTGCGCCCGGGAGGAAGGGGAGATGCCCTGGGATTCTTGAGAACTGAGATTTCCCAAGATTTCCTCCTCTGCAGGGCGCTGCCCAGAAACTGAGCAAGAAGCCACGGGCTGGGAGACGACATCTGCAGGAGACGTGTCTGGAGAAGGACTGTGATCCAAGTGCACAAAAATGAGCAGCACCTTGCTAGCTGGCATGGCTCCCCGCTTTATGGGGTTTTTTAATATTTATTTTTATTTATGTGTATAAAAACTGGGGTGCAGGGCAGAGGTTTGAGGGATGAGAGGACTCCCCCAGAGACAGAGTGGGGAGAACAGGCAGATCCACTGACATACACCCCTGAGGGGAGCGGCGGGGAGACGGGAGGGGTCTGCTGCGCCCTGTGGGTCACTCCCTGGCCGGGGATCACACTTGCTCAGGCTGCAGCAGCGACACCTGAGACTGTCACCAGGGAGCCCCCCGCCCCCCGCTCTTTGAGGGAGCACAGCCCCAGTCTATAGGAAAACCAAAGTGACCACCCCTAGCCCCATCAAGGCCTGCGGGGGTTCATAGCCCCAGGGGGGTCCAGTGGGTGTCCCCAGGCCCGGGGGTGGGGGCCTGACAGGGATCTGTGGCCCTGGGGGGCCCAGCAGGGGGAGACCGCTGTCCTGGGGGACCCAGGGGGATCTGAGGTCCTGGGGGCCCAGAGGCCCTGGGAGCACTCCGTCGTACCTGGCATGGGCCGCACCCGTGCCTGTGACCCCGCCGGGCTGTGCTCTCAGGGCACGAGCGCACGTGTGACGTGTGCTCCGGGCAGGGGGGCTGCTCCTCAGCCTCACTTGAGCAGGGCGCCCGGAGCCCCTGGGGGGTCTTGTCCGGACCTGGTCCTGCAGGGGAGGGAGTGTTGGGAGAGGCCCCATGCAGCGGCGGGAAGCACAGAGCAGATCTCCAGGACCGAGCAGACGGCTGGAGGAGGAGAGGGTCCTGGGGCCCTCAGTGGCGCACGAGGGCAGGGGTGCTGGGGGTGGGGCCGGAGGCCGGCAGCCCCCCCAGCCCCCCAAGTCTTTGCTCTTTCGGGTGGGGCTCTCGGCCTTCTCTCCTGGCCTCGCTCTCCCGCTCTGGTCTCTCTCGCGCTCTGCTCTTGCGCTCTGCTGGCGTCCCCGGGACGCCGCCCTCATAAGCGGGTCTCAGCCCAGGTGCGCCCACTCACTCATGCCCACACCCCACTCCAGGTGCCGCCTCAGGCGCGCGTTCAGGGCCGCGGGGTCCAGCTTCAGTCCTCGTGGCGGGAGGGCAGGAAAGCCTGGCATTCACTTACCCTCCCCCCCAGCCTGCCCACCCTCCCGCCTCCACAGCGCAGGCCTGAGCCCCCTGGGGGCACTGGTGGAGAGCACCTCACTTTCCAAGCTGTCCCCCCACAACACAGCAGCCGGAACCACAAAGATGTCCCACCCAGAGCGGGGGGGGCCCTCCCAGCACGTGGACCCCACCCCGCACCCAGAGCGGGGGGGGGGCGCCGCCTTCAGAGTGAAGACAGCCCCCCTCCCCGGCCCTGCTCGCCCGGGCCCCCTGCCCGGCCGGTCCCGAGTCTGTCCCGCAGTCATGGCCCGCGCGGATGTGGCGCCTTCTTTTGCCGCCTGAGGGCGCCCGCTGCCTGTGGCTTCCGCGGGGGCCCAGCCTGGGTGCGGGCAGAGACTCTGGGGCCTCCCCGCCGCCCCGCCCCCCATGGCCCCGCAGCAGGATGCCAGCAAAGCCCAGCCCTGGCCGGAGCCACAAGGGACCTTGCTGTGTCCTCCACCAGGGAGCCGGGGTGGGAGCACCGTTCAGGGTCTCCTGGAGGGGGCACCCTGTCCCCCGACTCTGGCCAGCCTGTCCTCCCCCTCACCCCCCCTCAGCCTGCCCAGTCTCTCTGGGGAGGCAGACTGCGGGGGCCCCTGCCCAGGACAAGGGGCTGGGTCTGGCGTGCTGGGCAAGGCAGGACTCGCAGGTGGCAGGGAGGCGGCAAGGCAGGACCCCCCCCAGCCCGGTGGCAGTGTGGGCCTGGGGAGACGGTGGCGCCCCCCCCCGTTCCAGGGCGACCCCCACGTGAAACAGGGTGGCCAGAGCGTGGGTGTCACCCGTGCGTAAAGGGACTTGCAAGGAGGCGGAGGGCAGGTGCACGACAGGGCGTGGAGGGAACGGACAGGAACAGCAGGGAGCCTGGGGAGTGCGTCCCTGGTCCCTGGTCCCGCTGCTAGCCGCCCAGGGCCCCGGTCCAGCAAGGGACCCCCCACGGTGGGCCTGGCCCAGCTCCAGGTGCTGCGCCTGCCCAGGCCAGCAGCCCCCGGTGGAGCGCGGTCTGGGCTTGGACCTCCCCCAGGAGCTCCCCAATCTGCCCGCCCTCCCCGCGGCTGCTCGGCCTCCCGCCCTGCCCCAGACGTTCAAGTTCAGATGCAAATCACCTGGGGGGCGGCGGGGTTTTCTGCTTTTGGAAACCTGGGATAAAAATAACCCGCCCTCGGCCGGGGAGGAAGCAGTGGGGGCCGCGGAGGGAGGAAGCGGCAGAAGCCTGTTGCCCAAGTCCTGTTTTCACAAGCCCCTGCGGGCCGAGGGCCGCCCGGCCACTGCCCCGTCCCTGGGCCCCGTCCCTGCTCTCGCCGGCCGCAGCCTCGCTCCCTCCCGGCCGGGCCCTCGACCCAGGCGCTTCCTCTGCCGCAGTGAGAAAGGGGTGAGGGCTCCCGGCCCAGCGCTGCTCAGCCCCGGTGCCCCCTGCGCCGCCCCCCTCCGGGCACGGGCTCCCTCCTGCCTCCTCAGCCTCACCCCGGCTTCACCAGCCCCTCAGGTGAAGTCTCCCCTCTCCTGCCCCTTCCGCCCTCTGCCCTCCCCTGCTTGCTCACGTGTCTGGCTGGGCTGCCCGCCCCGCCCCGCACACACGCTGGGCCTGGACCCCCCACGCTTCCGGGTTTGCCGAGGGCCTTCTGAACTGCATCTCTGCACCCCGAGAGGCTGAGCCCTCGCCCCACTTACGGATGGACGGGACACCTTCTGGGAGCTGGCCAGAGGCTCCGTGGCCATTGTCCAGCCGGCCCGGTGTGGGGGACCTTCCCTGCTGCCAGCCCCCGCGTGCCGGAAACCAGACTGCTGGCTCCGGGCTGGGGGACGGAGGCCCTGAGGGGAGGAGGGAGGCGGACACTGAAACCCCCATGCCTGAGGGGTTCCTGGGGAAGAGGGGTGTCCAGAGGGGACATGGGCGGAGCGGGCCTCGGCCCACACATGTGTCCGCGGGGAGGGAAGGCCTGGCCCACCTGATGTCAGCAAGGCCGGGGACCCAGGGGGGCAGCCCCGGCACCCACTCCTGGGGTTCCAGTGGAGCCGGGTAAGGTGCTTCGGTCTCCTCTTTGGAGGAGGAGGGCTCTTGAGACTGAAGGGGGGCCAGGAGAGAAGGTCCCGGGAAGGCGGTGGGCCCGCTCATGCCTGGTGTGGTGCTCGCCACCCCCGCCAGGGCCCCCGCCCACATGACCTGTGGCGCAGGCCTGGTGCTCGGGCCGGCCGGGGGTCGCCAGTGCCCTGATGGCTCCCTCCCCCGCCCTCACCCCTGTAGCTCGGCTCCCGTGGCGTCCACCCATAGGCTGGCCTCTGCCTGTTTCTGTGAATAAAGTTTTATTGGCACAATCCGACCCGTGCATGTGCGGTGGCCAGAGCCACGCGCCCCCTCCCGCCTGCCCGCTGCTGACAGCCTCACGCGGCCCGCTGGGCAGTGCCAGGGCGGCGTCCAGGTGAGCAATGGCTCGGTGGGACACACGGTTCCTGGCCTCGGTGGGGACGGCAGCCACCCAGCCAGGCCTTTCTGTGCACAAGCCATGCGACACCACGAGGGCCAAGCTCCTGGGGCCGACGGACGCCGACGGCCCTCACCGTGCAGACTCGCAGGGGCAGGTGGTGGGGACCTTCGGGGGATGGTGAGGCTGAGTCACCCCTGGGGGGCAGTGGGGGTGATTCCAGGTAGGTCCTAGGGTCTGCCGGAGCCTGGGTCTCGGAGCCTGGTGTGAATGGGCCCTCCTGAGTCTCCTCCCCCTGGGGCTGGGGAGGGGCAGCTGCCCCAGGCACACCCCCAGCTTCGGGGCCCTTGGCCGTCCCCCCTCACTGCCCAGGGATGGCCAGGGCCTCAGGACGCCGCACTCCGGGAGGGGAGCGGGGAGGCTCTGGCTCCTGTCACTGGCAGGAAATCAAGGCAGAAAAGCGGCTGCTCCCCGCTCCCAAAGTCAAGGGCAGGAGCAGCACATTCCCTGAGGAGAAACTCTTGTCAGTCCGGACGCCCAGCTCCGCGTAGGAGAGCCGCTCTCACCCCGCCCCCGCCGTGTCCCCAAGCGTGTGCCCGCGTGCTGGGCACCTGCTGTGTGCTGGGCCCTGCGAGTCCCCACGACGCCGCTGGCCGGGGAGCCCAGGCCCACGGAGAAAGGGGCAAAGGTCGCAGGGGGGCCACCGACCAGGGGCCCAGCCTCAGCCTCTGGCCCCAGCCAGGCCCTGGCAGAGCAGGGAGAGCCTCATCCCTGGAGGCCCAGTCACAGGATCCAGGCGGGGAGGGCGGCGCCCTGCTGGGACAGGCAGCCCAGAATCTCGGGGGTCACGCCTCCCCTAAGACGTCCTCGGAGGGGCTGAAAACCACCAACTGAACCAGAAATAGCAATTAGACGTGTTCAGGGAGGCGGGAGTGGCCTGGAACAGGCACTCTTGAGATTCTGACCAAACGAAGGGCGCACAGAGCCGGGGGACGCCCCATGACCTTCTCTTCCTTGTGCAACTTTCTGGCTTTCCTCCGCAGTTGAGAGTTGCTTAACGCTTTTGCTCACACAGGCCCCTTTGAGTCAAGTCCTCCACCCCTAGGTCTGTAAGACTCCCCCACAGGGCCATGCCCTGGCTGTCGCCCCCCTTTCTGACGGGGTTGGAGCAGGAAGTGTCGCCGCCACCCAAGCCCCTGCTCTGCCGCCTCTTGAGCTCCCAGGAAGGGAAGCCACTGGACGGAGAGGCTACGCAGGAAAGCCCCCACCCCCATGGCTCTGCGGTGAGGGGGCCGGGAGTGGAGCAGGCTGGGCGCCAGGGCCGCGCCTCTCACACGTCCCTCCTCCCACCTTGTGCCCCCCAGGCCTGCGTTTCACCGGGTTTCCTGGAGCCCAGATGGGTGGTTTATCTGCCTGTTTCTGTGGGTTTGTGGGGGCGCACTCACCACAGCCCATCACCATTTCCTGCTCCGCACCCCAACCCCCAGGGTGCTTGCCTTTCCCCAACCCCAGCAACCAGCTCCTCCCGATGCTGCCCCACGCAGCAGCCACAGCTGAATCAACATCACAGAAGGAAGTGACTGGGAGGAAGAAGTTAAGAAACAAAGACAGGGGAAGGGCCATGGGGTGGGGTGTTGCAGGTGAGGGGGGGCCTCTCCCGCAGTGGCCCTGTTCTCAAGGGGCGAGACTGCTTCGTGCCTTTTGGGCAATGGGTGGTGATTCCTTCTGAGTGTCCCTGAGAGCTGGACCCCAGGTGCCCCTTCCTGGTGGACCCCGGTTCTCACTGCTCACTCAGTCCCAAGCTTCCCCAGCTGGGACAATCTCTGCAGCGCAGTGGGGGAACCCATGGCCTCACGCCCTCCACCACCAATGGATCCGTGGGGTGCAGCCCTCTCCAGGCCTTGGAAGGGCCGAGATGGCTCCCCCATCGCAAGTTTGGGGGCGTCCCCGCCTAGCCCCAGAGCAGCACCGGCCCTGCTTTCCAGGCCACCCGGCTGCTGGGCTCCTACTTCCCAAGAGCCCGAGCTGTGTGTGCTGATCAGCTGTTGCGGGGCAGCCCCCTGCACCCCCACACCAGGGACACTCGGAGCACCCTCTGCTACCTTCTGTGGCAGCTGCACTGGCTGGGGGGGCTCCAGAGCCGGGCAGGGGTGTCTGAGAAGCTCACCCCCCGGGAGGGGGCTCTCCATGAACACCCGCTGAACTGCAGCCGGATCTGGAGGGGGTGGTGATGTGACTCTGGGCCACTCCCAAGCTCGCTCGTGCCTCACTTCCAAACGCTCGGCCTGGGCCCTGGCAGGTGCCCGGAGGCTGCAGACTGCGGGGGCAGAGTCAGGGACGAGGGGCTCGCTTACATTCCTGTTCCTGGGCCCTGGAGAAAGCCCACACACGCCCCAGAACCGCCTGCCACCGGCACTCCACGCCCAGCTCCCTGCTCTTCTCAGAACAGGCCACTTCCCTGTTCGTGGGTGTGAGCGAACACATTTCAGACAAAGACACTGACACCCTGCACCTCTCAGTCCCGGGGCTGAGATCACAGCTGGTTGCCCCATCTATGGGGGTGTCTTCCTGCTGGGGTTTTGACACTGTCAGCCCTGCCCCTTGCTTCCCCTGGGGCTCCAGAGCTCTGGCCGCAGGTTCTAATATGTGCGTTTGAAGCTACACGTTTCCCTCTGGGCGCTGCTTTGGCTGCATCCTACACGCAGCTGCCTGTGTTGCATCTTCGTTGCATTCCAGACACTTCCAGGCTCGCCCGAGGCTTCTGTTGGAGCTGGGCTGTCTGGAATGTGCTGTTTCTCTGGGCAGCCCTGACTTTCCGCGGCCTGTTTGCAGGTCTCATGCTCGGATGCTGGAGAGCCCGTTTGTGGGATTCCGAGTCTCTGGCGCGGGCTCCGGTCTCGCGCAGGGTCAGGACGCGGTCTGTCTTCCCGCGGCGACTGTGCAGGCCGCCGCGGCCGGGCCTCCCGAGGTCCTGTTAAGGCTCTAGCTGGACCCAGGGCTGAGTGGTCGTCCCCACCCCACACTCGCGAGCACAACCCCCCGCCCCTGCCCCACCGGCTCCCAGAGCCCAAGGACGGCCCCTCCTCCCGGTGCTTTCGAGGTACATTTATTTCAAGATCAGGCTCAGCAGCACCCATATCCAACCTGATCAAATCTGAACATTTTCCCTCTCTTTGCCCAGGAGTTTTCCTCTTTCCACCTAATAAATAAAACTTAAAGATGTAACAGTGGAG
This sequence comes from Talpa occidentalis, assembly GCF_014898055.3. Taxonomy (NCBI): domain Eukaryota; kingdom Metazoa; phylum Chordata; class Mammalia; order Eulipotyphla; family Talpidae; genus Talpa; species Talpa occidentalis. The sequence goes on from NW_023604295.1 coordinate 615,256, forward strand.
TCTGCGAGCTGTCCCGGCCCCAGCCTCCGCCGCCTGCCACGAGCCTGGGTGGGGCTCCCCAGACTCCCTGCAGCCTTGGGGTGGACGCGTATCCACATGGTCTCCTCTCACCCTCCAGCTGCCCGTGGGGGCGGCCGAGGCGGGGCAGCCTGGGCCCGGCGCTCTCCCCTGGCAGGGCAGCCTGGGCCCGGCTCTCTCCCCTGGCAGGGCAGCCTGGGCCCGGCTCTCGCTGAGCGCCTGCCTGTCACGCGGGGCCTCCTGGGCTCTGTGCTCTGAACTGCGTCCAGTGCCCTCGAGGCCTCGCCAGCCCGAGTGTGTCACTGTCCACCAGTTTTAGCTGGGCTAGAGCGAGCTCCAGAGCGCGGGCCGGGCCCTCAGCTCCCCAGGGGCCACTCCGGCCCCCCTCGGCTCCGAGGGGCCAGGCAGACCTTGGCTCCCTCGGCAGCTGGTGACTTCTGTCCGCCGTCTTGCGGCGCCTCTTGCTGGGAACGTAAGGGCTTCGTCGCCGCCGCACCTCTCTGCTCACACGGCTCTCCTGGGCCCCTCGGCGCACCTGTTTCCAGCGGCCTGTGCTCGGGTTTTCCACCTCGTGGCACCCCCTGCTCCTCTGGCTTCAGCCTCCGGGGCCCCCTCGGCGGTTTATCTGATCACTCTGGTCCGAACATGGCCTCAGTCTCCCTCAGCCAAGAAAAGGAAACCAAGTTTGGGGAAAAGGAAAGGAGTTGAATTTGTCGACCAACGAGTAGGGCGGCAGACTCACGTCTGACAGACCCCGTCCTGCTCTGGGCAGAGGGCAGGGGTGTTTCCACGAAGGGAAAATAGGGGACATGGACTAGGGGCCGGGGAGATGCCAGCCTGCCTTTTTAACTCCCTTCTCCTGGGAGCGCAAGCAGACACACCTGCCCGACAAGGGGAGATTGCAGGAAATACCGGAAAGACCAACTTGTTAATGTTTATCTGGGAGACTGGTCCTCTGCGACTGCGTCGCTTCCCTGGCCTCTTCGTTCCCCTTTGATTGTAGGAAATGTGCAGCTGAGCCCCCCCAGCCCTCCCACCTCTCAAGTCCAGTGTGCTCAGGACACCCCCAAAACTGAGACTCTGAGTCCACTAAGTGGCTTTACACTTACTCTTTAAGTCAAAAGGTGTTTTCACTGCAGAAAATTTCACACGGGGGCCTTCCTGGTGGCGCAGGGGTTAAAGCACGATCAAGCTGTCGCCAGCCCCTGCAGCCTGAGTCCAGCCCCGGCCAGGGGTGACCCACAGGGCGCAGCAGACCTCTCCTATCTCCCGCTGCTCCCCTCAGCAGTGGATTTCAGTGGATCCGCCTGTTCTGCTCCCCACTCTGTCTCTGGGGAGTCCTCTCACCACCCGCACATCTGGCCTGCACCCCAGCTCTTGTGTGCATGAATAAATAAATCTTTAAAAAATAAAATTTCACATGGATACAAAGGTTGTGGACCAGCTTTGTGACCGCACCTCCCGGGCTGCTGGGCCAGACCCCTCTCCTTGGCCGCCCGCCCCTGCCCCCACCCGGGTTATCTGGCCGTGACGGAGGAGAGCAGAAGCGGGAAAGGAGACTCACAGTCAGGAGCTGCCGCGCCCGGGTGCGTGACAGACGCACCAGTAACCAAGCGCTGGAAAATCAGAGCCTCAGGCACCAGGGCCTCGGTCAGGAGGCTCCAGACCCTGGCGGGGCTCAGCTGCTGTGGGGGTGTCAAGGGCTCAGACCTGAAGGGGAAGATGGAGATTAGGGAACAAACTGTCCACCCACAGGATGAGCCCTCTCTTCCCAAAGAAGATGGTAAAACCCAACGCTGCCCCCACAAAGGGGCCGCCGTCCCTCTGCCCGCCTGTGCCCGTGCAGGGCCTGTCACCCACTCTCTCCCTCCGCAGGGCAGCGGCCTCCTGCCCGCCCGTGCCCTGCACCTGCCCGGGCGTCTCCTCACAGACCCCCTCAGCGGAGGCCGCTCCCCTCGAGGCCGCCTGCCGGCAGCCATGCAGCCTCTCAGCAGCGGGGCCGCTGGGAGGGGAGCTCTGGGGACACCTTCCCAGAGGGAACCCAAGGACCCCGCTCTCAAGCCCACTGACCACAAACACGACACAGAAGGAAGCCCCAGCGCCCTGCGCGGCACCTCACATCTCGGCGCGTGACTGAGCGCCGGGTCCCCTGAAGGAGAGCAGCACCCTCCGCCGCCTCAGACTGGTGGTTGCAGCTGCCTGAGCTACGGCCCCGCCCTCGCCTGGGGCTCACGTCAGTGTCTGTCCCGCGGGTCTCCTGCAGCCTGGGCGTGCGCCTGGCAGCCCTGTGGGCACCCCCTGCCTCCATAGCACCCCCAGAGCGCCCCCGCCCTGGCTTCCCATTAAGCGGGTAGTTCGGGCTACACTCGGGTGGCTGTGGGCCCCACAGAGGTGCCGTCTGTGTCCCGTCTGTCCTCCGCTGCCCGGCTCTCACGCCCTCCGGCCACTCCCTCGCGGGGACGCGCCGCTCTGCGGGTCCACGGCCAGCGGCAGCGGCTGCTCTATCTGCGGTCATCGCGTGGTGCTCTCTGGAGCAGTCCTGTAGAGGAGGCCGGCGTGAGCCAAGATCATTTCATTGCCCTGCGACCCCAGGGCCGGAAAGAAGGAAACAGCCACCTCATCTGACCTTCTCGCGGAGGTCTGTGTTAGCAGGCAGAGCACCCGCGGGTGACCTGCCCGGGCAGCGGCCACTGCCCCGGCGCCGAGTCCCGGCCAGGAGCCAGAGCGCTGGGGGACACAGAGGGGGGGCCGCCAGAGGGGAGGGGCCCCCGCAGAGCCCCAGGGGTCTGAAGAGGAGCCGCGGCAGTTCTCCACGTGGGCGCTGCGCTGGGACCGGGCAGTCTTCCCCTGGGTCCGCGTCTCCTTGTCCTTGACCCCACGGACTATTCTGGAACACCTGAAATCATCCCTGACATCTGAACTGTGTTTTTTATTCACAATCCTTTGTGTTTTATGTCCCTCACCTTTAAAAAGTTTTGTCCTATTTTCTTTTTTTCAGATGCGCAGGTCCTGCTTCACTCCTCAGGAGAGCTGTCAGTTATTGTCACACACAAAATTAAATATTGATCTTTGCTACGACAACGTCCACTTGGGCATGTCTGTCTCTCCCACGAGCAAGACGGAAGCAGCGGCCTGCATGGCCCCCCGACCCACCAGCGGTCTTGTTTCAGGTCGCCAGCAGTCCTACCAGCAGCTTACAGCCGGTCGGCGCTGTCTGAATCCCCTGACTTGTTTCTTCGCTCTCCTGGGCATCACCTAGCGTTGGTGTTGCTGTTCGCCAGCGTCCACGGGGGCGTCCTGCCCGTGTCCACGGGAGCGCCCCGCCTGGATTTGCTCACCTGTTTCTGGGACGGTGACACCTCGGGGCCCACGTGGCCCCGCGAGGCCTGGGTCTTGTCTCCGTGGCTGCAGTCAGTGCCCGCCCTGTCCTCCCTCTGCCACGGCCTGGCCCTGCTCCCCCCACACCGTGCGCACGGAGCGGCACGGCCCCGGCCTGAGGGTCTCCCCCTCACTGCTCCACACCCCGCACAGGCAGAGGCCACGTGTGCTGCTCACTACTTCCTCCCACGGCTGAGAGGAAGTGCTCGTCTTCCCCCATCGGGGTCTTGGCGTCTCCCAGGCGGCCCGCGCACCAGCCCAGCAGGGAGGAGCAGCCCCCAAGCCCACAGCCCAGCCAGACCCCGCCAGGGCTCCACGGCATCCGGGGGTGAGTGGCAGGACCCCCTGGGTCCAGGCTGTCCTGCGAAGGGGAACTTCAGCCTAAGGCTCTCTCCCGGGGTGTGCCTGCTGCCATCCAAGGGAAGACGCGCCTCTCGCCTGGAGGCCCCGCAGCCCTGGTCTGTGTCGCCTGGTCAGCTGCTCCAGGCCACCTGCCCACTGAAATCCAGGCATGGGTGGGGCGGGGGAGCATGCCCACCTGGCAGCGGAACAGAGCCTTGGGGGCGCCTGTGACTGGGGGCCAGGACCCAGCATGGAGGGAGGATGTGGCCCAACCCCAGGCCCAGCCCCCAAGGCCAAGTTCTCTGGATGAGCCGCCTGCAGGGCCAACACAGCCAGGAGGGGTTGGGAGGGAGCGAGGCCCGGCTGAGAGGCACAGCCCTATGTGGGCTGTGTGGGGGTTCCAGGCCCCCTGATGCCTACTCCCCCGTCCCCGATGCGCGCTCCTGCTGGTCATGGTTGGCTCCCCTGAGCAGCGGTGTGTGAAAGGCCCTCTGTGTAGTGTGCGTGAGTGTGTGTGTGCATGTGTGTGTGTGCGTGGCATGTGTACGTGCGGGCTCACACTTTAGGTGGAGTGTCCATCACTTTTCTCAGAAAGTCCTGAAGTTTCACAAGGGCTGGTGTAATGGGGGCAAAGCACGGGGTGACCCTGAGCTTCAGGGACACCGGCTCGTGTGACTCCCGGAACCAGATGCCTGCAGGCCTGTCCCGAAGCGTCCTGGGGTTGGGGGACTGAAACCATACCCTTGAACTCCGGGGTCCACCTAGATCCTTCTGGAAACTGGCCACACTCTCCTGCCTTGTCCCCACCTCCCTGGCACCTGCCCCTACTTCCTTCCCGGACCTAGGTACTGGGCCCACACCGCTGGCCCCACCAGGCTTCCGTGCCTCTGGGGGGCTGCGCCCAGACCTCCTCCTTCAAGGGTACCTCAGGCTCTGGCTGCGAGGGGGAGGGCAGTCCTGAAGGGGGTGGGTAGAGGGGCCAGCACCTGCGTGAGGGAGGACGCCGCATGGGTGGGCTCAGAGGGGCGGCGGGATCCTGGGGGTTGGGCCGAGAGAGCCGCCAAGAAACGGCCAAGGCCACTCGGCCCCTGCAGCCTTCCGAGGACTGTACATTTAAAACCACTCCCCCCACCAGCATCTGCGCGGGCTGGTGCCCCAACCCCCACCCCACCTCAAAGAGCAAGGAGCCCCCTCCCCCTTAGGGCCTCAGACTGAGGTCCCGGTGCCACTGCCGGGGCCCGGGGCCCGGGGCCCGGGGCCGAGCCCATGCCTGGGCACAGTGTCCCAAGCAGGACCACGGGGCCAGGGCTGTGGACGCCTGAGCTCCAGGGACCTGGCTGGTGACGGGGCCGCGCTGGCCGGCCTGGGCCCAGGGGCTCTCTGTGGGCTCAGGGGCCAAGGCTGCCGGTGCAGGCGCGGGAAGGGGCTCGGCCGGCCACGCTCAGCGGGAGGCACTTGCTGCAGCAGCCAGACCCCTCTGGGCCGGGGTCCAGCGAGAGCCAGGCGGGGTCCCTGACCACAGCTGCTGCCTGCTGGCACCTTGCCCGCACAGCAGGTCCAGGGAAGGTTCTGGTTACTGCCCCAGGGCTTGTGGGGAGAAGCCCCAGACAGCCCCTCCCTGGCAGCAGCGTGGGGTGAGTGCAGGACCAGGCCCCTCCTGGCACAGGAAGGGGGGGCCAGCCAGGCGCAGGTCCAGCTGACTCTCTAAGCAAGTGCTGAATTCAAAACCACTTCCCTGGGGGTGGAGGTGTGGGGACAGGCCGGGGCCACGAGCCACTGCGTGGGGGAAGGGCCTCGGGCACCTGCGGTGGGGAGGGGCCCCAGCCCTGGCAGCTCTGCGTGGACAAGCCTCACCTGGTGCGCACCTGCCCCTAGGGTCAGCTCCGCCAGGGCCCCGGGGCGCTAGCTGCGGAGGGCATGGCTGACCCGAGGGCGTGGGGGGCCTGATGACCCCACTCTGAGGACCCCGTCGCACCGAGATGCCCACATGGGCAGCCACTGACTGCCCAGGCACGTCTCAAAGGCGTCCTGGACTCTGCACGGGCCTGGCCCCGGCGCCCAGCACCTGAGTGGGGCCAGCTCCATGGCCAGGCGCCACCTGGTTGGGCGAGGCCCACGGCTGCACGGAGGCCCCGCATGAACTTCAGGCTCATCCAGGCAGGCCCTGGGCAGCAGCGTCCAGAGGAGGATTGGAGCAAGTGTCCGGACAGCAGGGCCCGGCTGTGAATTCACATACAGCCTCGGCTCTAAGAGAGGCTCGGTGGCCTGGGGTGATCTGCCGTCGGGCTCAGGGCCGGGAGCGTGTCCACGTGGGGCCAGGCTGACCTGGGCTCCGACCTGACCGTGTGGCTTGGCCGGGGCACTGACCCCTCGGAGCCAGCAGTGGAGCGGGGAGAGGCCCCGTGCTTCCCAGCCCCCCCCCCCCCCCGCACTCCCTGGCACCTCACCCCACCCCCGCCACACGGCCAAGGCAAACTCCGGGCAGCGCGTGTGGCCAGGCTGCAGGGGACTGTAGGCGATGCCCGACCTGTTGCTCTGGGGCCTGGAGTCCCGGTGACCGCCCAGTCGCACCCTCCTGCTGACCGAGCCCCGAGGGTGGGTGTGCCAGGCACCCCCCGCCGCAGCGCCCCCCCTCCCCGGGCTCACCGCAGCGTTTCCTGTTGGCAGAGGATGTGGGGCCAGGGCCTGGGCCCTCATATCTGGCCAGTTTGAGGTACAGAGACTCTGCTCGCTTGAGGCCTGACCCCGTGGCCCTGGGAGCGCCAGCAGAGCCTGCAGCCCCGTCTGCCACAGCCCCGTCCGCGCTCCCCGGGGGCTGGAGGCCCCCTCCCTGCAGGCCTGGCCCCGGAGGCCAGTCCACTCCCTCCTGGCTCATTTTCCTTCTTTTCACTGAAGCCCCCCGACCCGCAGACACGCCGTCTCCACGCCCCCTTGGCAGAGACGATGCAGGCTCAGAACAGACCAGTGACCGGCCGGACCCCGGGGGCCACGCCTGGGGGCTGCACCTGGCCCAGGAAGCCCCTGCGTGGCTGCCACTGCCCCGGCCCCGCTGGGAGGGCCGGTCTCCATGGTAGAGTTAAGGGTCGACTTCACTACGCATCCTTTTTCTTTTTTCTAAGATGTATTTATTTGTGCACACAGGAGCTGGGGCACAGGCCAGAGGTGTGGGGTGAGAGGACTCCCCAGAGACAGAGCGGGGAGCAGAACAGGCGGATCCACTGAGCTCCACTGCCGAGGGGAGCCGCGGGGAGGCAGGAGAGGTCTGCCGCGCCCTGCGGGCAGCCCCCTGACCGGGATGGACTCAGGCCGCAGAGGCTGCACACAGCTCCACAGCGCCGCGCCCCCAGGGAGGCCCCCGCCCATCCTTTTTCTTTTATCCAAACAAATGCCAAGAAGAGAAGGACGTGACGGCCTCGTCCTCCTGTCCCTAAGCAGAGGAAAAGCGGCTCGGCCGGCAGCCGCCCTCAGCCAGGGGCCTGCAGTCCCCCCTCGGGCCGGCCAGGGCTCCTGCCCCGGGAGGACGCGGCGCCTCGGCTCTTGCTCAAAGCGCTTTTCCTTTTTTCATGTTTCCTCTTTTTCATCTCTCTGTTGCCTAATTTGGGCTGCGCTGTGCGAGCGTGTGATTTGGGAGCCAGTTCCCTGTGCTTCTCGGCGCCTTCCACGCCGGGCCCGGCCAGCCTGCGGGCGCCCCCGGGCGGGGGGCCCTCCAGTGTGTGTGGGGCTGTGCTCTGCCCCGGCGGGGTCCAGGCCCAGGGTCTGACTCCAAGGCCTGGTGGGCCAAGGGCGGCCGGGGTCTCAAGAGTCCCCTTAGGGGCAGTGGAGGGGCAGCTTGGGGTGGAGACGGGCGCCTGGCTGTGGTGGCCAGGCCTGGGTCACGCAGAGGACGCAGGCGGAGTGTGGCTGAGGCAGGCCTGGCACCAGTTGGGCCCTGCCCTCAGGCCTTTGCGGCCAGCCCTGCTGGCTGGACACGCCCCTGCAGCCGGCCCCAGCTGGGGACAGGGTGCGACCAGGCTCTAAGCCCTGAGCTCCGGGAGCTGCCCGTGTCCTCCCCGGGCCCGGAGCCAGGCTGGACACAGCCACCTCTGATGAGGGGGAAGCAACACTGGGGGGTCCCTGCCCCCCACCCGGCTTCCTGTCACCAAGGGCAGGACCCTGTGGCCTGCGGGTGTGCTCCCCCCTGTGGGAGGGGGTGTCAGGCCCACATCCTGCGGCTTCCCCGCCGGACCCCAGGGGCTGGACCCCATCTTACGTGAACGTCTTGGGGGGCAGCCGTGGCAAGAGCTGCTCTCACCGGGCCGCTCAGTCTGGGGCTCTGGGAGGGCCACGGCCTCTTATCGGAGCAGCCTGGGCCCGGAGTGGACAGCCGCTCTCCAAGCCCAACTGGACCGGGCACCTGGGGCGCGCCAGGTGAGCTGGGGCAGCGCAACCAGCCCTCGGGGAGTGCAGCCTCAGGACTTTGGGGGTCCTGGGGTCCCTGCAAGGAGGGCTGGACTGGCCACAGCTGGCCTCCGCCTGCACCCGCGGGGAGGGGCGTGGGGGCCCTGGAAGTGGTGTGGGGGTGCCCGCACGGACCGAAGCCACCCCACGCCGGCGCTGTGGCCAGGAAGCCAGAGCCGGGCTGAGTTCTGCTTTTGATCCCGGCGGGAAGGCCCAAGGGTTCTGTTTTGACACTTCTGGGTCCTGCCGGTAACAGCGAATCCGGCCACCCAGGGGAGGCGCGGTCTGAGCTCCGAGGCTTTCACAGCCGTCCCGGCGAGCCCGGCCCCACGGCCGCCTCCTGTGCAGGCTCCCCAGCACCCTCCTCCCTTAGGGTCATGGCCTGTCAGGTTCCCAGGAGCTGACCTGGAGGGGGGCCGGTGCTTTGGGCCTGGCTGGGTCGGCAGCCCCCACCGGAGCCAGGGAGAAGGGCGGGTCCCCAGGGGCCAACAGACTCCAGCCGTCCGCGCCCTGCCCTGGAAGACCAGGGCGCTTCAGTGACCGCAGGCCGGGTCCCTGGGGCAGCCCCGAGTGGCACAAGCACCAGACTCGCTCACCTGGGCCTGTACCTGCCCAGGTGTCCAGCCCCGCTGGGGCTCGGGTCAGCTGCCCTGGCCGACCCAGCATCTGCCTGCGCCAGGAGTCCCGCCCGGCTCACTCTCGCGCCACTGAGGCCAGGTCGGCTAGGGGCATGTGCCTGTGAGTGAGTGTGCCTACACCTGAGTGTGTGCCTGTGCATGTGTGTCCACGTGTGTGCCCGCGTGTGCGTGTGCCCATGTGAGTGTGTGTCTGCGCGTGAGTGTGCCCGCGTGCGTCCCAGGCAGGCCCACCCTCTGCTGGTCTGGGAGGCAGCCCGGCGTGCTGGCCCCGCCCTGGTGCTGGCCCCACAGCAGTTCCGTGGGGGTCCCGCAGCCTGCGCCTGGGTCTGAGCCCGTCCCCCCACCCGCAGGACATGCTGCCCGGGCTCTCTCTGCTGTGCGCCCTGGCGCCACTGCTCTGCCTGGGGCCCGGTGAGTTCTGCGGGCAGCCCCCTCTCTATGCTGGGTGGGGAAGGACAGGGTGTCCTCACATCCCCCTGGACCCACGCCCCGGGCGCCCCTCCTTCTGGAGGGCCACCTCCCTGGGGCCGGCAGACACACCCCTGCCCTGTCCTCCTGCTGCCCTCCCCCCAGGAGTGGCCTTGCCGTCCACCCGCCCCCACTTGTGCCCCAGCTCAGGGAGCCCTCCCCCCAGCCCTCTCCCAGGAGTGCGCCAAGTACAAGGTCAGCACCTGCCGGGACTGCGTGGAGTCGGGGCCCAGCTGCACCTGGTGCCAGAAGCTGGTAAGTGCCGGCTGCCGCCTGCCCGCCGGAGCCCCTTCCTCTGCCTCGGGGGCTGCTGGCACCCAGGAGTGCTGCCCACTTTCTCGTGGGACGAAAGCGGCCTGGGCACCCGGCTGCGGGCACACGGGGCTGGCCACCAGGGACCCCGGGAGGGCGGGTGGAAGCCTGGACGCCGGGAGGAGCGCAGGGGTGGGGGCGTGTGGCCCGGGGCGCGCAGGAGAGTGAGCGGGGTCAGCGGGAGGGGTACAGAAGGCCCTGGGGGACCCCTCGCGGGCTCTGGACGGGGCCTGTCACTCTGAGGCCCTCGGGAGGCCACGGCCAAGACGGCCAGTCTCCAGCCTCGGCCTGGTCCCACACCGACCCTCCTCCGCCCCCTCCCCCTCCGGCCAGCGTGGCCCCACAGGCTGCTCTCCCCGCGGCTCACAGCCCACGGCTGCCACCTTGTCAGCTTGACCCTCACGGCACTCTGAGCCGGGAGCCCCAGCCCGCTGCCCGTGCCAGGGCCGCCTGCAGCGGGTTCCGAGGGGGGGTGAGAGGCTCGGGTCTGCCCTGCCCCCAGCCCCCACCCCGCCCGCGCAGAGCCAGGGCCTCCTCTGCGGTTCCCGGTTCCCCCTCGCTGGACAACCTGCCTCCCCGCCCACAGGCGCTTCCCCCTCCCCCGCCCCGGCTCCCGGAGGCCCCGCTGGGCCAGCAGCCTGCGCAGGGTCACTGCTGTCCTGAGATGGCCCAGGGCGCCCCACCGCCCCGCTGGCGGGCCCTTCAGGAAGGGGGCTCGGGCCCGGCCTTCTGAGGACCCAGGGCCTGTGCGGCGCAGGGCACGCTCTCGGGACGCCACACTTCCCTCGGCCACTTCCCTCTGGGGGCTGGGCCCGACCCCTGGTCCAGGCCGGACTGAGCCAGGCCCCCGGGGCCCCCTGGGCTGAGGCCTGGGCTGGGGATCCCTGCTGCAGGCAGAGAGGAGCCCCCAACTCAGCTGGGGGGGACAGGACACAGGGCGTGGGGGGCTGGACACAGGGGTCTTCTAGGCTGCCCCCCGGCCTGCAGGGCTGTGTCTGGAGTCCGGGCATGAGTGAGGGGCCAGCCTCACAGCGTGGGCCCTTGTCCCCCCCCAGAACTTCACTGGGCAGGGGGAGCCCGACTCCGCCCGCTGCGACACCCGGGAGCAGCTGCTGCTGAAGGGCTGTCCCGCCGACGACATCATGGACCCCCAGAGTCTGGCCCAGACGGAGGGGGGCCGGCCAGGGGCCCGGGAGCAGCTGTCCCCAAAGATGGTGACGCTCCACCTGCGGCCAGGTAGGCGGTGCTGGGCGGCACGGGTGCCCTTGGTCCTGCGTGGCGTCCCGCTCAGCGGCCAGGCTGCGGGGAGGCCCCCAGGCCCCTCCACCGGCCCCGGCCCTGGCCCGTCCCTGTTGGGTCCCGCCCTGTCCCCGTCCCGGGGAAGGGCACCGGGCGGGCGCCAGGCTGGGTGGGCGGCGGGCAGACGGGACTCAGTCGCTCCCCGGCCGCTCGCTCCTGGCCTGCACCGAGCGCCGACCGTGCGCAGGCGTGGCCCTGGGAGGACGGGCGCGGGCAGCCAGGGCCTCAGGCTGGGGCAGAGCCGAGCGCAGAACTGCATGGGCAGGGGTGGGGCCCCCCGGGCTGGTGGACCAGGGCGGGCGGTGGGGGCCGGGCCGGGCTCCGCGGACCGTGAAAGGCAGCGCCTCGGAGCTAGCGCGTGGCCAGCATGCTTCGCCTGGGGACGCGCGTCCAGCGGGGCCGCTCTCCTGGGCGCCTCTGCCTCCCGCAGGCCAGGCAAGGGGCAGGGACCGCGGAGGCGCCCCCAGATGCCCTGAGCCCCCACTCGCGCCGCAGGTCAGGCGGCCGCCTTCAACGTGACCTTCCGGCGGGCCAAGGGCTACCCCATCGACCTGTACTACCTCATGGACCTGTCCTACTCCATGCTGGACGACCTCATCAACGTGAAGAAGCTGGGGGGCGACCTGCTCCGGGCCCTCAACGACATCACCGAGTCCGGCCGCGTGGGTCAGCTGCCGCCCCGCGCCCGCCCCACGCCCGCCCCCGCCCCGGACAGACCCAGGAGGGCACCGCCCGCCCGTCCCCTCAGCCCTCGCCCTCCTGCCCCTCAGGCTTTGGCTCCTTCGTGGACAAGACGGTGCTCCCCTTCGTCAACACGCACCCCGAGAAGCTGAGCAACCCGTGCCCCAACAAGGAGAAGGAGTGCCAGGCCCCCTTCGCCTTCAAGCACGTGCTGAGGCTGACCAACAACTCCAACCAGTTCCAGACGGAGGTCGGGAAGCAGTGGATCTCCGGGAACCTGGACGCCCCCGAGGGCGGGCTGGATGCCATGATGCAAGTGGCCGCCTGCCCGGTGAGGGCCCCTCCTGCCTCCCCGAGCTGAGGTTTCTCCCTGCAGCCGCCAGGCCGCCCACACGGGCACCGCTGGCCCCGGCGCTGGAGCAGGCCGGACAGCAGCCACCCCGCCCGGCTCTCAGGGAAGCCCGGCCCCGCCGTCCCACGCAGGCCCACTGCCCGCGGCGACCCGGCCGAGCCTCCTGAGCCTGGACAGCAGGCGGAGCCCCAGGGGAGGCTGCTGCCCGCCCGCCCGGCTCCCGGCGGATGGCCCACGCCCGCCCGCTCCCCCCACCCTGAAGAGGGCGTCCGGCTCCCGCTCCGCCCCTGGCTGGCCCTGCTGGCTCCTGGCCCTGGCCCTGGCCTGTCTGTCCCGCGCACAACCCTCGCCCCCGCAGCCTGCGTGGGGCCAGCTCTGCAGCGTGGCGGCACAGCCAGGGACTCGCTCCTGCCTCGCAGCCCTGCGGCCCCGTCCTTGGTGCCCAGGGCTTTGGCCACGTAGCAGCTGCTCCTCCAGCCCCCCGGCCCTGCTGCGGGCCCAGCCCCAGGGGGACAAGGAGCCCGTGGGGCGTCGCCCACCTAGCCTGGCTGGGGTGCTCTCCTGCAGCCCCAAGGGCCTGGGACCCGGAGCTGCCACCTCGGCCCTCCCGCGCCCCCCCCCGTTCCCCCCCGGCTGGCGCTGATACCCCACCTGTGCCCAGGAGGAGATCGGCTGGGGCAATGTCACGCGGCTGTTGGTGTTTGCCACAGACGACGGCTTCCACTTTGCGGGTGACGGGAAGCTGGGCGCCATCCTGACCCCCAACGACGGGCAGTGCCACCTGGAGGGCGGCCTGTACAGTCGCAGCAACGAGTTCGTGAGTGCTGCCCGCGGGCTCCCCAACCCCAGCCCTGGCCGGCCCAGCCGCCCCCTAACCCCAGCCACAGCCGCCCTGACCCCAGCCCCGGCCGCCTGGGCCATCCGCCGGGCTCCACAGCCCGGCCTCTGACGGCGGCTTCCTCCAGGACTACCCGTCGGTGGGCCAGCTGGCGCACAAGCTGGCCGAGAGCAACATCCAGCCCATCTTCGCCGTGACCAAGAGGATGGTGAAGACCTACGAGGTGAGTGGGCCAGACCGGGCGTCCCCTGCAGCTCCGCTTCCAGGAGAGAGCTGTGCCCGCTGCGGTGGACGGAGCCTGGCAGACCCAGGCCTCCTGGGCCTGGTCCCCCAACTCGCACGCACGGCCCCCCAAGCACCCCAGCACCTGCCTGGTGGGCAGCAGGGCCCTGCTCCCGCGGACCTGTAGCAAACGGGGAGGAAGGAACAGCTTCCCTGGGCCACCAGACGGGGTGGGGTCCACAGCCGCGGGGAGTGGGCAGGGAGGCTGGAGAGGCAGGTGACTGGGACGCCCCCGGAGCACAGGCATAGCGGCCCCTCTGGGGAGCGGCAGCAGGGCTCCGGCTCTGGCTCCGGCAGTGACTCAGCCCTCAGCGCCAGTGCGGCCCTCCCCGACGGCCGGGTGACCCCGAACTAAGGCGTGGGCGGGGGGCATAGACGCTCCCCGGGGCTACAGGGATCTGTCCACGTTGGGGCTGCTGCCCGCAATGCACCCCGCTGGGGTGGAGCTGAGTCCTGTTTGCGAGCGGCCCAGCTCAGCCGACGCTCCCTGCTTGGCCGCCCTTCCTGACGCTGCGGCGCTGTCCTGCCCACCGGCCGCTGCCGAGGCGGGGGCAGCTCCTCCAGCTCTGAGCCCAGATGCCCCTGAACCCGCTGCAGGGGTGTGTGGCCGGGGGTCGCCATGCCTGCCCTCTAGGACTTTTCTCCCCGCGAGGGGCTCTGTGTGGTCGGGAGCACGGACGACTGGGACCCCAGCAGGGCCGTCGGGGCCGGCCGAAGCCGGTGGACACGGCATCCCCGTGGCCTCTGAGTTTTGCTGGTCTCTCCCCAACAGAAACTCACGGAGATCATCCCCAAGTCGGCCGTCGGGGAGCTGTCAGAGGATTCCAGCAACGTGGTCCAGCTCATCAAGAACGCCTACAACGTGAGTGCCAGCCAGCGGCGCCTGGCGGTCAGCGAGGCCGCCCTGCCACGGGTCCCCCTCCCCGGGCCGCCGGCAGACCTGACCAGCTGACCCGGCTGACCCGGCGCGCCCGTGGCCTGGCGTGTTCTTGCCTGCGGGCGGCCTGTGCCACTCGGACGCCACGAGCCAGGCCTGAAACAGAAGCGGCAAGCCCATCCCAGGCCGCAGTCCCTCAGCCCGCCGGGAGCCCCCCTGCGCCTCCTCCCGCCAGCCTGGCCGCCCCGGCCTCTGCACCCCTGGCCTCCGCCCCGTCTCGCTCAGTCTCCATCTCTGTGGCTCCGTGTGTGTGCGCGTCTGTCCGCCTGTCTCTCCTCCTTCGGCTCTGTCTCCGTCTCTCGGTCTCTGCCTCTCCTGTCTCTGGCTCAGCTCTCCAGCTCCCGCCCTGGCAGTGCCCTGCTCCCCCCGAAGCTGCTGAAGCTGCCCCCAGGCTGCACCCCTTCCCCCCCGCCAGTCTTGGGGGGCCGTGGCCTTGGTCACCCCACCACTGGCTGCACAGCACAGGACCAGCTCCCTGCGGGTGTGTGGGCAGAGGAAGAGGCAGGGGCGGCCTGGGCAGGGCTGGGGGGCAGAAGCGAGCCCCCTAACTGGGGGTCCCTGCTCTCTGCTCTAGCAACTCTCCTCCAGAGTCTTCCTGGAACACAGCACCCTCCCCAGCACCCTGAAAGTCACCTACGACTCCTTCTGCAGTAAGGGGGCTCCGAAGATGAACGAGCCCCGAGGGGACTGTGACGGCGTCCAGATCAACGTGCCGGTGAGTGTCCACCCCGGCATTCTGGAAGCTTCTATCCCAGGAACAGGCAGAAGGAGGCTCCCCAGCAAAGAGTGGGGGAGAAGCAGCTGCGGAGCTCTCTGGCCAGAGGGAGGGGCAGGAAGGGCCTGTCTGGGCCAGCTGGATGGAGGGCAGGCAGCAGCGTCCCCTCGGGGCAAAATGGGTGTCCCTCCCACGGCGCCTGCTCTGGGCTGGTTTCCCTTCTTGTGTTTTATTTCACTTGGTGACAAAGACGCCCCGAGCCCACAGGCGAGGAACGGGGTGTGAAGCCGCCCGTGCTTTACACGCGCTGCGGCCCAGCAAGTCAACGCCACTAGCCGAGAGCGAACACTCAGCAGAACATGCGCCTTTGGTGCAATTTTGAAGATGCCATTTAACCCTCGAGTGTGTCGCCTACGGGGTGTCGCGCGTGACTGCGCACCCAGGTGCCGCCGGCCCAGGGGCCGGACGCGGTGGCCTGACGCGCCAGAGACGCCTCCCTCCACGGGCGGTCGCCGGCTGGGGCCGCTCGGTCTCCCTTAGGCCTCTGCCCTTCGTTCAGGGTCCTGGCCTGAGCCTCCAGGACTTTGGGAGAAAGCCGGGGAACAGCGTGTCCTTCACAGTCGCCCCAAGCCCTTCCACGCGCGCAGCGTGACAGGCATTGCAGACCCGCAGCGGCCAGGCCGCGGGGTGGGGGCCGCGGGGTGGGGGCCGCGGGCCGGGTTCCCTGCGGCCCTGGGCTCCGCTCACCTCCCCCTGCCCCACCCTCCTGCTCCCGCTCCAGGCCTCCCCTGCACCGGCCAGCGCCCGGCGGCCAAGGGTGCACCCTGACCGCTGAGCCCAGGCCCCTGGGCCGGGCCAGGCCGTGGGAAGGGGGTGAGGGTGGAGCCCCGGCCTGGCCTGACCCACCTTCCCGGGCAGGTCACCTTCCAGGTGAAGGTCACGGCGGCGGAGTGCGTCCAGGAGCAGGCCTTCACCATCCGGGCGCTGGGCTTCACGGACACGGTGACGGTGCGCGTGCTCCCCCAGTGCCAGTGCCAGTGCCGGGGCGCGGGCCGCGACCCCCGCGCGCTCTGCAGCCACAACGGCACCATGGAGTGCGGCGTCTGCAGGTGGGCGGGCCTCGGGGGCGGGGCCTGGGGAGTGGGGGGTCCCGGCGGGCGGGCCCGGGGAGCGGGCGGCCCGGGGGAGTTCCCGGGGGGTCCCGGGGGCGGGCCCCGGAGGAGTGGGGGTCCCGGCGGGCGGGCCCCGGGGGAGTCGGGGTCCCGGCGGGCGGGCCCGGGGGGGGAGTCGGGGTGCCGGCCGGACGCCACCGCGGTGGTCGCGCAGGTGCGACGCGGGCCACATCGGGAAGCGCTGCGAGTGCCAGACGCAGGGCCGCAGCAGCCAGGAGCTGGAGGGCAGCTGCCGCAAGGACAACAACTCGGTCGTGTGCTCGGGGCTGGGCGACTGCGTGTGCGGGCAGTGCGTGTGCCACGCCAGCGACGTGCCCCACAAGGAGGTGTACGGGCAGTTCTGCGAGTGCGACAACTTCAACTGCGAGCGCTACGAGGGCGAAGTCTGCGGGGGCGAGAGTGCGTGGGCGGGGCCGGGCGGGGCCGGCGGGCGGGGCTGGGCGGGGCCGGCGTGGGCGGGACCGGCCGGGGCGGGGGCGGGGGCGGGGCGGGCCGGCGGGGGCGGGGCCTTCGGGGTGTGGGGGCGGGGCCTGCGTGGGCGGGGCCGGCCGGGGCGGGGCGGGGCGGGGCCGGCGTGGGCGGGGCCTTCGGGGCGTGGGGGCGGGGCCGGGCGGGGCGGGGCCGCCGAGGGGGCGGGGCCAGAGCGGCGGCCGGGGCCGGCGGGGCTGACGGGGTGCTGCCCTGCAGAGCGGGGGCGCTGCTTCTGCGGCAAGTGCAAGTGCCACGACGAGTACCAGGCTCGGCCTGCCAGTGCGAGAAGTCCAACAACATCTGCCGGAACCGCCGCGGCGTCGAGTGCAGCGGGCGCGGCCGGTGCCAGTGCAACGTGTGCGAGTGCGACGCGGGCTACCAGCTGCCCACGTGCGACGAGTGCCCGGGCTGCCCCCTGCCCTGCGGCCGCTACGTGTGAGTGGGGTGCGCGGGCGGCCCCGGCGGGACGCGCGAGGCCGAGGGGGTTCGGAGCGGGCTGGGCCGCGGGCCTCCCTCCCCTGTGCCCAGCCCCGCCCCGCGGCCCGCCCGGGCCGGCCCAGAAGCGCGCAGGCCTTTCCCCTCGGGCCTCCCGCACACCCGGGTCGCGCCCGCCCGGGCCGGCCCGCGCTCACGCCGGTCGCCCGGCCGCGGCCCCGCAGCTGGTGCGCCGAGTGCCTCAGGTTCGACAAGGGCCCCTTCCAGAAGAACTGCAGCGCGGCCTGCGGGAACCTGAGCGCCAGGAACGGCTCGCTGTCCAACCGCAAGTGCCGCGAGCGCGACTCCGAGGGCTGCTGGATGATCTTCACGCTGCGCCAGCTCGACGGCCGCGACCAGTACGACATCCACGTGGAGGACGACCGCGGTGCGTCCCGGGCCCCCTCCCGCCCCACCTGCCGCGCCGCGGCCGCACCCCAGGGGCCAGGCTCCCACGCCCGCGACCACCCAGGCGGGGCTACCGCCCGGACTTGGTCCCGGCCACTCTGTCAGGCCGACGGTGGGATTTTGAGGACCGGGTACTCGGATCTCGGCCTGCAGGGCCTCAGGGCTCAGTGCCATTGGCCTGCCCGACTGCCCCCTGGGCTCGGCCGCCCGTGCTGGTGGGGGGCACAGATGCCACCTGTCCTCCCAGGGTGCACGCCCCGAGGGTGGAGACGTGCTTAGCCAACATGGCAGAACCCCCGTGCCCACAAAAGCCAGCGGGGGCCAAGACAGGGAAGATGGCAGCTGCGGGTCCCTGAGGTCAGAGCCAGGAGGACGGGCTGCAGCGGAAACCCAGGCCTAGAGCGTCCAGACAGAGAGAGAGAGAGGGGTGTGGGCAGAGCCCCTGGGGCTGGGCTGTCAAGGCCTTGAGTGCCGGGAGAGTTCAGTCACTTCCAAACCTCCCAGGCGGCGACCCCAGAGCAGCGTGTTCAAGACTGACACACCGGGGGCCTCAGGACGCCGACGGGGCCACACGGGGCCAGCTGGACCATCTTGGGATGGACACAGGGGTGGAGTCAGGAGGAGCAGGCCTCCTGGGGGGTGGGGGTCGGGTCAGTTTCTAGGGGTACATGCTGGAAGTGTGGGAGCTGGGATGTAAAGTAAACACCATGCCAGTGGGTTAGGGCTTCAGACTGGCAGCACCCCCTCTTCCTCCCCAAGAGAGAGGCCGGGAGCACAGCGCTGGGAGGCCCAGCCATTTGGGTGACCAGGCCAGGCATGATCCTGGCAGGACACTGCCATCCCCCCATGATGGGGGCAGGGGCTGACGCTCTGCCCCATTTCTGCCTCACTTCAGAGTGTGTGGAGGGCCCCAAAGTCGCAGCCATCGTGGGGGGCACCGTGGCGGGAGTTGTGCTCATCGGCGTCCTCCTCCTGGTCATCTGGAAAGTCCTGACCCACCTGAGCGACCTCCGGGAATACAAGCGCTTTGAGAAGGAGAAGCTCAAGTCCCAGTGGAATAATGTAAGTGGCCCCGAGGCCGAGGGTCCCGGGTGGACGGTGCGCCCTCCAGCCCCCTGGATCCCCACCCCGGGGTGCACACGAGCACCCCCAACACTGCGGCAGGTCTGCTCAGGGCTGCAAGCGCAGCTGCCCGGCTCCCAGCCACCCCCCGCCAACCGCCTTCTTGCTTTGTGCCGCAGGACAACCCCCTCTTCAAGAGCGCCACCACGACAGTCATGAACCCTAAGTTTGCTGAAAGTTAGGCGCCTGGTGACCGGCCACAAGGTCCGAGATGGGGCCCCACCCGCGCCCCTCCCGAGGCCGCCCTGCCCCGCCCCCGAGCCCCGCCCCGAGCCCCGCCCCCGGCCACCCCGGCCCAGCCCCGACGTCCCTGCCCCGCCGCGCCCCTCCCCGGCCGCCCAAGCCCCGCCCCGCCACCGAAGCCCCACCCACCACGCCCCGCCCCGGCCGCCCAAGCCCCGCCCCGCCACCGAAGCCCCACCCACCACGCCCCGCCCGGCCGCCCAAGCACCACCCACCACGCCGCAGAGCCCCGCCCACGCCCCCGCCCCGGCGCCCACGCCCCGCCCCGGCGCCCACGCCCCGCCCCGGGGCGCCCCCGCTGGTCAGCCGAGCCTGAAGCGCGACTCCCGCCCGCTGCTTCCGGCCGCGAGGGGCCTGGGACCCGGCTGGGCGCTCCCGGCCCGAGGCCCCTGCCGTGGGGGCGCCCTGGCGCGGCAGAGGGGGTCCCGGAGCGCCGGGCAGTGCGGGCAGGACGGACGCGCCGGTGCCCCTGGGAGGGGCTGGGGGAGCCCCGCGGCCGCGCCCCCGGCGGGCTCCGTCGTCGCGGAGGAGGCCCGGAGACGAGGGGCGGCTCTGCCGGCCCCCCGCGGGGAGCAGGGCCGGCTCGGGGGGGGGGGGGGGGGCGCCGCTCGCGTGTCGCGGAAACCCGGCCCGCAGGCAGCAGCTCCCGCCGCGCGCGGGTGTTGGTAGCTGCGCTCCCAGGGGTTAAAATGGCCGCCCCGGGGCGCAAGGGGCCCAGCCCAGCGCTGTGAAGCCGCCCCCCGCCAGGGAGCGAGCCCGGGGCGCAGCAGACCCGCCTGATTTCCCCGCTGCTCCCCTCAGCAGTGGATCTCCGTGGATCGGCCTGTTCTGCTCCCCGCTCTGTCTCTGGGGAGTCCTCTCACCCCCTCCCTGCACCTCTGGCCGGTACCCCAGCTCTTGTGTGCATAAATAAACAAATCTTTAAAAATAAATAAATAGGGCCTCCCCGGTGGTGCAGCGGTTGAGCGCTGGGTTGCAAAGCTGCCCGCGGCCTCTGCGGCGCCGGTTCGATCCCCGGCCACCGGAGGAGGGTCCCGCATGGCGCGCAGACCTCTCCTGCCGCCCGCTGCTCCCCTCAGCAGTGTCCTTCGGTCCTTCTGCCTGCTCTGCTCCCCGCTCTGGCTCTGGCGGGTCCTCGCGCCCTCCCGCGCTTCTGACTGTACCCAGTGCTTGTATAAACAAAACAAACAAATAAAATAAATAAATAAAAACATGCCTCTATTTAAAAAAATAAATAAATAAATAAAAAATAAATAAATAAAATGACCACCCTTGTTTGTTCTGTCCCTCAGTCACGTGTGTCCAGAGAAATAAAGGCAGGGCTGCTGCAGAGCAGCAGGGGCGGGGTGCAGCCCCCTCCTCCCTGGGCCTACCCCAGCTGTCCTCACCGAACTCGAAAGAGGGGCAGCGGCTGTGGAGCCTGAGCGGGGCAGAGGCAAGGGGCGTCTTGCTTCTCTGTGGCCCGTCTACACCTGCCCTTGGGGTGGGCGCATTTCTCACCCGCTGTCTCTTGGGGTGACCTGGCAGTCATGGGGATTCCGTGCCACAGGGCAGGGAGAATTGCCCATGCCAGCACAACGGGGTGAGCAGCAGAGCCACAGCTGCCCAAGACAGCGGGTGCCCAGCACCCACACAGGCTTTGCTGGGTCCTGGAGACCTGGGTCTGGGCATGGCTGTGAGAGTCACCAGGTGGGCATCAGGGAGGCCTGGCTGCATCGCACCACCTGGGGGTGTCCCCTTTGATGCTGAAGGCCCTTCTCCCCTGAACCCAGGTCTGTCCAGTCCAGGTGGCCTCCTCCACCACCAGGCAGTGACCCGGATCATGGTGCTGACCTGGCGTCTCACAGCTTCTGACGCCACCTGCCTGGAGGTGGCCCAGACCCCACAGGCTCAGGCCCCTCCCGCCAGGCTGCCTCCAACTCCAGCCACCACCCTGTGCTCCCTCCCATCAGCTGTAAAGTGGAGCCTCCCCCCAAAGGAACTCAGGAGCCCCGACAGTTTGCTGGCCACCATTTATTACGGAGGACGTGAGTGACCCTCCAGATGGAAGGTCATGGGCAGGTCTGGGACAGGCACTAGCCTCCATGGGGGTGGGGACGCACCAATCTCCCCAATCCCCACCTCGTTACCTCCCCGAGACCCTCCCAACCTGGCTCAGTGGCAGTGATTGCCCAGGGCCCTCCCCTCCTGTAGGTCGAGGTCAGGGTGGGGCAGGACTGAAGTTTCCAGGCCTGAGATTTCAGGGCTGACCCCCTCAGGAGGGGCACAGGGGGGCACCAGGGAGGCCCCCCCTAGGCGGGATGGACCAGGAGAGCAAGGCGGGGGCCCCTGGTGTCCACAACCAGGGAAGTGGTGCCCGCTGGCCTGTGCATAGCTCTCATCACCTACAGTTCTCCGGCAATCCTCTGGGAAGTCCCCAGGGAGGTGAGGGGAGCAAGCTGGGACTGGCAAGGGTATGTGGGGGGATAGAACATCAGCAGAGTCGCAGGCCCAGCCACGGGCTCCAGCGCGCAGGGACGACGGGCAGAGTTCCCCGGGAACCAGGGGTTCTGCCTGCAGCTGGGATCAAGAGAGCTTTCCCACAAAAGGCCTTAGGGACGGGACCCTCAGACACCCAGTGCGGGTGAGGGGTCACGAGAGCCCCTTCTTCCTGGCCCTGAGGGACGCCCAGAGGTGGCGTGAGGACGCTTGGAGCCCAGAGTGTTGGGTCTGGGCCCTGGGTGGCCCAGGATGGCGGTGGTGCCCCGCACAGCACCAGCCTTGCTGGGGAGGGAGCTGCCCCACATACCCTGATGCGGGCGCCGTGATGTCCCTTAATCCAACCGCGGAAAATGGGTTCTGTAGTCACAGGCCCGCCTGCCTCCGCCCACTGACTCCTGCCCGCCCCAGCTGGCACAGACTTTCCCGGCCCCAGGCCCTTTGTCCTCCACTGAACTGGAAACGAGGTGTCCCCAGAGCTGAAGATGTCGGGGTTTAATGTGTTACCTGCCCTGGGGAGGGCATGGTGCTTTTTCCTGGCCCTTCAGGAAGGAACGCTGACCTCCTGGGGAACGCACCTCGCACCAAGGCAGGGCTGAAGGCTGCCCCAGGCCAAGGGAAACAGCTCAGGGGACCTGGAAACAGCTCTGGGCCACGCGGCCTGGGGCCTGGGTCCCATAGCCCCACTTTGGGCCCACCCCGGCGCTGGGGTCCTGCCATCACGATGACAACCCTGCAAGTGTCGGCCTAACGCCTGGCCCATCTCCCGTGGGAAAGCCCTCTTAACTCCAGGTGCAGGCAGAACCCCCGGTTCTCAGGGAACTGCGCCCGTGGCCTCTGCACCTGGAGCCCGTGGCTGGGTCTGGGGCTCCTGATAATGCGCTGACCCCCCCCAAACAGAAACGGGCTAGAGGGGCGGGTCGGTGGTGAGCTCTGCGTGGGCGGCTGTCGCAAAGTCAGCTGCTTTTCCAGGGGCACAGTTGGTGGTGCCATCTCTGGCGTGGTGGCATCGCCGCCGCCCACTTGCCACTCACAAGCGCCCTATGATGGTGGGGTAGGGTTTAATAAGGTCAAAACCCGAGCCCCACTCCTGGCCCCCGCACTCAGGTCTGGGAGGCTGGAGTGGATAAGGGAAGGGAGAGAGCTGCCTGGGGCGGAGGCCTGAGAATGGCCACCAGGACAAAGGTCCAGCCCTGCTCTGGACCCAGAGCTGGGCCAGGATGCCCCTGCCCTGCTGGAGGCCAGCGCCCAGTGGGAACCGGGCAAGCTGAGCCCCCAGGCAGGAAGCGAGACCAGAGCACAAGGGAGCAGGTCGCCTCAGAGCAGGCTGCGGCTCCTCACCCCTGCGGGGCATGTCAGTGAACGCCCTCTCCATTCCTCCACCCCCCTCTGGTGAGTTCCTTCCTGGGAGAAATGCTGCTCGGTCGGTTTTCTGTCTTCAGGGAGACAGAGCAGCTGCCCTCGCCCTCAGCAGCGCGGCAGTGGTGGCGGCAGGCCCCGTCTGGAGCAGCACAACCGAGCCAAGGTTCACTGAGAGGCCAAAAGGAACAAAAAAGTTTCAACAAAAGTTGCGTGGCCACTGTGGAAAGGAAGTCAGGCCCTGCAGGGAAAGGAAGTTAGATGCGTGACCCCGGTGCTCCTCGAGCGGGGAGGGGGAGGGACTCGCCCAAGGTACAGCTGGAGGACAAAGACTCTCCCCCCTGGCCCACAGGCTTGGCCAGCCCCTGGGACGTCAGCCGACCACTCCCTGAGTGCTCCTCTCTGCGTCCTTCCTGGGGTTCCGACAGGGGAAGTCACTGCTCGCACTCTGCCCCCCCCAGCCTGCACCAGAGATGTCCATTGGCACTGCCCCCCCCACCCCCACCTGACTGCCCCCTGGAGGTGCTCACCCCCAGGGCTGCGCTGGCTGGGGCGGGCGCCATGCCCCCCAGTAAATGGGCTTTTTGACATCTTTGTCTGTAACTGGGCAAGGCGGCGGCCACAGCTCGGGGCGCCTGATGGGGCAGGAAGGACCTTTGTCACTGTGCAAGGAGTGGGAAGGCAAGCGGTGTTTGCACGATGGCCTGGGGGCAGAGCACGAGCACCAGGGCCTTGGCTACCAGGCTCAGGTCTGCCCTCCAGCGCCAGGGTCTGCCCACTGCCTGCAGTGACTGTGCACGGGCTGGGGTGGTCAGCGGGCTGGGGGCTGCAGCTGCTGACGACCCAGGAGGTGGAGGTTGGGGAAGTGGGAGCTGGTGGCCGGGCGCCCTTTCCTCCATGTCGTGAGACCCGGGCAGCCATGGCCCTGCTGGCTCCGTAGCTGTAAGCCAGTGAGGCGGGTGAGGCAGCACTGCCCAGTCCTCGGACGCAGGGCCCTGGTGGTATTGCCCTCCGGTGAGCGGGCTTTGCACCTTGGTCTGGGGCCGCCGGCAAGTTAAATCCTAACTGCTGTGGGGCCCTCTCGGGGGTGGTGAGTGTGCAAGAGCTCATGGCTTGGGCCCCGGCATGCTGGACGAGGAAGGGCCTGCCCTCATCTGTCTGGACCCCATCTGTGTCCCCGGGGCTGCCCTGGATTCCCAGGTTCCAGGACCAAGCCACTCGCCACCAGGGCTCGCCGCAGTGCTTCCCGAGGGTGGGTCTGGGGCGACAGCTGTGGGCATGTGGGTGCAGGGCAGACGCCTCCCGTGAGCTGGCGAGGGGGCTCAGGAGCCGGCCCCAGGGGAGGAACAACCCCTCCTCCCCGCTCTGCTCCGACTGCCAGGCACAGCCCCCAAAGCAAGCCCTGGACTCCGCACACCGCGCCCAGGGGTCGCCGCTGGCCGGCCGTGGCCCGCCGAGCCCGGGTCATGCTCCAGCGGCCTGAAAAGAAGCGGGTGTTTTAACGAGCGACCCTGAGGGCACCAACGGCCCAGGGGCTAGTGCTGGGGTGAGTGAGGGCAGAGGGCGGCTCTCTCCGGGGCCCAGGCTGGCCCTGCAGGGCGGCCTTCCAGACTGTCAGGAGAAAGTGGGGGACAAAGAGGAAAGGAAGCGCCCCCCGGGATTTAAACGACAGTTTTGAAAATGGGCTAAAACAAGTTAGATGTTTTTAAGGTTCTCTAAGTAAATGCTGGGGGGGCGGGGCTGCGGGGTTGGGGGAGGCGGGGGGGGGGCGCGGGGGCCGGAGGGGCACTGGGCGGGAGGTGCGGGGGGCTGGAGGCGCGGGGGGCGGGACGGAGGCGGGGCGAGGGCCTTCGGGCAGGAGCCTCCCCTCGCCGCTCGGCTGCGCGGTCCGCGAGCTCAGCCCATGAGAGCGGCGACCCCTTCGTTGCCCGAACCAGCCTCGAGGGCCCCGCCCCGCCCGCGCCCCGCCCGCGCCCCGCCCGCGCCCCGCCCCCAACCCCGCCCGCCCGCGCCGGAGAGCTCGGCCCCGCGGTCTGCGCAGGCGCCGCGGCGGCGCCGGGGGCGGGGCGGCCGCGCGCCGGGGGCGGGGCGAGCCCGCGCGCCTGCGCACTCGCCCGCCGCGCCCTCTTCCGGCGCGGCTCTTCCGGGCGGGGCGCCGGCTGCGCGTCTGGCTGCGGCGCCCGGAGACCGACGAGGCCCGACGCCGGCGCGGCCGCAGCGACATGGCGTCCGGCGGGGCTCGCGGGCCGACGTGGCGCCGGGGGCTGCCCCTCGGCGGCGCCGCGCTGCTCCTGCTGCTGCTCCCGCTGCTGCTCCCCGCGGCCGCGACGCCGGAGCCGCCCACAGCGGGTGAGGGCGGGGTCCGGGGTTCCGGGGGCTGGAGAGTCGGGGGGCGGGGGGGGGCCGGGCCGGGGGCTGGGGAGTCGGGGGGCGGGGTCCCGGGGCGGGGGGGGCCGGGCCCCGGGGGCTGGGGAGTCGGGGCGGGGGTCCGGGCCCGGCCCGGAGGCGGGGGAGTCGGGGGGCCGAGGGGCGGGGGGGCCGGACCCGGGGGCTGGAGAGTCGGGGGGGGGGGGCCGGGCCCGGGGGCTGGGGAGTCGGGGGGGGGGGGCCGGGCCCCGGGGGCTGGGGAGTCGGGGCGGGGGTCCGGGCCCCGGCCCGGAGGCGGGGGAGTCGGGGGGAGGGGCGGGGTCCCGGGGGGCGGGGAGGGAGGGGCGGGGTCGGGGGCGGCCGAGTGGGGGGGGCGGGCAGGGTCAGGCGCGGGGACTTGGCGGGGCCCCATCGGCGGTGTCCCGGGTCTGGGGCGGGGCGGCCTGCAGGTCCGAGCGCTGCGCGGGCTCCGAGGCGGCGGGACGGGCGGCGCCTCCCTGGGCCCTGCGGCCGGGCCGGCAGTGCGGGGCGGCGGCCCGCTTGCCTGCCTGATCCCCCCTGCCTGGCCGCGGGGGTGGGGGGGGTGGAGGGAGCGGAGGCGCCACGGGCCGCTGGGAGCTCCAGGCCCGTCTGGCCCCTGCACTCCCTGCTCCATCCAGGTGGAAGCGGCCCGAAGCGGCCCTCGGGGGCGCCTGCTGGGCCCCGGTTCGCTCCTCCCCCCAGGGGAGAGCGTGGCTCGCGCAGGAGTCCTGGGGTCTGGGCTTCCCTGCCCGGGGCAAAGCCCCCCGCACCCCCTCCCGCACGGCTGGTCGCTGCCTGAGCTTGGTCCTCGCGAGGGCGGGAGTCAGGGCTGTCCAGGGCGGCGGGCAGCGGGCACAGCTGTGGAGAAGGCGCCCCGAATCTGCCAGTGCAGGCTGGGACCCAGGCAGGCTGGCCCTCGTGCAGCCCCAGTCCAGAGCGCTGCAGCCAGCTGTCAGGGCAGGAGAAGGGGGTGTCCCTGCTGGGCTGAGAGTGCGTCTGCCTCTCTGCCTTTTTGTCCTGTTGGGCCCATCAAGGACTGGGGGGGCTCACAGGGGGGCCTTGTTCAGCTTGCTGCCTAGTGTGCTTGAGAAGAGGTGGTTTAGGAGCCTTTGGGGTGCTGGCGGGCTTTGGGGAGTCCTCATGGCCCCACACTGCTTGTAAACGGGACCAGACTCCATCTTCACCTTCACGTTGGGAGGGACTGCCTGAGAGGGATTGTCTGTTGTCCTGAATGGGGTGTCCAGAGTAGCTCTGTGGGGTCCAGGCAGAGGGGTTGGCAGTGAGGCGCTCTGCTTTCCTTTCCCGCCTGCTCCCCCTCAGAGTGGATGTCCCCGGTGTGTGACCACAGCCCAGTCCCCACAGTGCCTCCGCGCCGAGGTGGGGCCGACGTGGCTCCGGGTGCCTCGCCCCAGCCTGGCTTGGCTCTGCACACTCGCCACCGCCCGCCCGCGCTCTGCTCTGGCTGCACACCTCGGCCTGCGGCCTCCCCCAGGTCCCAGCGCCCTAGGAAGAGCCGTGGCGGGTGGGGGGGTGTACCAAGGGCGTTGTCCGGCTCCCCTGGCCGCCCCTGAGACACCTGTCAGCACTGCAGCCCGGCCTCTGAGCCGGATCGGTGTCCTCTGGCTGTGGGCAAGTTCAGGGAGAGGACGGAGGGCCCCATTGGCATGGGGGCGTGTCTGCCGGGACCCCAGGGCCTGGGGGGCAGGGTCGCGTGTCCTTTGGGTCGCACCAGCCCGCTCATCAGAAGCCACCAAGGTCGAGGCCCCACGAGGAAGCCCTTTGGCCCAGGTCCGGGAAGGAAGTGCTTCCTGGTGTTTTTTTTTTTTTTTTTTTTTTAAGATTTATTTATTTATTTATTTATTTATACAAGCACCGGGTACAGTCCCAGGCGCGGGAGGGTGAGAGGATTCACCAGAGCCAGAGCGGGGAGCAGAACAGGCAGACAGACGAAACACACTGCTGAGGGGAGCAGCGGGCGGCAGGAGAGGTCTGCGCGCCATGTGGGACCCTCGCCCGGCAGCCGGGGATCGAACCGGCGCTGCAGAGGCTGCGGGCAGCTTCGCAACCCAGCGCTCAACCTCTGCGCCACCGGGGAGGCCCCTCCTGGTGGGTTTTTAAAAAGCACCCTTGAGCTGGCCTCGCAGTCCCTTCCTGTGGCCTATGGGGGCTGGAGGGCTGGGCCCTCTGCCCTCAGGGCCGTGCTTGGCTGCGCTGTGAGTTGTGACGTGGCACTTACTCCTAGATTCCGGGGCGCGTTCCCCAAGAAGCAGGCCGTCCTCTCGACAGACCACCTTCTCCTAGACGTGGGTCCCCCACGCGCGCCCCGAGGCTTACTGAGCGAGCGTCCCCTGCACATCCTCTCAGGCCCCTGGCGTCACCCCATGGCCTCCTGGGCGCCCGCCGGGTACAGGCGTGCTTTGTCCCCTGCCGACCCTGACATGAGCTCCCCCCGCCAGGTTGTGCCCAGAGCACGAACATGAGCTGCGAGCAGTGCCTGAGGAACGTCTCGGTGAGTAGCGCGGGGGGCTGGGAGGCCTGTGTTGCTTGCGCTCGGTGTTCTAGCCGTGCTGAACCATCGCGTGACGTGGCCGCCCTGGCCTGGGCGGGAGCCCGCAGTGCGGGGGTGGGGGTGCTGCTGCGGCGCCTCAGGGGTCTGAGAGGCTCCTCGTCCTGGGGGCCTGCCCCGTCCGCGAGGCTCAGCATCCAGAGCAGGCGTCCGACCCGGGTCCTGTGAGTCCCGCGGGGTCTCCAGCTGGGGCACCGGCGTGGGTGGCGCGCGTTGGGCTGGCCGTCAGGCAGCGCAGGGGCGTGGGGGACAGTCCCACCCCACGGATGGGCCGTCAGGGCGCTGGTGGCGAGGGCTGCCTGGATGGGCACCGCGGGCCCCACCTCTCGCAGCCGCAGCCCTGGAGGGAAGGAAGCCCGCGGCCTGCGCTGGGGTCTAGGGTCCCCCTATTTCCCTCCCCCGCCCCGTCTCCGCTGCCTCCGAGGGTGGCCTGGGGGTCTCGTGCTGACGGATGGCGTGAGCAAGCGGGAGGACGTGTCTGGTCACCTCCGTTCCTGACCCGAGCCCCGTCGGCGCGAGGCCCCACGGCTCATGTCCCTGGGGTGCGCCAGGGGAGGCCCGACTGGCTTCAGGGTGTGCCCGGCCGCCTCCAGGCCAGCTCCAGGGCGGCTGCTTCCTGGGCCCCCCGGTGGGGGTTACCGCTGCCTCGTGAGCGGGTTCTCGAGCCTGAGCTCAGCACGCGAGGGACCGGGAAGGTCCAGGGGTGCCGAGCCCGGGCTTCCTCCGAGCCCGGCGGAGCTGCGGTGCCGCCCGACTGCCAGCGCTGGGGGTGGGCGAGGGGGAGGCTGCCGGGGGCACGCGGTGTCCGTCTGAGCCCCGACTGCGCACAGACCGCGCCTGCCGCGCGAGCGCCTGAGACGCGGCACCCCCGTCGTGCGGAGAGCGGGAGGTGGCTCCCGGGAAGGGCGGTCGAGTCACGCCTGCTGGCCCAGGACGGTCCGTGGAGGGCGCGTCCTCTGTGGCCGGGATGGGGGCGGGGGTCATTGCTGTTCCTTGCGCGCCGAGTGTTTGCACCCCGCCCCGAGCGAGGGCCGCCTGGTTCTCCCGGGCCCGGACGGGGGACCCCCAGCCTGCACTGTCAGGACCAGCCCAAGCAGCCGCCTGCGGGTGTGGCCTGGCTGGAGGCAGCTCAGAGGCCATGGAGGACGCGGGTGCGGCCGCGGGGCTGCACTGTGGCGGGGCGGGCATCTGTGAGCCGACGGCCCCAGCGCTGAGCCTCACGGGTGAGCGGCCAAGTCAGGGTCTCCCGGGGCCCTGGTCAGGCCAGCGCCAGGTGCCTGTGGGGGTGAGCGGGGCCTCCCGGGAGGAGGAGCCACGGGCAGGGGTCTGGGGGCTTGTGGGGCGCTGCGGGGCCAGGTAGGGGCCGGCGGGCCGGTGGCTTGGTGTCGCTAGCGTCCCTGAGGCGCCTCCGCGTGTCTTGCAGTGTCTCTGGTGTAGCAGCAGCAACACCTGCCTGGACTACCCGGTGACCAAGGTCCTGCCGCCTTCCTCGCTCTGCCGGCTGAGCGCCGCTCGCTGGGGCGTTTGCTGGGGTAAGTCCTCGGTCCCGCGGCCACTCCGCGCGCTCTGCATGTGGGAAGGCCCGGCGCCGGCTGCGAGAACGCCAGAGCGCGCCCGCGCCCCACGGCAGGCCCGTGTGACCCCGGGGAGCCTCCAGGGATCTGGGGCCCTGCTCCCCGAGTAGGGACGGCGCGTTTGATGGCTCCTTTTGGACGTCTGGGCGGTGGCCACCGCGGCTTCTGTGGGGCTGCCTGCGTCTGTGGCGTTTTGCTCCTGGAACTCGTTTTCGTGTAGTTGGGTTTCGTCTTTATGGCTCCCGGTCTGCGGTCCGGAGGCCCATCAGGGAGCAGTGAGCCCTCGGCGCCGTGGAGAGCGACTTCTGTGGGCGCAGCCTGGGTCACCTGCGGCTTGCTCCTCGGTTGATTTTTCTAAATGGTCCAGCACCCCCCGGGCAGCTGGGGCCGGCCGAGTAGCGGGCCGCTCTCTGGTCACTTGCTGCTCTGCGTCCCGCTGCGCAGTGTGGCTGGGCACCCTGCGCGCTTGGTGGGTGTCTGTGGGTGGACACTCCCCTCCGCTCAGTGCCCCGGCTCACCACCCGCACGTGGGCGGTCGCTCCGCTGTGTCTGCTCGTGCCTCGGCGGACACCTGACCGGGTGTCTCTCGTCTCCTGCTGGTGGCCTTCCCCGTGGTCCCTGCACGAGGGGACTCCTGGGCCCGGAGCATGTTCTCCTCGGCCTCCGTGGTCTGCCTAGCGTGTCTCATGCGTGGCTGGAGCCGTTCACGGTCCTCCACGCGACGCAGGGATCAGTCAGCCCCTCAAGCTGCCCGCACGTGACCTGCCCGGCCCCTCTGGTGGTGTGGGCTGGCGTGGGGCCGGCTCCGATGGGCCTTTTTCCTTAGCCACTGATGCTGCCACATCGTCCTCACTGGTGGACAATTTGGGGGATTCTCTCCTGCAGTGGGGTTGCTCTCTGGGCCTCTGGCGCTGGCCACACGGCACCGGACAGGTGGTCGTATCCTGGGGAGGGGCCACACAGACCTCGGGTCCACGGGGCTGGGAGGGGGTGCGCGCTGCAGGAACGAGGCTGTGTGTTGGGCTGACCCTGGGGCTGGCAGGGGCTTGAGCCTGCTGCTCCAGCTTTGGCGGGACGGGCTGGCCCCCTGGACAGGCAGGTCAGGGACCCTGACGGGCCTGTGAGGCCTCGGGAGCCCCCAGGGTGCAGGTGGCACAGCGGTGACACCAGCCCTCCCACAGGGCCTGCTGCCCTCGCAGGTGGTGCTAGAACCACTTTGTCCGGGTCTGGGCCGATCTTGGGGGAACTTGTTTGCATTAAATGTCTGTGTTCTTGGAGGCAGTGAGGTCTTCGCAGTTTCGCAGCTCTTGTCCTCAGCGGCCTGTGCTGCCTCCCGGCACCGTGCAGCCCTGGAAGCTTTGAGGCTTCTGTGCCACGATGCAGGTCCCTGGGGACAGTGAGGTGGGGGCCCCCCGGGTGAGCCAACGTCTGGGGCTCCGGGGGCCTGACCCCAAGTTTGACTCTCCAGTGAACTTCGAGGCCTTGATCATCGCCATGTCGGTGGTGGGGGGTGTTCTCCTCCTGGGGGGCGTCCTCTGCTGCTGCTACTGCTGCCGCCGGGGCCGAGGGAGCCGGAAGCCAGACAAGAGCGAGGAGCGGGCCATCCGGGAGCGCGAGGAGCGGCGGGTCCGGCAGGAGGAGAGGTAGCACCGCCTTCCTGTTCTCCCGGAGCACGGGGCGGGTCTTGCTGTCAGAGCCCGCCGGCCGGGGCGCCTGGCAGGCTGTGGTGGGGTGGGGCTCCCCACAGTCCTGCGTCCCAAATAAAACCAACCCACGTAACACACCCCTGTGGGGTGGCAGCCTCTGCAGGGCTGGGGCGTAGGCCTCATGAGCTGCACCCCGGTCTCCGCTGAGAACCAGCAGGCCAGCTGCCTGTGCCGAGGGAGCGAGGGGCGAGGCTGGGTGACCTGGGCGTCTGTGTCTTTCAGGAGAGCCGAGATGAAGTCGAGGCATGATGAGATCCGGAAGAAGTACGGTAAGGCTGCGCTGCCCGCAGGCTCAGAGCCCTGGGTTGTGTCCTGCATGGTCCAGGTGGGCTCTGGAGGCCTCAGGCCCTCTCCCGGAGCAGCCCTCTGGGCGACGGCTGCTCTCCGACCTGTGCACACAGCTCCTCCCTGTGGGGCGCCGACAGGCTGGCTTCGGGCCACAGCCCGAGGCCCCTCCCAGCCTCTGGGGACACATCTGCTGTTTGTTAAGAGTTGGTCAGAGCCGAGCTGGGCTGCCGCTGGCCCGTCGGCTCCTGCCCCCGCCCAGTGCTCCCTGCGGGCGGGTTCCGCCCATCTCAGGCCATGCAGAGGCCGTGGCCTCCGGCGTGCCCCAGCCGGGCACCTGCGCCAGACCCCTCAGCCTGGCGCCCCGGCTGCGTGTTTCAACCCACCAGGCTGCTGCTGTGCGAGAGGCCAGACTCCAGCAGGAAAACTGTCTACATTCTTTCCCAATTACGCATTTATTTTGAAACTCTCTACTACGAATTTTAGAGATTTCAGTGGCCCTAGAGAGTCTTTCCCACTGAAGGGGTCAGCCCCAAAGCTCGGTTTTCTCTGGTCAGGGCTCTGGGGCTCTGGGAACCTGCCGGCGACCGGCCACAGCCCCTCTCCTGTCTGCACAGGCCCTGCCGGGTACTGGGCTCGGCCGCTGGTGCAGCTTGTCGCTGGCGTCCTGCCTCCGGCCACCCAGGCCTCCCCAGCCGAGCGCATGTAACTGAGTGTTTTGTTTCCAGGTTTGTTTAAAGAAGAAAACCCGTATGCCAGGTTTGAGAACTGAGAGCCGCCCTTGGGATGCCGCCCTCCCTGCCAGACCACGAGGAGAGTCTGCCTGACCGCCTCTGCTCCCGGTCACTCGCCACCTTGTGCCTGTGGGTGGTGGCTCCGCCCTGTGTTGGGCAGCACCCCCACAGCCCACCTCTGGGCTCCCCACTGCCCGCCCGCGCGGCTCCTCCACCACAGGCAGCACCTCTGTCCTCCCGCCGTGGGGGCGCGGCTGAGGGTTGGTAGAGTGCGGAGGGTGGGGTACCCGGGTCACTCTCGGTCTTTTTAAAATCTTGGTTTTTCTCCCCCGTCCAAAAGATTTCACCAAAAACCTTTGCTGTCAAAGTTCATGCCATTTACTGGACGGCTTTTAACTTGCATCTTTAGAGGAACTAACGGGAGTTTCTCCACAGACACTTGAGTGATGTGTGACTGCTGGGCCACAGGCCCCCCGAGTGCAGCCCCAAGACCCTGCCCGGCGGCGTCACCTGGAGGTGGCGCTCTGCCCAGGGGTGCGGGGACCTGCCTTCCTGAGCTCCCGAGAGGCCCCCTCAAGCCAGGTCTTGTGCTGGTGCAGCTCGGTGGCTCCCTCTCCTGAGGGGAGGCTGGACTCCAGCTAGCCCAGCTGCAACCTAACCACCACTGGTGCCTTTCTGAAACTCAGAAACCCTGGGGGTCTCCCTCAGGGCTGGCTGCAGCCCCTAGCACCTCCTACCCCACACACATCCCTCCCCTCCCCGTCCCGCTGCACCAGCCAGCTCTGCCCGCGCTCACGGACACAGTGCCTGCACTCGCTCCTTCCCGGGCACATCGGCCCCCTTTGAGCCTTCGCGAACATTCCCTCCACGCAGCTGCCGCCTTTGGCTTCCTGCCGCTCGCTCGCTCCTGCTGGATGCAGCGGTCTGTGGGCGCCCATGCCCTGACCCGGCTGCAAGTGGCTGGCGCCCGCAGGGTGTGCAGAGGCCTCTGGCCCTGCGCTTTTTTCAGAGAGAGAGGCGAGCAGCCCAGACTGTGACCTCAGGATGCCATCACATGCCGCGAGCCTTAATTTTTAATCAGTTTCCAATAAACGGTTTAATCGATGTATTTGCTGCATTTACTTGGTGTCTGGTCCACTCAGTCTTGGTGGTGAGCGCCCAGTTCCCTGGAGGGTGTGGGCAGGTGAAGAGGCTGCAGGAGCTCTGTCCTCAAACTGTCCCCGGCCTGCCAGTGGACGGCGAGGGAGGCCTTGACCATCCAGCTCCTGGGGATGCAGGGAGGAGCCCAAGTGCAGCACCCAGGATGGGGGTGTCAGGCCAGCCTGCCCTGGAGAGAACTGCCCTGCACATGGGGCTAGGGGTGCATGTGGACAGGACCCTCCACCCTGGCACTTCTGTGTCCCCAGGGGCCTGGCACCTGCTGTGGGCACCCCCACAGAGACACAGGGCAGCTTGAGCCCCTGAGTACAGGCAGGCGGATATGCCCCGGGCTGGCCAGTGGTGGACAAAGGCCCAGGCAAGTGGGCCGGGGGACCCTGAGGGGTGCCCGCTGTGGCCCAGGCGAGGCTAGTCTGGGGGTCACTCTGGCTGTCCACCCAAAGAAGGGCCGGGGGCTCAGAGGTCATGTGGGGCCACCTGGGAGCAGTTCCCAGCACGTCCCAGCCCCTGCGTGAGGGAGCTGCAGGCGGTGGTGAGGGACGGGCTCTGGCCCTGCGTGGGACCGGCTGCTCCACTGACAACAGGAAAATGAGTTCTTTCCGCCTCTGGCCCACCTTCCAGGCAGCACGGTGCGGGCGGCGCAGCGGACATCGGGCAGTGACACGGGGGCTGCTCGCCCACCCAGGGGTCTCGTCGAGCTGCGCAGAGCAGGCTGCCCGGCGGCTGAGCTCCCGCTTCTCGAGAGCCTGAGTCGCGCGTGCTGGCCGTGCAGAGCAGCCCAAGGCTAGCCTCGCCATCGCCCTGGCTCCCAGAGCGCCCCGGGACACCCGGCCGGTCCCCACGTCGGCCCTTTTCTGCGGCTCCTTGCTTGGTGGGGGCCAGGCTACCTTGGAGCCCCTGGGTGCTCCCATGTGGCTGCTTCCTTTGGGCGGTCCCCCGCCAGCTGCGGGCGCCCTGGAAGGTCATGGACACGCAGGAGGCTGGGCCCCCCGGGCTTCTGCTGCCCAGGCCCGGGCACTGAGGGTGGGCCTTCCTGATGCGCCCAGCGGCCAGAGGAGGCGCCGCGGCAGGTCAGGGGATGCAGGGAGAGGCCCATTTCAAGCTGGCTGACCCGGAAGGGCCAGGCTACTGGCCCGGGACTGGGGCAGGTGGGGACACCCTGTCTGCCACGGCAGCGGCGCCTTCTCTCTGGACTGGGGGGCTGGCCAGCTCTGGCCTCCACACGTCCTCCAGCCCCGCACAGAGGCCGCCAGCAGCCCCGGGGCCCTCACTGGGAGCCGAGTGATGGGGCTCCGGGGGCCCTCTGCTGGGGCCCCCCACCCCCCTTCCGGGAGGTTTCAGGTCTGGCCCTTTGCCGGCCCCCGCCTGCACCCCCCCCGCAGGTGCCCCTTCCGCTGCCCTTCACGCCGCTGCTCACCTGGGGCCTGCCTGGTGGGCCTGGCCCTGCTCCCGCCTCTCTCCCGCCCTCCCTCTGCGCCAGAGCCTCACGTGCCCGCCTGGCCCTGCGTCCAGCAGCCGGGCCTGCTCTGCTCCCCCGGGGTCACGTGGCGTTTCCCCTTCTTTTTCGTGTGTCTGAAATTACTTCCTGAAAGCCCGATGCCGCCGTGGGGGAAGAGCGACGGGCCGGGCAGTCACCTCGGAACCCCCGCTCCTGCTGGCCACGCGGGCGGGCAGGCCTCGGCCCCACCGCCCTCTTCCAGTGTCTGCCCAGGGCAGGGGGTTTGCCTGCGGGGGCTCGTGAACTGCCCCGGCCTGCGCCCCGAGTCTCCTCGTGGGAGAGGCCCCGGGGGCCGGTGTCTGGCGCTGCCGCCCAGTGGCTGAGGGAGCCGCTCTGCGGCCCTGGTCTTGGCGGGGCCTCTTCGGAGCCCCTCTCCCACCGGGCAGGAGACGCTCCCAAGGGCTGGGCCCAGGAGGTGCCGCCACCATCAAGGACAGCGACGTGACGCCTGCCAAGCCGGGCCCCGTGTCCACACCCAGCGGTCAGCCGTCAAGGTGAGTGAGGTTCTGGGCCACACAAGGTGGAGGGAGAAGGCCCGGGCAGGCGCCGCTCAGACCCAGGCACCGTCAGGAAGGGTGGGCTGTGCGGCCACCCCCTGCCCGCTGTTGGCACCTCCGCGAGTGCTCAATGGCCTCACGTGCTCAGACCGAGAAACGCTCCACAGAGCTGAGGTCACTTCTCACTGCCTCCCCCAGCGGCACCTCCTGGTGGCCTCACTGGAGCCACTGCTGTTATGCACATTCTCCACCCAGCCCCCTGGGGGGGCACCTTCCAGAACGAAGGTGGTGCTCACCTCAGGTTCGGCACAAGCACAGACAACCCCACTCAGACGCACACCCCAAGAGGATTTGGAAGGTATCGTGGCCCAAACTGTGAGACTTTCTGGGGGGGGACAGGGCAGGCTCCCACTGCCCCAAGAGGCCTGAGAGCCTGTTTGGAGCCGAGCTGGTTGTGACTGAGGTTCCCACCTGCCAGCAGGTATGCAGCAGCACAGGTGTGCACAGGTGTGCACAGGTGAGCAGGTGCCTGCGTTCCTCTCTCCTCTCTTCTGGGCACACCTGTCTTCCCTCGCCTCCCAGATGTGGGGCAGGAGGGGAGGAGGCCTCACTGTCACATCCGCCTGCCCTGGGACGGGCCAGCCACCGACGGGCTCCATCTCCGTCCGCTTCACACTTGGTGGTCTGGGCTGTTTGAGCTGATGTGGACGTTGTCGCAGCTATCAGCATTTTGCCTTTTTATCCTCTCTGCCTTCGGCATGTCTCTTACAAGCGCCGTCTGCTTCTTGGCTCAGGCAGCTGTCTCCTGAGAGGGCCCGGACACCCTCCTGCTGCCTGACTGCAGGTGCTCCCCACAGGGGCTGCCCCAGGTGACACTCCCACAGAAGCTTAACGGGGCTCCTCTCTCTGCGCCCGTTGAGGGTCTTTTAAATATAAACCTGGTTTTTCCATGCGGATCATGGATGGAAAACTGTTTACATTTTTGAAAATGTCTCGTTTGCCTCCCTGTCGGCCCTTCTTGCCAGTGCAAGGACCTGGGGGCACTTGCTCCCGCTTTCCTGCTGTCTTGGTGGTTTAACTCTACCTTGATTTAAAACACCAAGAGACGGTGTTTTTGGCTCACAGAGGCAGTCCCCGTTGGGGCTTCCCATGTCAGTGCCCTGTGCCTCCCTCCCTGCAGTGCCGCGTCTTCCTCTGGGGCTCTCGCGCTTCACCCCCAGGTCCCCTCTCGCGCAGGGAGGCTCCCACGCCGCCCCTCTGGGCTGTCTGCTTCCAGTCGCCCACTGTATTTGGGGGAGAGTCCGTGACAGGGGTCAGTTAACTTCCCACCCTCCCGCTTCTGCCGCTAAGTCCGATGGAGGCTTCTTGTCCTTCCAGGGTCTTGCTGATGTTTTGTCTTGGGTTTCCAGCAGGTGTGTTATCGCGTATCCAGACTTCTTTGTGGGTCACTCCCTGGCTGGGGATCTAGCTCGTGCTGCAGGAGCTGCAGATAGTTTCATAGTGCTGACGCTTCACCCCTTGTGCCGCCAGGGAGGCCCTCTGCTGGCCTGTTCTTTCTGCTGCTTCTGGGACTCCGCTCCACCACTGTGTCCCAGCCCCCACCATACTGCGCTGTCTCTAGGCCTCTGGCTACATTTCCCTGTATTTCCCTCTGCTTCTGTCTGATTCCTTCTCCAGACCGGCCTTCCAGCTCACAAGCCCTCTCTTCCATGGTGTCTGATCGGCTTGCCCCACCTACTGCTCTCGTGTCGGCCTCTGTCTCTGTGTACACATCTTCACTTGTTTTGTTTCCATAGATTCCACTGCTCTGTTGAACATTCTCACCTGGTCGTCTTGCCGCTGGACACGTTACTTCAGGACACGCTGAGGTCTGTCCGATGGCACCGGTGCCCTGTTCTCCCGTAGGTTTATTACTAACGTGCGTGCACGTAGTAATTTTTTCCCTTTGGTTTTCTTGCCTATTTTCTTTGTTAATTTTTATTTTATTCTGAATATTATGTATGAAAACACTTTAGTTACTGGGAGATGCTGGATGGATGAGGCTATTTTTCTCCAGAGATTCCCTGTTGCTTCGTGTTGGTGTTGCCATGGAGAGTGGACCCGCTTCGTCCTACGCGGGGTCAGCCTGGGTGAGGGCAGGTCCTGTCCACACCTTGCCTTTCTCCCTGGCCCAAGGTCACAGTGCTCCCAGTGGGGGTGGGTGAGTTCCCTGGGAGTAGGCGGTGCTAGTGCTGTCTCCACTTCTTGTCACTGCATATGGCACAGAGTGTGCAGTCTCATGCCCCCACCCCCCGTGTGCAGCAGAGAGGCCTGTGAGGACATGGGGAGAGGTCTGAGGGCAGCCAGGGAGGCCTCCCCAGAAGCCGGCCTTGCCAGGACCTGGCCTTGGACGCCCAGCCTGGACTAGGGGTGTCGGCGCCAGCCTGCGGGGCTTTGTTGTGGCAGCAGAGCTGACCCAGACATCACACACCTCCCCAAGGGCCTCAACGGGAGTCTTCACTTCCTTCTGGGATCTTTGCCCTCCAGCTTCTGTTTTTGTAACTGAGATCTTCAGACTTCCAAAATATTTTGTGCTATTTTCTGGTTGTTTAAAACCATACTAGGGCCTCCCTGGTGGCTCAGCGTTAAAGACAGCGCTATCTGTTGCCAGCCACTGCAGCACGAGTTCGATCCCCCGCCGGCCAGGGAGCAACCCCTAGGGCGCAGGAAGGGTGGGCTGTGCAGCCACCCGGTCTCCCCGCTGCTCCCCTCAGCAGTGCTTTTGTTATAGGACAGGGAGAGAGGACCACCCTGTTGCACTTTCGGTCCGCCTGCCTGTTCTGCTCCCCACTCTGTCTCTGGTGAGTGCTCTCACCCCCCACCTCTGGCCCGCACCCCAGCTCTTGTGTGCGTAAATAAATCCTAAAAGAAATAAAACCATACCAGCTTTATGATTTGCTTAGGAGCCTCATCAACACCATCTGACCCTCTTGTCCTCACCGACTGCTTCGCGTCTCTGTAATGGCGGCACCTGAGCTGCGCCGTCTGTCACGTCTGCGTTACGCCCCCCAGGCGCTGCCCCCACCGCCGCCCGTCCCGCAGGGGCGCGCCCCCCAGCAGCCTCCTCAGCCGCCTCTCCCGGCCCGGCGGGAGCGGGAAGGGAGCCGCGCCCACGCG
This sequence comes from Talpa occidentalis, assembly GCF_014898055.3. Lineage (NCBI taxonomy): Eukaryota > Metazoa > Chordata > Mammalia > Eulipotyphla > Talpidae > Talpa > Talpa occidentalis. The sequence continues at coordinate 653,242 of NW_023604295.1, forward strand.
GGTGGCCGGTACCGGCAGCTCTCCGGGGCGGCGGGCCACAGGCAGGAGCGCCCGAGGGGCCGGGGCTTCTAAACCGCCCGTCCTGGCGCCTGGACGCTTCGCGGGCGCCGCTCCGGCTCTGCGGCGGGAGGGCCGAGCCGCCGGGCGCCCGCCGGGCCTGCCCGAGGACCCGCCCCGCCCGCCGCCCCCGCCCGCGGACCCGCCCCTGCCCGCGCCGGCCGGACGGGCGGAGCCACCGCGGGGCGTCCCGGGCCCGGCGCGGCAGAGGCGGGGGAGGCGCTGGGCGCGGCGGGGCCCCCCTCGGGCCTGGGAGCCCGGCCCGCCCCGGGAGGGAACCCCGCCCGCCCCGCCCCGCCCGGCGCCCCGGACCCCAGCGCCGCGCCCCGCCCCCGCCCCGCCCCGCCCGGCGCCCCCTCCCGCCCCGCCCCGCCCCGCCCCGCGCCCGCGCGCCGCCCCGTGACGCATCCCCGCGGGGCCGCGCCGGCCGGGCGCGCGCCCGCCGCTCGGGGCGCGCGCCTCGTGCACGCGCGCCGCCACGTGACCGGCGCCGGCCAACCGGCGCGCGGGATTTGGGGGGCAAAGCGCGGCCCCGCGAGCAGTTGCGGCGGGAGAGCGGCGGCCCGAGAGCGTGACTCGCCGGCTGCCGCCCGCCCGCCTGCCCCGCCGCCGCCGCCGCGCGCAGCCATGTCCGAGGAGAAGCCCAAGGTAAGGGCCGCGGGCGCCGCCGCCGCCCCGCGCCCCGCGCGCGCCCCCCGCGGCCGGGCGCGGCTCCCGGTGCAGGGCCGGCGTCCGCGGGCCAGGCCCCCTCCCGCGCCCCGCGCGCCCCCCGCCCTGCCCCCCGCTAGGCCCCGCCCGCCCCGGCCCCGCCCTTCGCTCGCCGGCCCCGCCCCCGCAGCCCAAGCCCCACCCAGCCACGCCCTCCCGGCCCCGCCCCTCGCGCGCCGGCCCCGCCCCCGCAGCCCAAGCCCCACCCAGCCACGCCCTCCCGGCCCCGCCCCTCGCGCGCCGGCCCCGCCCCAGCTCCTTCCCACCCCCCTCGGCCCCGCCTCCGGCCCCGCCCCTCGCGCGCCCGGCCCCGCCCCAGCTCCTTCCCAGCCTCCTCGGCCCCGCCCCCGGCCTAGGCCCCGCCCCTCGCGGCGCCCGCCCCGCTCTGGCCCCGCCCCTCGCTCGCCCTGTCCCCGCACGGCCCCCCGCGGGCTGACCCGGCCCTGCAGGCGCCCACCCGGTCGCTGCAGCCCTCTTGTCCCACCCGCGCCTCGGGACCCCTCCTGCACCTGGACCCCCACCAGCCCCTCGCTGCGGTGCCCCCCCCGCCCCCCGCCCCACCTGCAGGCGCCGGCCTGGGCGCGCTGAACCGCCAGCCTGGCTGGGCTCCTCCGGCCGCCCTCGCTGCTGGGCGTCCTTCGCGGAGTCCGCGCCTGCCAGACCCCGGACCCCGCTCCCGCCCGCGTGGGGCGGGTGCTGCCCTGGGGGTCCCCAGCGGCCTGGCCCGTCTGCTGGGCAGCGGCCTCGTCAGCGGCCTCGCGGGCCCCTGGGAAGCCGGCGGCTGCTCCCCACCCCGCACAGGCAGCGCGGGGCCCTGGGGGGTCCCCACCGCGGAGCCCTCGCTTTTAACCAAGTGGAAGCTTTGCTGTTGAGGGCGCGGGTGGTGCTGGACACCAGCCTGGCGGTGGACTGCCCGCCCCCAGCGGACCCAAGCCCGCCCAGGGGCGCCCCGAATCCCCTGGCGCTGGAGCCCGCACCTGCCCTGGGGGTCGAGGAAGGCCGAGGCCGCACTGCGCCCTGAAGCAGCCTTGGCCCTAGGCTCTGATCCCACGCCTGCTTTGTGCCGCCCCGCCACTGCCCCAGGCGGGCCTGGCGCCTTGCCCTCGCTTTCCCAGATGAAGTCCCTTCCTGAGGTTGGAGCAGAGCCAAGCCCCCCACCCCTGCTTTCCTCCCTGCGCCCCGGGTAGGACCCACACAGGGCGAGCCGTTCTGGCCCTGGGGCAGGTGAAATTTGCGGCCCTCCCTGGCCTGGAGAGAGCAGGGCTGGATGGAGGCCAGCCTGGCCACACCGACGCGGGACGGGAGACCTGCGAGTGTGTCGGGGGGACAGGCCTGTCCCCCAGACGACCCTGGACGAACCCGGATGAGCCTGGCCAACTGTGGTTGTAGTTTTAAGGGGCCTCTTTGTTTGCTGCTGAGTCCGGTTCACTGGGCATGCCCAGGCGTCGGGGACAGGCCACGTCTCCTTGGCGCCTCTCCATTTGAGCGGAGGTTTCTAGGGCCTCTCTCACTTGCGCCCCCACAGCTGGCACCCCTTTTTCATCAGCAGCTCCTCTGCTGCCTCGACTGGGTCTGCAGCCACTGCCCTGGCTGCTTTTGTGTCTGTTTTAAGGCACGCGCGTCTTCTCACTAGACAGCCAGACCCACCCAGTCTCTCAGGGGGCGAGGCCTGCTCTGCGCAGCAGCGGGGCTGGCGCAGCGCATCACGCCCCAGCGCGGTGCCACCACAGGAGACGCTGGGGAGCGGGGCGGAGGCGCCCTGACCGTGCGCTCAGCAGTGACGCTGGGGCCTGGCGCCAAGGGCACAAGCATGAAAGAAACACGGCGAGTTGGAGTTCCTGAAACATGAAGAATGTCGCACGTCAAGAAAGACTCAACAGTAAAAGGCAGCCCGCGGGAGGGAGGAAGTGTTTGCAAATCATGTGTCTGATCGGGGGCGCAGCGGAGTATACAGAGGACTCCTGCAGGGCAGCAGGACCCCCCTCCCCTAAAATGGGCCAAGGACTGAGGTGACGTCCGCAGAAAGCAGGCGCCAGCGGCCTCCAGCGGCACCGGGCTCCAGCCTGCTGTCCCCTGGCCAGGGGCGGCCACTCACGCCGCGAGCACGGCTTGGGACACCAAGTGTGAGGGTGTGGGGAAGGGGGAGCCGCAGTGCTCCCCCACGCCCTCGCCGCTCCACGCCCCACAGAGCCGAGACCAGGCCCCGGGAGGAGGTCCGTGCCCACTCCGGGTGGCACTGCTCGCACGGCCAACAGGGAGCGGCCCACTTCCTCTGGGGTGGATGGACACACAGTCCCTGCGGGAGCACCCAGCTCTCAGAGGAGGCTCCCGCCCCTGCGCTGGGGTGGCCTCACCAGGGACACTCCCTGAGGCCGCCCCACGGGCGGTTTCCAAAATGCAGTTCTGGAGGCCAGTACGGACCTGTCCAGCTCCCCGCCCTGTACGTGTGAAAATGGTTGAAGTCCAGATTTTATGCATGTACAGCAGGATCGAAGGCAATGGAAGCCACCCCTGACCCTCCATGCCATGTGGTTCTTCGACTGGACCCGCAGCAGAAAGGACAGCGATGGGGAACTGGGCAGCCTGGTCCCCGCACCGCAGCTGGGGGCCGGGGGCCTGAGGCTCACCACTGCTCTGAAGGCCGGAAATGGGTCCAGAAGAAAACTATTGCTCCGAGGGGCACCTGCACCCTCTGTCTCTAGGAGTGAGGGGTCCTTGCTGTGAGGCCAGCTCCCCGGCCAGCTCCGGGGGCGCCTTCAGGCTCATCGGGGCGGGTGGCTCCGAGGGGGCACAGCTGTGACCACCTTGGCTGAGCGAGGGTGCCCGTGGGGGCACGGGGGTGCTGCTGCTGGAGGGGGCGGGCACTGAGGGCCCCAGCGAGGGGCAGCGCAGCACCAGCGCACATGCGCTTCGTTCACGGTGACTTTTGGGTGGCCACAGAGTGACCAGCCCCTAGCTTTCTATGAAACACGTGACTCTTCGTCCAGGCCCCAGGAGCAGCATTCTGGGGTCTCAGGGCCCCCCAGCTTCTGCTCTTCAGGCCCAGCAGTGGCAGGGGAGGGGGGAACCAGCTGCAGGCATGTTTCCAGGCACCAGGAACCAGAATCGCGCCTCTGAGGCGGCCTTGGGGGAGCACGAGTGACTGGGGGTCCTCTACCGAGGCCAGGCCCTTCTGGGGTGGGGGCCGGGGCCCCTGGGGATGCCTCATCCCTGCGGGTGGCGGCCAGAGCAGACATGGGGCAGGGCCTGCACCCCCCCCACCCCACCCCTGCCTCCGCCTGCCACCCTGGTCCCGCCTGTCCTGGTGTGTGCCCGAGGGCGCCGCCTCACTGGCTGGGTGGAGGCATCTTCGACAGATGTTTGTCGTCCTGTGTTTGTCCAGACCTCGTTAAGCAGATCTCCCCTTTGAGTTAGCACCTCCCTGGTGAGGCCACCTGAGCCCGCGTTTCACCCCCTTCTGGTGGACGCCCATCGGGAGGAGTTGAGTAAATTCTGTGTAGAAATAGGACCGTCACGACCGGTCGGTGGGGGTGTTTGGGTCAGGATTTCTAGGAACACCCGGCGGCCCCGCGGGCTGGCTGCTCTGAGCCGGCCCTGGTCTCTCTTGCAGGAGGGAGTGAAGACAGAGAACGACCACATCAACCTGAAGGTGGCCGGGCAGGACGGCTCCGTGGTCCAGTTCAAGATCAAGAGGCACACCCCGCTGAGCAAGCTGATGAAGGCCTACTGCGAGCGCCAGGTGCCCCCCACGTCTGCGTGTGCCCGCGTGCACGCTCCTCCCGCGGCGGCCTCTCTCCTGGGGGACCCTCTCGCCGGCTCTTCCCTGAGGGCGTGCACGTGCTCCCCGCTGGGCGGCCTGGGCCCCAAGTGCCTGCTGCTGCTGGGCCAGGCGCTCAGCCCCTGGTCCTCGAGGCTGCAGGGGCGCAGCTGCACCCCACTGCTGCTCCTGCCTGCAGGAGCTGGAGCCCCGCTGTGGAGACCTGCTCTCACCCGACCTTGGCTTCCAGAAAGTGCCGGGTCCTTCTCCTTTGTCTGCCCCCGTGCCCCCGGGCGGTTGCTAGCTGGCGCTGTTGGTGTCCCTGTGAACTCGGGCCCAGATGTGCCTCGTCCCTGTCCCGGGCCGCGTCGTCCCCCGGGGCGCTGGTCCACTCGGGGCCGGCCGCCGCGTGCCGGGCAGGTGCGGCTCCTGGCGGGTCCCGGCCAGCCTGTCTTCCGAGGACCGGCTCCCTCTGCTGGAGCTGGCCTTGCTCTGGACGCTCTCCCTCCCGTCGCGGGGACTCTCGCCTTGGGACTTGTGGCTGCCGTCGCAAGCAAACGGCACAGAAGCCCCGTGTCTCTCGCCCGCCTCCCTCGCACGCTGCCCGCAGAGGGCGCGCCCTCATGTTTTTCCCTCCCTCTTGGGAAAAACAGCCTGAGCTTTGGTTTCTCCTGGCTTTGATCTGAGCCGGGACTTCTCTGCAAAAGGGGGGGCCTCAGCTCTGCCCCTGCCGCCTCCACCCACCCCACGGTCCTGCCAGCCGGGTCCGCTGGGTTCTGTCCTGGCCCGGCGCTGCCCAACGAGCCCCTGTGCCTGCGCCCGCACCTGCCCATCTCGTGTCCTTGGTCTGGGGTGACTGTGGTTTTCTGGGTGTCCCCCCCATACACAGGCACCCAACACCCGCCTCCTGGGGTTCTCCCTGCACGCCGGCCCCCGCGCCCTTCCTGGCGCTCCTCTGCCCGGTTCATTGGGTCTGAGAAGCCACGTCCTTCGGCCCTGCGTGTCTGCGCGCCTGGGCAGGGGCGGCGGCGCCAGGCTGGGCTGAGGTTCTTGGCATCGCGGGCGACCTCGGCAGCCTGGGGCTTGTGCTGGCTCTGATGCTTCTGAAGTCTCCGCTGGGTGGTTTCATCACTCACGCCTCTCGGCCCTTCGGCCACAGACTAGTGTCCACTCAGCCGTGACTCCAGCTTGCACAGACAGGCGGCCCCTTAGCTCGGAGGCCTTTTCCCCAGGAGCAGCTGACCCGCTCCTGGACGCCGCCCTGTCCAGGACTGTGTGTGTTGTACGTGTCCCTGTGTCCTCCACCTTCTTCTTTGGTTTGATCTCGTGGGTTTGAGTCTTTTCTCGCGTGTCCCTGACCCTTGCCGAACCCCCCCCATTTGAGAACGAGCCCTCGGAAGCCGACACATAGCAGCCCTCGCACAGCAGAGGGCCGGGTCAGCCCAAAGTAGGCCCTAGGAGGGGCAGTGCCGGGGGGCCCTGATTGGCGGTCAGCTAGCAGCAACCCAAGCCAGCTGCAGCTGCCCCCCGTGCCCGCCCTGATGTGGGGTCCCGGGGCCAGGCCCCATCACCCCTAGAGTCCCGCCCAGCGGTGTGTTCCCCCCACTCTCTTTGTCCTGAGTCATCTCCGGGAGAGGCAGTTTCAGAGCTTTTTCCAGTGAGTTTCTGCCTTGGCCACCCGCGGACCCTCACGGCGCAGAGAGGCTGCCAGCTCTGCTTTTCCAAGGGACGATGCTGGTCTTGCTGGTCTCTCAAGGCCAAGGCCATGGCGCCCACCCCCGCTATGTGGCCAGGTCCTCCCACACAAACTCTGTCTCCTCGTACCTGTTCCTTGCTGAGGACTTTGAAAGCGGGACCTGGGTGTCCCCAGCATGGAGCTCCAGAGGGCTCTGGAGGGGTGAAAGGTGCGTGGGCGGCTGGGGCTTGGGGTGCGGGGGGAGCATCCCTCGTCCACCACGTGGCGTCTGTCCTTTGGGGCTCTGAGAGCCTGACGTGCTGGCTCTTGACCTCAGCCGTGTTGTTGGCTGAACGCCAGCGGTAACTGCTTTCTCTTTCCAGGGCTTGTCCATGAGGCAGATCAGGTTCCGGTTCGACGGGCAACCGATCAACGAGGCGGACACCCCGGCGCAGGTGCGAGAGGCCCGGCTGGAGGCCCGGAGCGCGCAGTGCCCGCGGCGAGCACCCGTGCACCTTCAGGCTCACAGCCATGGGTTATTTCATTGATTCTGAAGTTCAGTTTCTCAAACGAGAAAAACGTCCCTTGTCGGCCAGTGTCCTCCGCTGGGGGAGGGGCCGGTGCCCAGCAGGAGGATGGGGGAGGCTGTGGGCGTGGAGCTGCGTCCACTCAGCTGCTGCGGCTGCTCCGCGGGGCGCCTGATGGGGCTGGAGAGCCCTGGGACTCCAGGGCCCTTCCTCCTTGGGGAGAGCTGGGTGGATGGGGGGCTTTCTCTGCGCCCCCCTTAGGTGCGCTTACACCCCGAGCCGGGTGGCACCAGCGAGGGGGTGGGCCTGCCTGGGGGCGCTGTGGACAGAAAGGGCAGAGGCCGGAGGGCGCAGCTTGCACTGGGCTGTGGCGTCAGAGGCAGTGGAGCCCCCCGACCTCAGGATGTCCGAGGCTGTCCCTTGGCCACACCCGCATCCATGGTGCAGGGGGGTGGCCGGCAGCATTGGGGGGGCATCTCCAGTCTCTTTGGTGTCGCTGCTGCAGCCACAGCACCTCTCTGGGACATGGCTGGGCCTCGTTGCGGCATCGGGGCCGGCGGGGCGTGCCCAGTGTGCCAGAGCAGGAGGGAGGGTGCCTTGTGGCTGTGTGTGCCCCCTCTGCCCTGGCGCTATGGAGAGGGAAGGGGCGGGAGCCAGCAGCGGCCCTCACTGCTGGGGCCCTGCTGGGGCTTCGCATGGGGCACTGCTCCTCTGGCCTCAGGGCCGAGCGCCCCTCAGCGGACATTCTTAGTTGGATTCCGGTCTTGAGTACTTTTCAGTGAAAATTGTAGACGCTCGTTTATTTTTATCGAGACTTCATTCTCCTGTCAGGGTCCTTAGCTCTGACTGCTCTGTGAGTTTTGCGTCCCGACGGGGGTTGGGGGTGTGGGGGGGAGTGCGGAGGCCACAGTGCGCTGGGCAGGACACGGTGCGGGGAGCGCTGGCCCTTCTGTGTCTTCAGGAAAACTAACAGTTCCCCCTTTCCCCTAGCTGGAGATGGAGGACGAGGACACCATCGACGTGTTCCAGCAGCAGACGGGAGGCTCCCGGGACACCCGCGTCCTCTCGGGGTGTGACCAATAGAGGGACTGGCCGGTGTCCCCCCCCTGCATTTGCTCTTCAGTAGTGAACACGTGACCATGCCAATCACCGTGGGGTCTGCGGCCCCGAGGACGTTCACCAGAACTGCTTTCTTCTCTTAGACGGGGGTGTGCCACCCAGGCCTCTGCAGGCTGCCCGCTCGCAGCCGGGAGCCCCGCCCACCGCAGTTGTCTTTGTTTAGGGCCAAGGAGTTGCCAAGTTTTTGGGGTTTGCTTTTGTTTTCACTTTTGTTTTCTCCTTCCTGTGGCCCGTCCCCTTCCCCCATGGCCACCACGGCCGTCGCAGCGCGTGGCCCAGCCTGCTCGCTCTAATCATGTGGGGAGCCCGGGTCCCCTGGTCGGCTGCTTTCATGGGATGCGTTTGGGGGCTCGGAAGGGACGGGAGACAGGTTTTTCTTACTATTTCTTGTAGGCACAGGTTTTTGCAATGCTAAGTACTGCAGATTTAAGTTCTGTCAGAACGTGGCCCAGTGAAGGAAATACTGGATTGCTTCTTATAGGAGAAAGGGAGGGGCCCACGCTGATCAGTCAGGGGCCCGGGCACCTGCTCCCTCAGCATGTCCCCTCGGGGCCCGGGCCAGGCTTGTGGCCAGCTGGGTGGAGGCTGGCACAGAGCAGTGGCTTTTCCCCATCTCCTGTCAAAGACGGCAGTCCCCGTTCTCGCTTGTACTGCGCCTCAGGTTTCTTCCAGTATTTGCTTCCGGTGAGCGACTATGGTCTGCTGAATTGCAGTGGCATTTGTGTGGAAGAGCTGTTGCAGTGTCCCCGAGCCCGCGTGGGGTGACTTCCTGCTCTTCTCGGGCCGGTGCCCTGCTGCTTCCCGATGTCTCCATGTGCGCGGTGGTGTGTGACTTCAGTTCAGTGCCAGCCCAGCTCCGCAGTCCTGACGGTGTCTTCTAGAAGGAGCCCTGCTTCCTCTATCTAGCCGCCTGGACCTGTGACCATACCCATCATGCCTCGCTTGCTCGCAATCTCACTGAAGGCGTGGGTTCACCCCGTGTGTCTTGTGCGGCTCAGTGGGACGTGTCGGCTGCGTTGTGCTTACCCACAAATTTGTACTTCACTTGCCCTTTCCTACTGTAAACAGGAAATATAGTTTGGTACTCTGTCTCTTGGCTCATATCACACACTGGTGTGAGGGTTGGGATGTGCTGCTAGCGCCCACTCAGTGAGGCCACTCAATCTGCCAGAAGGGGAGTTCCGCCTTTGGGGTGCTCCCTACCCTGCTGGTCGCCCAGGTGGCTGGCAGCTCCCTCCTCACCTGTAGCCCACGTCACCATGACAGTTTCCCTCCTGGGCTCCACGTGTAAAGTGATGGTAGGTTTTAGAGGCGGATGACTTTGGACATTAGTCTGGGTGTCTCAGGTTTTTGGCGTTTCAATAAAAAGCTATTTCCTTTGTGTCCCTGAGAACCTATACCCGTCCAGTCTAAACCTGAAGTCAACTGACACTGACCTGCATGTGCCAATTCCTAAGAGGATTTCCAGGGCTGAAAACGATGGAGCCGTTTGTTAGTCAGTTGACATGGACACCTGGTGCCTGCAGGGTTGGACTCACCCCACCAGTGTTGCAAGGACTGAACATTTGCAGGCCCCCTAGGGAGTGTGGAGGGCAGAGTTGCCCAGCACGCCTAAGGAAAGCACTGAGTGGAGGAGGGCACATGTGCGGTGCTGCCCGGCACCCCACTCCGCCCCAGCTACTAGTGGAGGCAGGAGCAGGCTTTGTCTGATAGGTTGTCCTTTATTTCGGAGGTGGATGTCTTTGAAATAATGTCTGCTGGTATTAGTATTTTTTAAAATATTAAATCATACAACCCTTCCATAACCGTTTGGTCCCAAGGGGATGCCTGCGGACATTCACCCTGTTGGGGTGCTTTCCCAGGGTGAGCACATTCTAGGCCGCCCCAGTTCTCAGCTCAGCAGGACATCGCTCCTCGGGCGCAGGCACACGCGGGCCTCGAGCCGGGGCTCCCCCGCAGGGCACGGGTCAGGCCGTGCGGCCTGTTTGTCCCACAGGCTCTCGCTGCCAGGCGGGCAGACGCCCGCTTGTCCCACACCTGCCGCGTTAGAAAGCACCGAGGCCTCCTGCCCGCTGCTCGGGCTCCCGCGCCAGCGGCCCGGGGCGGGCCCCGCCTCGCGGCGGAAGACCTGGAGGCGGCGGGTGGCGCGGCCTGGAGCCGGGAGGGCGCCCTCCATCTTATTTTGGGTGTCCTCTGTCACCTGAAGCCGGGACGAGCCGTGACGCCCGCCGCGCCGCCAGCCGCGGCCGGGCCCGGGGGAGGCGCCGCCGGGGAGGCCGCCCGCGCGAGCAGCGCCGTCCGGGGCGCCGCAGGTCGGCCGGAGGCGGCGCCGGCCCGGGCGTGGGGGGGCCGAGGCGCCGCCGGCCGGATTCCGAGGCCCCCGCCCGAGGCGCGGGCAACGGCGCGGGCTCGCCCCGGGGTTCTGCGGGCGGCTGGGCCCGCGCCGCCCCCGCCGCCGCCTCCCGCGGCCCTCGGCCCGGCCGCCGCAGGAGGGCGCCGGCTGCGGGGGTCGGCGGGCCGCGCCCCACCCGGCCCGCCCGCCCCGCAGCAGGGCGGCCGCCTCGGGCCCCGCCCCATCGAGCGTCCGACGTCACCGCCGGGCGGACGTCACAAGCGCGCGCCTCCGGCCCGGCCCCGCGGGCCCCGAACCTTCTAGAAAGCGGGCCCGCAGCCCGTTCCCGGCCCCGCCGTTCGCCCCGCCGCGCATGCGCGCGCGCCCCGGAAGGGCTTCTGCGCTCGGCGGCGACCCGGAAGCGGCCGCGGGCGGCGGGGCGGGGGGGGGGCGGGGCGGGGCGGGGCGGGGCGGCGCGGCGCGGGGCGGGGCGGGGCGGGGCGGCGCGGCGCGGGGCGGGGCGGGGCGGGGCGGGGCGGCGGGCGCGGACGGGAGCCGGGGAGCCGGGGCGCCGCGGCGGCGCAGCATGGCGGGCACGGCGCTCAAGAGGCTGATGGCCGAGTACAAGCGTGAGTGCGCGGCGCGGGCTCGCCGGCGCCCGGGCTTGGGGGCCGGCGGGAAGGGCGCGCGCCGGGCGCCTCCTGGCGGGGCGGCGGGGCGGGCGGGCCGGGGCCGCGGGGAGGGGGCGCTCGCGCGGGGTTCGCCCGCGCCGCGGCCCTGCGCGTCCGCGCGGGGAGGCTCCGGCCGGGCCTGGAGTGCGCCGGCCGCGGCAGCTGTGCCCGCCGAGTCGCCGTCCCAGCGCGGGAGCCGGCCCGGCCCGCGGCGCGCGGGGAGCGGGGCCCCGCGGCGGAGGCGGGCGGGCGCCCGGCAGGGCCCTGCCCCCCGCGCCGGGGTGAAGGAGGCGCCGCCGGGCGCTTTCCGGGCCCCGGAACCCCCGGGCCCGCCCCGAAGTGGGGCTCAGGGGCCCCGCCCACCGGGCCGCCGCCCCCGAGCGACCTGCGCCTCGGGTCGGCGAGGAGCGGGGGGGCCCCGGGCGGGGGGCTGCCCTCGGGGCCGCTGGAGAGCGGAGCGGCAGGGTGGGGGTGCCCGGGGGCGCCCCTGCGGTTGCCCCACTCGGCGCCAGGCCCCCCAGCTCTGGGCGCCCCGGGGGCGTGCCTGGCAGAGCGTCCTCAGCCCCGGAGCCGGCTGCCGGTCCGGCCCCCGTGGCCCGCGGGAGACGCCGCGCAGCAGCGCGCCCCTGGGGAGCGGGCCCCCCCCCCCCCGCCGCCCTCGTCCCCCGGGGAGGCGCGCGGGGCGAGCGCCCGGCGTGGGCCGTGGCCCGCTTCCTCCAGGCCCGCGGGGACGCCCGGGCTCGCCCCCCGCTGCTGCCCTTCCCGCGCGCTGCGGGCTCCGCCTGGGGGCCCCCGGGAGGCGCGGCGGGGGTGCGCGCCCAGCGCAGGGGCCCTCGTGCCCGGCGCCCCGCTGGGGAGACGGGGCCGGCCGAGCCCTTTCTCCCGCGCCGCCGCCCGGGCGCGCCCGTCTCCCTGCTCGCCCGCGCGCCGCCGCAGCAGCCGGGCCCGACAGCGCCGCCGCCCCGGCCTGTGCCCGCCTCGTGGAGCCGCGCGGCTGGCGGCGCCCGGGCTCCGGGCCGTGGGGGGCCTGGGGTGCGGCTCGCCGTGCGCGGTGCCGGGGGCGGCGGCCGGGCGCGCGTGAGGCCTGCTCGGGGCTCCTCCGCCTGGCGGCGCCTCTGCGGGCCGGTGGGGCCTTAGGCTGCGCCCCGCCCTGCTCCCCGGCCCCGCCCGCCCGGGGTGCAGGGGCCCGCGGTCCCCCCAGTTCGCCCAGGGGCACAGCGGGGTGCCGGGAGCCCGCGCCCCCCTGGCGGTTTGCTCCAGTTCTGGGCGGCCGCGGCACCTGCGGGCCCCGCGAGCGTCTCTGGACGCGCCGCCCCCTGCGTCCCCCTGAGGACGCTGCCGCGGTCCCCGGGAGCTGCTGTTCGGGGGGCGCGGTCGGGGGCCAGTCGGGGGCGCGCTGTGAGCTGCTTGGTGCTCCGCGCCCCGTCGGCCTCGGCGCCGGGAGATGGGCCCATCGGGCGGGGGGCGGGGCTCCCCGCGCGGCTTAGCCGGGGTCCCCGCGCGCGCCTCGGGCCCAGGAAGGAGGAGCCGGGCCGCGGGAGGGCCGGCCGGGTCCTGCCTGTGCCCGGAGTCCGGCCCGGCCGGCGTCCGCGCTGCCCCCCGCCCCGGCGCGGCGCCCCTCGGGGCCTCCCCGGGCGAGGGGCCCCTCGGGCCAAGGCGAGCGCTGTCCCCGCAGGAGAGACGCTCCGGTCCCGGCCGAGGCCTCGTGCAGCGGCCCCCCGTGCGGTTGGCGGCCTCGGGGCGCGAGCCCCCGAGGTTTTTGCCTTTCGGGGCTCCCTGGCGCCTCTCGTCTCGCCGCCCTGTCCCCCGGTGTCCCGCCCGCCATCCTCCCCCTGCCCCCCCTAGGGGCTGCGGCTCGGGGTGCCCCAGAGACCATGGGGTCCGCACCCGCTGGCTGGGGGCGCCTGCCCTGCGGACACCCTGGGGGGCGGGGCCCCCTGCGGCCTCGTGGCTGCCCTGCAGCCAGCGCTCTTGGCGTCATGGGGGTGGGGGGGGGACGGGGGACGGGCCCTCCTGGGGTACTTGTCGTGTAAACAGCCGGGGGCTCTGCGCGGACCCTGCCTCCCCGGAGAGCGGCGACTTCGGAAGCCGGAGCGACGGTCCTTCCTCGCGCCGCTGTGTCCTGCGTGGCGGCGGCAGCCGGTGGCGGCCATTGCGGGCACTTCCTGCCGTGATTCCGTCTTGACACCCCGTGCCGGCCCTCTCGTCTGGGCCCTGCCCTGGCCGGTGCCAGGCAGGTGTGTCTGCGGCAGATTCCCACGGATGGCGGGCGCCGCCCCAGGGCCCGGGCCATCCTCCTGCTGGCCCGGCCTCCGGGCCCGGGTTGCCCTCCCCGAGGGCAACAGCTGCCTCCCGTGCCCTCCTGTCGCCGGTGTTGGCTGCATGTCCCGGCCCCCATTTCTCGTGGCTGCCCTCGGCCGCGAGGCAGCGCCCTGTCCCGTGTTTCCAGAAACACACTCGTCCTGCGCTCGGCAGCCCGCCTGGTTTGCAGTTTCCTGCACTTTCATGAAACTGGATCCGCCCCTGGCCTGGCCTTCGCTCACCGCCTCCGTGCCTGCACGGTGCCCTTCGCCCTCAGCGGGCGCTGGGGGCGGCAGAGGGCGCGGCCCGCGGGGCACTGGGGAGCGACAGGCGGCTCCTCGTGTGCCTGACGGGGTGTCTGGGCTCTCAGGTCCTCGCTTCTGCGGGTCTCAGCCCCGTTCGCGGGCTACACAGAAACGGCCCGGGCGCGGCCGCAGTCTGTCGGGTGGGGCTCACCCCCGGGCAGGAGGTCGCCTTGCCGAGGCGCCCCGCGCGGATTCCCTGTCTCGTGACGCTCCTCTTTGCTTCCACAGAACTCACGCTGAACCCCCCGGAAGGCATCGTGGCAGGTGAGGCGGTGCCCCAGGCGCCCTGCGGGTCCCGGGTGCGGAGCTGCCGCAGGGTTGAAACGTGGACGTTCCTCTTTCCCCGCAGGCCCCATGAACGAGGAGAACTTCTTTGAGTGGGAGGCCCTGATCATGTAAGTCCCGCGGGGCGGTGCCTGCGCAGGGGCCTGTGAGGCCCTTGGGTGTGGGCGCTCAGGGTGGCCTTGACCTTGCGCTCCCCTGGTCCCAGGGTGGAGCAGCACCGGCACGTTGTTGCCCGGCACCAGTGGGGGTGCAGCGTGGGCAGCGCTATGGGGCTGCGCTGGGGCGGGGCGCTTGGGGGCCCGCTGGCCTCCGTTTCAGGGGCCCAGGGAGCCGAGGCCTGGTGGCGGGCTCCCGCGCCCCGCGTCCCTCTGTGCTGCTGTCTCTCCTGGCCCTGCCGCGGAGGCCCCGCCTGGGGACCACGCCTGCGGAATCTGGGTCGCGGTGGGGTCTCGTGGAGCCCGAGCCAGCGCCGCAGGGCCGCTTCTGGGCGGCCGCCTCCCTCGGGCTGGTGCCGCTTCCTCGGTGTCAGCGCGCGTGGCCCGAGGGTGTCTCTGCAGCCGGCGTGGGGCAGACGTGCCCAGGGCGTGGCTGCCGGTCAGCGGCCGGCCCAGGTGGGCAGTGCCCACGTGGCTGCCGCGTCCCCTCAGAGCATCAGCGGTCGGTGGGCGCGTGTGGATGCCCGTGAAGGGACCCAGCCCCCGGACAGGTGCGTCTGGGGCGTCGCTGTCGAGCACCTGCGGGGCGGACTAGTCTCCCTGTAGGTGAGCGCTGTAAGATGAGGCCGGTGTTGGGAGACCTGCCTTCTGGAGGGGGCGGGGGCTGCGTCTGGGCGGCTCCTGTTTGCGGAGGCCCGGTGTGGAGTTCCCCTGCTGCAGGGCGCGGCTGCGGGCGCTGGCTCCGTGCCAGGCCCTTTCACAGGCAGGAGCCCGCGCACAGAGGACTGGCGCACCTGCCAGGGAATTAACCGTCCTCAGAGGAGCCGGGCCCGGCCCGTCTCAGCGGGTGTGGCGAGAACGTTTTCTCAGGTCCACGCAGCACGTCTGGGGGCCCTGGGCTGTGTCTCGGGGGCAGGCGTGTCGGGGGGACCCCATCTCTGCCCCGAGAGAACGAGGTCGAGGATGGCGCGTCAGTAGAAGCATCGCGGGTCCAGGCCGCGTGGCCGAGCTCCGCTTGTGAGCAGATGGCCCTGACTCCGTGGGCTGCCCGCGCCCCGGCTGTGTGGCATGGCGGATCTGCTACCCCAGGGCCGTCCCGCCCCCTTTTGCTGTAGGGGTCAAAACAGTGGGGTTCAGCCTCCCTTTTGACAAGTGCGTCTTGTTCCACCTCTTCCTGTGGTTGCCTGCCCGTGTTTTGGGGGCTGATGTGGCCCTCGCTGTGGAGGGGTGACCTCGCCATAAAGGCCAGGTGGCCTGGGGCCTCCCTGCTGCCCCTGCCTGTCCGGCCGGGAGCTGGGGTGTGAGTCCCCGGCTGTCCTTCCTGCCCTGGGCACGTCTGTCCGCCTGAAGCCACGCCTGCTTGTCGACCTCTGCAGCGGCTGGGCTGGGAGCTGACAGGGTTCCCCAGCCCAGAGTGTCTCCAGAACCTCGGCCCCTCGAGGCCCCGCTCGGCAAGACCATGTTACGTTTTTACTTTTGTTTTACACATACAAGAGCTGGCGCGGGGGCCTCCCCGGGGGCGCAGCAGGTTGAGCGCCGCGCTGTGAAGCTGTCTGCAGCCTTTGCAGCACGGGTTCGATCCCGGCCACCAGGGAGATTCCCACATGGCGCGCAGACCTCTCCTGCGCCCGCTGCTCCCCTCAGCAGTGTTTTCGGTCAGTCTGCCTGTTCTGCTCCCCGCTCTGTTTCTGGCAAATTCTCTCATCCTCCCGTGTCTCTGGCCTGTACCTGTTTTTTTTTTTTAATTAAGGTTTGTTTTATTTTTATACAAGAGTTGGGGTACAGGCCAGAGGTGTGGAGGGTGAGAGGATTCGCTAGAGACAGAGCAGGGATCTGAACAGGCAGAAGGACCTCAGTACACTGCTGCGGGGAGACAGGGGAGGTCTGCTGCGCCATGTGGGAAGCAACCTGGCCGCCTGGGGATGGAACTTGTGCTGCAGAGGCTGCGGACAGCTTCATAGGTTGCGTCTTCACCCCTGCGCCCCCAGGAAAGTCCCATGTTACGTTTTTAATTTAAAAGTGCCCCAGCTCTGTGGGTGAGGGGCTCTTAACTTGCCGCCTGTAGAGAGAAGCTTGGGAGGAGCAGCAGACTGGGCTGGGGTTGCCTCACGGTGCCTGGGGGGCTGGGCAGGGGCTGGCTTCCTTTGTGATCTGCTCGTGTATTGGGGCGTTTTTTCTCTCACGTGTGTCGTATGTTGCACGTTGAGTGAAGCCAAGGCTTATGCTGCAAAAGCGACCGTTTCAGAAGCCCCTGAAGTTCTTGTCATCGGGGGCCTGTTTGGACACTAAATTGACGTGTGAGCTGCAGCTGAGCGTTTCAGAGAGGACTGTGTTGCAAGAGAAAAGTGGGGTGCTAACAGATTTAACCTTGAAAATAACGATGCAGATGGAAACCCATGTTTGCTGCCCACGATGTCCCGAGCAGAGGCCCTGTCCCTCCTGTGGCGTCCAGGGCTGCGCCTCACCCAGGCGGGCGGATGTGGACAGAGCGCGCGGGCCCCCAGCGCCTGCTGGCCGGGTGGTAAGCTCCCTCCCGGATGAGCCCCCCGGTGCCAGGCTATGCTCTCCGGGGCCATGACTCCCACTGCCCGGTGCTGCATTTTCTACCAGAACCTTCCCTGCAGCGTCCCTGCCTGCCCCAGGCCTGTGGACACAGCAGAGTCGGGCCCGGGGCCTCTGCAGCACCTGGGTTGTGGGTACAGCCACCTGTGGGGTGTCAGGAGTCATGGCTGAGTGGCGGCCCCGCCTCAGGTTGTGGGGTGTTTGTAAGCGGGGCTTCTGCTCTGTGCCCAGGAGCTTGTGAGTTTGGGGAGCGCTGCTCTTGGCGCTGCAGTGCGGCTCAGGTGCTGCCGCGGGTGAAGCTTGTCTCCGTCGGCTCGAGACGCCCGTCCAGGTGCAGGGATGGGCCTGCACGGCGGTGGGGCACAGCGGCGAGTATTGCCAGCTGCGCACACCTGCCCCACGGGAGGCGCCGCATCGGCGTGGAAACGTGCGCGAAGAGCAGCTTCTCCTGGGCTTCACCGCCTCCCAGTCTCCTGGTCCCCGGTGGCCGCCCGGGCCGGTGCAGCCCCCCATCCCATGGCCCACGGAGTGGGTGTTGTTCGGTGGAGGCCTGGGTGCTGCGTCCTTGGTCTTGGCTCCTGAGTGGGAGCCCCTTGGCCCAGCCGTCTGGGCCCAGAGCTGTCAGGCGTCCCCCGGGAGTCGGCGGCAGTGCGCAGGCCTCACGCCTGCTGTGGGTGGGTTTGCCCCGCGCCCTTCCCTTGCCGCTGGAGGTTTGAGACGAGGCCTCTGCTGAGGGAGGCCGCAGTCATGCTGTGTCGCAAGGGGACTGCACTGCGGTCATCCCCACCACGTAGCCACCTGGACGCCCCATCCGGGCACGGGGCTTGGCTCCCATCGCAGCGGCACTGAGTGGCCGCGATGCCCATGCTGCTGGGGACTCCAGGCCTCTGTTGGCGACTGTTCTGATTTTGAGGAAGCTTGACTGTGAGGGCTGAGGCTTGACTGGGGGTGAGGCTTGACTGGGGGTGAGGCTTGACTGGGGGTGAGGCTTGACTGAGGAGTGGGGCTTGACTGAGGAGTGGGGCTTGACTGTGAGGGTGAGGCTTGGCTGTGGGGGTGAGGCTTGAATGTGAGGGGAGAAACTTGACTGAGGAGTGAGGCTTGATTGTGGGGCTGAGGCTTGACTGTGAGGGTGAGGCTTGGCTGCGGGGCTGAGGCTTGAGTGTGAGGGGAAAGGCTTGAGTGTGAGGAGTGAGGCTTGAGTGTGGGGCTGAGGCTTAGCTGTGGGGGTGAGGCTTGACTGTGGGGGTGAGGCGCCGTCACCAGTTGTTACACAGCTGCCGCCGGCTCACCCCGATGCTGCCAGGCCTGTCTTCTCACCCAGGTGGGCAGTGACCTGTGGCAGGGCCAGCGCTGAGGCTGATGGGGCCTGCCTGGCTTCATAGGAGGCGGGTGGTCCCAGGGCACGTCTGCGTCCCGGCCTCCTGGGAGGAGCTGTGCCGGGCTCACCCTGCGGGTGGCCGGTGCTTGGCCAAGGTCACGGGCTCGCCGTGGGCACATGCACCTGCCCTCAGCAGGTCGGATTCCTTGTGAGATGTGCACAGGAAGGGGGGGCCTCTGAAACGCCAGGTGCTCTGTGAGCAACGCTGGTGAGACGCTGACCCCTCCTGCCGGCACCGCCTGCTCGGGACGTCGTCGGTCTGTTCCCGGGGAGTCTTAGGATGAATGGGAGCTGCAGCGTTGGCCGTTTCTGCCACTCCACGGGGGTGTGGACCCGGCGAGAGGAGAGGGCCGCCCGCCGGGCCCGAGCGTCCCGCCCCAGGCGCCTTCCGCGCTGGCTGCACCCACCGGGTAGCAGCCCGGCCGCCCCTCGTGTGGCGTGGCTGGGTCTCGCCGTGCCGTGCGCCTCCGAGGCGCGTCGTGCCGGGACGACAGAATGCACGTGCGGGGCCTGCAGGCCGGGGTGGCCCCTGCTCTGTCCTCTGACCCCTTTCCCGGGGAGCTCGTGACAAGAGCGCGCCCCGGCTTGGGCTTGCTCTTTAGATTCGAGTGGTGGGCACGGCGCGGTGCCTGGGCTGCTCCTTCCGAGGAGAGCGCCGGCTCGCCCTGGGCAGGCCGGGCCACGAGCCCTGGCCTCCTTCCGAGGCGCCGTGGACGTGGGGGCTCTGCTTGAAGCGCTGCGTCTCTTCCGTGTCTCCCAGGGGCCCTGAGGACACCTGTTTTGAGTTCGGCGTTTTCCCGGCCGTCCTGAGCTTCCCGCTGGACTACCCGCTCAGCCCCCCGAAGATGCGCTTCACCTGCGAGATGTTCCACCCCAACAGTAAGCGCCGCGGCTTGGCCGGTGCGGGAGGAGGGTGGGCCCTCGGGGAGGACGCGGCGGGAGCCTGGGCTGGGCGCGGGGGCCCTCCGTGCGCTGCGTGGGGCGGCCTGGCGCGCTCGGGCGTCGGGGGCGCTGCCGTGACCGCAGGTGATGAGGTGAGTGTTGCGGCCACGCGGTGCTGTCCGGCCATGAGGCTCTCCCGCCAGAGACGTGCAACTCGGGTGGAAAGAGGTCTGGTCCCCTGGGGAGTCCCCGCGCGGGGTGAGAGGCCTCTAGCCGCGGGGTCGGCCTTGCGTCCTCTGCGGGCGGGCGGCAGGGAGGGCTCGGCGGGACGCGTGTCGCGGCTCGCGGGCGTCTGCCGACGGGCGGACTTTCTCATTAAACGCGTGGGCGCCAGAGATGCTGCTCTAGAGACGTGGCGCGCTTGCTGATGCCAATTCCCTTCCCCCACGTGGCCGCCTGTCCAGCAGCTGGGGCGCGTGCACCCTGCAAGGCCTCATGAGCCTTTTGCTCCGGCCACACCCTCGCTGCTCTCCCCGGGGCCCCGGGACCCCTGGGCTTTGGGCTGGGCCCGGGTCCCCTCAGGAACTGCGCCTCCGCCTCGTGCCAGGTCAGTGCTGGGGGCGCTTCACGCCGTGTCCTCAGCGGCCGGCCAGACCCAGGCCCCCGTGCTGCCGGCCACTGGCGTCTGGGCCCTCCCTGGCCGGATGTGGAAAGCTGGTGGCGGTGGGCAGAGCCCGTGCGAGGATCGGGCGGCAGCAGGGCCTTGGGGCCAGGGCTGGGGCCTTGCTGAGGGCGGGCGACCCGCGGTCTTGGTCTTGGAAAAGCTGTTTTCCAGAACCGCCCTGTGGGGTCACTGGCAGCAAATGGGCTCGGCCCGTACGTGCCCTTCCAGGCGGGTCAGCAGGCCGGGCGCCTCCCCCCGCCGCGCCCGGGCTGGTGCGGGTGCTCCCGAGCGAGGGCGAGTCGGGACGGGGGCACGTTCCTCTCCGCGGCATCACGGGAGGGGCCGAGTCTCCCCGAGCCTGCGAGGGCGCCCGGCGTGTGGCCCCCGGGGGCTGCGTGCGGCAAGGGGATCAGCTGAGCCACTCCCGGGGTCGGGCGGCGTTTCTGCGGGCCCTGCGATGAGGGGCTCACGCTTGTCTGTCCCGGCATCTCCCCCTGCAGCCCGCAGCGCGGGGCGTGTGGGGCGGGGACTTGCTGCCTTGGCCCGGCGCGGCGGCGGGGGCCCTGCGAGGGGTGGGCTCAGGGCAGAGCAGAGCCGGCCTGGCCGCTGACTCACCCGCCTGTGCCCGCAGTCTACCCCGACGGGAGGGTCTGCATCTCCATCCTGCACGCGCCCGGCGACGACCCCATGGGCTACGAGAGCAGCGCCGAGAGGTGGAGCCCGGTGCAGAGCGTGGAGAAGATCCTGCTGTCGGTGGTGAGCATGCTGGCAGGTGAGCCCCGCCCGCCCGCCCGCCCCGCGCGCTATCGGCTGCCGGCCGCAGTAGGGCGCCCGCTGCAGAGCGCAGATTCCGGGGGATCCGGGCGCAGAGCCGGGCGCCCCATGCTGAGGGAGCGTCCAAACCCGGCAGTGCCCGGCTGTTGGCAGGGGCGCGTGTCCTGCTGTCCTGCTGTGTCCGGGCCTCGCGTCCTTCGAGGCTTGTTTGGGCGGCGCGGTCTTGCCCGAGAAGCTGCGGGGCCTCTGCCCGAGCCCAGGCCGGGCTGCCTCTGACGCTGCCGCGGTGTCGCCCGCCTGTGCGGGGAGGAGCCTCTGACGCTGCCGCCCTGTCTCCCTCTCAGAGCCCAACGACGAGAGCGGGGCGAACGTGGACGCCTCCAAGATGTGGCGCGACGACCGGGAGCAGTTCTACAAGGTCGCCCGGCGGCTGGTGCAGAAGTCCCTGGGACTGTGAGCCGACGTTGGGCCCGCCCCAGGGTGTGGACGCTGGACGCTGGGTGTCCCTGGCCCCGGTCAGGGGGACTGTCCATGCCGCCACAACTACCTCCAGCAGGCACGCCTGCGACCCACTTCCTCCCAGTGTGGGGCGCCCGTGCCAGGCCCACCCCTTCTGGAGACCCATCTGCGGCAGGGCCCCCCCAAACCCCCTCCCCGTCCCGCTCACAGCGGGTGTCCCTCGTGTGTGTCGCAGACCACGCAGAAGTGGAAATAAAGACTCGTAAACACAGCTGACGGGAGTGGGGTGTGCAGACCCCCTGGCTGCCGGCGGGGGTGTCCTGGCCAGCGCGTCACCGGGCACTGAGTCCACAGGCCCTGGGCGGAAGGCAGGTCTGGCTCCCGGGGCGGCCTCCACACTGCCCGCGTTGCAGCGCAACCTGCGCGGCTGTCCTTGCGCCGGCAGGTGGAGGTCTGGGCAGCACCCGCCTTGGCCCAGCGCAGGGCCAGCCCTGCATCCGGCTGCGCTCCCCGCGTCAGCTGCGGCCAAGCGCCTCTCGGCCTGTGTCTCAGGCTCCGTTTAAGTAGAAGTTCTAGAAAGTTCTATGTTTGGAGTGGGGGTGCTGCAGGACACATGGACAGCGCCCCGCTGCCCTTTCCCTCCCGACGTGCCGGCCATGCACCGGCGCCTCGGACCTCCTGGCGCCAGCAGCCCTGCCGGAGGGGGCAGCAGGCCCTTCCTCCGCAGGGGCGGGGACACCCGCAGTTCGGCGGGAGAACGCGCGTCCCGGGGCCAGCCCTGCCCGGTGTCGCGGGCAGGCTGGGTTGGCCTCGCCAGGGCTGTGCTCGGGGCGGGCTCTGCAGAAGCGTTTTTATTCGTTTGTATTTATTCAGCGGCCGCCGGGAGGGCCTGTCCTCGTGCCTCTCCCGTGGGCTGCGGCGCCACCCTAAAATAAAGTCCCGTTTCCTGCTCCGCTGCGTTGCCGTGTCTGCTCGTGTGACCCCCACTGTCCGCCCCTTGAGCTTGGGGGCCCCGTCTTCCCTCACGGCGGGTCCCTGCAGCGGTTGCGGTGCCAAGGCCTGAGGGCACCTCGTCCTTGCGGGAGGCCCTGGAGCACCAGGTGCCTGCTTGGGGCCCTGTGCCTCCCGGCTGGGGGGCCCTGGTCTGTGCGGGGCGCAGAGAGGTGCACCAGCCGAGGGCAGGTGTGGGGCCGCCAGAACTCGGGTGAGGGCATGGCGGGGAGGTGCGTGGGGAGAATAGGGGACGCAGGTCAAGGACGGGAGGAGAGCCCTGGAGCTGAGCTGGGCTGGGGACCCAGGCGTGCGCCCCCAGACCACCCAGGTCCCCCACCCTAGTGCTCAGCAGCCCCTTCAGGCCCTCCCAGCCGGGCCACGGGCAGCACTGGCCTGCAGCCGGGTTGTGAGCCCGCCGTGCCCAGGGCCCTCCGCCGGGGCAGCCTGGCTTCCGCCCCGGCCCTCCAGTCGTGCTTGGGGCTGGTGCCTACGGGGCCAGCTCAGCGCCTCGGCGGGGCTCCTGCAGGCTGGACTCCGGCAGGCGGACGCCTCTCGCACCAGGCGCCGTTGTCCCCCGTGGCCCTGCTGGCCGAGGGCTGCGCTTGAGCCAGAGGCCGGTCCCGCTGACCACGGGCGGGGGTGGGCTCAGCCCCTCTGCCCGCCGCTGGAGGGTGGGTTCGCACGGGCTGTCCACGCGGAGGACATGCAGGCCACGGACCAGCTGGGGCTGCGCTGACGGCGCGTGGGTTGGGAGTTTCCGGCGCGGCGGACGCCGTGGGTGGGCAGCGAGTGAGTGGGTGGGCAGCGGGCTCTGAGGCAGCTGTGCCCGGGCGTCCTTGCAGTGGACTGCCCGCGCGGCTGCTCTATGCGGGGCTCAGGCCTTGTCTGGGGGCTGCCCCATCGCCACCGAGCGCTGCGGGGCAATGGGGCTGGGGTGCTGGGGCCGTGAGGGCCGGTGGCCGAAGGGGCCTGGAGCAGCCTGCGGGGTGGGGGGCTGAGTCGTGTACGTCGGAACCGCTGCGGCCCCGGGCGGGCCCCTGGAGCTCGCCTCACCCGGGGGGGCGCGGGGGTGCAGCCGAGGGAGGGTGCCCACAGCCCCCAGCAGGGGCCCGCCTGTGGTGGCTCCAGAGCTGGGGAGGCGCGGTGGCGAGGCCTGTGGCGCGGCGTGTGCGTGCGCGTCGGGCTGCCGTCCTGGCAGGGCCCCGGGCTGGAACCAGTTCAGGGGGAAACAGGAGACGAGGGATTGTCTTCTGCTAACGGGGCTTTGAAATCGGGGCGATGCACCAGATGGGCTGGAACCACATTAATCGGCTGCGACTCCGGGCAGAGCTGCCGCCGGGCTCCTCGCGGGTTTTCCCTCCTGGACTGGGTCCCGTGAGGGGGGATGGGGCGGCTACAGGCCCCCCAGACCTCCGGGCGCCGCCTCGCTGAGCACAGCCCTCGCTTGTCATCCCTGTGCACACGTGACCACACGTGTGTGCCGCTGCCGTGTGCACACTCGCCTGCGCCCCGGGGCCTGCCGCCTGCTTCCGTGTCCCTCCACCCTCGCCCCCCCACCCTCCCGCCTGGCGGCACTGCTGAGTCTGTGGCCACCGCCCGGGGCAGGTGCTGGCCTGGTCAGGAGCGGCGTGGGCTCCAGCAGGTGCCCAGCCAGCTCCCTGCCCTGGGGTCCTGGGCGAGTGGCTGGCCTCCGCCGAACGGCTTCTCCATGCAGCGGCCACTGCGCGGTGGGGACCGGCCCGAGTCTAGAGGGCTGGGCGTTGTCCCAGGGGCCACAGCCCTCCCTGTCCCCCCAGTGCCTCCTGCACCTGCTAGCCTGGGAAGGGAGTCCTACTCGGGGTGCTGGTGGGGGTGGGGTGAGCACTGGGCTGTGTGCTGGGAGGGAACGGCGGCAGTTGTCCTGGGAGCAGGCACCTGGCGGGGGGCCTCTGCCCCCCTGGGGACACTGGCCTTCCTCTAGCGGGGAGTTGGGGGCCCTGTTTAGCCCACCAGGTGGCTGCTCTCAGGGAAAGCTTATTTCCTGACGTTAAAGCCACCCAGCTGCAGGCTCTGCGGAGGACCCCGCACCACGTTTCAAGCTCTGTCCATCTGTCGGCCTTTGACTGGCGTGGCCTGGTCGGTGCCCAGCTGGTCTGCGAGCTCGTTCTGCAGGGCCCACACGGGCGCTCCGGCCAGCGTCCTGACCGCATGGCTGGGCCCTGCGGTCTGGATGGCGCCCCGGGAGGCCACTGCCTGCTGTCCGCACGCGCGCTCACTGGCCAGGCCACTCGGGCTTCGGAAGGACAGGGTTTCCTTGACAAAGGGGAAGCTAAGAGCCCCTGAGGCCGCGCGCGGCTGCCGTTTCGCCCAGGTGGCGTCTGCAGTGGCCGGGAGTCCCAAGCGAGGCCGCTCGCTGCAGAGAGCGCGTCCAGCTGCTCGGGGCCCCCCGGGGATCCAACTTCACTGTGTGCAGGGTCCTGGCCGCCCCGGGGGTTTCTGTCTCCCCTCGTCTGCGTCTCGTGTCCATCCACGGCTCCAGGGATGGTGTCATGTGCACGTGCTGTTTCCGGGGCCGCCAGTGCAGGCGCCCACCCCTGGCCTCTGCGAGGCTGCTCTCACGGCGGCCCCGACGGTGCCTGGCGCTCCCGCTGCTGCTCCTGTTCTGGCCCGCGGTTGGGCGCCTCCGAGCCCGGGCGGCATCTGCACGGGGCCTGGCATCTCCCCTGTCCCTTCGCTGGCCACGGCTGTTGGGTCCATGACAAGCTCGACGGCAGCTCTGCCTGGGCGTCCTCCAGCCCCGTGGGCCCAGGAGGTGCTCGGCTTGGGTCGCCGGCCTGGCCCAGCGGGCGCTTGTGGGCACTGCCCCCTCCCTGGGCCTGTCTGGGCGCAGCCGGCAGCAGGACCGCGTGGGCTTGTCCGGGGACCCTGCCCCAGCTCTGCTCCCCCAGGGCCCCGCGCATTTCTACTGCTGCTGCCCTTGGCTAGGGTGGAGCTCCCCGAGTTCCCTGTGGGGGACCCTGTGTCTGTGCCCGGCTATGTGGAGCCTCCCAGTCTGTCCTCCCCTTTGCTGGGGTGACAGCGGGGGCAGGGCCTGCTGGCCTCACCGGAGTCTGTCCCTTCTGGCTGCTCAATGGGTGCCGGGGCCCAGGCCTCCTCCCCGTGCCTCAGGCCCCCTTGCTGAGGACGGCCCTTGGCTTCCAGACCGTCTCTGTGCAGCCCCTCCTCTGCCCTCCCTGCCCGCCCACCTCTGCCTGCCCCGCCTGTCCCACCTCTGTCCGCCCCCGCCTGCCCCACCTCTGCCCGCCCCCGCCTGCCCCACCTCTGCTCACACCCTTGCCGGCAGTCAGCTCGGCAAGGTGGGGGCTCCTTGGGGTGGGTGCTGGCGCAGCTGTCTCAGGCCCCCCTCCCTGGTGCCGGCCGCACGCGGCCCTCATCTGCTGCTGGAGACGGGGCCTGCCCCGGGGCTGGGGGAGACAGGAGCAAAGCACCGGCCCAGGGCTGCGGGCGGGGCTGTCGGGTGAGCAGTGGGCGCTCACGGGCTCGGCCTGCTTGTCTGCTCTGTAGCGCTTGTGTGGGCACCGAGGGGCCCCCCTGGCCCCGCTGGCCCGTGCAGACCTTCCTTCAGGCTGGCCCTGGCAGCGGCAGCCGCACCTGACGGCACCGTGTGGGCGAAGGAACCTGGGCTCGGGGAGGCGGACGGGGGCGGGGGCTCTGGGCACGAGCCTCCAGCCGCGCAAGGGGGCGCCTGCCGGGCCAAGGCTGCTGGGCTCCTCCGCTGCGGCCCTGTCCCCCCACAGGGCCGGCCCCGCTGGCACCCGCGCCATCAGATAGCGCCACTCCCCTGCGCGGGCTGGCGGGCCCTTCAAGTATCTTCTTGCATCCCGGAGAGTGATTAAAAAGTAATTAACCTAAATTTAGCCTGATTGTCATAAATAAATTAGCCACGTGAGTCACCTGCGATGAGCTGGTCCCTGCACGTTCGGCTGCCAGGTGAGCAGCTGGGGGTGCCCGCTGCTGGGGGCCGCCGAGCCTCGCACACCTGCCACTGGCTCGCCCTACCGGAGGTGACCCCAGCGGCTGCTGTGCCCAGCCTGGATGTGGCCCCCGCATGGAGTAGAGCCCCCCCACGGCCCGAGCGGGGGCACTGGGGTGTGGGCCCGGCCGGGCCTCGGGGTCTGGCCTTGAGGGCCCCACGTCCCGTCGGCGGGTCTAACCCGGTGTGTTTGGGGGGCTCCACACTGGGACACACCACGGAGCCCCCACCTCAGGGCTGAGGGCGCCCCCTTCCCAGTCCCCACCTGCGGCGGCCGGGCCTGGGTCTGGGCAGAGCGGCCCCAGCGGGTGTGGTGAGCACTGCTGCTCATACCTGCCCGGTGTCCGGTCCCCCCATTCTGGGCCACCACGTGTCCACGAGCTCGCGGCCGGGATGCCCGCCACAGCCTCCTGAGCGCCCTGAAGCTGCCGCCCTGTCCAGAAGGCCAGCTGTGGGGCCCGCGGGAGAGCTCGGGTGGAACGAGGGCGACGCGCCGGTCCTCCTCTGAGTTGGCGGAAGGGAGGGACACGCTAGATCAGAAACACAAGTGATAGCGGGTCGCCAGTGTGCAGCTTCCGATGGTAACTAATGAACGTGAAATATAACCCGATGACTAAAATGGAACTTGAAAATCTAGTTGTTTTTTTTTTTAAAGATTCATTTACTTATGCTACAAGAGCTGGGGTACAGTCCAGAGGTGCGGGGGTGAGAGGACTCCCCAGAGACAGAGCAGGGAGCAGAACAGGTGCAGGGAGCAGAACCCACTGCAGCGGGGAGACAGGAGGGGTCTGCTGCGCCGTGTGGGCAGCTCCCTGGCCGGCCAGGGATGGAACTCGTGCTGCAGAGGCTGCGGACAGCTTCGCAGTGCAGTGCTCAACCCCTGCGCCCCTGGGGAGGCCCCTTTTTTGTTTCCTTTTGCATTTTGAAAATAAATGACTGTCCAGCCCTCCACAAGCCCCCCACCACCCACCCACCAGGTCGGCTTCCACACACACTTGGGGTTCAGCGTTTGAAATCCACACGTTTGAGGACCCATCAGTAGGGTCTGAACAGGACCCTACTCGGACTCATGCGGCTCTCGGACTCAAGCGGCTCCCGCCCGCGCCACCTGCTGACCAGCGGCCCAGCCTGTGCCCAGCACCTGCGGGGCTATGTATGCCGCTGCCGCCTGGCGCTGCCTCGCCCTCGGTTACTGTGTCCACCCTCGGTCAGTGCTGGCTGCTGTCGCCTCCTCAGCGGCGCCCCTGTGAGTCGGCTGCTTGTCAGCTGGGCCCCAGCCTAGGCGCTCCCTGGGGGTTGGTGATCTTGTGTGAGCGCCTGTTGGTCTGGACTGCTGGGCACCGTGGACACTGTTCTACAGTCCTGAGACTCCAGAGCCGGCCCCAGCGCTCCCCCAGGGCTCGGCGTGTGTGTCCAGGAGGCCCTGGGCTGGCCCTGGGTGCTCGGGGCGGGGTGGGCTCTCCCCTCTCTGCAGGCCTCACGACTGTGCAGGGGCGAGGGGGGCAGAGAGGGAGGCGGCGCTGGCTGGGGGAAGGCCACTGTCCTTGAGCGCCGAGCCCCTCCCGCCCGTGAGGCACGTTTGCTGCCTGGTGGTCCCTGAGGCCGGTCAGGTCTTCCTCAGAGAACCAACGGGGGTAAGAAGGGAACCCTCCCGCCTCCCCGCCCGTCGCTGGTCTGGCTTACTTCACGCGTCCCAGGCTCCTCTGCTGGTTACTCACGTCAGTCTTAGCTGCAGGGGCCTGGCTGTGCAGGCCCAGACTCCGGACGCGAGCAGGCCCCCGGCCAGCGCCTGCCCGAGGCCGCGGCCGCTTCCGCCCCGCGCCCAACCCTGTCATTTCCAGCTTGGCGGGCCCGGCTCCCCCCTCCAGCAGCGCGTCCTCGCCACACAAAGCATGTTCTTAAAATTCTTTGCAGATTAACCCACATTAATCTAAACCCAATAAAGCACAGGTTTCACCTCCTCCTCGGAGCTGCGCTGTAATTTCCCCGACAACCTGCTGAGAAGACCAGGGGGACTTAGCAACCGGCAGGGAGCCGGGAGCGAAGCTGCAATTACGGTGTGAGGCCGGGGGCAGCGCCGCCCACTTCAAAGGCGTTGGTGGGGGGGCAGCAGGCCTGTAATTAGCGGCCCCAGCGGCCACGGGCTTGCTCACGCCTCGGCCCAGCGCAGAAAGCCCTGCGAGCACGCGGGCCGGGGGAACAAAGGTGCCCACTGTCTGATGTGAACCACCCCTGTCCCAGGGGGCTGCGCCCCCGCCCTGCACCTCGGCCCGCGGCTGCATCCCTGGCTGGCCCTGTGGCTGAGGCTGCCAAGGGAGGCCAGGCTCTGGGGAGACCTTGCCTGCTGCCTCCCCTAAACAGGCCGCGAGGTGGCCAGGCTGCTTGGGGAGGGCCCTGAGGAAGGGCAGGACTCCCTGGGCCACTGCTGTCCGCTGACCTGGGGACCAGAGACCTGCTGGCCCCGCTCGAGCGCCCCCGCCCAGGTTGGTGTCCCGGCTCTGCCCCCACGGCCGACTGGGCTGGGCTGTGTAGGCAGGCGTCCGAGGCCTGGCCAGTGAAGTGGTCAGGCAGGCCCTCAGCTCTGGTCACACAGCACTGGGGCCGCCTGTGGCTCCTTAGTCCTGTGCTGACGTCCTCTTAGGCAGTGGCTCTGGCCTGCGTGGCCCCTCTGTGCTGGGGGACTGCAGGGCCCCTTGTTGCCTGCAGACCCCGGCCGGCCAGCTACACACCCAGGCGCTGGCTGTGGGCCAGGTCCTCAGAGGCTTGTGCGGCCCAGGTGGCCTGTCTACACTGCTGCC
Source organism: Talpa occidentalis (assembly GCF_014898055.3). Classification (NCBI taxonomy): domain Eukaryota; kingdom Metazoa; phylum Chordata; class Mammalia; order Eulipotyphla; family Talpidae; genus Talpa; species Talpa occidentalis. The sequence goes on from NW_023604295.1 coordinate 681,659, forward strand.
TCCTTTCCCTGACTGAGGGTGCCTTCCATGGGAAATGTGTGTCCACGGCCTGTGCCTCCCTGCCGGGTCCACGGCCCTGCCCCCACCGGCGCCCGAGGCCGGGCTGCCCACCCACACCTTGCTGTGCGCCACCACCACTGAGGGTCGCCCCCGCAGCACTGCCCCCCTTCTGGGGACCATTCATCCCAAGTGCCAGGGGCCCGTCCAGAGGGTGGTGCTCAGAGTTCAGGCACAGGCGCCCCTGGGGCTCTAGTGGGGGCAGAGAGCCGAGACCCCCTTTGAGAAATGCTCTGGCTCTGCCTGGACCCCAAGGTGCTGGCTCCCACAGGGGTGCTCTCTCCTGCATGAAGGAGGGGCTCGTTGGCCGCCGGCCTGAGACCCGTGGCTCCCCAAAGGCCGGTGCCTCTGCAGTGCTGCCCAGAGAGCTGCTGTAACTCGGGTGCTGGGGACGCTGGTGAGCAGCTGCGTGTTTCTTGGGGTCACAAGGCGGAAGTCTGGGAGGGAGGGGCTGGGAGGGCTGGACAGAGGGCCTGGGGTGGGGAGGGCCCGGAAGGGCACGTGGCAGAGCGGCTGCAGTGGGAGGTCGCCTGGCTGAGGCGCCCGTGTGTGTGTCCAGTGGCAGCTGCGGCAGGGAAACCAACCCTCCTGGCCCCGCCAGACCTGACCCCCGATGCCACCTCTACCCAGGGGCCCACCCAGGGGCGGGGCTTGCTCAGCTGTCGGAGCTGCTGCCCTCTCGGGAGAGCCAGGGCCGCCAGCACTCAGGGCCACACGGTGGCGGCGTGGCAGCCTGTCCGGCGTGACCAGCCTCCCTGCACCGGGGGCCTGGGGCACGGCTGGCCCGCACAGCTTCGCTCCACACAGCCGGTGCCGAGCACCCATGGGGCCCCCAGGAGTTCCCAGACACAGTGACTGGGTAGCAGCAGCCTCTGGGCTGGCCCCATGTGAGTGGCCGCTGTGCTGATAGGGCGTGGGCGCTGCAGGTGCCCTGGCCAGCCCGGGGTGGAGGCGCTGACCCCCAGCTGCTCTCAGCACATCTCTGTCCTCTCACCCAAGCGAGCAGCTGCTGTGGGGCCGGAGCCCGCGGAGGCAGAGGAGGCCCTGGTGCGGCTGCCCGTGTGTGGGCCTGGACATACGCCCAGCGTGACTCCTGTGGGCGGCCACCCTGACCCAAGACCAACCCTGCAAACCGCTCCCCAGACAGGCACGACCTGCCCACGCTGCGGGCCCGGCCCCCTGGCCCCACCCACCGCTACCATCCACCCGTGCAGGCCACGGCCGTTCAGGGCATCCTGCTTGGCAGTGAGGAGCCAGCCTTGGGGTGAAGATGATGCCCTGGAGACAGGGCCAGAGCCTGGGGCGCAAGGACCCCCGAGGCCCGGAGCCGTCACCTCAGCACCAGAGGGGCAGGGACTGGGGCTCATGGTGGGGGGTGCCGCCTGCGGGGTGGCAGGGCCTGCGCCTCGGCCCCCATACCAGCTTGGGAGGGTCTGCCCCGGGCCCTGCCCTGAGAGCAGCTGAGCACTAGGAGGCGGAGAAAGGCCGTGTCCTGGCACCAACCCAAGCTGGCCTGTGGGGGCGTGAGGCCAAGCCCAGAGCAGGGGCAAGAGGGCAGAGGGCGAGGGGCTGCCTCCAGTGTCAGCTTACAGGCCATCATTGGAGGTCAGCTGCCCGGCCCAGCAGCTCTGAGGCCTACGGCCCCGCAGTGCAGGCCCCGCCTGGGCAAGCAGGATGGCCATGGGCCAGGGAGGCCTCAGCGTGGCAGATGGCGGGAGATGGGCAGCAGGTGAACGTCCCTGCCCACGGGTGCCCGATGGCGGCCGGGCCCCTTCTGGGTTTGCCCCACCCGGGAGGCTGCCTCCCACAGGATCACACCATCTGGCTGGGACTGGCGCCCGGTCCTGACCTCGCCAGAGGCCTCCCGAGGGGGCGTTTGTGCCCAGCGGGGAGGACACTGTGGCAGGGCTGCCCAGGACCGCTTCTGGGAGCAGCACCCCCAGCTGGGGCTGTTAGGTGGGCTCAGCACTGTGTGTGTTTGCCAGACAGCGGAGCCGGCGTCCCTGGTGCCTGCTGGTCAGGCGGGGCGGGGCGCACAGGAGGCCGTGTATGGGCAGCACCCAGGGACACGGCCACGGCTGTAAAGCAGGTGCACAGATCGGCAGCCAAGCCCTATCCACAGTGACCTCTCTGGGGGACACCCACAGCTCCGCCCCCAGGATGCTGCCTGCACCTCCCGGGGCACCCAGGCCCCCCACGTGGGAAGGACAGAGCCAGCCCAATGGACAGAGGCAGGAGGTGCTCCATACACAGGGGTACTGATGGCCCTGCAGGCTCCGGGGGTCCCCGTGCCGGGCACCCTCTGTCCAGGGCTCAGATCCCAGGAGGCTCAGCCTTAGTGGCGGAGGCCTGTTCCCTGCTGGGGAGACACAAGACCCCCAGGAATGAAGGTGGGGTCACCGCCGGGCCAGGGAGCGGGTGGGGCTGGCAAACCAGCTGCAGGGCGGGCGCGGCCCCCTGCCCCCAGGGCCTGTCCATGACCAGGCGGTCTTGTCCAGATGCCCTCCCCACCGCCTGGCTGTCTCCACCCGCTCGGCCCCACAGTCTCCCTTCCATGTGTGCCGTGTGTGGCGTTCCCTGTGCTGTGTGTGCACACGCGTGTCCCTGTGGGTGCCATGTGTTGTATGCACACACGCGTGTCCCTGTGGGTGCCGTGTGCCGTGTGCGTGCGCGCCCGCGCGGGGCTGTCTTCAGCAGGGCTGGCCTGGAAGCCGCGTGAGTCACCGCCCACAGGCAGCAGAGCGTGGCTGGCAGCCGAGACGGCATCCAGGCCGGAGCGATTGCATCTCCAGGTGGCTGAAGGGGAGGAAGCTGGACCGGTTCCGAGTGCGCTCCGTGTCCAGGGCCCAGCCCGAGTGCGTCCTGCTGCTGTTTGTGGGGAGCGGCCTGCCCTCGCCAGCCCTCCGCAAAGCCCTTCTCTGCAGCTGAGGTCGCAGATCCGGACCCCTCGTTCTCCACACCCCATCTTTTCTTTGTCTCCCCTTAAGCTGTGAGAGGACCTTGGCCAGCCACAGCCTGGGCCCCTGTCCTGGTCACTGGCCAGCTGTCCTCTCAGGCCTCTTGGCTGACGCTCTTCCTGTTTCGGGGCATCCGCGAGGCTCAGGCTTTGCCCCAGACCCCGCGGTCACGTTTCCTCCGGGAGCCGCTTAACGCCTGCAGCTCTGAGCTCCCCCCGTCGAGAAAACACCAACGTGAGCTGCAGGACAGGGCTCCGTTTGCAGCGACACGAAAGAAAGTGGCCACAAAGCCGTGAAACGTGTCGGCCAAACGTCCAGAAACATGAGCGCTTAGACGTGAAGGGAGTGTGGCCGGCGGGGAGCAGGTGGGCGGCGCCAGAGCTGAGGGCAGAGGCCGGCGGCCCTGCAGGGCTGCCCGCGGGGCCTGCGCCGCGCACAGGGTTGCCGCCAGCCGAGGGAGAGGTGAAGATGCGTTTCTAGTGAGGTGTGGAATGTGTGGAAGCCCCAAACGGAAAGGGAGAGCCGCAGAGCTAACGGGATACTGGAAAAAAGAGAAAACCCAAGACTCAGCAAGACACATCTCAGGAGGAATCTGGATCCTCACCCAGGAGGAACGTCGGGCGTTTGGCAGCTGGCGAGCCCTGGGAAGGAGAGACCCCGCGCGTGCACGGCGGCACCAGCAGGACGGCGCGCCGGCCAAGTCCGTTTTATTTTAAGGGAACTTTATTTTAAGGGAACTTTATGCCCACTCCACGGCCGTCGTCTGAGGTTTGGAGGAAGCAGGTGGTTCCCATGAGGCGCGGCCCCAGCACCATCCCGGGAGCAGCAGACGAGACGGAGCCCTGGGGAGCGCGGCGGCCTGGCGGCCAGCTGCTGCGGCCCGTGTCTCGCGAGGGTGGCGCGCGGGCCGAGGGCGAGGAGAGCTGTGTGGGTGGCGCCGGGGCCAGCGGATTCTTGGTCCAACTTCTTTGGACTTGAAAGGCTTAGAAAAAGGTTTAAAGCAGAAAGCCCGCGTGTTTTCCTGCACGGGATCGCTCGTCTGCGGGAGGAACCTCCTGCAGCTGCCAGGCTTAGCGTGGGGAGAGCCCCTGAGCCCCGCAGGCCCGGCCTGACCTCAGCGCACCGACGCCAGGGCAGCGTCAGCGTGGGGTACAGGAAGGCCAGGCAGAGGGCGCCGGGCCAGCCCAGGGTAGCCCTGGGTACCTGGTGCTTCCTGTCTGGGGACGGGTCACTCGGGCCGGCTGAGGGGCGCTGGCCTGGCCTGGCCGGAGGGAGGGTGGGAGCCGGAGCTGCGGGAGGGCGGGGGTGGCTGCTCGGAGGATGTGACAGGAGCCAGGGAGCCCGAGGGAGGCCTGTGTGGGGCGCTGCGTGTGGCGGCAGAACGGACCAGCCTGTGGGCCGCCCTCTGCCTGGGGGCCGGGCTGGGACCCGCCGTGAGCAGGGGCGAGTGGGCGGGGAGGTGCTGGACAGGCCCGGATGCTGCATGGGGCTTCCTGGGGGAGGCGCCAGCAGCCGTCTGGGTTTCTGGCGGCACCCTTGGTGTTGGGGGCACCCGGGCGGCCGCTCAGCTCTCCTTGAGGGAAAGCCACCGCTGCCCTGACGGAGGGTTCCGGCCGCTTTGGGAACCCAGCTGGTGAGATGCTGCGAGTCCCACGGGGCGCTCGGGGCCTGTTTGTCACTGGGGGTGGGGGGTGGGGGAGGTCACAGCAGGAGGCGGCAGGGCGCTTGGGAAGACGCAGTGGCCCTTCCCGCTCTGGGCAAGACGAGAAGAAAATGCTCTGCGGCCCGTCCACGGCCAGCCCCACGCTGCTGCGGCTCGCCCTGAAGAGCTCGCGGGTGCGCACGTTGGGACAGAAGAGCCAACTGAGCTTCATTTGCAAACAATGTTTATCTAGAAAAACAGGAAAACCTGAAATCCCTCCGGACTTCGGAGGCTACCAGGCCCAGGGGACCGCAGCTGGCCGCAGCCCGGGCCTCACAGACAAGCTCAGGGGCAGCTACAGGAGTGGCCGTGCAGACCCTCACAGGCCCCTGCGGGCTCAAGTGTGGCGTCTGGGGCGCGCGGAGGCCGGGCCTCTCGTCATGTAGTGCCGTGTTCCTAGCGGTCTGCGAGCCCCACCCTGCCAGCCGCTGCGCCCGCGCGGCTGCTGGACCTTGGCTTGGGAGACCTCCGGAGCGGGAACTGGCGTTTTTAAGGTTTGCACAGGAGTAAATTTGTGAGAAGGGCTGATTCATGGTTGAAACGGGGAAACAAGTGGGTACCCCCTGGATCTCTGGGCGTGAACCCTTAACACGCTTGTCAACACACCTGTGGGCCGGGGGAGACAGCGGAGCCGCGCCCTGCAGGGTCGGGGCTGGGGGCTGTCAGTGCCCTGTCACGGGGCCCAGCCCACGCTTATCTGGTGGGCCGGCTGGCCCTGAGGCAGGGGAGGCCGCCGACGGACGCCACCAGCTTTGCAGGGACAGCATCCTGCTCCACGGGGCACAGTCCAGGCCCAGGCTAGGGGGACGGAGGGCCAGGCCACGGCGGCGTGGTCTGCAGAGACGTCGCCAGAGACTGAAGACCCACAAGTCTAGGGAAAATGTTGCTGACTAAATAAAAACTCAGAATACCTGGCAAGAGGCAAAGCATCAAAAAGCATCAAAAAATCACTGAAGCGAAAACATGCAAGAAGAAACGACAGAAACACGCAGTGGCTGGAGCACAGGGGCGCCCCGTGTCCAGAGCCCGGGCGGCGAGGGGCGGGCTCCCCTCCACAGCATGCCCGGGGTGTCTCCTAGGGCCCTCCCAGGACGCTGCAGCTCAGGGGACCCGCCCTCCCTGCCGGGCCCACCCAAGAGCCGCCGGCCCGCAGCTGCCACGCTCCGCCCACGTCTGCCTGGACACCCCTCTGGGCTCTTGGTGGATGGGGAGCCCCAGCCGCCAGTGTGCCCGCCTCCCCCGCAGGAGGAGCGCCCTCCTGTCTGTCCAGGCGGCGGGCGGGGGTGAGTGACTGTCACACCAGAGTGGGACGGGGGGGTGTTTGGGGGCTCCTGGGAGGTTCCGTTTTCCTCTGAAGGTGGTCAGCAGACCCAGGTGCGGCGTCCCGCCGGGCTCGAGGGCCTGGGCCGTGGTGCTGAGGGGGCGTCCCCTGCCTCCTCCTGCGACCGCCCCTGCAGCAGCTCCGTCGGGCTCTGGAGGTGACGTGTGGGGAAACGTGGCTTCCGAGGCGAAGCTGGCCGAGGGCTGAGCAGGGCTCCAAGCAGCGTCTCGCTGAGCCCACGAGGGAGCCTTCCCCGAGCCCCAGGCGCCGCGAGCCACACGCCGGGCCCAGGTGGGGCCGAATCAGCCCGCTCACCGCGAGGGCCCGCACGGGCGCAGAGCCCGCCAGCGCAGGCGGGGCGTGTGCGCGTCAGGCCGGGAGCGGCCGCTCTGCTCCGGGAGAGCCCCCCCGGGAGAGCCCTGCTGGCTGCGCCTGTGCTCACGCCGTGGCCCTGGCTTGGAGGCGGGCCCTGGAGGGCGCTAGAGGATGTCACTGTTCGTCACAGCCGGTCTCTGGAAGCCGATACAGGACTTCATCTCTCAGGTAAAAGCCGGCCAGAGACTTGGGGCCAAGGTGGGGTCAAGGTCATTCCCACGGGCCCGAGTCCCGGGTGTGGCCACCCTGCAGCCTGCCCCCACTCCAGGCTGGTCCCAGAGGCCGTGGACCCTGGGATTATCCGGGAAGATGGGTCGACGAACGGCTGTCCTTTGCCAGCGATGGACCTTTCACACTTGGGGAGCCTTTCTCCCTGCTCCTGAGACCCGCGGGGGGCCGCGTCCCATCTGCGTCCCGTAGGCCTGGGCTGACCGGGCAGCCGGAGCGGGCGAGAGCCACAGGGGTTCACCTGGCGCAGCTGTCATCGTCCGTCCGTCCATCAACCTGTCACTATCCAGCCTCCATGTCCACCCGTCGGAGAGGCAGAGGAGCCTCCAGGCACAGGGTTTTCATGGCCAGACCCTCTGCACCCTCCTCTGCTCTGCCTGTGTCTGTTGCCCCGCCACAGGCTGTGGCCAGGGGTCCGGGCACTTCCCAGCCCCCTCTGGGCAACCAGCCCTGCCCGGACCGGGAGCCGATCTCCCCCAGCGCCTGGGACTCGGCACGGCCCTGAGGCCAGGAGGACGCGCTCCCGGCGGGGCCCGGGCTCCTTCAGGACGGGCCGTCCCCTGGGGGACCCCGGCTGGAGCCTGCCCCTGCCCCGCCCCGGGCACCACAGCAGGGTTGGCAGGAAGAGTTGCCCCGCCCACTCCCTCCAGGGCCCTCAGGCCCCCATGCAGTTTTGAGAGGCCAGTCCCGACTGACCGGCAGAGGACATGCAGCCCCCGCCGTCCGCCTCTTCCGTCCCCTCCGAGCGGCTCCCTGCGAGGCCTGGCTTCCCTCCGGAGGGAAATTCCTGAGCCCAACAGTTGGCAAACCCACACCCCGGGAGGGCTGGGCACCAGATAAAAGCCCTCGCGGGAGCCCGGCCCCTCCTGGACAGCCCTTGCCGCGACGGGACCTGCGCTGCTGCGGCCCAGCAGAGCGCGTCTGCCTGGCACCCACAGAGGGCGGCCCCGCGCGCCAGCCGGGGTCACCTGCTCGCCGGCTCCAGGCAGCGCGGCGAGGGGCTGCCTGGGGGGCACTCCAGCCTGAGGCGGCCGGGATCGAGGCCCGGCGCTAGTCTCCGGGCCACCGCCTCTGCCCCCCACCCCCAGCTGCACTTCTCCAATGACTAATCCTCACCGTGCAGAGATTTTATCACCTGTCACCTGCGCGGCAGGACCCGAGCCCCGGCGGAAATGAGGAGGTAGACGGGGCGCTACCCGCCTGCCAGCACCACTGCCTCGCGGGCCTGGGCCCCCGACCCGGCATGCGGCCACTCCAGTGAGCGCCGGCCGCAGCCCCGACGGCTGGCCCCGCGTCTGAGGGCACCTGCCTCCCGCGGCCGCGTGCGCAACCCTGGATGGAGCTCGGGCCCCGGCCCCCTCATGTCTGCCCTGCTGGCGCTGTGCCTGGCGACGCTCCTGCCCCTGCTGACCCCCGGCCGCGGGGCCCGGCCATGGCAGCCCTGCACAGGTAAGGGCGCCGGGGGCAGGGCCGGGGGAGCCGTGCGGGGAGCGGGGCTGGCGAGGGGCCAGGTGGCGGGCGGCTCCGCTCCTGGCGGTGGGGGGGGGAGCAGATTAAAGAGCCGTGGGCAGCGCCTCGATGCTGGCAGGGCGGAGAGCGGTTCAAAGAGTTAACCAGCCGCCACCTGAGGCTCCCGCGTGTGCCTGCCTGCTCAGCCTGGGGGAGAGGCCGTCACCTGCTTCAGGAACGGGGCGCGGAGGTGGGGAGGCCCTCCCGGCCTGGCCGCCCTGGAGCCCGTCCGGCTCGCCAGGCAGGGCCCGCGGTTCTGTCCCGGGGGCACGACCCCTGGTGTCGCGGCCGGGCCTGGGGCGCACCGCCCCAGCGGGGGCCCCCTGGGCCAGCAGGCGTGGGGGCTCAGGTCGCTCCTCAGAGGCCGGGCTGGCTGGGGCCGGGACATCGCTGTCCCTCCTGGGTTTCTCCGGGAGGTTCCGCTCCCCGCCCTGGCTCGGAAAAGGCGGGCGCCAGAGCGGCCAGGCAGACCTGGTGCGGGTGAGTGCGGGGCCCCTGGCCTCACGCGGCGGGCGCCGGGCGGGACGCCTGGGCCCTGGGGTGGCTCCGCATCATATGCGAATTACACTCCCCGGAATCTCTGAAGCCCCCCATTCCTGCTGGTTCCCACAGACGTGCCTGGAAATGGCCAATGATGACCAAGTTTGGGACCTGGTCCCGGGGTGTGGGCGTTCCCTAAGGGCCTGCCACCTCAGAACAGCTGGGGCTGTGTGAGGGAGCTGAGCAGGCTCTGGGGGTGCCCGGGCACCACGGCATGTGGGCTCTGGGGGGCTGAGGCTCCCAGTCCCCTGCCTGCAGTGACCCCCTTGGCACCGTGATTTTGCAAAGCTGTGCAGCAGCCAAGGCAGCCTGCGCCCAGGGGCACCCCTGCTCCAGGGGGGTCACGCCCCACGCACAGGCTAGCACGGGGCCGGGGCCCCCCAGAAGGACGGTGCTGCTGAGCGGCGGCTGTCCAGGCGCACGCTGTCTGGGCTGAGTCACAGACGTGCGCCTTCTTGTCCCTCGGAGCAGAGCGACTGCGGAGCACAATGGAGGCTATTTATAGAGCCGCCCCCCGCCCGGGGCGCATGGCGAATAGTTGCAGGATGACCCAGTTACCAACCCGCCGAGATGAAAGCCGGGCCTGGGGGGGCGGAGCCGCGCTCCGGGCCCCGTGCAGGCAGCTGGCCGCACTGGCACTGGAGGAGGCCTCCCTGCAGGCCGGGCACGGCTGGGCCCTTACTGGGCAGCCGGTGCCGCCCACCGGGTTGGAGGCTGGCCTGGTGTGTGGCCGCGGGTGACAGCAGCCTAGAGCAGAGGGGACCTGCCGCTAGCAGGCGTGCCGTCCTCCCGCCTCCTCCAAGGCCCAGCACGGCTTTGATCTGGCCCAGCCCCTCTCCTGTGGGCAGACACGCCCTGCGTGAGCAGAAGGTCCCCGGGGGCCTGGGGGAGCCTCTGCCTGGGATTTTCCAGGAGTCCCTGACCCAGGGGCCCAGGGAAAGCTGCCCTCGGTGCCTTCCAAGAAGCGGTGGCTACAGCAGGGCCGGGATGGGGGGCAGGGTGTTGCCCGGTGGGCGTGGGTCCCAGGGCTTCGAGGCAGGAGGCCTGGTAAAGGACAGTCCGGGGGCCCTGGGGAGGGATGGCCCTGTGTGGACATGAAGCTTCTGCCTGCTTTGGTGGGCCCCCTCCGAGGGAGGGGGTGTCCTGGAGGGCTGGGCTGGGACTCCTGGGGGCGCAGGCGGTGCATGACAGGAGCAGCTCACCTGCCCTCTCGGCCAGGCCCCACACCCAACCCCCCTCCATGCTGCCCCTGGGGAGAAGCCAGCCTGGGGGCGATGGGGAAAGTAGGGGTGAGACCGGGTAGTCCAGGCCACAGGGTGTGTGTGGAGTGCGGAGAGGGGCACTCCCCAACCCCAGGCCACCCTGTCCTGGGATCCAGGGGAATGTGGAACCGCTGGGCCCTCCCGCTCCGACAAGCCCTTGCTTCTCCCGTGGGAGACACCCCGGTGGGCCAGAGGCAGACATGGAGGCCCCGCCAGGAAGCAGCCGCGGCCGTGGTAAACAGGCCAGGTGGGGCTGGGAAGTCCCTGCTGCCGGTCCCTGACCCGTCTCGTTCTGCCCTGCTGGTGTCCATGCGGCCAGGTCACAGGGTCTGCGGGGCCAGCCTGGGGAGGCTCCCTGGGGGCAGAGCAGAGAGAAGGCCCAGGCTGGAGGGGGTCTGGCTGTCACCTGGGGCAGGAAATCAGGGGTGGGGACCTGGGTCGCCCTGGGCAGTCAGAGGGTCCTGGCCCGTCCTGGCTGCCCCTCCTGCATCCACCCGCCTTGCTTCTTTGATTTGGCCACACCTGATTCCCCCTCCCCCTGGACGACCAGCAACAGGCAACAGCGGGTCCCCCCTGTTCGGGCCTCACCCCAGGGTGTCAGGTCACGGCTGAGGGAGGCCCTGCAGGCTGTGTTCTGTCCTGGGCGAGTGGGGTCCTCTTGCGCAGGTGTGGGGGCCCCAAGAGTCCCCTCTGCCGGTGCTGGGCAGGCTGGGCCGGTGCATATGTGCAGGACGCCCCCTGGTGGCGGCCAGAGGCTCAGGCGGCTGCCTTGAGCCTCTGCTGTGGGGTGCCTGGGGCCCCCCACTTCTGGCACTCATGTGGCGGGCACAGCCCCCTTCCTGCAGTGGACGCGCTTGGTCCCAAGGCGGGGTCCAAGAACGGGCCCCCCGTCATGCCCAGCTGTGCTCCCGCGCACAGGGCGCCCTTCTCATGGGCCATGGGAGGTTGTGCAGGGACACACTGAGAGGCCCACCTTGCCTGTGTGACGGGGCGGGGCCTGGAGTCACGGGGAACTGGGGACACGGCCCAGCACGTAGTGATGTCAATGCCAGACTCGTACTCAAGTCCATCTCCAACGTCCAACGCGTATCCCAGCCCTGCAGTCCTGGCTCCGTGCTTATCCTACACCCACATCCCTCCCAAAGCAGATCCAGCAGACACCCCGTAACCACCAGCAGAAGAGGCTACCCTGGGCCTTCACACAGTCACCTGCTCATGGCGACCCTCACACAGTCACCACACACAGATCACCTCACACAGGGCACTTTACTCAAGTCACCTCACACAGATCACCTCACACAGTCACCTCACAGCAGTCAAATCACACAGATCACCTCAAACTGTCACCTCACACAGTCACCTCACACAATCACCTCACACAGGGCACCTCACACAGTCAACGCACACAGGGCACTTTACACCATTCACCTCACACAGATAACCTTACACAGTCACATCACAAAGTCACCTCACACAGTCACCTCACAAAGTCACCTCACACAGTCACCTCACACAGGGCACTTCACAAAGGGCACCTACACCAGTCATCTCACACAGATCACCTCACACAGTCACCTCACACAGTTCACCTCATACCAGTCACCTCATACAGTCACCTCACACCGGTCACTTCACACAGGGCACCTCACACAGTCACCTCACACAGGGCATTTTACACCATTCACCTCACACAGATCACCTTACACAGTCACCTCACACAGGTCACCTAACACAGGACACTTTACTCCAGTCACCTCACACAGATCACCTCACAGAGTCACCTCACACCGGTCAACTCACACAGATCACCTCAGTCACCACATACAGTCACCTCACACAGATCACCTCACACAGATCACCTCACACAGTCCTCACACCAGTCACCTCATACAGTCACCTCACACAGTTCACCTCACACCAGTCACCTCACACTGGCCACCTCACACAGGGAACCTCACACCAGTCATCTCGCACAGATCACCTCACACAGTCACCTCACACCGATCACCTCACAAAGTCACCTCACACCGGTCACCTCACTCAGGGCACCTCACACCAGTCACCTCACACTGGCCACCTCACACAGATCCCTCAACAGTCACCTCATACAGGTCACCTCACACAGGGTACTTCACACCAGTCATCTCAAACAGATCACCTCACACAGTCACCTCAGAGCGTCACCTCACACCGGTCACCTCACACAGGGCACCTCACACTGTCGCCTTACACTGGTCACCTCACACAGATCACCTCACACAGTCACCTCACACAGTTCACGTCACACCGGTCACCTTATATAGTCACCTCACACAGTCACCTCACACAGGGCACTTCACACCAGTCTCCTCACATGGTCACCTAACACAGATCACCTCACAAAGTCACCTCACACATGTCACCTCACACCGGGCACTTTACATCAGTCACCTCACACAGATCACCTCACACAGTCACCTCACACTGGTCACCTCACACAGATCACCTCACACAGTCACCTCACACTGGCCACCTCACACAGGGCACCTCATACCAGTCACCTCACACTGGTCACCTCACACAGATCACCTCACACAGTCACCTCACATAGGTCACCTCACACAGGACACTTTACTCCAGTCACCTCACACAGATCACCTCACACAGTCACCTCACAACGGTCACCTCACACAGGGTACCTCACACTGTCACCTTACACTGGTCACCTCACACAGATAACTTCACACAGTCACCTCACACCGGTCACCTCACAGGGAACCTCACACAGGGCACTTACTCCAGTCACCTCACACAGATCACAGTCACCTCACACAGGTCACCTCACACAGGGTACCTCACACCAGACCTTACACTGGTCACCTCACACAGATCAGCTCACACAGTCACCTCACAAAGGGCACCTCACACCAGTCACCTTACACTGGGCACTTTACTCCAGTCACCTCACAAAGATCACCTCACACAGTCACCTCACACAGTCACATCACACAGGTCACCTCGCAGGCACTTCACAATAGTCATCTCACAGATCACCTCACACAGTCCCTCACAAGGGCACCTCACACTAGTCATCTCGCACAGATCACCTCACATAGTCACCTCACACAGAGCACCTCACACCTGTCACCTCTCACAGATCACCTCACACAGTCCTCACACCGGTCACCTCAAACAGGGCACCTCACACAGTCACCTTACACTGCTCACCTCACAGGGGTCACCTCACACGGGCACTTTACACCAGTCACCACACAAGATCACCTCACGCAGTCACCTCACACAGGGCACTTTACTGGAGTCACCTCACACAGATGACCTCACACAGTTACCTCACAATGATAAAAACACACAGATCACCTCACAATGTCATCTCACACAGTCACCTCACAAAGGGCACCACACACAGGGCACTTTACTTGAGTCACCTCATACATAAACCTCACAGTCACCTCAGACAGGGCACCTCATACTAGTCACCTTACACTGGTCACCTCACACAGATCACCTCACACAGTCACCTCACACAGTTCACCTCACACCGGTCACCTCACACAGGGCGCCTCACAGTAGTCACTTACACTGGTCACCTCACGCAGATCACCTCACACAGTCACCGGTCAACTCTCACAGATCACCTCACACATGTCACCTCACACAGTCACCTCACACAGGTGACATCAAAAAGGGCACCTCACACCAGTCATCTCACACAGATCACCTCACACAGTCACCTCACACAGTTCACCTCATACCAGTCACCTCACACTGGTCACTTCACACAGGGCACCTCACAGTCACCTCACACAGGGCAATATACACCATTCACCTCACACAGATCACCTTACACAGTCACCTCACACAGTCACCTCACACAGTCACCTCACACTGGTCCCCTTACACAGGCCACTTTACTCCAGTCACCTCACACAGATCACCTCACACAGTCACCTCACACAGTTCACGTCACACCGGTCACCTCATATAGTCACCTCACAAGGACACCTCACACCAGTCTCCTCACACTGGTCACCTAACACATATCACCTCACAAAGTCACCTCACACAGGGCACCTAACACCAGTCACCTCATACAGATCACCTCACACAGTCACCTCACAGAGTCACCTCACACACGTCACCTCACACAGGGAACCTCACACCAGTCATCTCGCACAGATCACCTCACACAGTCACCTCACACCGATCACCTCACAAAGTCACCTCACACCGGTCACCTCACACAGGGCACCTCACACCAGTCACCATACACTGGTCACCTCACACAGATCACCTCACACCGGTCACCTCACTCAGGGCACCTCACACCAGTCACCTCACGTTAGCCACCTCACAAGATCCCTCGACAGTCACCTCACACAGGTCACCTCACACAGGGTACTTCACACCAGTCATCTCACACAGATCACCTCACACAGTAAATTCACACCGGTCAACTCACACAAATCACCTCAGAGAGTCACCTCACACCGGTCACTTCACACAGGGCACCTCACACTGTCACCTTACACTGGTCACCTCACACAGATCACCTCACACAGTCATCTCACACTGGTCACCTCACACAGGGCACCTCACACCAGTCATCTCACACAGATCACCTCACACAGTCACCTCACACAGGGCACTTCACACCAGTCTCCTCACACTGGTCACCTAACACAGATCACCTCACAAAGTTACCTCACACAGGTCACCTCACACCGGGCACTTTACTCCAGTCACCTCACACAGATCACCTCACACAGTCACCTCACACTGGTCACCTCACACAGATCACCTCACACTGGTCACCTCACACAGGGCACCTCACACCTGTCACCTCACACTGGTCACCTCACATAGGTCACCTCACACAGGACACTTTACTCTGGTCACCTCACACAGATCACCTCACACAGTCACCTCACATTGGTCACCTCACACAGGGCACCTCACACCGGTCACCTCACACAGGGCACCTCACACTGTCACCTTACACTGGTCACCTCACACAGATAACTTCACACAGTCACCTCACACCGGTCACCTCACAGGGAACCTCACACAGGACACTTACTCCCATCACCTCACACTGATCACCTCACACAGTCACCTCACACAGGTCACCTCACACAGGGTACCTCACACCAGACCTTACACTGGTCACCTCACACAGATCACCTCACACAGTCACCTCACACCGGTCAACACACACAGATCACCTCACACAGTCACATCACACAGGTCACCTAACACAGGGCACTTTACTCCAGTCACCTCACACAGATCACCTCACACAGTCACCTCACACAGGGCACCTCACACTAGTCATCTCGCACAGATCACCTCACATAGTCACCTCACACAGGGCACCTCACACTGGCCACTTCACACAGATCACCTCACACAGACACCTCACACAGGTCACCTCACACAGGGCACCTCACACCAGTCACCTCATACAGATCACATCACACAGTCACCTCACAGTCACCTCACACCAGTCATCTCACACAGACCACCTCACACAGGTCACCTCACACAGGGAACCTCACACCAGTCATCTCGCACAGATCACCTCACACAGTCACCTCACACCAATCACCTCACAAAGTCATCTCACACCGGTCACCTCACACAGGGCACCTCACACCAGTCACCATACACTGGCCACCTCACACAGATCACCTCACACAGTTACCTCACACCGGTCACCTCACTCAGGGCACCTCATGCCAGTCACCTCACACTGGCCACTTCACACAGATCCCTCGACAGTCACCTCACACAGGTCACCTCACACAGGGTACTTCACACCAGTCATCTCACACAGATCACCTCACACAGTCACCTCACACTGGTTAACTCACACAGATCACCTCACACAGTAACCTCACACCGGTCAACTCACACAAATCACCTCAGAGTGTCACCTCACACCGGTCTACTCACACAGGGCACCTCACACTGTCACCTTACACTGGTCACCTCACACAGATCACCTCACACAGGGCACCTCACACCAGTACTCTCACACAGTTCACATCACACTGGTCACCTCACACAGTCACCTCACACGGGCACCTCACACAGGGCACCTCACACCAGTCACCTCACACTGGTCACCTCACACAGATCACCTCACAGTCACCTCACATAGGTCACCTCACACAGGACACTTTACTCTGGTCACCTCACACAGATCATCTCACACAGTCACCTCACACCGGTCACCTCACACTGTCACCTTACACTGGTCACCTCACAGGGGTCACCTCACACAGGGCACTTTACCCCAGTCACCACACAAGATCACCTCATACAGTCACCTCACACAGGGCACTTTACTGGAGTCACCTCACACAGATCACCTCACACAGTCACCTCACATAGGTCACCTCACACCGGGCACTTTACTCCAGTCACCTCACACATATCAACTCACATAGTCACCTCACACAGATCACCTCACACAGTAACCTCACACAGGGCACCTCACTCATGGCACGTCAACCAGTCACCTCACTGGTCACCTCACACAGATCACCTCACAGAGTCACCTCACACCAGTCACTTCACACAGGGCACCTCACACAGTCACCTCACACAGGGCACTTTACACCATTCACCTCACACAGATCACCTTACACAGTCACCTCACACAGTCACCTCACACAGGTCAGCTCACACAGATCACCTCACACAGTCACCTCACACACGTCACCTCACACAGGATACTTTACTCCAGTCACCTCACGCAGACCACCTCACACAGTCACCTCACACCAGTCATCTCACACAGGGCACCTCACACTGTCACCTTACACTGGTCACCTCACAGAGATCACTTCACACAGTCACCTCACACCGGTCACCTCACACAGGGCACCTCATACCTGTCATCTCACACAGATCACCTCACAGTCACCTCACATAGGTCACCTCACACAGGACACTTTACTCTGGTCACCTCACACAGATCATCTCACACAGTCACCTCACACCGGTCACCTCACACTGTCACCTTACACTGGTCACCTCACAGGGGTCACCTCACACAGGGCACTTTACCCCAGTCACCACACAAGATCACCTCATACAGTCACCTCACACAGGGCACTTTACTGGAGTCACCTCACACAGATCACCTCACACAGTCACCTCACATAGGTCACCTCACACCGGGCACTTTACTCCAGTCACCTCACACATATCAACTCACATAGTCACCTCACACAGATCACCTCACACAGTAACCTCACACAGGGCACCTCACTCATGGCACGTCAACCAGTCACCTCACTGGTCACCTCACACAGATCACCTCACAGAGTCACCTCACACCAGTCACTTCACACAGGGCACCTCACACAGTCACCTCACACAGGGCACTTTACACCATTCACCTCACACAGATCACCTTACACAGTCACCTCACACAGTCACCTCACACAGGTCAGCTCACACAGATCACCTCACACAGTCACCTCACACACGTCACCTCACACAGGATACTTTACTCCAGTCACCTCACGCAGACCACCTCACACAGTCACCTCACACCAGTCATCTCACACAGGGCACCTCACACTGTCACCTTACACTGGTCACCTCACAGAGATCACTTCACACAGTCACCTCACACCGGTCACCTCACACAGGGCACCTCATACCTGTCATCTCACACAGATCACCTCACACAGTCACCACACACAGGGCACCTCACACCAGTGATCTCACACAGATCATCTCACACAGTCACATCACACAGTTCACGTCACACCGGTCACCTCATACAGTCACCTCACACAGTCACCTCACACAGGGCACCTCAAACCAGTCTCCTCACACTGGTCACCTAACACCAATCACCTCACAAAGTCACCTCACACAGGTCACCTCACACCGGCACTTTACACCAGTCACCTCACACAGATCACCTCACAAAGTCACCTCACACAGGTCACCTCACACAGATCACCTCACACAGTCACCTCACACTGGTCACCTCACACAGACACCTCACAAAGGTCACCTCACACAGGGCACCTTACACCAGTCATCTCACAGATCACCTCACAAGTCACCTCACACAGGTCACCTCACACAGGGCACCTCAAACCAGTCACCTCACACTGGTCTCCTCACACAGTCACCTCACACCATTCACCTCACACAGGGCACCTCACACCAGTCACCTCACACTGGTCACCTCACACAGGGCCCTTTACTCGAGTCACCTCACACAGATCACCTCACACAGTCACCTCACACCGGTCAACTCACACAGATCACATCACACAGTCACCTTACACTGGTCACCTCACACAGATCACCTCACACAGTCACCTCACACAGGTCACTTCACACAGGGCACTTTACACCAGTCACCTCACACAGATCACCTCACACAGGGCATCCCACAGCAGTCATCTCGCACAGATCACCTCACACAGTCACCTCACACAGTTCACCTCACACCGGTTACCTCACACAGGGCACCTCACACCAGTCACCTCACACTGGTCACCTCGCACAGTTATCTCACACAGGTCACCTCACACAGGGCCCTTTACTCAAGTCACCTCACACAGATCACCTCACGCCGGTCACCTCACACAGGGCACCTCAAACCAGTCACCTCACACCGGTCACCTCACACAGATCACCTCATACAGTCACCTTACACAGGTCACCTCTCACAGGGCACCTCACACCAGTCATCTCACAGATCACCTCACACAGGGCACTTTACTCCAGTCACCTCACACAGATCTCCTTACACTGTCACCTCTCACAGTCACCTCACACAGATCACCTCACACAGTCACCTCACACCGGTTTCCTCACACAGGGCACCTCACAGAGTCACCTTAGACTGGTCACCTCACACAGATCAGCTCACACAGTCACCTCACACAGGTCACATCACATAGGGCACTTTACACCATTCACCTCACACAGTCACCTCACACTGGTTACCTCACACAGGGCACCTCACACAGTCACCTCATCCTGGTCAACTGACACAGATCACCTCACACAGTCACCTCACACAGTCACATCACAGAGGGTACCTCACACTAGTCATCTCACACAGATCACCTCACACAGTCACCTTACCCAGGGCACCTCACACCAGTCATCTCACACAGTCACCTCACACATTCACCTCACATAGATCACCTCACACAGTCTCCTCACACCAGTCACTTCACACAGTCACCTCACACCAGTCACCTCACACAGTCACCTCACACAGGTCACCTCACATAGATCACCTCACACAGATCACCTCACACAGTCACCTCACACTGGTCACCTCGCACAGTCATCTCACAGTTTACCTCACACTGGTCACCTCACACAATTCACCTCACACCGGTTACCTCATACAGTTCCCTCACACCAGTCACTTCACACAGTCAC
Organism: Talpa occidentalis; assembly: GCF_014898055.3. Classification (NCBI taxonomy): domain Eukaryota; kingdom Metazoa; phylum Chordata; class Mammalia; order Eulipotyphla; family Talpidae; genus Talpa; species Talpa occidentalis. The sequence goes on from NW_023604295.1 coordinate 701,039, forward strand.
CTCACACTGATCACCTCACACTGGTCACCTCATAGCACCTCACAGTCACCTCACACAGGGCACCTCACACCCATTACCTCACACACATGGTCACCGTGACACCATTTTTTTTTTTAAACTTCTCAGCTGTTAGATGAGGACATTTTTTGTTGCATAGCGATTAGGCAACAGAGACACTTGCTTTGATAAAGGAGCTTCCTGCTCTCTGGGAACCCTGATGTATGCTCTGGGTCTGCACCTGGCTTCCTGCCAAACCCTGACGTGCTCCCAGGACACCGGCCTTGCCTTGGCCTTTGGTCACGCCGTCCATGTCCCATCCCCACTGGCATCACGTGCTGAAGGAGTCTGAAGGAGCTGCCATGGCACTGGGCGCCCGGGCATGGCCCAGCTGCGCTCAGGGAGCTGGGGGCGGGGCGGGCACGGTGTTCTCTCCCCCAGCTCAGGGCTTGCGTGGCAGAGCCTCATGGGGGTCTCAGGGGGAGCCCACCTAAGGGTGTCTTGGGCCCACCTGCGGGTGGCCAGGAGAAATGCGACCTGGCCCAGGGTGGCCCGGCAGCCCCTCTGTGGGGACCCCCACCCATGAGGGCCAGGCTCCTGGCTTGATGCTGCTGGCCCGGCCACTCCGCCTGCCCGCATGTGGGGAGTCACTGCACGCAATGGGGGTCACCACCCCTTACCGGTGAGCCGGCTGCCATGTGGGTGGCCCCCAGGAAGCTGCCCCGGGCCCCAAGCGGGTCCTCAGCTCCATGCACTCAGAGGGGCTCGAACCCAGGGGGGTCCCGGGACCACCCGCCCTGCATGCGGCCTGGGGCCAGCAGCTCGCGAGCCCAGCGCAGCGTCTCTCTGGGTCTGTGTTCCACCCATGGTGGGCGCCCCGGCCGGCTGGGGTCGAGGGAGGTCGCACAGACTTCGGGGCTGTCACGGGGCCGGATGGAGGTGGCTGGAGCTGGCGGCGCCCTGTGAGGGGCTGTGCTGGGGCACAGGCCTGGCCCGGGACAGGGGCCGCCGCCGGAGATGTGGAGGGGTCGCGAGAGCGTGCAGAGCTGTGACGGCCGCCGCGGGGGCGGAATAAGCGTTTCCAAACCTCGGCTGAGAACCGGGGTGCTTGGCCAGTCTGGCCTGGAGGGGACCCACAGTGGAGGAGCAGAGGAGCCCCGGCCAGAGGCGCAGGGCCTGGTCTCGCACGGGGAGAGCCGTCTGGGCGGCATTTGCCAACCCCCGGGGTCCACCCCTCTCCAGGGCCTCGAGCTGTCAGCTCCCAGCCGGCACCTGCGCGTTGTGCGAGGGAGATGTGCGGCCCCACCGGCCCTCTCCACCTCCCCGCCTCCCCCGGCGTCTCGTCTCTGGTCTCCCCGCCCCGGGTGCTGGTGAGTGAGGCTCCCCGGAGACCCAGCCTGGAGGGGAGCCCTGCGCTTGGTGAGGGTGGGTGGCAGGGACGAGGGGGGCACGGCCTCTTGTCCAGAGCTCCAGAGCGCCCCTGACAGGTGCACGTGGGGACTCCGCCGGGCCTGCCCCAGGTGCCCGCCGGCAACCTCGGCCCCCGCCCTCCACGCCCGCCTGCGTCCCGCATGATCTGGGCCCCGTCCCCAGGGGGGCGCCCGAGCACCTTCCTCTGCCTGAGGGCTCCGTTGTGGATTGAAGATCCGTCTGTGTGTCTGCCGTCCTCCCTCCCACCCGCCGGCGCTCTCTCGCCTGCCCTCTGTCTGTCTGGCCGCCAGCTACACTGCATGCCCGGCTCGGTGGCGAGGAGTTCCCTCCCATGGCGTGTAACCTTGGCCGCCATCCATCTCCAGAACTTTCCATCCCCCCAGCTGAAACTGCCCCGTGACCCGCTGCTTAGATTCATTCCTGCGAATCCTGCTCTCGGGTGTGCCTGTGAGGGGACCCTTTCTGGACTGTTCCTTGCTGCTGTGCAGAAACACGTCTGATTCGTGCGTTGATCTTGAACCCTGAAGTCTCCTTCAGTTCTTTCGTTAGCTCCAGCAACGCTCTGGAGGAGGTAGACACGGATCTGCTCAAAGCAGAGACAATTTTACTTCCTCCTGCCCCGCTTCGGCGTCCTGCTCGCAGGCCTGGCTGCGGGGACGTTCTGCTCCGCTCGGGGCCTGGGCGGGAGGGGCGCCCCTCCCCTGCAGGGCGAGGCCTTAGTGGGTCTTCCACAAAGGCCTGTCACGATGTTGCGGGATGTCCCTTCCACTCCTCGCTTTCCGAGGCTTTTTCAGACGGGAGACTGCTGGTTTTTTCCGCCGCGTCCTGCGTGCGCCCAGGGGCGCCGCTCCTCGCCGCCCCCTGCGGATGCCGCAGCCTGGCACAGGCACCGGGCCGGGCATTTACCCCCTTCCTCGGCTGCCCGCTCAGCTGGCACCTGGTGGAGGACACCGCCTCTGCTGCCCTCCCTCCCTTGATGGGGGCAGCTCCCCCGGAAGAGTTGGAGGCCTCGGGTTGCTCCTTGCGTCTTGGGGGGATTCCCTGTGACGTCACCCAAGCCCAAAGCATTCCTGAGTTTAGCTCTCTGCATTTTCTTTCCTTTCTTCGGGAGCCGATTTTATTACACTTTCCGAAGAACCGGCCTTTGGTTTTTAGCCTTTCTCCTATTTACCTTCTGCGTCACTTATGTCCACCGCCATCTCCCTCATTTCCTCCCTGCCGGCGGGTTTAGTTTGCTCTTGTTTGTCCAGTTGTTCGAGGCGGACAGACTCACGAGCTTCTTTGTCAGTGGGCCATTTGGAGCCTTGACTTCCCCTCCATGCTCTGCCTGCGTCCCACACGTTTTAGTCTGTTCTGTTTCGATTTTAATTGATCTCGATTTTATAATTTCCCTGTGACTTGTCTTGATAGTTTTTATTTGTTAAAGATTTATTTATTTTTATACAAGAGCTGGGGTCCTGGCCAGAGGCGTAGGAGGATGAGAGGATTCACCAGAGACAGAGCGGGGAGCAGAACAGGCAGACTGACGAAGTACACTGCTGAGGGGAGCAGCGGGCGCGACAGGAGAGGTCTGCTGCGCCCTGTGGGTTGCTCCCTGGCCATCTGGGATTCCAACCCGTGCTGCAGATGCTGCAGACAGCTTCACAGTGCGGTGCTCAACCCGCTGTGCCACTGGGGAGGTCCTGTCTTGACAGTTTTTTAAAGAGTTTATTATTTAATCGCCACCTGCTTGCGTGCACAAGTGCAGTGGGGTGGTGCTGGGCCGCTGGGCTCCCCTCCCCCTCCCGTGTGGGCGCGCTCCCACCCGCCAGAGTCTGGGTGCTCTGCGGCACATGGTCTGCTGGGTGCAGGCTTGGCCTGGACCGGATGTGCCTGCTGTAGTGGGGCCTGCACCGCTCAACCTCCTGGACAGCAGGCCAGAGCCTCGCCCCTCCTGACTGCGGCGCTGTCCTCTGAGGGCCCCACCGGCTCCCCATGCCTGCGGCTGTTGCCCTAATTCCATCTCCAGCAACTCACAGGCCAGCAACTCACAGGTATACAGCAGGGCACATGGCAGGAGCCGGGCACTTAAGCAGCTGGCTGGCAGCAGAGGGGCGGCTGGTGTGGCACGGGGCGGTGGGGGGCCGCGGGTCAGCGCGGAGGACGGCTGGCCTGTGGCTCCTTCCCCGGCCGCCGTTTATTCGCGGCCTCCTCCTCCCGGCGCCAGCCGCTCGGGCTGCCCGCGGAAGCGCGGGGTTTCCTCGTCCCTGAGTCTGGGGAAGTGACTCAGGCAGCCGCTGCTTCTGGGCCGAGGCTCCTGTGACTCAGCAGCTGTGGGGTTCCTGCCTCGCGGCCCCGTCGGACGGGGCACGGCCGTCGTGGGGGACCGGGCCACATCACGACGCCGAGGTCCTCCCGCGACGAACGCCCAGTGCTCTGTCCACACGACACCGCCTGGCTCGCCGCCCCGGGGCCTGTCGTGATCTGAGGCCTCGGAGACCCGGGCGCCAGGCTATGGCCCCCCCGGGCAGAGCGACCTCGCCCCGGCGGCCACGAGCCCCGAGCGCAGGCCCCGCACTGCTGGAGTCTCGCCCCAGGACGGTCCCCGCGCCCGCGGGGTCGGGACACCAGCGTGGGCTGCCCTTTGGCTCTGTCCGCGGGTCAAGGTCACATAAAACGGAGGCGCCTAGGCGGCCACGGCGGCCCCTCACCTGTGACCCAGGTCCCGAGAGGGACGTTCTGAACAGGCTCTCGGGTCGGACCCGGTCGGGACTCCACCGGCCGGCCCTGCTCTCCCCCTGCACCCCTCTCCTCCGGCTTCAGCTCTCCGTGGCCCCAAGCGTCACCGCGGGGGCCGTGGGGCCCTCAGCTGGCTGCCGTGTCCACCCCCGAGCGCGGGTTTGTCTGGGTCCAGACGGCCGGTGCTCCCGCGCGCCTTGAGGACGCCCCCGCCCCCGCCCCGCGCCCCGCCCCGCGGCGCCCCGCGGCGCCCCGCTCCCCGGGGAGTGGCTCCTGCCGGCGGGCGCTTTCTCTCATCCTGGCTTGTCAGTGTAGCCGCCCGCGCCCGGATGGGATGGGTGGTGCTCCCGGCCCGTGCATCTGTCGGTCGTTGTGTTTTTCAGGATCAAAATGCGGGGAGCTGCGCGTTATTTCTTGGAAAGGCGGGGACGCTTCCGCGTTCTTTCCGAGCTCGGCGCCGGCCCGGCCCGTGGGCCCCTTTGCTTCCTTGGTTCTGGTTCTCCGTCCTCTGCAGGCTGGCCGGTGCCTGCTGGACAGCGTGGCCCCCGCTTTCCTCCTGCCCTCCCCATCCTGTCCCCCTCCCTGCTCCCTCCTGCTCTCCTCCCCCTCGCCCCCCCCCTCCCCTCCCCTCCCCTCCTGCCCTGCCCCCCTCCCCGCCCCCGTCGTCCTCTCCCTCCTCCTCCCCCTGCCCCTGCCCCCAGCTTCTCTCAGGCCACCCGGAGGGGGTGTCTCTCCCGTTACTTTCCAGCTCCAGGATTCCCGTTGTCCGTTGGTCGCAGTTTCCCTTTATCTGCCGAGTTTCCCTGTTCACCCACTCGTGAGAATAACTTCCCTGTCATTCTTCGTGCGTATTCTCTTTGATTCTTTGTAAGTCTTCTGAAACCAGTGTTCGCCAAACCAGTATCTGGACTCTCCGGTTTCGTTGCTATGGTTTCTTTTTCCCCTTGAGCCGTGAGTTACCTTTTCCTACATCTTTTCATGTCTAGCGATTCTTGATTGTGTGTTGGGAATCAGGCCCCCGTGCCCAGAGCCCGAATCCCGTCCCCCTTGGCTGGCCGTCGGCCCTGGCCCCAGCGGCCCTCGAGTGGCGCCCGCGTGGGCGCTCACCTGCAGCCGTGCAAAGTTCCGCGTGCGTCCTAAGCTCTGCATCTCGGCGGGACCGTTTCCTCTGGGGAGGCCGGGTGGTGGGCCAGGCCCGGTGGCGCCCCCAGCACGGCTCGCAGGAGTGTGGTGGGTGCTGGCATCTGCACTACGCAGAGCCACGGGCCTGTTGGTGGTCAGGAATGAACACATTCCCGCAAGGCTTTCAACTCGGCAGCCGCTTCTTCCAGGGACTTTCCAGAACATCATCTTCTGCATCGTATTCTTATGGTCAAGGGTGGAGGTGGAGGTGAAATGATGACCTTGGACTCTTTGTCCTGGCGGACAGAGGGCCGTGTGAGCACCTGGCCCAGGTCCACAGTCTCCAGCGAGACCCTCCCTGCTGGCTTTAGGGTCTTCAGAAGGACAGCCGCCCAAAGAGAGGAGGAGGCAGGGCTGGCAGGAGTGACTGTGCCCCCTCAGGAGACCCCAACAGATGGCACAAAGCCTGCTGCTCTGTGCTGGTCTCAGACCACACCGCCCCAAGGACCCTGAACCTGCCTCACCCGTCGCCAAGCTGGTGCAGTGGCTCAGGCACAGACTGTGCCCGCTGATCGTGTGGTCTGGCTGCCCGCCCCTCATTGCTCCCCTGGGACACAGGACTTGTTCCACGGCACCTCTAGCAGCTCTGCAGCCCCACCCTTCCACCCTGTCCTGTCTGAGCACCCTCTGTCCTTCCTGTGTGTCCCTGGGGGATCTGCCAGCTGGAGGGCCTGGGAGCCTCAGCTGGCAGACCTAACCCCCAGGGAGGGCATCACACAGCAGCGTCCAGCGCCAGGTGGTGGACTCACAGAGAAGTGACTCAGGTGGGACTTTGGGGAATGAAACAGCAGCCAGATGGAGCCTCGGGGGGTTTCCAAGAGTAACAAGGGATTGCAGAGGGGTCATTAGTCACGGAGATGATGGCCAAACAGGCCAGAGACATTTACAGCTGTGCACAAAGCGCAGGGAGGAAACAGGAAGTCCACAGGAAGCTTCCTGCTGTCAGGTCACCGCAGCTGGGTATAAAAGTCGCCCGGCAGGGAGCCGCAGACATCGCCTCCCTCCTCCACCACCACCTAGTCCACCGACATGACCTGCTCCAACTGCTCCTCCGGCTGCCCCTCGGGCTGCCCGGCCTCCGCGTGTGCGCCCCTGAGCTGCCGGCCCGTCGTGTGCCTGCGCCCCTCCTGCCAGCCGTCCGGGGGCTGCCAGCCCATGATGATCTGCCAGCCCTCCGGGGGCTGCCAGTCCTCGGGGGGCTCCCAGCCCATGATGATCTGCCAGCCCTCCGGGGGCTGCCAGTCCTCGGGGGGCTCCCTGCCCATGATGATCTGCCAGTCCTCCGGGGGCTGCCAGTCCTCCTGCCAGTCCTCCGGCCCCACCCTGGTCTGCAGACCCATCTCCTGTGGCCTCCCTGCCTGCTGCGTGCCCGTGAGCTGCAGACCCATGGTGTGCATTGCCTCCTCCTGCCAGTCCTCTGGGGGATGCCAGTCCTCCTGCCAGTCCTCCGGCCCCACCCTGGTCTGCAGGCCCGTCCCCTGCGGCACCCCTGCCTGCTGCTGACCGCACATCTCCTCCCCAGCGGCTCCCAGGGCAGACGGACCTGCTCCTGCCCCCAGATCCTACATGCGGTCAATGAAATCAGGCTCGTCGAACCCCTGAACTCTGGAGTGACAGCCTGTGAATGATCCAGCCTGTGAATGCCCCTGTCAGCCCCTCTGGCGGTCCTGGTCCAGGGTCTTCTCTGTCTCCAGGGGAGCCCCCCATGTAGTCAATAAACTGGTCACTCTGCTCCTTGTCTCTTCACTTTCAGTGCCCAGCTATCTAGCCCATGACTATGGAGGAAGTGGATTGGCACCTGCCTCAGTGTCTCCTTTGCCCAGGGTCCATCCTTGTTGGGTTCCAGGGGGGTGGAGAGGTGATCTGGTGCTGCCTCAGGCTGGGTGGTCCCAGGCAGGCGGCATGGCCACGGTGAGCCCATCTGTCTATGGCTGGTGTTGCTCCTTGCCTGCGGGCAGCAGGTGGTGAGCAGGTTGTGGGGTCTCTGGGTTGCCTGGGGGCCTGTCCTGGGGCTCGGGCACACCCTCTCCAGTCAGAGCCCACACGTGTCAGCCATGGTGCTGGCTATCCTATCGGGACCTCTCCGACGTGGACACGAGGAGAGGGTGGAGTCTGGAGCCTGCTCCTCTCACACGGGCTGAGCATCCGCCACATCCCTCAGTTCCTCTGGAGCGCTGATGCACTGGGGCACCATCCTGAGTGGTCTTCTGGAACGTACTCTCTGCGCTCCCCACAACTGCACTGGCTCTCCCGACCTCTGTGTGAGTCCTGGTCTTGGTCCTCAGCGCTGCTGGTGGCTTTGGGTTGTGTGACCTCTCTGCTGGCCCTGTAGAGGGCAGGGCTCCACCTGGAGACTGGCCAGCAGGACAGTGGTTGCCTGGGGCCGGTACTGGCTCCACCCTGGCCAGGCCCGGGGGCTGTCAGTCCTGGGGCTGGAGAGCCGCACCCTCACTCCCCGGGAGGAAGCCCAGGCCACACCTTCTGCTTGTCAGGAGTCTTCAGAGCTCCCCTGAGAGGCAGTGGCCTTCACAGTGCTGCCCTGTGCCCCAGCTGGACACCCACCGGGTGGCTCATCCATCTTCCCAGCTGGCTCTTAGGGACCGGATGTCAGCACAGGCTGTACCCCATACCAGCCCTGGGATTTGGGGCGTCAGCCCTCTGGGCAGCGATCTTGAGTCCTTGCCTTGCTGTGGACAGGGAGAGGCAGGCCCCGCATTGCAGTCACCGGCCATCACCTGGGGCTTCCAACGGCTTCCTTTACATCCGGGTGGTGACGAGCGTGGAGTCGCACATGGACTTGTCCTCAGGGGGCTGGCCCAGCAGTTTGCTTCAGTGGGGGCAGGGGGCGTTGGATGAGAGGACGTCAACGATGGAAGGGGTCATCTGGGCATGTGCACACACGTGCTCAGACATGCACATACCACAACACATACTTCACTGTGCACACACGCACGTGTACGCTCATGCACACACACACTGCTCATAGGGCAGCACGCACACACACTCGTGCACGCAATTGGCATCACACATACATGGCGTGCACCCAGGTGTGCACACTCAACCTGCACACACGCCGTGCTCATGGGTGCTCCTGCACATGCCTGTTTGTGACACTCAAGAAGTGCACACACACTCGACCACATAGTGCTCGGGCCCAGGGCAGCACAGGCTGCTGCTATAGCTGGAGCTTGGGGGTGTGTGAGCCCCGGGAGCTAGAGTGCTGCGGACAGTGCTGGGGGCAGAAGCCGCCCTCTCCCACGTCTGTGGTGCCAGCTTTGTACACTGGGCGCCTCTTAGGGAGCAAAGTTTCAGGACACGGGACCCGAGGAAGAGGCTAAAACCCGACACTCCAGCGCTGGAGCAGGTACGGGAACAGGCTGCTTCAGACTCAAGCAAGCCGGGAGCGCGTGGCAGGCGGGGTGAGGGAGGGGTGGAAGCCGGGCGCTGGGCCGGGCCTCTGCCTGTGGGATGGGAATCCCGAGGCAGAGCTGGTCTCTTGTGTGCGGCTGCACAGCCTGGGCAGACCTCCCGGACGAGGGAAGGGTGCTTGGCAGCAGGCAGAGGCAGGGTGGGGGGAGCATAGCAGCCCCGGGCTCAGGTCTGGCCAGTGTTGTGCCCCATTTTGTGCCTCTTCCTGCAGGGATGACTGGGATCCTGCCGGCTCATGTGGGGCCCTGGCCTCCGGAGCCACTGGTTGCATCCTGACTCCGGCCTGCGGGGCCGCCAGGATGACAGGCCAGGACCCTGCGCCGCCTGGGGAAGGGCAGGGCTGGCCCCGCTCGGCAGGGTGACCACCGAGGACACACCCGACGTCTCCTGTCCCCACCTGCCCCACACCAGGCCCTGCAGGGGGCTCTCCGTGTCAGTCCTGCAGATGCGCCTGGGCCTCCGGGAGGGAACGGATGGTCTCAGCGGGAGCTGGACCTGGGCCCCGGCTGGACAATGCCAGGGACCCGCCCCAGCTCCCAGGCCACCGCTTTCAGGCCCTGATGCTCAGCGACCACCGAGCCTCCCCCCTTACTCCACCCCCTGAAGCTCAGGGCGGGGTCCCTGGCTCCTTGGCTGTCTGGCTTCGCCCTGGGATGTGTCAGATTCTCTCTTCAGCCGTGTCTGTGCCTCTGACTTTCCTCCCGATTGCCCTGCGCCCCTTGGTTGAAAGCGAGTGAGCATGCTTCCTTTTCGCCTCTTGGTGCTCCCTCCTCCTGGCGCCCTGCTCCTTCCGGTCCTCACCCTCAGCCCTGGCCAGTTCTCTGACCTCACATTCCGGGGAGCTCACAGGAAGTCCCTCCCTCTCTGCCAGGGCCTGTGCCCTGGCCCAAGTCTGCATTGTCTGTCTGGCCATTTTGAGTCCAGTTTTGTTGGTTGCCTTTTCTCTTGACACTGAATTGATTTTTCTTGCTTTTTGTGTGTCTTCTTACTTTAAAAAATATTTTATTTATTTTTGCATAGAAAAACTGGGGTGCAGGGCAGAGGTATGGGGCGTGAGAGGACTCACCAGAGACAGAGTGGGGAGCAGAACAGCAGATCTACTGAGAACCACTGCTGAGGGGAGCAGTGGGGAGACAGGAGAGGTCTGCTGCGCCATGTGGGTCACTCCCTGGCCAAGATGGAGCTCAGGCCTTCTTGATGATAGCCTGAGACCCAACCCATAGGCCACCTGGAGGCCCGAGTGTCTTCTTATTTTTGACTGCATGTCACACATCATGTACCAAGTGACGGGGATGTGACCGCATGTAGGATCTGGGGGCAGGAGCAGGTCCGTCTGCCCTGGGAGCCGCTGGGGAGGAGATGTGCGGTCAGCAGCAGGCAGGGGTGCCGCAGGGGACGGGCCTGCAGACCAGGGTGGGGCCGGAGGACTGGCAGGAGGACTGGCATCCCCCAGAGGACTGGCAGGAGGAGGCAATGCACACCATGGGTCTGCAGCTCACGGGCACGCAGCAGGCAGGGAGGCCACAGGAGATGGGTCTGCAGACCAGGGTGGGGCCGGAGGACTGGCAGGAGGACTGGCAGCCCCGGAGGACTGGCAGATCATCATGGGCAGGGAGCCCCCCGAGGACTGGCAGCCCCCGGAGGGCTGGCAGATCATCATGGGCTGGGAGCCCCCCGAGGACTGGCAGCCCCCGGAGGGCTGGCAGATCATCATGGGCTGGCAGCCCCCGGACGGCTGGCAGGAGGGGCGCAGGCACACGACGGGCCGGCAGCTCAGGGGCGCACACGCGGAGGCCGGGCAGCCCGAGGGGCAGCCGGAGGAGCAGTTGGAGCAGGTCATGTCGGTGGACTAGGTGGTGGTGGAGGAGGGAGGCGATGTCTGCGGCTCCCTGCCGGGCGACTTTTATACCCAGCTGCGGTGACCTGACAGCAGGAAGCTTCCTGTGGACTTCCTGTTTCCTCCCTGCGCTTTGTGCACAGCTGTAAATGTCTCTGGCCTGTTTGGCCATCATCTCCGTGACTAATGACCCCTCTGCAATCCCTTGTTACTCTTGGAAACCCCCGAGGCTCCATCTGGCTGCTGTTTCATTCCCCAAAGTCCCACCTGAGTCACTTCTCTGTGAGTCCACCACCTGGCGCTGGACGCTGCTGTGTGATGCCCTCCCTGGGGTTAGGTCTGCCAGCTGAGGCTCCCAGGCCCTCCAGCTGGCAGATCCCCCAGGGACACACAGGAAGGACAGAGGGTGCTCAGACAGGACAGGGTGGAAGGGTGGGGCTGCAGAGCTGCTAGAGGTGCCGTGGAACAAGTCCTGTGTCCCAGGGGAGCAATGAGGGGCGGGCAGCCAGACCACACGATCAGCGGGCACAGTCTGTGCCTGAGCCACTGCACCAGCTTGGCGACGGGTGAGGCAGGTTCAGGGTCCTTGGGGCGGTGTGGTCTGAGACCAGCACAGAGCAGCAGGCTTTGTGCCATCTGTTGGGGTCTCCTGAGGGGGCACAGTCACTCCTGCCAGCCCTGCCTCCTCCTCTCTTTGGGCGGCTGTCCTTCTGAAGACCCTAAAGCCAGCAGGGAGGGTCTCGCTGGAGACTGTGGACCTGGGCCAGGTGCTCACACGGCCCTCTGTCCGCCAGGACAAAGAGTCCAAGGTCATCATTTCACCTCCACCTCCACCCTTGACCATAAGAATACGATGCAGAAGATGATGTTCTGGAAAGTCCCTGGAAGAAGCGGCTGCCGAGTTGAAAGCCTTGCGGGAATGTGTTCATTCCTGACCACCAACAGGCCCGTGGCTCTGCGTAGTGCAGATGCCAGCACCCACCACACTCCTGCGAGCCGTGCTGGGGGCGCCACCGGGCCTGGCCCACCACCCGGCCTCCCCAGAGGAAACGGTCCCGCCGAGATGCAGAGCTTAGGACGCACGCGGAACTTTGCACGGCTGCAGGTGAGCGCCCACGCGGGCGCCACTCGAGGGCCGCTGGGGCCAGGGCCGACGGCCAGCCAAGGGGGACGGGATTCGGGCTCTGGGCACGGGGCCTGATTCCCAACACACAATCAAGAATCGCTAGACATGAAAAGATGTAGGAAAAGGTAACTCACGGCTCAAGGGGAAAAGAAACCATAGCAACGAAACCGGAGAGTCCAGATACTGGTTTGGCGAACACTGGTTTCAGAAGACTTACAAAGAATCAAAGAGAATACGCACGAAGAATGACAGGGAAGTTATTCTCACGAGTGGGTGAACAGGGAAACTCGGCAGATAAAGGGAAACTGCGACCAACGGACAACGGGAATCCTGGAGCTGGAAAGTAACGGGAGAGACAACCCCCTCCGGGTGGCCTGAGAGAAGCTGGGGGGCAGGGGCAGGGGGGAGGAGGAGGGGAGAGGACGACGGGGGCGGGGAGGGGGGCAGGGCAGGAGGGGAGGGGAGGGGAGGGGAGGGGGGCGAAGGGGGAGGAGAGCAGGAGGGAGCAGGGAGGGGGACAGGATGGGGAGGGCAGGAGGAAAGCGGGGGCCACGCTGTCCAGCAGGCACCGGCCAGCCTGCAGAGGACGGAGAACCAGAACCAAGGAAGCAAAGGGGCCCACGGGCCGGGCCGGCGCCGAGCTCGGAAAGAACGCGGAAGCGTCCCCGCCTTTCCAAGAAATAACGCGCAGCTCCCCGCATTTTGATCCTGAAAAACACAACGACCGACAGATGCACGGGCCGGGAGCACCACCCATCCCATCCGGGCGCGGGGCGGCTACACTGACAAGCCAGGATGAGAGAAAGCGCCCGCCGGCAGGAGCCACTCCCCGGGGAGCGGGGCGCCGCGGGGCGCCGCGGGGCGGGGGGCGCGGGGCGGGGGCGGGGGGCGTCAAGGCGCGCGGGAGCACCGGCCGTCTGGACCCAGACAAACCCGCGCTCGGGGGTGGACACGGCAGCCAGCTGAGGGCCCCACGGCCCCGCGGTGACGCTTGGGGCCACGGAGAGCTGAAGCCGGAGGAGAGGGGTGCAGGGGGAGAGCAGGGCCGGCCGGTGGAGTCCCGACCGGGTCCGACCCGAGAGCCTGTTCAGAACGTCCCTCTCGGGACCTGGGTCACAGGTGAGGGGCCGCCGTGGCCGCCTAGGCGCCTCCGTTTTATGTGACCTTGACCCGCGGACAGAGCCAAAGGGCAGCCCACGCTGGTGTCCCGACCCCGCGGGCGCGGGACCGTCCTGGGGCGAGACTCCAGCGTGCGGGGCCTGCGCTCGGGACTCGTGGCCACCGGGGCGAGGTCGCTCTGCCCGGGGGGGCCATAGCCTGGCGCCCGGGTCTCCGAGGCCTCAGATCACGACAGGCCCCGGGGCGGCGAGCCAGGCGGTGTCGTGTGGACAGAGCACTGGGCGTTCGTCGCGGGAGGACCTCGGCGTCGTGATGTGGCCCCGTCCCCCACGACGGCCGTGCCCCGTCCGACGGGGCCGCGAGGCAGGAACCCCACAGCTGCTGAGTCACAGGAGCCTCCGGCCCAGAAGCAGCGGCTGCCTGAGTCACTTCCCCAGACTCAGGGACGAGGAAACCCCGCGCTTCCGCGGGCAGCCCGAGCGACTGGCGCCGGGAGGAGGAGGCCGCGAATAAACGGCGGCCGGGGAAGGAGCCACAGGCCAGCCGTCCTCCGCGCTGACCCGCGGCCCCCCACCGCCCCGTGCCACACCAGCCGCCCCTCTGCTGCCAGCCGCCGGCCGAGCGCCCAACTCCTGTGTGCCCATGAGCTGCCGGCCCTCGGGTGCCTGGCCCCTTCCTGCCCGTCCTCCAGCCCCACCTGGTCTGCAGGCCGGTCCCTGCGGTGCCCCTGCCTGCTGCTAAGCCCGGGTCCCTGAGGCCCGGCCTGGGCGTGCAGGTTCCGAAGCAGCCGCTGGGACCCCACGAAGCAGCCCGCGTGGCCCATTCCGCCCTCGGGGCCTGGCTGGAACCCTGCCGTGAGGCGGCTCCATCCCAACCCACAGCCCCCGGCCCCGAGCCCGGGCATCCACATGGGTCCACACCGGCCAGGCCTGTGTCCAGGCCCTGCAGCCCCGGCCCCAAGGCCCAGTAAACCGCCACAGCCAGGCCCACCGTGTGCCCTGTCCCCACTCCACGCCGGCCCCTGGACCGCACCCACCCGGGAGGCTCCGAGGGTCCGGAAACTCCCTTTCTGCCAAGAGGCGCAGGTGCCAGTGGCCTGGGGTGACCGCCACGGGGAGGCTCAGCCATGGCCGTGGGGTCAGAACTGACCCTGCTCTGGGCGGGCGCAGGTCCTCCTTTCTGACCTGGCCCCCGGGGAGAAGGTGTCCTGGGGGTGGCCTGTGGGTGTCCTGGGTGTGGGTGTGAGTGTCCTCCCAGGACCCCAGTGGGCTCCCCTGGGGCGGCTGGGGCTCCGCAGGTGGGGCCCCCGGGGCATGACTTCTGTGCCTCCCTGATGGCCTCACCGGTCCCTAACCTGCGGCCACGCCCCTCACAGGCCAAGTGCCCGGCCGCGGAAGGGCTCGGGTGGTCCGGGCCATCCCCGGACTAGCGGGCCAGAGGGGCTTGGCCGGCAGAGGAGCCCTTCGGGAGAAGCCAGAGGCCGCCCGGGCCTGGCCAGGAAGAGCCCAGGGGAGGGGCCTCTGGAGTGGGGGAGACTCGGGGCCAGCGTGATGGCTCCCCAGCTCGGACCCTGCTTCTCCAGGCCCGGGTCCCGCCAGCCGTGGCCGTGGGAGGAGGGGAGGCGCGGGGAGGGAGGCGAGGCCCAGGGTTTCTGGGCCCCTCCCCTTGGGGGCTCTTCCTGGTCTCTGGGCTCCCCTTCGGGGTGCTTCCTGCGCGCCTCTGCCCGCCCCCGCCCGGAGAGGGCTGGGACTCCCCTTCCCTGCCTGGCAGAGGCGCGTCCTGCCTGGCTCTGCACCTGCGGCCACTGGTCCCCCCAAGGCCCATCCCTGGGCACCTGCAGCAGCACCCCCAGCACGCCCCCTGGGGCCTCAGCACAGACCCCACGAGAACTTCGAGGCTGCAAGCCCTGGTGGCGTGGGGGGAGCCCTCAGGGACTCGGCCCACTCCTGGCGCCCCTCCCCAGCTGAGGAGGGCAGCCCCCACCCCAGTGAGGGGGACTGGCCCTGCTGCCTGGAGGGACTCCCTCCCGACCCCCAGCCCAGCCCGACCCCGACCCTGGTGCAGGCGCCCCTTGGCCTCCCGCCTCCCTGGCTCGGGCGGAGGAGGAGTTTTCAGGGCTGCACCGCCCCCCCCCCCCGAATCCCCAGATGGGCGACTTGAGAGAAGCGGGTCCCGAGAGTCTGGGGATGGGGGTGTGGGCGGGGATGGGTGTCCCCACTCTCAGCTGCCGGGCTTTGCGGCTGGTCCGCAGCCGTGGAAGCCATTGGCTCCGCAGAGGGAGGTCCAGAGAGCTTCCAGAACCTTCCTCCCTGTGGACATTTATAAACAAGCCTCCAGGAGCACCAGCCGTCATCTCGGCTGCTCTCGCCTCCCCATCCTGCTGCGGCTGAGTGTGCGGGCCAAGTGGGCTTGGACCCCATGTGAGCTCGGGTCTCCCCCATGAGCTCGAACTACCCCCCATGAGCTCAGGACCCCTCCCACATGAGCTCAGGACCCCCACGTGAGCTTCCAGAACCCCACATGGGCTCGGGACCCCCGCGTGAATCGGAACCTCACATGAGCTCGGACCCCTTGTGAACTCTGAATCCCGGGTGTGAGCTTGGATGCTGCATGAACTTGGACCCGGCGTGAGCACCGCTGCTGTGGCACCTGCTGTCCCTGGGGCACCCACTGCCTGGGGAGGGGGGCGGCTTTCTGGGCAGGAGGGTTGTCCGGCCCTAGGGGAGGCGCCATCCCTCAGGCCTTGGGGTCTCTGCGCGCTTCACCCCGTCTGCATCCCTGCACTCGTGGCTCTGGGTGGGGAGCTGGAGCTTCTTCTGAGTCTTTGTCCGCTCTGCGCTGGGAGTGGCCGTCAGGCCTTGGTCCACTTTCCCTTAAGTCTGAAGGTGCGCGATGGGGCAGGGTTTGGGCCAACTCGGGAAGCCGAGGGGTCGGGAGCCAGGCGGGTGTACGCCGCGGCCACTTTCTGTCTAAAGGCCCCCCAGGGGTGCTGCTCTGTCCTCTCCCTGGAGGCAGAGATAAGCTGGGTGGGGTGGCCCCCGAGCCGCCCCCTGCTCCTGGTCCTGTCTGCCAGGCCCTGGTTCGTGGGCCCGATGGGCCCATCTCTGGCCCGAGGGGAAGCGGGCGCCTGGTGCTGCCCTGGTGGCTCTGACGGGCCCACGGCCCCCGGTGCCAGCGGTCCTGAGACGGCAGCTCGCCCGCCCCGCCCAAGGGTGTGTTCGCGGGTCCTTGCTCTGTGCCGTCTCCACCGGCTTAGAAATCTCAAGCAGGAGCCGTGTCTGGAGGGACCCGGGGGCCCCGCGGGACCCCAGGAGCTAGTGGGGCCAGCGCAGACTTGTCCACTCAGCCGCGGCCCCGCCCCCCAGCACCAGGCGCTCCTTCTCCGTGTGGGCGCCTCTGTCCAGGGGAGTCAGCTCGGTCTGGACCGGACTCCCCAGTCCCCACCAACCAGGGTCTCTGCTGTCCCTCCCCCCAGTTCACCCGATCCGGCATGGGCAGGGGCCCGAGGGCCCATGGGGGGCCCAAGCCTCTGACCCCACGCTGCCTCCTGTGCCAGCCTGCGAGGGCTCTACTGGGGGGGTGCTGGGGGGGCGGGGCCTGGGTGTGGCGGGGAAGGGGGAGCAGGCAGACAGCACCCACGTCCAGATGGTGCCGTCTCTCAGCCATTCCGAACTCAAGTCTGAGAGGGCGTCTGTAATGTCTGGCTCCCACCAGCTGAAGACCCCCCACAGGGACCTTGGGGTGCTCAGGGAGGAAGAAGAAATACACTGCCATGTTGTCTGACACACCGTTTATTGATTATGGCAACTGACTGTTGTCACATCAGATGCCAGCAGCTGCCCTGCGGAGTAGGCCCCGTCACGCCGTCGGTCCCCCATCCTGAGGGATCTGTGGGCCTCTTGTCTCAGAAAGGGTTCGAATCCCCTTGAGCAGCAGCTGAGTGTCCCCTAGTGGAAAGGGGAGGTCCTGGCGCCAGCAGAGGGGCTGGGGTCCCACAGGGAGAGCTGTGCTGAGGGCAGACAGCAGCCCTCCAGGCAGGAGAGAGGGTCAGCAGCAGGCGGGGCGGGGGCACGCGGGCCGGCAGAGCAGGGACACGGAGGAGGCCCCGCGGCAGCAGCCGGGCTGGCAGGAGGGGGCGGGGGCGCAGCAGGCGGGTTTGCACACGGGGCGGCAGATGAGGGACACGCAGGAGGAGGGTTTGCAGCAGGGCGGGGGGCAGGGGCTGGGCTGGCAGCAGGAGGAGGATGAGCAGGGGGAGGGCCCCGAGCAGACGGGCACACAGCACGCGGGCGTGCAGCAGATGGGCGTGCAACACACGGGCTTGCAGCAGACAGGCGTGCAGCAGGCAGGTGTGCACGAGACAAGCGTGCAGCACATGGGTGTGCAGCACACAGGCTTGCAGCACATGGGCATGCAGCAGGCCTGCTGGCAGGGGGAGCAGCTGCAGCATGAGGGCTCGCAGGGGCAGCTGCAGGCCGACTGGCAGGGGCTGGACCCACAGCTCACCGGGGTGCACATCAGGGTCTGGCAGGAGGCAGGAGCGCAGCAGCTGGGGGCACAGCAGGGGGGCTCACAGCAGCTCTCGGGGCAGTCGTCTCCCTGCCAGGAGGACTCAGGCCAGGACACAGGCAGGCAGACCCGGCTGCTGTAGCTCAGGTCACTGGAGCAGACGGACAGGGTGGAGGAGGCCATGGCGTGTGGCTGGAGGAGGGAGGATGCGTGCGTGCGTGTGTGTGTGTGTGTGTGTGTGTGTGTGTGTGTGAGTGGGTGTGGAGGTGCTGGGCCTCTGGGCTTTTATACCCCTCTGGGCTTGTGTTTCCCCTCCCAGCTCACAGGCCTTCCTTGTTGGTGTTTGCAGCTGCAGGAGAGCCTCATCCACGCTGGTTTTGTTTCTACCTTAGCCTTGACTCATCAGCCTGTGAGTGTGCCGGGGTGTGTTTTCCTGTCTCTTCCTGTTTGGCTACAGAAAACTTGTATGGCTTGTGTGGAGCCTGCTTGGTGCTTGGGGTTGAGGGGCTCACTCTGCTCAGCTTTTCTCCCCTCCCGTACCCCAGAGGTCTCTGCTGTAATTCAAGCCACACTTGGGATTTTTTTTTTGTTTTCTTGTCTGGTAGTGGTTTTGCACTTTCGAATTCTTTGTACATCTCCAAAAAGCATCAATTTTACCATCATACTTTTTGACAATTTGGCTGGGTATAGAATTCTGCTTTTTTTGTGTGAGTGTGGGACCCTCGCCGGTGGCCGGGGGAACGAATCAGCGCTGCAGAGGCTGCGGGCAGCCTCGCAGCCCAGCGCTCAACCGCTGCGCCACCAGGGGAGGCCCAGAATTCTGCTTTTAAATGACGACTTTCTCAAAAACATAAAGGACACATTTACATTTCCTGTGTTCCTGATAAGTCTGAAGCTGCTCATCTATTTTTCTTCACTTTCCAGGGACATTTGGTTGTTTTTATTCAAATATGCCACATTTTCACTTGTGAATTTCGTCCCTTCCTGTGCCTAGAGCTGGTTGAGGCTTATTGTTGGATGTTTCCAATAACCTCACCCTGCTGACCTGTCCTCCTCTGGTGCAGGAGTTGTCTGGCCCTGTGGAACTAGCCTGTGTGGCTTGGGTTCTCTCTCAGCTCTGAATGTTTGCCCTCACTCTCATTTCTAGGAGGGCTTTTGATTTTATCTTTTAGTGTTTAGCCATTTTTGGTTCATAAATTGGGAATTATTTCCTAATTTTTAGTTTGGAACCACTATTATTTGATTGTTTCTTTTTCCTAGCTGACTGATTTGTCTTGTGACATGCCAAGGCATGGTCCCCCATAACTGATGGTGATTCTGTGCTTTCTACAGACTCTCCACCACCTCCAGGGCTGTCTCACAGGCTGCTCACTAACGTCAGCTCATCTGACTCTCCCATTAAAGGCTACTTCGTTCTTGTGCCTGAAGTCCTGTGCCATCACACACCAATTTGCTTCTCTTTTCTGCAAACATAGCAGAGTCCTCATGTTCATACTATTCTGTTTTAGTTTTTCTTATTATAACTCTTGAAAATCCTCTCAGTGGCTCTGAAATGTTGGTGAATCCCAACCTCCTTTACAAGACTCGAGGTCCTGTGTTGCTTCTTGGGGAGGAAGCAATCATGCCCTTTTCCTTTTCACACTCAAGCCACAGGCGAGTGCTTTCCAAAGTCAACCACTGTGCCAAGCCTCCCCAAGGGACTGCTTTTTACAGGCACAAAACCACCAAGCAGTAGAACAGCTGTACCAAGGATGGCAACGGCTGGGGCAGAGAATCCACAATACTCACATGTCCCCTGGCCGGGGGAGCTGTGGGCACGCTGTGCGGTGGGTGTCTTGCCCTCGGAGTGTGGTGCCTTTTGTTCCCAGGAACTCTGGTGTATCCCCTCTGGCTTCCTTCCTTCTGCTCTGCTCTGGACCTGCTGGGCTTTTATACCAGAATGTTACTCTCACCTTCAGCTTGTGTTTCCACAAGTGTCTGGAGATCCTCGGCTGATAATCGTAATTTTATGAGGGTCTGCCTTCTTGGGGTTCATTGATGATGTGTCCTGTGCACAAGCAAGTATGTCCTCATAAGCCAGCGGGGGCTCTGAGGGAGTGTGGGGTCTCAGAACGACCCCCGCCCCAAGGTCGCCGGGACGCTGTGTTTCTCTCTCCTCTGACCCGACATGCCCAGTTTTGCTCTTCTCCTGTCTCTGCTGTGAGTCCACTGGGTACACTGGGCCTATGTTCTTCAGGCCTTGAGTCCCCTCCTTTGTGGCGCGGGTGCACACAGCCTGCGTGCTCATGGGCCCTGTTACCGAGCAACGTGCTCCCCAGTGCACAGGCCCGAATTCCAGGATGCCAGGCTTGAGAAAAGGAAGAAGCTTTACTGTGAATTGACTGGTAGGGAGGCAAGCTCAAGTCTGCCTTTCTGTCCAGGAAAGGAAAGGGTTCATATTCATTTGGGGGATGGGGTTGAAAATAAACTAGTAAAATTATATTGCCTGAAAAGCAGATTAGGGGTAAAGAAATGTGGGCTTGGCTGAAGTCGCTGGGGGTGGCAGGGCAGTTCATATGTGATGCACTTCTTCCATCAGCGGAGTTTTGAATTTCAGTCAGGGGGGTGCATCTGTCTCTCTGGGCAGCCCCCCTCCTCAGTGTTTGCAGCAATTGGGGTGACGGGGTCAAGCAGAAGGGTCAGAGAGTGAGTGGGCCCTCTCCCTGCTGCCAGGCCTGACCATGGGGGCAGAGGGTCAGCCCTGCTGTGTGTCCTGCACTTGCAGAGCATGAAGGCGTCTGAGCTCCAAGTTGGCGCTTCTGGCCCACGGCCCCAGAGCCACAGCGGGATGGCCACCACCTCTGTGCTGGCTGCGCTTCCAGGACTGCAGCAGCAGCGTCCACTTGTCTCTGGCCCTGGGACTGGCCCTGCTGCCTGACCCGGGCTGCTTCAGGGAGGAACCTGGAGGTCCCACCCTGCCCTCAGTTAGCACTGCCCCCATGGGACTCCCTGGCCTGCTGGGGGCTGTGGGTCGAGGATGGCAGGTGGGCACTGTCCCACATGCCACTGGTGGCCGGGAGCGAGCTCAGGCCGAGGCCAGGCAGCAGCTGGGGCTCTGGGGAAACTGTGGGCTCCATCTGCATCAGCCCCCTTGTGCCATGCCGAGCTCAGGGGCTCTTTGCAGCAGGAGTGGGGGATGGCGCTCAGGGAGCAAGGGACTTGGGAGTCTGGGAAGTGGGCAGCAGCCAGGGGAGTCTCCAGGAGGCTACCGCCCATGGAGGCTGCATCCTGCCTCAGGGCCTTTAACCTGCCTTTACCGCCCCGTCCCCTGCCCCTGTTGAGAGGAGAGGGTGGAGGAAACCAGAAAGATGAGGTCCGTTCTGTGTCTTGGGGCATTGGTGGAAGCTGGAGGAAGGTCTGCCTTGCCAGTGGCCAGCAGACACCAACTGTGTCGGTGCTCTGAGGGCGGGGCTGTCTGGGGCGGGCTGTCTGGCTCTGGGCTGTCTTGTTGGAGGTGCAGAGGGGTTAGCCCTGGTGACCAGCGGCGCGGCTGCCTGCGGGGGTCTGGCACAGATGCGCTACGCTGTCCTGGGGGCCGCCACTGAGCCCAGGGACCGTGGCTATGTCCCGCGACGCCCGGCCCCGGGTCCAGGCACAGCTTTCCTGAGATGGGTCTGGGGGCCAGGCCCCAAGAACTGAGAGGGAGACGGCCTGAGGGGTTCCCAGAGCCAGCACCAGGTGCGCCCCTCCCTCTGCCCGGTATGTGCACAGACAGGACGGGAGGTCAGCATGAGACAAGAGGCTTTATTAGGGTTCAGAGCTCAGGTCCCTGCCTGCAGGGGGCCAGGCCTGCTGGGCCCTGGGGACGCCAGCTGGGGCTCAGGGGCAGCGGGGGAGTGTGACTCCCCGGTGCGGCCGGCATCAGGGAGGACTCGGTAGTATCCCTGGCTCCTGAGACGGGGCGGGAGCAGGCGGGGTGGGTTTGTCCCCTCCCCTTGGTCTGAAGGGCAGGCGCGGGGTGGCCGGTGGGGAGTTGGCCTCCTGCTGGAGAAGGGACCTGACGGCAGCCGGGAGGGGTCAGCAGCAGGCGGGGCGGGGGCACGCGGGCCGGCAGAGCAGGGACACGGAGGAGGCCCGCGGCAGCAGCCGGGCTGGCAGGAGGGGGCGGGGGCGCAGCAGGCGGGTTTGCACACGGGGCGGCAGATGAGGGACACGCAGGAGGAGGGTTTGCAGCAGGGCGGGGGGCAGGGGCTGGGCTGGCAGCAGGAGGAGGATGAGCAGGGGGAGGGCCCCGAGCAGACGGGCACACAGCACGCGGGCGTGCAGCAGGCGGGCGTGCAACACATGGGCGTGCAGCAGGCAGGTGTGCACGAGACAGGCGTGCAGCACATGGGTGTGCAGCACACAGGCTTGCAGCAGACGGGCGTGCAACACACAGGCTTGCAGCAGACGGGCGTGCAGCACATGGGCTTGCAGCAGACAGGCGTGCAGCAGGCAGGTGTGCACGAGACAGGCGTGCAGCACGTGGGCGTGCAGCACATGGGCTTGCAGCACACGGGCATGCAGCAGGCCTGCTGGCAGGGGGAGCAGCTGCAGCACGAGGGCTCGCAGGAGCTGGACCCGCAGCTCACCGGGGCGCACATCAGGGTCTGGCAGGAGGCGGGGGCGCAGCAGCTGGGGGCGCAGCAGGGGGGCTCGCAGCAGGGGGGCTCGCAGCAGCTCTCGGGGCAGTCGTCCCCTTGCCAGGAGGACTCAGGCAGGCAGACCGGCTGCCGTAGCTCAGGTCGCTGGAGCAGACGGACAGGGTGGAGGCGGCCATGGCGTGCAGCTGGAGGAGGGAGGGTGCGTGTGTGAGTGTGGGTGTGAGTGTGTGTGGAGGTTCCCCGGGGTTCTCTGCTTTTATACTCTGCTCATCCCTGAAGGAGGCCCAGTGCTCTTCCTTGTTGATTTTTGCCCCGTGAGGACGCGTGGGGGCGGCCGTGTCATCATGTGACTTCCTTGCTGCCTGGTGAGGCCAGGGAGCTGTTGGGCGGGCTGGCATCCATGGCCTCGTCTGCCCCATGGGAAGGAGTGTGTGGCCTCCCTTTGGCTGACCCCACTTCTTCCAGCTCGGCATCGGGTATCCTGTGACAGGTCCGGGATCTGGGGCCCGGCAAGGGTTTTGTGCAGCCCGTGTGCTGGTCTGTGTGGCTGCCCGGCTGTGACGGGAGAGACATGCACAGAGGGGCCTGCCTGGGCCAAGGTGCGTGAGGACAGGCCCTCCTGGTGGGCCAGAGTTGCCCGGGGCAGCAGGTCCTCTCTCCTAAGAAAAGGCTGGAACTTTCCACATGGCCTTCGCTGCCTGGCTTGTGAGGAGAACCAGATTCGGGAACTGGCCTTGGGTCCTAAACCACTTGCCCCAGAGTCCGCGGTCAGCTGTCTTTGGAGAGGAGTTGCCCGGGAGGGGCTAAGGGTGGGGCGGCTGCTAATCTGGAGCTGCGTGTGGGGAATCCAGATAACCCCCCATTAGCGTAGCTTCAATAAAAACTCTGAGGGAATCACTTTGCTATACAAATTGATGTTGAGAAGCACTCGCATTCTGAATGATGGATGAACAATTAATGTGGATATTAAAGTGTTCTTAATACTAGAGTAGGATAAGAAGTAAAAGTATCAAATACAAAATTCAAAGCATTCACAACATTCACGAAGCACACAGAAAGCTGCTTCATTTTTTACTGATCACTATTGCTTCTCAGGCTGAGCATGAAGGTCCCACCTGCCAGGTGAGCCAAGTTCCCGTCTGGCCGTGTCCAGTGCCGCCCAGTGGAGGCCTCGCTCTCAGGAGTCCTTAGAAATGTGGTTTTTTAACAGTCATAAAATAAAATTTACCTTTTTATCCCTTTTAATGTGTACAATTCAGTGACATCTATATAGTCACAATGCTGTGCTACGTAACCTGGTCTATTTCGGAACATTCTCATCACCCCACAGAGAAACGCTTTGTACATCCCCCAGCCCCGTGAATCACTGCTGTGCTTCCTGCCTCTGAGGCCTCTGCACATGTCACAGAGCACGGGCCTATAGTGTCTCACTCCTTTTTACTTCCAAAATGTTTTCCCAGCTCATGCCCGCTGCACATATCTATGCTTCATTCCTTTTCATGGCTGACTAATATTCCATCATATGGCTAGATGATATTTTTTCTATCAGTTGAACATTTGGGTAGTTTCCACCTTTTCGCTACTGTGGCTACTGTGAATAATGGTGCTTAAACTTTTTTGCACAAGTTTTTGTTTGAATACTCCTTTTCAGTTCTTTTGGGCATATCCCTAGGTGTGGAATTGCTGCATCATAGCTTTTGGGGAGTTTCCAGACTGTTCCCATAATGGCTGCACCACCTTACCTTCCACAGCAATGTGTAAGCATTGCAACTTCTCCATTTTCAGTTGACTCCCCTTTTTTTTGCATCATAGACACCTTAGTGGGTGTGAAGTGCTGTCTTGTGTGGTTTTCCTCTGCGTTTCCCTAATGAATGCTGATCCAGGGCTTTTGCTCATGTACTTGTCAGCCGCTTGTATAGCTTCTTTGGAGACATGCCTGTTAAAGTGCTTCCCCATTTTTATTTGGGTCGTTTATCTTTTTGTTGTGAATTGTAACAATCCTTTATGTATTCTGTATGTTAGATCCTTGTCAAAATTATGGTTTGCGAGGATCGTCCCCCATTCCATGGGTTACTGTTTCTCACTCTTACAGTGTCCTTTGGTATCCAAACCAATAGAATTTTGGTCCTGTCCTTTTTTTCTACTTTTCTCCTGTTGCACATGCTTTTAGTGTTCTAAGAAGCCATTGGCAAATCTAAGGTCATGGGATTTACCCCTATGTTTTCTTCTAAGAGTTTTATAGCTTTACTATTTTATTTAGGTTTTGGATCCATTTTGAGTTAATTTTTATATATGGTGTGAGATAGTGTCCAACTTCATTCTCTTTTAGGTGAATATCCAGTGATCCCAGCCTTTGCTGAGGAGATCATTCTTCCCTGCATTGAATGGTCTTGAGAACCTTATTAAAAATCTATTGACCATACATACATGGGTATATGAGAGTATTGCTATGCTCTCAGTTCTGTTCTATTGGTCTGTATGTCTATTCTCACGTCATCAGCACTGTTTGGTTACTGTTGCTTTGTAGTAAGCTTTTTCTTCCTTTCTAATCTCAGTGTCTAGAACTTCCAGTACAGTGTTGAATAGAAATAAGGAAAGTGGTTACCCTTGTTGTAGTCTGACCTTAGTGGGAAGGTGTCACCCTTTCACCATCAAGCATCTTGCTTGCTCTGGGTTTTTAAAGATGCTTCCTATTGTCTTGAGGAAAGTCTCTTCTATTTCTAGGTCGCTGAGTGATTTTATCATGACTTTAATCAACTGCTTTTTCTGCATTAGTTGACATGGCTGTGTGGTTCTCCCAGCCTTTACTCTATTAATGTGGTACATTACACTGATTGTTTTCATATGTTGAATCACTCCTGCATTTTTGGGGTAAACTCCACTTGGCAGTGGTAAATAATCCCCTTAATGTACTATTCGACTTGGTTTCATTGTATTTTGTTGAGTATTTTTAATCTTTGTTTATAAGAAATCATTGCTCTATAGTTTTCTTTTGTCATCTTTGTCTGGCTTTCATATCAGAATAATGTTGACCTCATAGAATGAGTTAGAAAGGATCACCTGATTTTTTTTTTTTTTGAAAAGTTTGAGAGGATAGATATTAACTGCACTGTAAATGTTTATAGGTTTCAGCACTGAAGTCATCTGGTTCTGGACTTTTCTTTTGGGGGAGTTTGTTTACTACTGATGTTATCTTGTTATTTGTTCTGAGTCTATTCAGCTTGTCTGTTTCTTATTGAGTCAATTCACTCATTTTAGATTCAAATATACAAGTAGATTGAAAGTGAAGGATGGAAAAGCTGTTTCATTTAAATAGTAACCAAAAGAGAGCTGGGCAGTATTGTGAAATCAGACAAAATAGACTTTGAGAAAAAATTGTTGTAAGATTCAAATAAAGTCATTAAATATTGATTAAAATGTTCACTATATCTAGAAGATAGGGCAATTATGAATAAACATACATGTAGTAACAGATCCTTAAAATATGCAGAGCAAAAATTTATCTAATTCAAGATAGAACTAGGCAGTTCCATTTCTACAATAACAGTGGAAGGCCACAATAAGAAATTTCCACAATTAAAAAATTAAATAATAGAACAACTAGATCAAAAATCGTTAATGAAATAGAAGACTGAGAACATATATACAAACCTGGTGATGCATCTAAAGCCCTCAGCTAAGCAGTGTCAGAATCTAGGAGCGTTCTCCTGACTGTGCCATACATGAGGCCACAAAATAAATCTGCCCAAATTTAAAAAGATTGAAATCATACAAATTATCTTCTCTAACCATAATGAAAAGAAATCAGAAATCAGTGGCAGAAGGAAAACTGGAAAATTCACAAATATGTGAGAATGTGAGAAAAAAACAATGACTGAAAGAAGAAATCACAAGGAGAGTTAGAAAATATTGGATTATTGTAAAAGTCATGAAGCATTTTTGCTTGAAAAAACATAGGGAAAAAGTGTCATGACTTTTCTGGCAACCCAATACTTTAAGATGAATGAAAATCAAAACACGGCAAACCAATATTTAGGGGACACAGCAAAGGGAGATTTGTGACTTTGAAAAAGAAGATGCATCCAAATCAATAACAATACCACAAGGAACTAGAAAGAGAACAACAGTAACCTGAACCTAGAGCTAGCAGAAGAAAGGACATAAAGATTAGATCACAGATTAATGCAGTAAAGAGTGAAAGATAATAGAGCCATCAATGAAACCAAAAGTTGGTTCTTTGAAAGGAACAATAAAATTAACAAATCCTTATTTAGATTAAGAAAAAGAGAGAAGATTAAAATTACTAAAATCAGAAATAAAAATGGGACACCAGTACTAACCTTATATAAATTATTGTATGAATACTATGGACACTGAAAAATTAGAAAACGGAGATGCAATAAAAAAAATCCTATGGACAGATGAGCTACCTAAGCTGACCCATTGCTGGTGCTTTTTTATCTCTCACGTGTCTTCTCAGCACTCTTTGACTTCAGCCCAAATATCACTCCCCACAGGGTGGGTCTGCTAGTGACAAACTCTTTAACTTGTATTGACCTGAAACTGTCTCAGTGTAGCCATCACTTCTGAAGGACATGTCGTTGGATAAAGACTTCTTGCTTGATGATTTTTTTCAACACTTGAAAAAAATGTCATCCCATTGCCTCTGGCCTTATAGTTTCTGATGAGAAATTATCTGTTAACCTTCTCTCTTGTGGTTTGTCTTTGATAATTTGAATATAAGATGTCTGTGTGGATATCATTGAGCTCATTCTCCTTGTCATTCAGTGAGCTTCTTGGATATGTAGATACATATGTTTCATCAAGCTTAGGCACGTTCTAGCCACTATTTCTTCAAATATTTTTTCTGTTCCTTTCTCTCTCCTCTCTGGGATTTCTCTTAGTGGTATTCTCAATGGCTTCCCACCGGCCTCTGAAGCTCTCTTCATTTATTTTCATTATCTTCCCTCCCCTCCCCCACCCCCACCTTCTGCTTTCAGACTGGAGTATTTTAATTGATCTATCTTCATGTTCACTGATTCTTTCTTCAGCCTGTTCAAGTAAGCTAGTGGGCCCTTTGAGTAAAGTTTTAATTCAGTTACTGTACTTTTAAACTCCAGAATTTCAATTTGGCTCCCCTTTATTTCCTGGCTCTGTATTGATATTCTCTATTTAGTGAGATGTCATTCTTGTGGTTTCTCCTATTTGTTTGTCCATGATTTTCTTGAACTCTTAGAATATATTAAGAGAATTGCCTTAAAGGTTTTTGTACAGTAAGTTCAATTCTTGGGTTTTTTTCTACTAATTACTCTTTTTCCCATGAATGGGCTATGCTTTCTTTTTTGCATGCCTTGTGGTTTTTTTTTTTTTTAGTTAAAAATGAGCACTTTAAATATCATAATGTGATAATTCTGGATACTAAGTTCTCCCTCACAGCAGTTTGCTCTTGCTGATTTTTGTTTGTTTTTCTGTTTGGTGACTCTTCTAAACTATTTTTGTAATGACTGTACTCTTTGTCATGTGTGGTCACTGTTGCATTAGTTTAGTGTCAGATAATGAGTCATTAGAGAGTTCCTTAAACACCTGGAGCCAAAAAAATATTTTCCCCAGTCTTTGTGTTGGGGGCCTGGGCAGCTGGCACCTCTGTCTTCACCTTCATTTCCTGCCTGTGCAGAACATGAAGCTCAGCCAGAGGTGAGCATTTAGGACTATCTCAGGGCCTTTTTGAGTATATGTGATTATGTGTGGACACTTCGAGAACCCCAGGAATCTGTGGAAGCTTTGAAAGTCCTGTTCCTCAAAGCATCTCATTCCCCAGCTTTTCATGTTAGACTTTTAGGGTATCTTCTGCCACAACTGATACCCTTTCTCCAGACATGACAAATAGTTCATTTACAAACACTCTCTATGTAGCTGCTTCTCCACCTTGAGACAGTTCTGAGTTAGGAGAAGTAAAGGTAAGTCCTTTGTGTGAGTCCTTCAAGAAACTACCAGAAAGGTTTTGTGGTACACAGGGCAACAAATGAAGAACATGCAGGAGGAGGGTCTACATCAGGAGAGGACTTTGCAAAGGGAAGCCCTGAGCAGATAGGTGTGCAGCACATGGGCATGCAGCAGGCCTGCTGGCAGGAGGAGCAACTGCAGCAAGAGGCAGGGCTGGACCCACAGCTCACCAAGGTGCAGATTAGGGTCAGGCAGGAGGCAGGCACATAGCAGCTGGGGGAGCAGCAGCATATAGGGGCATAGCAGTGGGGCTCACAGCTGCTCTCTGGACAATCCTCCCCCTGCCTGGAAGAATCAGTGCAGGGGTCACCAGGTTTAACTTCCTGACTTATATATGCTTTGTTTTGGCTTGTGTTATTCTGTTTTAGAACAAACAGTTGCTTCTTTTGCTTATTTTTCTGTGCCCTATCATTTAATCATTCCCAAACTCTGACTAACTTGTCGCTAAGCTCCACTCAAGGGGCACAAACAGATCAGAACATTTATCAACTTCAGGTTTTGGAGAAACATTTCTCCTGAATTCCTCTTTATTGTGGAGCAGCTTCCTGGCTGTTCCCTCATCTGATGGACAAGTGTGATTCAAGGATCCATTTCACCATTTCTTTGGATTTTTCTTTCCTCTCTTATCATGAATCTCTTATTTCCTGAGTGCCACATCTTTTTCTACCTCTTATTTGGAAGGAGTACACTCTGCAAATGGGTGCATGAGAGATAAACTTTTGAGTATAGCATAACTAAAAATGCCTTCACTCTCTCTTTATACTTGATTTATGGTTTAGCTTGGTATAATATTCTGGATTGGAAAAGTATTTCCTTAGAATTTTTTTATCGATGATGTAGAACATTTCCAGAATTCTCAATGTTCCTGTTTACCCACCTCCCTCTAGGAGCAATTATTATTTCACCTTCCCTCCCCATTGATTAGATTTTTGCTCCTTTTGCTCAACAAAGTGTCTGTAATAAGCCCTTGTGTTGCTGCATGTATCCGTAGCTCCTACTTTCCATGTGCGAATACACACTCTGGTATGTTCTTCTGCATCATGTTCCCTTTCACACTGTTTTCTGTGATCCAGTCCAGATTCACTGTGCACACTGTGTTGTGATCTGTCATTGCTGTCCTCTTCAAGTTGGAACTGGCTGCACGGGGGCGCCCGAATTCCAGACTGGCAGAGGAAAGCAGGTGACACAGGCCACGTGGCTTGTGTGTGTATCTCGGGCCAGTGAGGCACGTGTGTCCCAGCGAGGCTGGCAAGGACCCTCCCACATCCATGTTCCAGGTGCCAGCCAAGCCCCAGCTAATTCCTGCCTGCAAAGGGCTCCTGGGGTTCGCCCTCAACACAGGGGGTGGTGTCATTCCAGGGTGGGGGGTCATCCCTGAGGGCGACACAGCCCAGGGTGGCACCTCCACAGGGTGATGTCCTTGGAGCCGGGTCCATCCTCTGGGCACATGTGTGCCCAGACTGGCAGGGGCTGCTGGGACATGGTTCTGGAGCAACCTAGGACACCCACCTGTGGGTAGGACAAGGCAGGGCCTTTGTTGTAGCCAAGGGATGAATTCCAGGTAAATTGGCCAGGAAGAGCGTTTATTAGAAAGGATGACAGTGAGTGGCCTGGGGCGGGGGTGCGGGGGAGACATGAGCAGCATCAGGCCCGAGGGCCGGCCACACCTGCATCCAGGGCTGGGATGAGAAACCAGATGTTTCTCTTGTCCTCACCAGGCCCGAGGTCCTGGGGGAGACCAGCTAGCCTCATTGGGTCACTGCCAGTCCAGGTGGTGGAAGGCAGGGCGCATTGATTGGGGGAGTCAGTGCTGGAGGAGAAGGGGCTGTTCCCAAGAGCAGGAGTGTGGGGTGACCGGAGCCGCAGGTGGTGCTGCATGGGCCCTGTGGGGGCCTCGATAGCTGTCTTGGCTCTTGGTAGAGAATCCATGGGGTGCAGGTGGCAGTGAGCGCTTGTGCTTTGGGATGCCCTTAGGAAGCTAACTCAGCAGCAGGCAGGGCGGGGGCACGCGGGCCGGCAGAGCAGGGACACGGAGGAGGCCCCGCGGCAGCAGCCGGGCTGGCAGGAGGGGGCGGGGGCGCAGCAGGCGGGTTTGCACACGGGGCGGCAGATGAGGGACACGCAGGAGGAGGGTTTACAGCAGGGCGGGGGGCAGGGGCTGGGCTGGCAGCAGGAGGAGGGCGAGCAGGGGGAGGACCCCGAGCAGTCGGGCACACAGCAGGCGGGCGTGCAGCAGACGGGTGTGCAACACATGGGCGTGCAGCAGACAGGCGTGCAGCACATGGGCTTGCAGCAGACAGGCGTGCAACACACGGGCTTGCAGCAGACAGGCGTGCAACACACAGGCTTGCAGCAGACAGGTGTGCAGCAGGCAGGTGTGCATGAGACAGGTGTGCAGCACACGGGCTTGCAGCACACGGGCATGCAGCAGGCCTGCTGGCAGGGGGAGCAGCTGCAGCATGAGGGCTCACAGGGGCTGCCGCAGGCCGACTGGCAGGGGCTGGACCCGCAGCTCACTGGGGTGCACACCAGGGTCAGGCAGGAGGCGGGGGCGCAGCAACAGCTGGGAGCACAGCAACAGCTGGGGGTGCAGCAGCTGGGGGCGCAGCAGCAGGGGGCACAGCAGCTGGGGGCGCAGCAGCAGGGGGCACAGCAGCTGGGGGCGCAGCAGGGGGGCTCACAGCAGCTCTCAGGACAGTCGTCTCCCTGCCAGGACAAGTCGGTGCAGGAGTCACAAGAACCAGGCAGGCAGACCCGGCTGTCATAGCTCAGGTCGCTGGAGCAGACGGACAGGGTGGAGGCGGCCATGGCGTGCGGCTGGAGGAGGGAGGGTGGGAGAGGGTGTGTGCGTGTATGTGAGTGTGTGTGAGTGAGTGTGGGTGAGTGTGGGTGAGTGTGGGTATGGAGGTGCTGGGCCTCTGGCCTTTTATACCCCTCCCAGCCGTGTCCCCACTGAGTAGCTCACATGCCTCCTTCCTTGTTGTTGTTTGGCCCCGGAAGTCTCAGCAGGCAGGTGTGTGTTTGGTTCCACCAGATGTTGCTCAGCTTGTTAAATGCGTGAGTTATTTCAGGGTTGTTCATACATCTGCACCTCCGTGTCCCAGAGCATATGGTCGGGTGGGAAGGGAACCTCCCTGCCTGCCTGCCCCCAGGGCTGCCCCGTGTGGCCTGGGCCTGCGTGCGTCCCAGGGAGCCTGGTCGAAGCAGGCAGGAGGCTGAGAGTCTCCCCAGCACTTCCCCCAGTGCCAGCAGTTCTGTGGGGCACCAGTGCAGGCGGCACTGGGCCCAAGGCCCGACGGGAGGCACCCCCAAGTCCCTGGGGTGGGCATGCTGTTCTTCTGCCCGACCTGGCATGAGGTCCGGACCCCACCCACACCTTCCACCCCATTCGCTTGTTCCCTCTGCAGAAGGCACAGCCCCCCACAGCCCACTAGCCTCGTGCGGGGTTCTGACCCTTGGCCAAGGCTGTCAGCACATCCATCCCTTCCCTCTGCAACCGGCTTCTCTCTGCAGCAAGGTCCCGCGCGCTGGGCCTGGGACACAGGGACCACCTGGTGCCGCCAGTGGCCGCTCCCCAGAACCTCATGCGGACTCGGGGGACCGTGGGGCGGCGGGGAGGGCCTGGCGGGGAGGGTTCGGGGCTTTCCGTGACTGCGACTCACACCGACTCACACTCACACACCGCCTCCCCCGCCCCCCCACCGCCCCGCCTCCAGCGCGCCCGGCCCAGGCTGGCGGGTCCCGGGGTCTAGGAATCAGGGCGATGTGTGGGGCCTTTCTTCATGTCCTGAGCTGCAACAACAGATTTCAGCCTGGCTGTCGGAGGGAGGAGGGAGAGGGGGAGAGGGGAAAACGAGGAGAGAGAGGGGCAGGAGAACAGCAGGGGGACAGGACCCCCCCTGCCCACCCCTGACAAGGCAGCTGTGCCAGACTCGCGCTTCTGCCGAGAATAACTTGAAAAACGGGTGCAGACGCCGCGGCACAGCTTCCGAAGGCTCTGCTGAAGCCGGGACTGCGAGGCAGGCCTGGGGCGAGGGGCAGAGGCGGCAGCTCCTTCCCACGCTTGAGGGAGGGGACCGGGTGGGCCCTGGGGCGGGGAGAAGCCTCCAGGCGCCTGGGGATCACACGGGCTCTCGGAACGCGCAGGGAGGCCTGCGCTGCGGGCAGCAGGCGTCTCTTCACGCCACCAGGGAGGACGCTGCGAAGGCAACGAAAATCTGCGGAAAAGCTCGGCGAGTTTTGCAGCCTCAGGACCGAGGACGGCGCCACGAAGGCAGAGCGGCTCCCAGCGGCGGCCTGGACGGCTGACCCGGGCTGTGGCTCGACCTGCCTCGTGTCAACAGAAGTCCCGGGGCCCCTCAGAGGGCCAGGCCCGGTCGGGGAGAAGCCCCCCAGGCGGCCGCAGCTCCCACGCGCCCGTCACCGCCCGAGCGGGAAGGCGGCCCCGAGCCGCCCGGGCAGCTGAGGTCAGGGAGGGTGTCCCGGGCAGCCGGGCCCTGCGCGCAGGAAGCGGGCGGGAATTCTGGCGGCGAGGAAACGGGACAAGGCGTGAGAGCCAGCCGGCCGCGGCAGAGAGGGTCAGAGAGGGCCCGGGCGCTGGAGCCCGACGTGCGGGGGAAGCCGGAGAGTGAGCAGGGAAGATGCGCAAAGGCGGGCGATCCGCGGCCCCTCACGGGGTCCTGCCCGGAGGGAGGAGCGAATGGGAGGATGTTTTTAAGAGATAATGACAAGAGTTCTCCAAAATCCGTGCTGTGAACTCAGGGCGACGCATTCGAGACACACCGCGACGTCGGGAGGACACGCGGCGGGAGCCAGGCCGGCCGCCACGAAGCGCGTGAAAGCCCGAGACAAAGCCCGGGGTGGACAACGGTGGAAACGTTAGCGCCCAAGCTGCAGCCCGCGCGTGCGGCAGGCGCCCCGGGACGAGGGCGCAGCGGGGAAGTGGCGCCTCTCCGGGGCTGGGTTCTCACAGTGGGAGGACCCCTGGGGAGGAGCTGGGGGAGCGCGGCCAGGCGGGAGCGGCAAGCGGGACGCCCGGGACCCCTCAAGCGAGCGTGAGGGCAGGCTGGCCGGCAGGAGTCTGAGAGGAGGTGTGAGCGGCCGCAGGAGCACGGTGGGCGAAGAGCCACTCCGGTCACATCCTGACGTGGTCGCGTTCACGTCCCCGTGACAGGCCCTGAGGCGTCTAAGCGACAGCAGGACCAAAACGCGGGTCGACACCGGCCACGCCAGAGAGGGGAGAGTGGCACGAGGCGGGGCCTGGGCTCCGGGGCGGGACCGGCAAGAGCGCTCACACCCGCCGGCCCTGGAGGCCAAGCCCGTCCCAAGGGGAGCCGCTGGGAGTGCGCGAAGCCACAGGTGCCTGAGAATGAACAGAAGGAAGAAGATGAATAATAAAAATGCTCAATTCATCCAGAGTAGGCAGGACATGGACAGCAGGGACAGAAGAGGACACCTAATGGACAGGAACCGTGGCCAACGAGCCAGTCGAGCATGACATGTTGAAGATGCCAGTCGACGAGGAAGGTTGTGAGTCCGGGGGGAGCACAGAAAGCCTGCGGCCCCCAGACCGGGTCCGGAGCTCGGGCGGGGGGCGGGGGCAGCCAAGCAGACAGCGGGACAGCACTTGAAATTCACAACGTCCAGCGTGGCAGCGCGCAGCCGGGTCTTTCCTGCGCACGAGCGACTAGGGGGAAGCGAGAGCAGCTAAGACAGCAGCCCTGCTGTGACCAGCGCGGAGACGCCGCCGCCTGCAAGCGACCTGCCCAGGAGCGGGGCTGCAGAGACCAGGCGCTGCCCAAGGTCTTGGTGACCAAGGGGCAGGGGGCTGTGCGCGGGCAGGGAGTCAGCGTGGCCCAAGTCACCATCTTAGCTGCAATGATGCCCAAAGCTCACACGAGCCTCATCAAAGTCCCAGCAGTATTTCCCTCCAAAAAATTAACAAAAATCAACATTTATATGGAACCCGGAAGGCCTCGAACTGCAGTGGCATCCTTAAGGAGAAAGGAGAGCGGGGCGACCGCGCAGGCAGGCAGATTAGGGTGCGGGTGTGGGTGCGGGCAGGCAGGTGGAGTCAAAGCTGGGGCGCTGCCGGTGCTGGGGCCCAGGCCTAGGATGTAGGGACGCGGGGAACGCAGGGCACTGGGGAAAGCTGTCCCCCCACAAATTGCGCTGGGGGCCGGAAGCCACGCTGTAAGGGGGGGGGGGCTCAGAGGCGCGATAACTTCACAAACAAAACCAAATTCTAAATGGATAAAGACTTAAGGACTTAGAGTAAAGATTTAGATGGAGGGGGCCTCCCCGGTGGCGCAGGCGGTTGAGCACAGCGCTGTGAAGCTGTCCGCAGCCTCTCCAATGCTGGTTCGATCCCGGCCAGCCAGGGAGAGGCCCAAAGGGCACAGCAGACCTCTCCTGTTTCCCCCCTGCTCCCCTCAGCGGTGTATTTCGTCAGTTTGCTTGTTCTGTTCCCCGCTCTGTCTCTGGTGAATCCTCTCACCCTCCCGCACATCTGGCCTGTGCCCCAGCTCTTGTATAAAAATAAATGAAATCTTTAAAAAAAAAAAAAAGATTTAGATGTAGGGCATCCCCTGGTGGCGCAGGCGGCCAGCCTGGGTCTCGGCCAGGAATGCCTCTTAGGCTGATGGGGCCCAGGCGCAGGGCCACGGCCCTGGACACGGGCTGCACTTAAGCTGCCCACCCAGGCCCGGAGCCCGTTGGGCCACCCTCGCCTTCCCCAGGTCACACGGGTAGGCACCCCGCTGACAGCTCCAACGTTTATGAGCTGGACAACACACAGGCAAACAAACAACCACGATGCCAGCCCGGAGCCAGGGCAGGAAGCACCAGGGGCAATAAAGCCAGGGGGTATAAAAGCCGGCAGCCTCGGGCACCCCACACACACTCACACCCACACCCCCACACACACACCCTCCCTCCTCCAGCTGCACGCCATGGCCGCCTCCACCCTGTCCGTCTGCTCCAGCGACCTGAGCTACAGCAGCCGGGTCTGCCTGCCCGAGTCCTCCTGGCAGGGGGACGACTGCCCTGAGAGCTGCTGCGAGCCCCTCTGTTGCGCCTCCAGCTGCTGCGCCCCCGCCTCCTGCCAGACCCTGATGTGCGCCCCGGTGAGCTGCGGGTCCAGCTCCTGCGAGCCCTCGTGCTGTAGCTGCTCCCCCTGCCAGCAGGCCTGCTGCATGCCTGTGTGCTGCAAGCCCGTGTGCTGCACGCCCATGTGCTGCACGCCTGTCTCGTGCACACCTGCCTGCTGCACACCTGTCTGCTGCAAGCCCATGTGCTGCACGCCCGTCTGCTGCACATCCATGTGTTGCACGCCCATGTGTTGCACGCCCGTCTGCTGCAAGCCCGCCTGCTGTGTGCCCGTCTGCTCGGGGTCCTCCCCCTGCTCGGCCTCCTCCTGCTGCCAGCCCAGCCCCTGCCCCCCGCCCTGCTGCAAACCCTCCTCCTGCGTATCCCTCATCTGCCACCCCGTGTGCAAACCCGCCTGCTGCGCCCCCGCCCCCTCCTGCCAGCCCGGCTGCTGCCGCGGGGCCTCCTCCGTGTCCCTGCTCTGTCGGCCCGCGTGCCCCCGCCCTGCCTGCTGCTGACCGGCCTGTCCCCCGAGGGCTCCCCCCGTGAATGTGAGCTTCCCAGCTGCCCCACAGCCAGGCCTGACCCCGGTCGGGTTCCTGCCCCTCAGGACGGGGTCCCCCACATCTCCGTGGCCCTGACCAGGCCTCCTGGGCCCAGCAGCCTGCCTCGCTGCTCCCCGGCTCCTGCCTCCCAGGAGGCTGCCCACCTGCTCGGGGCCACCTGTCCTTCCCTCCCTGTTTCTCCTCTCGAGCCACTTGGCCTCCACTCCCACCTGCCGGCACCCTTGGGTGCCCAATAAACTCACTCGTGCTGATGCGCTGCTTCCTCTGGTCTCCTTGGGGCGGGGAGGGGCCCGTTGGTTTGACTGGACTTGGCCTCCTGCAGCCCCAGGAACCTGGAAGAGACCTGAGAGTGCCCGAGAGGCACCCTTTGGGGTGCCTGAGAGGCCCCAAAGGGCAGGGGCCTGAGTCCCCGGAGTCCGTGGAGGGCAGGCCCAGGGAGGCCGGTGCTGCATGGCCTGACCTGGGCTTCCCTGGAGCCGGCCAGCTACACAGTGTCCAGGGGCCTGTCCCCTTGCACGGTCCCATGGGGCACACCAGAGCCGTCCACCAGGACACTGGCCCTGGGTCTCCCCAGCACGCCTCAAGGACCTGGGCCTGGCATCCCTCCACGCTCTCACACTCATCCTCCCCTGCCTGGTGCTCAAGGCTCTGGGGGTGATGCAGCACACACGTGTCACTGAGATGGGGAGCAGGGAACTGTGGCCTCCTGCCCAGAGCCGGGTCCTTCGTGTGTGCCCCCCGCCCGGGGCGGCGCTGTCATCCCCCAGCGTAGTGGGCTCCTCAGGGTGCACAGCCTGGTGTCCGCCTGCCACAGAGGAGACCGGGGTGGGCTGCTCCCACCTCACAGGACTTGGAAGGAAATATTAAGGAGTGGGTGGGGGCGCCCAGAGGATCCCCATGGCCCACCAGGACCCCTCTGGGAGGCCCAGACTCCAGCTGGAGAGTCACGGAGCCTGGCCTGGGACCTCCCGACCCCAGTCCAGCCTCTGTGTGCGGAGGCAGACTCCTGCTGCTATGTGGGCGGAATATTCCAGAATAGCTGCCCTGCGAGGATGTGGTTGGCTCATTGCAGGCCGCAGGCCCGTCCCCATAGTAATCAGACAGTGCAGCCATCCAGCGCCGCTGGCTTAGGCCTCCCCCTGCCCAGTCCTCCCATGTGCTGCCTCCTTCCCCTGCCCAGCCCCGCTGTCCCGCCCCACTCCCCTGCGCCCACCACTCCCCTTTCAGACCGCGTAGCGGACGCCCAGCCTGTGATCAGATGCACCCAATTTTACTTGCAGTTGGATGAGTGGGGAAAAGTCTGTCCCTGGCCCCTCCTGCCTCCCCCTTCCTGCATGTGCAGCTCTACCCACCCCCGCGGGCCACAGCCATTGCAGGATGGGCCACAAAGCATCTCCAGTCACAGGAGAGCCCCTTCTGGGGCCCTGGGGTCTGGCTTCCTTCACCGGCTCTTTAATGTAGGTCAACCTTTGGGGTGTTCAGCCTTTGGGGTACAGATCTGCCTTTGGGGTGCAGGTCAACCTTTGGGGTGTGAATCAACTTTTGGGGTATGAATCAACCTTTGGGGTGCAGGTCAGCCTCAGGGTGCAGATCCGCCTGTGCAGGTGCAGGGTGGCCTTTGGGGTGAGGGTCAGTCCTGTCCCTCCTGTGGCTGCCCAGAGCTCTCCAGCCTCTCCTGCGGGGGTTCCATGACACCTGCACAGCGTCCTTTCCCAGGGGCGCCCCCGAGGCTGGTGTGCCCCTCGCCTCTCACAGGCGCCAGTCGCTCCGCCCTGCTGTCCCCCGCCCGGGGGCAGCTCCGCCTGGGCCCTGGGCC
This sequence comes from Talpa occidentalis, assembly GCF_014898055.3. Classification (NCBI taxonomy): domain Eukaryota; kingdom Metazoa; phylum Chordata; class Mammalia; order Eulipotyphla; family Talpidae; genus Talpa; species Talpa occidentalis. Next base: position 738,480 of record NW_023604295.1, read on the forward strand.
CGCGCCCGGTTGCCGCGTTTCAGCCACTCCGTGGTGGGTCCGCCTCCTGCTCCGGCCGGGGGGCCTTCGGGGCCTTCGGGGCGTCCGTCCAGATCTCCTGCGCGTCTCCCGCGGCGGTCGGGGAGCCCGCGCCGAGCAGCCCCGCCGCGCGGACGCAGACGCGCGTTTCTCTCCGCCGCGCCGCCGAGGCTCTGCTCGGCCGGAACCACAGGTTCGGAACCGCAGGTCCAGCCACAGGTCCAGCCACAGGTCCGGCCGCCGCTCCGAGCTGCGCGCGCCTCCAGTCACCTCGGGACTTTCTGCTCCAGCGCGGAGCCGCCAGGCCGCCCGCGGGCTGGGTCTGGCCGAGGCCGCAGCCGCCCTGCCCGCCGCTGGGCACGGCCCGGGCGGCCCCGGCCCGGAGGCTCCGGCCGCGCCTGGCCCGCGCCCCGGCCGGGACGGTCTGGCCGGGAAAGGCTCGTCCGGCGTCAGCGGCACGCGGCCCCCGCCCGGGCCCCGGGCCCCAGGCCCCGGCCCCGCGAGGCGGCGGCCGGCCGGAGCCGCTGACCCCCGGGCGCGAGCCGCTTCCACCGGCGCTCCGGCCCCGAGGCGCGAGCTGCCCGTGCCGGCCCCGCGGGTGGAGGGCCCTGGGCCGCCGCCCTTCCCCAGAGGAGCCCGCGGGCTCCGCCCGCCGCCCCGCTGAGCCGCTGGACCGCTCCCCGCTGCTGAGCGGTTACGATCCGCTGCTCCCGGAGGCTCTGGCGAGCCTGGGGCTCCCGCCGCGGGACCCCGCCGGGGGTCTCACCCCCCACCCCCCACCCCCCCAGTCAGTGTGGCAGGTGGGCCTCAGAGACCTTTATGCAGCTGTGCACGGCCTGGATCGCAGAACAGGCCAATCAGGTGCGAGCTATGAGCTGATTGGTGCTAGATGGTCCAATCAGCCACAGGATCGAAAAATGGTCCAATCAGACTTTTGTTCCCAGGACCCGCCGCCTGAGCAGCGGGAGCGGCAGGGGCCGTGGCTCTCGCACCCCGGCCCCGCCACAGTCAGGGTGGCAGCTGCTGCTCTCAGCGCTTTTATGTCACCGTGTACTTCCGGGATCGTGGGGTGGACCAATCAGGTGCGAGCTATGAGCTGATTGGTGCCCAATGGTCCAATCAGAGCTTTGGTACCAGGACCCGCCTCCCACCGCCAGGCGGTGTGGCAGTTGCGCCTCTGCGCCCTTTCGTGTGCAGCGCACTTCCTGGATCATGCAATGGACCAATCAGGCGCTATGGGCTGATGGGCAAATGGTCCAATCAGCCACAGGATTGGAAAATGGGCCAATCAGACGTGTGGGCGGGGCTCCCTGAGCGAGGATATAAGCCGGGGGCCGCCAGCCGCCGCCGGGCCCTGAAGAGGCGGACACGGCTGCAGCTTCTGGAGGAAGAAGCAGGCGGGGAGACTTCGCCGCTGGCTCCGCGGAGAGAGCAGCGCCCAGCAGCCGCCCCCGGGGCCGGCGGGGACCCTTGCGCCGGCCGGTGCCGCCCGAACTCCTGGGGACCTTGGGGGGCGGCGCCGCGGGCCTCGCCTCCCGTCTGTGGGGCGCGGGGGAGCCCCAGACGGCCCTGCCCCGCCGGGCTCGCGCCCAGGGCCCTGCCGCGTGGGTCTGTCCCGCCGCAGTCCCGGCCAGGGCTTTTGGGCCGCGGGGCTTTTCGGCGGCCCCGGGGTCAGCCCGGCAGGGGCGGCCGCTCCGCCCCTCCGCCCGCCTCCTGCCTGGTGCCTGCGGCCGTCTCTGCCCGTTTCGCTCCTCTGAAGAGGTGGCGCCCCTGGGCTCTGGCCTGGAGCCTCCCGAGGAGGGCGCCCCCCCTTCCCCGGGGCCGGCGGCTGCAGGACAGGGCCTGTCCGGAGCCCCGCTGCCCTGCGCTCCTGTCCCGGAGGCCCCAGCGCCCGCGTGGGCGTCTCCTTTCCAGTTCAGAGCGGCGCCCCCGACGCCTGCGGCCGGGGTCGGGGCCCAGGCACTCCCGGGCCCGGATGGGGTGGGCGCGCTCGGCCCTCGGTGCCGCCCGCGTGACGGGGGAAAGCAGACGCCGTCAGAGCAGAGCGCCCGGCGGCGGGAGGCCGGGGTGCTTTCCTTTGTGCTCAGCCTTCCCGGGAGGAGGCCGCAGCCCCGGGGCCACCAGAGCCCTGATGTGCGTCCCCACAGGATGACCTCTGACCCCCAGCCGGCTTTTGGCCAGCGCAGTGACCTCGGGCCAGGAGGGCTCCCCCCAGGCTGCCGGGAGCAGCCCTGACCCTGGGCAGCACGTGCCTGAGCCACGCCTGCCCCCCGGGCACACCTGTGCCGTGAACTTTCTTGGCCGCCTGCAGGCCCGGCGTCTCCTGCGTGGGCGGGCAGCTCTGGGCAGGGCTGGCCGGGGACAGCAGCGAGGACGCAGGACACGGGCTGTCAGGTGTGGGCGTTTACTGGTGGGTTGGTTCACGTGCGTCCAGATGGAGCTGCGGGTCCCTGGGCTGAGGACACGGTGCCGGGAAGGAGGCTGAGCCAACCCTGGCGGGGACCCCAACAGACCCGGCACTGACCATGGACGTTCGTGCTCCCACAGCGTCCGGCTCAGTGGCAAACTGGGCTGGCAGTGCCAGAAGTGGCCAGGTGCCATTGGCTGGCCATTGGCTTCCAGGGGGACCTGCCCCTGCCCCGAGGGGGCAAGAGTGCAGGGGGCCCCGCTGGGGCTCAGGGGCAGTGGTGGAGTGCCTTGCCAGTGGCCAGCAGACACCAGCTGTGCGGTGCTCTGAGGGCGGGGCTGTCCGGGGCGGGCTGTCTGGCTCTGGGCTGTCTTGTTGGAGGTGCAGAGGGGTTAGCCCTGGTGACCAGCGGCGCGGCTGCCTGCGGGGGTCTGGCACAGATGCGCTACGCTGTCCTGGGGGCCGCCACTGAGCCCAGGGACCGTGGCTATGTCCCGCGACGCCCGGCCCCGGGTCCAGGCACAGCTTTCCTGAGATGGGTCTGGGGGCCAGGCCCCAAGAACTGAGAGGGAGACGGCCTGAGGGGTTCCCAGAGCCAGCACCAGGTGCGCCCCTCCCTCTGCCCGGTATGTGCACAGACAGGACGGGAGGTCAGCATGAGACAAGAGGCTTTATTAGGGTTCAGAGCTCAGGTCCCTGCCTGCAGGGGGCCAGGCCTGCTGGGCCCTGGGGACGCCAGCTGGGGCTCAGGGGCAGCGGGGGAGTGTGACTCCCCGGTGCGGCCGGCATCAGGGAGGACTCGGTAGTATCCCTGGCTCCTGAGACGGGGCGGGAGCAGGCGGGGTGGGTTTGTCCCCTCCCCTTGGTCTGAAGGGCAGGCGCGGGGTGGCCGGTGGGGAGTTGGCCTCCTGCTGGAGAAGGGACCTGACGGCAGCCGGGAGGGGTCAGCAGCAGGCGGGGCGGGGGCACGCGGGCCGACAGAGCAGGGACACGGAGGAGGCCCCGCGGCAGCAGCCGGGCTGGCAGCAGGGGGCGGGGGCGCAGCAGGCGGGTTTGCACACGGGGCGGCAGATGAGGGACACGCAGGAGGAGGGTTTGCAGCAGGGCGGGGGGCAGGGGCTGGGCTGGCAGCAGGAGGAGGCCGAGCAGGGGGAGGACCCCGAGCAGACGGGCATACAGCACGCGGGCGTGCAGCAGGCGGGCGTGCAACACATGGGCGTGCAGCAGGCAGGTGTGCACGAGACAGGCGTGCAGCACATGGGTGTGCAGCACACAGGCTTGCAGCAGACAGGCGTGCAACACACAGGCTTGCAGCAGACAGGCGTGCAGCAGGCAGGTGTGCACGAGACAGGCGTGCAGCACATGGGCGTGCAGCACACGGGCTTGCAGCACACGGGCATGCAGCAGGCCTGCTGGCAGGGGGAGCAGCTGCAGCACGAGGGCTCGCAGGAGCTGGACCCGCAGCTCACCGGGGCGCACATCAGGGTCTGGCAGGAGGCGGGGGCGCAGCAGCTGGGGGTGCAGCTGGGGGGCTCGCAGCAGCTCTCGGGGTAGTCGTCCCCTTGCCAGGAGGACTCGGGCAGGCAGACCCGGCTGCCGTAGCTCAGGTCGCTGGAGCAGACGGACAGGGTGGAGGCGGCCATGGTGTGCAGCTGGAGGAGGGAGGGTGCGTGTGTGAGTGTGCGTGTGTGAGTGTGTCAGGGGTGTCCGGGGCTGCCGGGTTTTATACCCAGCACTGGTGGTGTCCGGACGGCGTCTCACGAGCCTCCCTTCCTCGTTGTGCTCACTGGCTTCCTGGTGGGCGGACAGAGCCGGCTTCCTCCAGGCGTCACTGCTCAGGTTACGAAACCTGAGATGGGCTTGGTGCGTCTTCACTTGTCTTTAGTTTCAGAAGGAAAACTCAGATGGAGTGCGTGTTCTCTCACTTTTGGGGTCACAGGGGGTGGTGGTACGGCGAGGGCTGCCGGCGGGCCCCTGGGGCTGTTGGGTTGGGGCCAGCGGGCGCACCGCCCTCTCACCCAGGGGATTCTAGCTCTGCTGGGAGCAGGTTGGGGCGTCCTTCGCCTGTGGCGGGCCCCCCGCCCTACTACCGGCCCGGCGGGCTCGCGGGACCCGGCCTGTGCACACGATTTTCACACGGCGTCCTCCTGTTAGGGGGAAAGGCTGTCCTAAAGCTAATCCCACACAGGCTTTGTGGACGCCACCCCCACCCCAGGCCAAAGCCAGACACTGGGAACTCCACATCCCATCCCCACCCAAGGGAAGGTGGCTGGGACCTGAGGGTGGGGTGAAGCAGCCAGGTGGGTATAAAGCCAGACACGTGGGCTTTGGGGGGTCCCCCATGTTGGCTCCCCGCCAGCTCGCCGCGTCTGGCCAGCTCGGGGAGTGCCTTTGGGTTTCCAGGTCGGCGGATCGGGTAGGACGCATGAAAGACTTTATTTCCCTATTTTCTCCCTGAGTTGTCCATTTTCTTTCTTTCCTTTTCCCTTGTCAATAAACCTTTTATGAACCTTCTGTGTGTGCCTGCCATGGAGTATTCATAAGTCCCTTGTAAGCGCGCGGGTGAGGACCCACAGCCAGGAACCCGTTCAATATCGGGGCTGCCCTATAACACTCCGGGGGGGCTGCCCGAGTCCAGCGCCTCCTCGTCTGAGGACGCAGCCAGCTGCTCCAGGCCCCGGACGCCGTCTCCGGCGGGCGGTCTGCAGAGATCCTCCCGCCGGCAGCTCACAGCGCAGCTGGGGTGCGGTCTGGGGCTTCCTCAGACGGGCCGCAGCCGGGAGAGGCCTCGCAGCCCATCCTGGCCACACGCGCAGATGTGCGCAGCGTCAGGGCACCGGGCAGGCCCGGCGGGCGGGGAGGAAGGGCGGGGACGCCTGGCTCAGATGGGGCGCAGGGCCTGCTCGCTCTGACCCTGCCTGGGGCGGGTTCCCTGCCCCAGGGCAGGTTGGGTGGGGGCCCCCCCGCCCCAGGCATCGCCCCATGCCCGGCTCTCACAGGGGTTTGCGGGAGTCCAGTGTGGCGGCCGCCTCGCCCTGCCCGGCCCAACGCCCAGCACCCCGGCCGCGCCTCCAGCAGGCGGGGGGAGTCGGGCCCTCCCCAGGTCAGGCCTGCGCGGGGGGCCGCGGGGCACCCAGTCGGGTGGGCGGGGCCCAGCAGGCGCTGCTCAGGCGCGGGGTTGGGGGCGGGGGTGGGGCGGGTGAGGGGCCCCTCGGCTCTGCCCCGGGAGCTCGCCAGCGGGTGTCCTCCCCACGCAGCCGGGAGCAGATGCCCCTGCCCTCCCCAGGGCATCCCACGGGACGGGCTGGTGGTCGCCGCCTGCGCTGGCCCTGCCGGACGTCCTGGGGCCGCATCGCCATGGTCCTCCCGCCCCGCCTGGCCTTCTCTTGCCTGGAGGCCAAGGGCGGGGGCCCGCGGGCCGGCAGAGCAGGAGCAGCGCGGCCTCCCCTCCTGCCGCCACGGTGGCTCCCCCGGGCGGGGACCTGTCCTGTCCCGCCTGCCCGCAGCCCAGAGTCTGCGTGAGTGGGGCCTGGGGAGCCTGGGGCCCGCGGGCCGGGGCAAGAGTCTGAAGGGCCGCGGGGACCCTCGAGGGGCTCCCCGAACACACCTTCCGGCCGAGCCGGCCTGACACTGTGCTCTCCCTGGCAGACCTGCGCCCCCTGGACATCCTGGCCGAGGCCGTCCCCGCAGAGGGCACCGCGGGCGGGGTCCGGACCCTGCAGGCTCAGGGCACCCATGGGCTCCAGCTCTCGGCCGCCGCGCCCCACGCCGTGAGCTTCCCCGCCTCGAGGATTTTCTTCCGATGTGACTTCTTCCCCGAGGAGTTCTCCATCGTGGTCACCCTGAAAGTCCCCGACCTCCCCCCTAAGGTCAGTGGCTCTCCACGCCGGTGAGTGGCCGCCCATCACCGCCTTCCCCGCGCCGGGCACAGAGGGCGGGACCAACCCTGGGGCCCCGGAGTGCCCGGCGTGGCGGGTCCCGGGTGCGGGCAGAGCGGGTGGGCAGCGAGGCCGGCGGAGTCTGTCCAACGCCAGGGATGAGCTCTGAGGTTGGAGCTGCTTGGCGGGAGAGTAAACAAAGTCACCGGCGCTCGTCCTTTGGGGTCTGCTCCTCTGTGGTTTGCTGCCCCATCCTCCCCCAGACGCAGGTAGCATTCCCCCTCCCTCCTCAGACGGGGCCCCCAAAGGGGAGCCAATCCCGGAGCAGGGACCACACAGTCGCTTGGGCCTGCAGCCACCCACCCCCCTGTGTCCAGGCCCGAGTTGGTGCCCAGAGCGGCCGCCCCCCCCCCATCTCCTGCCTGTCTCCTCTGCTGGGCGGGGTCTCCCCCCAGACCCCCATTCAGAGGACCCCATCCCTCAGCCCCCCGGCCCCACCCCCTCACCCTCCCCTGGGCCGGACTAGCCTCTGACGTGGGACCCCAGGCCTTGTCTCTTCAGCTTGTTGTTTCTCATGGCTCCAGCGCTTAGGCTAAAGCTGTGGGTCGCCAGCGCTTCCCTGAATGCACCTGGATGCGGTCCCGCCCGCAGGCTCCGGCGTGTGGTCCTCGCTCTATGTCCTGCCCGCGCAGGGGTCTTTGACCACTCACTGCCTGAGTCCCGAGCACGCAGCTCGCCTACCCAGCGCCCAGGGCACAGGTGTCCCCCGCCGCCTGCGCCCCTCACCGGGCTCCGCCCGTGCTCTGTCCTCATGAGGCCCCACCGGCCACACGTCTGTGTCCAGCTGCCCCGCAGGCCGCAGCACTGGGCCCGTTCAAGGCTAGCGTCCAGGTGGACAGGCCTCGCCAGCCGGGCGGTGTCCTGGCCTCCTCAGCAGAGCTGGTGCAGCGCTGCCTTGGGCTGCCAGGGTGACCTGCGTGGGGCCCTCACTCCTCGGGTATTACGTCGGGCAGCACCACACTGGCAAAGACGCGGGAGTCGCGGGCCAGGCTGCGTCATGCAGGAGGCTGCTGAGAGCGAGAGCCTGGCCGTTGTTATCGATGGAGTAATCATCCAGCACCAGCTGCGTGGGTCGGGGGGATGAGGAGAAAGGAGGGGGGACACGCGGGAGTGTCGTCTAGGGCTTGGGGGGACATGAGGCTGCTTGACGACCAAGTGTCGCCATCGAAACCAGCCCCCGGCCACGGCCCTAATCTCAGCAACAAGGCGTCCACGGGTCAGCTTCTGGGGTCCCTCGTCCTACATCGGTCCTCGCCCCCCGGGCGTCCCCGGTCCTATCCCGTGATGCCCGCCCTTCCCGCGGCCCCGCTTCTGCTCTTGGCACGGAAGGCGCCTGGCGAGGCCCGGCTCCCGCGGCCGCTGGGCGGGGTCTGCGGGGCGGGTCTGACCTCGCGCGGGCCGCAGCGCAGGCGGCCGCGATGGCTCCGGACAGGCGGCGCGAGTCTAGCGGACCCAGGGCCCTCGGCAGCGCGGCGCGAAGGGGCCTCCCGGGGCCCCACACTCGGGCACGTGTCGCTCCCGTTGCGCTGTTTGGGGCGAGCGGCCCGGCCCGCGCAGACGCCGGGGGCTTCGGCTCTCCGCTGACCACGTCCCCGCGCCGCGCTTCGAGCCCGTCGCCCGCTTTCTGCGCTTCCCACGGGAGGCGGCCCGACCGGAGGCCCCAGGCTAAGGGCGGCCCCGCGCGGAGGCCTTGAGGGCGCGTGAGGAGAGCGCCCGGGCGGGCTGTGGGCAGCGGGCTCCTGGCCGGGTGAGTGTCCCCGCCCGTCCGCGTGTGGCGGCGCCGGCCCGTCCCTGCCCTTCTTCTTCTAGCGTCTGGCTCCCGGCCCGGGGGCTGAAGGCGCTCACAGAACCCAGAGGCCCCCTCGGAGGCCGGTGAGACCTCCGACCCTGAGCCCCCCGACCCTCAAACCAACAGGCCCCTTTTATGGAGAGAGCCCCGCAGCCCAGAGTCTGGCTGGGCCCCCGTGGAGGCTGCGGCGGCCTCAAGGCCGGCCCGTGAGGCGGACCTGCTGGCCGCAAGCTGACCGGCTCCCTGGCCGGCTGAGGGACGCGGCTCTGTGCAGTGTCCGGGGTCAGGCCCAAGCCCCGCGGGCGGCCCGCCCCTGTCGGTGCCCCAGGATGGTGCCCGACACCAACCATCCGCTGCGGGGAGCGGCCGAGGGCGGCCTGGTCTCATCTGTAGGCGGGGCCCAGGGGCGGCAGCTGCTGGAGGGGGCTGCGAGTGGCGGGTTCCGGGGAAGAGTCTGCAACAATGAAATTGCCCCGAAACAATATCCCTGGTGCCTGGAGCAGCCGGGCCCCCCGCTGGGCGGGTCTGCTCCCTGCCCCTCCAGAGCCGCTGGCCCGGACATCCACTGGCACACGGCCCCCCGCAGTGCCGCGGGGGGGGGGCATCAGGCACGCCCCAGCAAGGCACAGCCCCTGCTCTCAGAGCCCAGATTCAGGGCCTCCTCCTGCCCCTCCTGGGGGTGGAGGTTTCTGTTCACAAGACCAGCCCCCCCAGGGCCAGATGTCGTCACTGTAAGAAGACCTGGTTCCGGTCCTGGCGCCTGGCAGGTACATCCAAGCCGCAGGGCACCAGCCTCTGTTGTCTTCCGCAAAAACAAAGGTCACGATGTCCCAGCTCCGCACCTGCCCGCAGCGGCCCGTCCAGCAAGGAGCAGTGCCGTGAGCCAAACACAACACAGCCCCGGGGGTATAAGAGCCCACGGCCCCCAGCACTTCCGATGCACTCACACCCTCCCTCTCACCCACGCACCCTCCCTCCTCCAGCCGCAGGCCATGGCCGCCTCCAGCCGGGTCTGCCTGCCCGCGTCCTGCCCTGAGTCCTCCTGGCAGAGGGATGACTGCCCTGAGAGCTGCTGCGAGCCCCACTGCTGTGCCCCCAGCTGCTGCACCCCCAGCTGCTGCACCCCCTGCTGCTGCGCCCCCGCCTCCTGCCTGACCCTGGTGTGCACCCCTGTGAGCTGTGGGTCCAGCCCCTGCCAGTCGGCCTGCGGCAGCCCCTGCGAGCCCTCATGCTGCAGCTGCTCCGCCTGCCAGCAGGCCTGCTGCATGCCCATGTGCTGCAAGCCCGTGTGCTGCACACCCATGTGCTGCACGCCTGTCTCGTGCATACCTGCCTGCTGCATACCTGCCTGCTGCACGCCTGTGTGCTGCAAGCCCATGTGCTGCACGCCCGTCTGCTGCAAGCCTGTGTGCTGCACACCCATGTGCTGCACGCCTGTCTCGTGCACACCTGCCTGCTGCACGCCCATGTGTTGCATGCCCGTCTGCTGCAAGCCCGCGTGCTGTGTGCCCGTCTGCTCGGGGTCCTCCCCCTGCTCAGCCTCCTCCTGCTGCCAGCCCAGCCCCTGCCCCCGCCCTGCTGCAAACCCTCCTCCTGCGTGTCCCTCCTCTGCAGCCCTGGGTGCTCCTGCCCTGACTGCTGCTGACCAGGCTTGACCCCTCCCCTCCTAGCACAGGTCTGACTCCACCTGAAATCTCAGAGCTTTAAGTGCTTTCTGGGGCCGCCTCCTGCCCAGACTCGCCCCCTCAGCAGCTGTGCTGGGCCCTGAGCTCACGGGCCCCTGGGTTGGCTCCAGGTATCACGTAGCCCCTGCTGCCCACCCTGTGTCCTCCCGTCCGTCCAGGCGGGATGTTAGTTGCTTTGTCCCGCCCATGTGAGTGACCTGCCTGTGGACAAATAAAGCCTCTGTCTGTTCCCCTCCAAAGGCCTGTGTGGGTCTCTGTACACCACAGGGGGGACTCTGCGTGGCTGTGGCCTGGGGTTCACCCCTGTCACCACACCCCGGCGGGCAGCGCCACAGGGCTGGGTGGCCAGGCCCACGTTCCCTGCCCCGTCTCTCTATCAGCCCTGCCCAGGCAGCCTCTGACACCGCCCCCGTGGGGGCAGAGCCTGGGCCTTGCCTGTGGGGGCTTGGGAAACTTGGCAGGGACAGGGCAGCCCCAGCAGGGAAGCACATCCATGCTGCGGCCACCCTGCGGGGCCTGCCCAGCTCGGGCCGGCATGCAGGTGGGCACCCTTCCGGGTGAGCGGCTGGGAAGCAAGACCCAGGCATCACAGGCCATGATGGAGCCAGTGGTATTTTCTGCAGAAAGTCACGTCTGAATGTGCCCGTGGTGGGCCGAGTTTGCTCCCTGGCTCTGCTGACTGGAGGCAGCAGGTCCAGACCCTTTAGGCTGTTACAGGGCAACCCCAATGTAAAACGGGTTGCCTGACTGGGGGTCCTCCCCCGCGCTTTAAGGGGACTTCTTAATACTCAGCTGCAGGCACCCGCAGAAGGTTAATAAAAGGTGTATTTACAAGGGAAGGGGAAATGAGTAACTCAGGGTGAAAACGGGGGGTAAATTCGTGAATGCTCCTGCCAGTTCCACTGACCTGGAGCCCCCAAGGCGCGCTGGGAGCTGGCGGAGAGCCAAGACCGAGAGGCCGAGCACGCGCCCCCAGCCCACACGTCTGGTTTTACACCAGCCCTGGCAGCTTCGCCCACCCTCAGTCCCGCAGCCCGCCCTTTGGTGGTGACGGGCTTGTCGTTCCCAGCGTCCCGCTGGCCTTGGGCTGGCGTGGGGGTGGCGGCCGCAAAGCCCGCGTGGCGTTTGCTCGGGCCGTCCTCTCCCCTAGCGAGGCCGTGTCCTGTGCCTCGTCCAGAGTCTGCAGCTGGTCGGAGGCGGCGCTCCCTCTGCCTGCGGAGGCCGGGGCGCGCCCCTGAAGACATTCACCTGCTCAGACGAGGCCCGCGGCGCCCCGGCGGGCGGTCAGCCTTCGGCGAAGTCGGCTGGTTTAGTGTCACTCCCGCCTGAGAAACGCTTCACCGCGACATCCAGGCACGGCCGCCGAATGGCTGGTGTCCACCGGCCAAACTAGCGTCACATTCACCCTCCCGGGAACCAAGGGCCGAGGGGGGCGGGGCCTGGATGGGGGTGCTCACCGGGTCCTGCCCTCCGTGATCCAAGTAGGAAAGCAGAGGCCCCAGGGGAAGCACTCACGGGGGTTCACGCCGGCCATGCAGGGGCAGCGGGCACAGATGAGTGTCTGGGAGACATGGGCACCTGCCTGCGAGCCCCTGGCTCGCTCTGGGGCGCCCCCGCCACCCTTGAGGCCGGCGAGCGAGCGGCAGCGTCCTGGTCACTGGCTGGCTCCGGCCCCCACGGTCTCTGCAGGGCACGGAGGCCCCGAGGCTGGTGGCTGCCGGCCCCGCCCTGCCTCCTGGGCTGCGGCCACGCGCGGGTCGCCTGACCGCTCTGGGCTGAGGGGTCTGCGCCTGCCCCCGGCCACCCCCTCCGCGAGCCGGCGCGACCGCGCGTGTTGGCGGGAGACGCTCTCACACCCCGCAGGCCTGGCCCCCGCGCCCTCCCCCGGCCTGGATGGCGCCCCGGCTGCGCCCCCAGAGCTCTGCGCTGGGTCCCCCAAGGACCGCGTCTGCTGGGCCCGCGCCCGGGCGGGTCTGGGGTGTCTCCCTGGGCCTGCGAGCCCCGGGGAGGAGCCGGTGTCTGCAGAGGCTCAGACTTTCTAGGCGTCGCCCAGGAGGGGCCAGGCCGGCCGCTGCCCGCCCTGGCTGCACGTGCGGGGCCTGCCGAGGAGCGCGCCCGGCCCCTTAGTGACAGGAGAAGCCCCCAGCGGCCGGGTGAGGGAGGGCGGACAGAGACGGGGGGCTCGGAAACATGCTCCGCCATCCACAGCGGCGGGCCCTTCCCGGCCGCCCGAAGACTCGGTGCTGTCGGCGCTGCCGCCGAGCCCCAGCCCCGGCTCCCCCAGGGCTTCCATCTCCTCGGCGGGGCGGCCCCTGGCCCGCTGCTGGGGCCCTTTGTCCTGCGTTGGTCCTCAGCCCCTGGGCGTTCCCGGTCGCCCCTCGTGATGCCCGCCCTTGCGGAGCCCCCAGCTGCGAGCTCCGGGGCCCGGAGAGGCGCCTGTGAGGGGGGCTCTGACCCCCGGGCGGTTCCGACCGTGCGCAGGAGCGCAGCCGAGCAGGCCGCTTGGGATCAGCAGACCCACGTGTCCCCTTTTTACTTCCTCGAAGAGAGGAAGACAGGAGGGAGGGACTGTCCCTAGCGCGGCTGGGAGGAGGCGGGCGAGCTCCGCGCAGAGGGCGGCGTGCAGGGCACAGTCAGGGCAGACAGAACCAAAGTGGCTCGCTGGCGAGTGGGGTCCCGGAGCAGGCAGGCGCAGGATGGAGAACGCGGTCCTGTCACTGATGTCGTTTTCGGAGTCAGTGGGCTTGAGAGTGGGGTCCTTGGGCTCCCCCTGGGAAGGCGTCCCCAGAGCTCCCCTCTCCGCGGCCCCGGCGAGTGCCCCGGGCGAGTTTCTCCAGAGACAGAGACGTGGTTCTGTGCACAGGGCAGGTTTATTCGGGAAGGGACGGGGGAGCAAAGGGCACTTGCGCAGCCGCCAGCGGGCAGGAAGGGCTGCCCCAGAGGGACAGGTTTGCAGAGAGAGGCTGTGTGCTCGCAGGCGGGCGGCCTGAGGGGAGCGGCCTCCACCGAGGCGGGTCCATGAGGAGGAGCCCGGCCTGGCCACAGGGCACGGGTGGGCAGGAGGCCGCTGCCCGGCGGAGGGAGAGAGGGGTGACAGGGAGCATCTGCTCAGTCCCAGGTGGGCAGAGGGACGGCTGCCCCGAGCCAGGGCAGAGGCTGCAGGGACACAGTCCTCTCTTTGGGGGGTCACTCCTCCGTGGAGGGGCCTGTTTGCTGCTGACTTTGGACAACTCCGCAGAATCCGAAAGGGACCGGAGATTCCACAACGGGCCAAATCTCTGCATCTTTACCCTCAGGCCTGTGCTCCGGACACTCCCTACAGCGTCTGACCCCTGCGTGGGTCTTTTTTTTTTTTTCCTTTTTTTTTTTTTTTAAAGAGGCATGTATTTATTTACTTATTTATACAAGCACTGGGTACAGTCAGAAGCGCGGGAGGGTGAGAGAATTCACCAGAGCCAGAGCGGGGAACAGAACAGGCAGAAGGACCGAAGTACACTGCTGAGGGGAGCAGCGGGCGGCAGGAGAGGTCTGTTGGCCATGCAGGACCCTCCTCTGGTGGCCGGGGAGCAGCCGGGGATCAAACCGGCGCCGCAGAGGCCGCAGGCAGCTTCGCAACCCAGCGCTCAACCGCTGCGCCACCGGGGAGACCCCCTGCGTGGGTCTTATGCTTTGTGATCTGGGCGTCAGCCCTGAGGATCGTGGTCTCTATAGCTGGGTCAGTGGCTGCGCTAATCTCCTGCCCCCACCTCCGGCTCTTGGCATGGTGTGAGCCAGGTTTCTGGTCTTGTGCGCCTCCTTTTCAGTTTTTCTATTCTTGTCCTCCATCAGAGGCACTTAACATAGGCTTGTATAGTGGGGAATAAAATTAAGGAACATGAAACTACTAAGTTGCTATTTTTAAGAGACAGGTAAGGGCTGGTATCGGGAGAGTTACAGGAGGAACAGCAGAGCTTCAACAGAGTTTTCTGGAACAGGCAGCACAGGGCTGTTTAGAACTAGAAGAAAAAGTAACAAAAATAATAGCCCTATGCCAAGCAAAATCCAGATTTTAACATTGAGACCTGAGAACCACTTAGTTGGATTTAGCCAATAGGCAGCATCATTTAAATGTGCCAGTGTGGCATTTTTGTGCTTCTTGTTGTAATTGTGCAAGTTGTTGCTGTAGTTTGTCTCTGAGGTCCATGCCATGGCGCCCAAGGTCATTCTGGAACACACCATGAAGTTGTCTGTGAACATCTTCCCAGGAGAGTGTTGTATTCAGAGGAACAGGAGTTACACAGATGCCTCACAACAAACCACACAGAGTCTGTGGGGTCTAGAGGGCTGCGGATGCTCACCAAGCCGGTCCCAGCCATGCTGGTCCTGTCAGTGGGTGGCGATCCAAGACTAAGGGCCTAGAGCTTGGCTCTGCTGAGATGAAACGTGTTCTACTGCTGTGAGGCCGAATTAGGAACGACATGTTGCTCAACAACTTTAGGCCAGAGCAATTGCTATTGAGGAAGTTAAAAGTAAATAAAGCTTTGTATACTTGTTTTTGTGGGGGCAAGTTACTCTCCAGAGCTGGCCAGAGGGGTGTTTGCTCAAATTTGGAGGTTGACGCTGCAGAAACCACTGAGTTAGAGAGGACTTCCTGGGGAGTTGAGAGCTGTGAGCCCGCGTGCAGGGCCCGACCACCGTGGGGGCCCTTCACAGGCAACAGCTCCCAGAACCTGCCTCAGTGTATTTCCCACAAATTTTCTGCAGCCAAACAGGAAGAGACAGGAAAACACACCCCAGCACACTCACAGGCTGATGAGTCAAGGCTAAGGCAGGAACTAAACCAGCGTGGATGAGGCTCTCCTACAGCAGCAAACACCAACAAGGAAGGCCTGTGTGCTGGGAGAGGAAACACAAGCCCAGAGGGGTATAAAAGCCCAGAGGCCCAGCACCTCCACACCCACTCACACACACACACACACACACACACGCACACACAGGCACGCACCCTCCCTCCTCCAGCCACACGCCATGGCCGCCTCCACCCTGTCTGTCTGCTCCAGCGACCTGAGCTACGGCAACCGGGTCTGCCTGCCCGAGTCCTCCTGGCAGGGGGACGACTGCCCCGAGAGCTGCTGTGAGCCCCCCTGCTGCGCCCCCAGCTGCTGTGGCCCCAGCTGCTGCGCCCCCGCCTCCTGCCAGACCCTGATGTGCGCCCCGGTGAGCTGCGGGTCCAGCTCCTGCGAGCCCTCGTGCTGTAGCTGCTCCCCCTGCCAGCAGGCCTGCTGCATGCCCGTGTGCTGCAAGCCCGTGTGCTGCACGCCCATGTGCTGCACGCCTGTCTCGTGCACACCTGCCTGCTGCACGCCTGTCTGCTGCAAGCCCATGTGCTGCACGCCTGTCTGCTGCAAGCCTGTGTGCTGCACACCCATGTGCTGCACGCCTGTCTCGTGCACACCTGCCTGCTGCACGCCCATGTGTTGCACACCCGTCTGCTGCACGCCCGCCTGCTGTGTGCCCGACTGCTCGGGGTCCTCCCCCTGCTCGGCCTCCTCCTGCTGCCAGCCCAGCCCCTGCCCCCCGCCCTGCTGCAAACCCTCCTCCTGCGTGTCCCTCATCTGCCGCCCCGTGTGCAAACCTGCCTGCTGCGCCCCCGCCCCCTGCTGCCAGCCCGGCTGCTGCCGCGGGGCCTCCTCCGTGTCCCTGCTCTGCCGGCCCGCGTGCCCCCGCCCCGCCTGCTGCTGACCGGCCTGTCCCCCGAGGGCTCCCCCTGTGAATGTGAGCTTCCCAGCTGCCCCACAGCCAGCCCTGACTCCGGTCGGGTTCCTGCCCCTCAGGATGGGGTCCCCCACATCTCCGTGGCCCTGACCAGGCCTCCTGGGCCCAGCAGCCTGCCTCGCTGCTCCCCGGCTCCTGCCTCCCAGGAGGCTGCCCACCTGCTCGGGGCCACCTGTCCTTCCCTCCCTGTTTCTCCTCTCGGGCCACTTGGCCTCTACTCCCACCTGCCGGCACCCTTGGGTGCCCAATAAACTCACTCATGCTGATGCACTGCTTCCTCTGGTTTCCTTGAGGGGGCCCATGGATTTGACTGGACTTGGCCTCCTGCAGCCCCAGGAGCCTGGAAGAGACCTGAGAGTGCCCGAGAGGCACCCTTTGGGGTGCCTGAGAGGCCCCAAAGGGCAGGGGCCTGAGTCCCGGGAGTCCGTGGAGGGCAGGCCCAGGGAGGCCGATGCTGCATGGCCTGACCTGGGCTTCCCTGGAGCCGGTCAGCTACACAGTGTCCAGGGGCCTGTCCCCTTGCATGGTCCCATGGGGCACACCAGAGCCGTCTGCCAGGACGCTGGTCCGGGGTCTCCCCAGCGTGCCTGCAGGGGCCTGGGCCTGGTGTCCCCCCAAGCTCTCACACTCGTCCTCCCCTGCCAGGTGCTCAAGGCTCTGGGGGTGATGCAGCACACACGTGTCACACTGAGATGGGGAGCAGGGAACTGTGGCCTCTTGCCCAGAGCCGGGTCCTGCATGTGTGCCCCCCGCCTGGGGCAGCGCTGTCATCCCCCAGCATGGTGGGCTCCTCAGACACAGCCTCAGTGGTGAGTCAGCGGCTCTCCTGCTGCTCCTGCTGTGCAAATTTCCAAGAAAGAGCCACTTCTATGTAAATAATTACATCTTAGAACAAAGTGGAGAATATTCAGAGGAAGTCAACATTCCAGCACTCAGCAAGTTGAAATTAAAATTCCAGACATCTGCTCCAAAATCACCAGGCGTGCAGAGAGGCAGGAAAGCACAACCCGTCATAGCTATAAAACCAACCCTTCAAACCCAAGTCAGAAATGCTGCAGTTCACAGAATTAGAAGTCATGACGATACTCCCCTGTTGGGGGAGTTGGAGAGAAGGCTGGTGCTCCTTCAAGGAAAGATGAGGAAGGCTGAAGGAGATACAAAGAGAACACCCAGAGAGAAACCACGAAGTCTGAGTGAAAAGGAGATTAACAGCCGAATAGACACTGCAGAAGAAAAGGCAAGTGAACTTGAAGGCAGAAACACAGAGAGTTGAAAATGAAGCTCAGTGTAAAAATAATGGCCAGAGTATTAACTTGCAGGAGCAGAAAGGAGACCCTCCAGTTGGACAAAAGGACACCCCGAAGATGTTGCCTCAAGGAATGCACTTCAAATAAAAAGAAAGTCAAATTTAAATGATAAAACAGGACCTCCCTGGTGGCACAAGGGGTTAAGCACCGCACTATGAAGTAATCCGCAGCCTCTGCAGCATGAGTTTGATTCCCATCTGGCCAGGGAGCTACCCACAGGGCGCCGCAGACCTCTCCTGACTCGCCCGCTGCTCCCCTCAGCAGTGTATTTCAGTCCGTCTGCCTGTTCTGCTCCCCTCTCTGTCTCTGGTGAATCCTCTCACCCCCCTTCATCTCCGGCCTGTACCCCAGCTCTTGTATGCATAAATAAATAAATCTTTTAAAAATTATATAAATGATGAAACAAGAGTATATTAAACTCAAAGCAGATAGAGAGTGAAATGCTCAAGACTAGAAATGAATGAAAGCGAAAATAATAGAGATAATGAAAACAACCCTTATTTTTTTAAAAGATAAAACATTTGATAAACTCAAGGCAGACAGGATAAGAAAAAGATTTTAAAAAGACACTGATATCAAGGATGGAAGAGGACGGAAGTCTGTGGACCCCACAGATATTAGAGGAACACACAAAACATTGCCCTCGTATTGGGCGATTAGATGAAAGAGGTTTCCTCATTCGGGACACAAGCTACCAAAACTCATCCAGGGAAAAATCAGACAACCATGATAGTCCAATATCAGTGTCTATCTAATAATGTATTTTAGAGCAATTTTAGGTTCACAGCAAAACTGAGCCATGAGCGCGCAAGTCCCCGGGTCACCCTGGTCTCATGCATGCCTAACCCGCCTCTGCCTACATCTGATGATGGTGGTGCATTTGCTACAAAGATGATACCTTGTCATAATCAATCCACTCACACTGACACATCCGGGTCAGCCAAAGACCATCATACATGAAGCGTCATCCTCAGTACTGTACTTTCTATGGATTTTTGACACATGGATGATGACATATATGGACACTTATAGTTCACACAAGCACCATTTCCCTGCCCTAAAGTCTTCCCTGCTCCTCCTACTTCCTGGCAGCCACTGATCTTTACACTGTCTCCATCATTTCTTCTTTTCCAGAACGAAAAATACAGCATAGCACAGTCTGGCACAGCGTGGGGCCTCTATAGTGGGGCTTCATTCACTTAGTAACATGCATTCACGTTTCCCCCATGTCCTTTCATGTCCCGGTGACTCATTTCCTCTTTTTCTTATTTGATAATCAAGGCAAAATACACATAATAGGAAATGGGCCACTTTCAGTGCTAAACATGCATGTGGTGGTATGCAGCGGCTGCTTACTGTTGCCACTTTTCATGCTGAAAACCAAAACTTCACACCTTGCACAGTAACCCCTTCACCTCCCTTGGCCCGCCGTGGGAACTTCCGCTCTACTTCCCATGTCTACAGCACACGCGTGAGCACGACCAGAGGGTGTGTGTCCGATGGGGGCCACTTGTCTATCTTGATGTCCTCAAGAGTCACCCGTGTTGACATCAGCACTTGCTACCTTTTAAGGCTAAGGATTAACCTTATGGTTAATCCTCATACGTTGCATTTTGCTCATCTGTTCACCCCCCAGTGGACACCTGTGTGGCTTCCAACCGCTAGCTATTGTGAGTGATGTTGCTGAGAACATGAGTTTACAAATATCTCTTCAAGATCCTGCTCTCCACTCTTTTGTGTACAAACCTGGTAGAATTACTGGATCGTATCAGATTCATGTCCGCAGTTTCTGTACCATATGACACCCCCAACAGCCGTGCCCAAAAGTTCTAATTTCTATACATTCTCACCAACTCTTACTTTATACACAGATACACACATGCACACACGTACATACATGTGTGTACATGTAGTAGACCTCATGGTAGATGTGAGATGCTACCTAGTTGCACTTTTTATATATATATTTCTTACATCATTTTTCATTTTTGCATAATGTATGCATTTTTTATTTATTTATTATTTATTTGTTTGTTTGTTTTGTTTATACATGCACTGGGTACAGTCAGAAGCGCGGGAGGGTGAGAGAATTCACCAGAGCCAGAGCGGGAGCAGAGCAGGCAGAAGGACCGAGGTACACTGCTGAGGGGAGCAGCGGGCGGCAGGAGAGGTCTGCGCATATGGGACCCTCCTCCGGTGGCTGGGGAGCAGCCGGGGATCGAACCGGCGCCACAGTGGCTGCGGGCAGCTTCGCAACCCAGCGCTCAACCGCTGCGCCACCGGGGAGGCCCAATGTATGCATTTTTATCTTGGTTACAGTCCCCATACAATTGCACCCCCCTTATTTTGACCCCAATCCCTCCTCTCCCCCCCACCCTGTAGTGTGTCTCTGGTTTATAGTTGCTTGTTGATTTTGATTTTTTCTATATTATAATTGGTCTTTTTCCTGGTCTCTTGTTTAGGTTTTCTAAACTCCTGCTATGAGTGAGACCTAGAAGGGATCATGCTCAGTGAAATAAGCCAGAAAGGAAAAGAAAAATACCGGATGGTCTCACTAATGCACTTTCGAGTTGCGTTTATCTAATGATTAGTGGCATTGAGCATCTGATTTCATGTGCTTATTAATCATTTCACATATTTGGAAAAAGTCTATTCCAGCCCTTGCACATTCTTTAATCTGGGAGTTTGTATTTTGGCTTTAGGAGTTCTCTATACATTCTGGATATTAATTCCTTGTGAGATGGAATGATTTTCAAATGTTTTATTCCATTCTTTAGTTTGCCTTTATTTCTGATGTTATTGTCTTTTGATACCAAAATACTCGACGTCAAAATACTTAACATTTTCATGAAGTGCAAGCTGTGTAATTTTCTTGTTGTCTGTGCCTTTGGTATCATATCCATGAAATCATAACAAAATCCAAAGTCATGAAACTTTCATGTTTTCTTCTAAGGGTTTTTTAGTTTAAGGTTTTGCATTAATGGCCATAGATCTAGTTTGAGTTAACTTTTGTTAATTGTGACAGATAAGGGTCCAACTCCTTTCTTTTGCATGATATCAAGGTTTCCCAGCTCCACGTATTTAAAAGATCATCTTTTCTTCATGGAATACATTTGGTGCCATTGTCAGCAATGATTTGACCCAATGTGTGAGGCTTTATTTCTGGGTTTCTATTTTACTCCATTGGTGTATATGTCTCACTGTAGTCCAGTGCCACACTGTTTTTATTACTCTAGCTTTGTAATAGGTTTTGAAATCAGGAAGTATGACTCATTGAGCTTTGCTCTTTTTCAGTTTTGTTTTGGCTTTTCGGGGGATGCTTGACATTACATATGAATTTTAGAATGAGTTTTTCTTTCTCTACAAAAAATATTGAGGTTTTGATAGCAATTGCATTAAATCTGTTAATGCTTTGGATAGTGTTGATGTCTTAAGATATTAAGTTTTCCAATCCATGAGCATAGGATGTCTTACCATTTACTTATGTCTTTTTACTGTCTTTTAGCAATGATTTATAGTTTCTGTTGTACAAGCCTTTTACCTCTTTGTTTAGGGTAATTCCTAAGTATTTTATTCCCTTTGATGCTATTGTAAACAGAATTATTATTGTAAGTGGAATACCCTCTTTGTTGGATTGTTCACTGTGTGTAGAAATACAATTGATATTTGTGTACTCACTTTTATCCTACACTCTGCTGAATTCGATCTTTGGTGGAATCTTTAGAATTTTCTATATACAAGATCATATCTGCAAACAGATTTGTATTCCTAGATGGTTGAGTGTTTTTAACATGAAAGCATGTGGAATTTTGTCAGATGCTTTTTCTGTATTCGTTGAGATGATTGTGTATTTTTCCCTCCACTCTGTTTAATGTGATATATTAATTACATTGATCAATTGCATATGTAGAACCATCCTTGCATTCCAGGAGCAGATCCTGCTTGGTCACAGTTGCCATCCTTTTAACATGCTACTGAATTCTACTCATTAGTATTTTGTTGAGGATTTTATTATCAGTGTTCACAAGGGATATCTGCAGTTTTCTTGTAGTGTCTTGATCTGGCTTTGTTATCAGGGTCATGCTGACTTCAAAGAATAAGGTAAGAAGAATTCCTTCCTCTTTGATTTTTACAAGTGCTTACAGTGAACTAAGAATAGTTGAAAAACTCCTACTCTGATATGAAGCATCTATAAAAACCTAAAGTCAACACCACAGTCAATGGGAAACCAAAAAATACCACTGAAAGAAATCAAATGAGACATAAGGAACCGAACCAGTTTCACAGGCTGGAACACTCAGTGCAGTTAGGACGGTGGCCCCCTCCCATAGATCTATCAATTCCTGGCCATCTCAGTCAAAATCTCAGCAGGGGGCCTCCCCGTGGCGCAGCGGTTGAGCACTGGGTTGAGAAGCTGCCCGCAGCCTCTGCAGCGCCAGTTCAATCCCTGGCCACTGGCGAGGGTCCCGCATGGCGCGCAGACCTCTCCTGCCGCCCGCTGCTCCCCTCAGCAGTGTACTTCAGTCCTTCTGCCTGCTCTGCTCCCTGCTCTGGCTCTGGTGAATTCTCTCACCCTCCTGTGCTTCTGACTGTACCCAGTGCTTGTATAAATAAATAAATAAATAAATCTTTAAAAAAAAAAATCTCAGCAGGAAGTTTTTCCTTGTTGATATCAACAAGCTGACTAAAATTATTTGGAAAAGCAGTGGTGCTCAAACGACCAGGACAAGTTGAAAGCAAAGAACTAAGTTGGGGGATTTATACTCCCCGATTTTAAGTTTTACTATAACGCTATAGTGACCGGGCAGTGTAATGGTGGAGAGGCCAGGTGCACAGGCGGCTGAGAGAACGGAGCAACGGACCTGCACCGAGCAGGTGCTGGCTCTTGAGGAAAGAGCAGAGATGAATTAGTGAGGCAGAAGAGTGTCAGGAACAACTGGATGTTTATGTGCAAAACAAAGGGGGAGGTGAGGAATCACAGTTGCTCCGGCTCAGGGGTCAGCCCTGTGTTTCTTCGTCTTGAAGACCCTCCTCTGCTTTGGACCGACTTTCTTGATCTTCTCTCTGGAGTTCTGTCTCCCATCGGGTTTGCTCTGGTCGAGGCCCCCAGCACTTGAGAAGCCCCCACGGATACTTGAAAGGGCAGTTTTCCGGGTGTCGAGTGTGTTCCGGAGAAGGCGTTCGTCCCGCACCCGTGGATCCGGGGAGGTCAATAGGGCTTTTCTCTCAGATGAAGATTTGTCTCCACCGTCTCTGGCACCTGAGGCCTGAGAGCAGGGGAGGCTGGCCACGTCGGGAGTGCCGGATGCCCCGCTCCACCCCTCCCCTCACAGTTTTGGTCCAAACTTGAAGCCAAGCGTCCCCCGGGCTCTGTGGGTTGTGCTCCTCCCGGCTCCCTCTTGGGAATCCTGCTGGCGGACGCCGGCTCTTCTGAAAGCTTCTGTTTCTCCGGAGTCGTCTGTGGTGTGCCCTGCCCTGCGCTGTGAGGGCTGCCTCCTTCCTCCACCCCAGCCCGGGGCCAGGCCTCCCCTCACGTGCAGGGCACGTCAGCAGAGCCAGTGGGCAGGGCACCTGGGAGTAGATGCTGCACAGGTGTTTACCCGCAGAACCAAACGCTGATCAGGGGTCACCCCAGCCTCAACCCCGATGGCGTTTTACAAGCAGTGGCCTCTTCTCTGTAAACAAACCTGAAGTAACGAGGGCGCCAGCCTCAGTCACAACACCAACAAGGAAGGAAGGACGGGGCCAGGTGGATGCCCGGAAAACACATCCTGGACCAGGGGTATAAAACCCGGCAGCCCCAGGCACCTCCACACAAACACTCACACTCACACTCACACTCACACACGCACCCTCCCCCCTCCAGCCACACAACATGGCCGCCTCCACCCTGTCCGTCTGCTCCAGCGACCTGAGCTACGGCAGCCGGGTCTGCCTGCCCGAGTCCTCCTGGCAAGGGGACGACTACCCCGAGAGCTGCTGCGAGCCCCCCAGCTGCACCCCCAGCTGCTGCGCCCCCGCCTCCTGCCAGACCCTGATGTGCGCCCCGGTGAGCTGCGGGTCCAGCTCCTGCGAGCCCTCGTGCTGCAGCTGCTCCCCCTGCCAGCAGGCCTGCTGCATGCCCGTGTGCTGCAAGCCCGTGTGCTGCACGCCCATGTGCTGCACGCCCATGTGCTGCACGCCTGTCTCGTGCACACCTGCCTGCTGCACGCCTGTCTGCTGCAAGCCCATGTGCTGCACGTCCGTCTGCTGCACGCCCATGTGTTGCACACCCGTCTGCTGCAAGCCCGCCTGCTGTGTGCCCGTCTGCTCGGGGTCCTCCCCCTGCTCGGCCTCCTCCTGCTGCCAGCCCAGCCCCTGCCCCCCGCCCTGCTGCAAACCCTCCTCCTGCGTATCCCTCATCTGCCGCCCCGTGTGCAAACCCGCCTGCTGCGCCCCCGGCCCCTCCTGCCAGCCCGGCTGCTGCCGCGGGGCCTCCTCCATGTCCCTGCTCTGCCGGCCCGCGTGCCCCCGCCCCGCCTGCTGCTGACCGGCCTGTCCCCCGAGGGCTCCCCCTGTGAATGTGAGCTTCCCAGCTGCCCCACAGCCAGCCCTGACTCCGGTCGGGTTCCTGCCCCTCAGGACGGGGTCCCCCACATCTGCGTGGCCCTGACCAGGCCTCCTGGGCCCAGCAGCCTGCCTCGCTGCTCCCCGGCTCCTGCCTCCCAGGAGGCTGCCCACCTGCTCGGGGCCACCTGTCCTTCCCTCCCTGTTTTTCCTCTCGGGCCACTTGGCCTCCACTCCCACCTGCCGGCACCCTTGGGTGCCCAATAAACTCACTCACGCTGATGCGCTGCTTCCTCTGGTCTCCTTGGGGGGGTCGTGTGGGTTTGACTGGATTTGGCCTCTTGCAGCCCCAGGAGCCTGGAGAAGGTGCCTGAGAGGCCCCAAAGGGCAGGAGCCTGAGTCCCCGGGGTCCGTGGGGGGCAGGCCTTCTCAGTGGCTCCTATGCGGCCTGCCAGCTGGTGTGGTCCCTCCAGATGCTGCTGCTGGGGTTTTGGGGGCGTCCTGGAGAGGGGTGCACCGGGCCTTACCAGACTACGCACCCGACCCGAGGCTGCCCTCCCTACCCCTGCCGTCACCAGCCAACCCCCACCTGTCCCCTGCCCTACACCTGCCCTCCCCTCCTCTGCTCCCTCCCCTGCCCCACACTCTTGGCCCAGCTGCCCCCTGCTCCGCCCTCACCTGCCCCTCACGACCCCGGTCCCCCAGCCCTCCTGGCCGCCGGCCCTCACTGAGCGTCTCTTGCAGAAGAACGAGTACCTGCTCACGGTGCTGGCGGAGGAGCAGGACGCGCTGCTGCTGGGCCTGCGCTTCTCGCCGCGCCGGCTGCACTTCCTCTTCCTGAGCGAGGCGGCGGCCGGCGCCTGGCAGACCCGCGTGTCCTTCGGGAGCCCTGCGCTGGCCGACGGCCGGTGGCACACGCTGGTGCTGGCCGTGGCCGAAGGCTCCTTCTCACTCACGGCAGACTGTGGCCGGCCGGTGGACATGTAGGTGCCCGGGTCGGGGGGTGTTGACCACGGGGGCTAGAGTCCAGCCTGGGAGCCGCTGGCCGGGCACTTGCGGCGGGAGAGCATGGGGTGTGGGCTGGGGTCATGGATGCCAGTCCCCCCGAGGCTGAGGCGGGGGCACGTGCCAGCAGGTCCCGCTTGGCTGCAGCGGCACTGCAGGGGCGCTGCCCCATAAACGCCCGGGGAAGAGGCCGAGCCGGGCAGTTGCACCCCAACCCCAGCCCAGACCTGCTCCAGGGCTCTGCCGGTGGCCTCTGGCCAAGCTGGGGTGAGGGACAAACATTCTCCCCTACGCCAGCCACAAGCAGGGTGACCCCGAGGCCTGGGCACAGCCCGCGGTGTCCCTCCCATGTGCCCCAGGACCCTATGCCTTGCTCTCGAGACGCCCCCAGGGAGGAGACTCGGCATGCACCTCCCCCAACACCCTCGTGGCGCCCCAGAGCAGGGCATGGCCGTGCCCAGAGACCCCACCTGGCCTCTGCTGAGCAGTGCAGGCCCCTGGGCAGCGGGGACACTGAGGGTGCCGCGCCGAGGGCTCTGGAAAGCCCGGCTTGCTGCGCACGGGCTCTGCCAGGCTCTGGGATGCCTCGTGGGGCCCCGGGCAGGGAGGATCTTGGAGTGGACGTCCTGTACACGGCGCCCAGGCCTCGGGAGTGGACTGACATGCTGGGCGAGACCCGGGCACAGGCCAGGCTGGGGACCCACCGCAAGGCCCGGCCAGTGGCGGCTGCGGGACGGGGGTCCTGCATCCCCGGTCCTCGAGAAAGTGTCCCCCCGCCAGCGGAGGCATCTCTGTGAGGGGCGCGGGAGGCCGGGTGGGTGGCGGTGAGGCGCCAGGCCAGCTGCCGGGGCCAGGCAGGAGCTGCGGGGCCCTCAGCTCGGAGGCCGTGGTCAGGCAGGGACAGAGCACTCTGGGGGACGGGGTTGGAGCTGGCCTGGCCGGTCAGCGGCAGCACACCGGTGCGGCTGGCCTGTGGGGCCCGGACAGCTCCCCCATCCCGGATGCAGCCCCCAGTTCCGACCCACAGCCTCGGGACCACCAGTCAGGCACATGCTGTCCTGCCCTGGCACCACTGTGGCCTGAGAGGGGGGTGACTGGGCCCCTATGCAGGTAGAAGCCGCCCAAAGCTTCCGTGAGGTTGAGCAGAGGCACTGAACCCTTCCTTTTGTGGAGACCGTCCTCCTGGGGAGTGGCACCCCCAGATTCACAGTCACTGGAAATCTCTGTGGGAGCTGTTTGGAGACGGGGCCATGCTCAGTGCAGGCCTCTGGGCTAGCGGGGCGGCCCTGACCGGCGCCCCCATGTGGCGAGGGGGTGGGAAGACAATGCCCGCCCTGGCTCATGCCCCGAGTGGGGGGCGGCCTCTGTGGGTGAGCACTGGCCTGCTGCTTCCTGCAGTGGCTCCAGGCCCCTCAGCCTGGCGCGCTCGCCCTCCATGTCCACACGAGCGGGGGCGGCCTGGGCCGGCCGTCCTGACACTGTCCCCGGTGCTTCCAGAACAGCCGACGTGTCGTTCCCTGCCTCCCTCTCCGTGCGCGGAGCCCGGTTCTTTGTTGGCAGCCGGAGGAGAACCAAAGGCCTGTTCACGGTTAGTGGGGGGGGGGGGGTGCTGCCCGCCCGTCGCCCAGCTCTGCCATGTGCGGGTCAGGAGGGGCAGCAGAACGGGGCAGGGGAGTTGCTGATGCCCGTCTGGCCTCCGCATGTGCTCTGCCCTGACACTCGTCCCCGCTGTGCCACAGCCCTGCCCGCGCGGCTCCGGAGCCCACCCCCGCCCCCTGCCCCGGTCTGGACGGCGGGACTGGACGGCCACCCTCTCTCCGCAGGGCCTACTGCGGCAGCTGGTCCTGCTGCCCGGCTCGGACGCCACGCCCAGGCTGTGCCCCTGCACGAGCGCCGAGCTGGCCACGCTGTCCATCCCCCCGATCCTGCAGGGCCTCCCGGGGAGGCCGGAGGAGAACGAGGTGCTGAAGCACACCTATGGTCAGTCGCTGCACCCCATGCAGGCCACGCTGTCCTGCTTCCTGAGTGGCTGCCTGCCGCGCGCACACCAAGCCCCGCAGGCCTGACCTGGGGCTCCTGTCGTCCATGACCCCCCCAGAGACCCCAGCTTTGCTTGCCTCCGCTGGGTCTGCGTCCTCCCGAGGCGAAGTCCACGGAGGGGGTTAGCCCCCTGCTGTGCAGCGCACAGAATCCCGACCCACACTGGGCCTGGGGCATGCGGCCCTGCTGGCTGGGGGGGTCTGCCTGCCTGGACAGGCAGCGGCCATCTAGTCCTGGACGGGCGTCCCCTCCCCGAGGCACCGGCCATGTCTGGGGGTGCTCTTGGGAGGCGGGGCCCTGGCTGCCATGGCTGGGGAGCCTGGAGCTGGCGTGGGCCTCAGGCCACTGGGCTCCATGACTCGGCCAGCCTGTAGAGCTGGGGCTAGCCGTGCCGTGGTCACTGTGGCCCGGTGGTGGACAGCAGACAGGTGTGGCCGACCGCAGAGTGCACCAGCGCCCGGTGTGGAGCGGCAGGGCTGGGGATCTCCGACATCTTTCTTGGGGCACACTGTGCACTGGCCTGTCCCTTGCCCCCCAGAAGCTGACCTGAAAGTGACGCTGGGCGCCCAGCCCCCGTGCACCAAGATGGAGGACACCCAGTTCTGGCTGGACGCCGGCCGTAGGGGGCTGTACCTGTGTGTGGGCAGCCGCTGGGTCTCCGTGCTGACAGGTGAGCGGGACGTCGGCCCCTTGGCCCCAGGACCCACCGCAGCAGGAGCCAGCAGGCCCCGGGCACCGACCTGTCCCCCGAGGGCCAGGAGCTCAGCCCCGGTGGGGCGCCGGAGCGGGCGGGGCGGGGACCGTCTCAGGCCAGGGAGACCCAGCCCCGTCTCTCCCAAGGCAAAGAGAAGCTAGACTACGTGGAGGAGCACCAGAGTCTGCACACCACCTCGGAGACGCTGGGCATCGAGGTCTTCGCCATCCCCCAGGCCGGGCTCTTCGTGGCCACCGCCAACCGCAGGGCCAGGTCGGCCATCTACAGGTGGACGGACGGCCAGTTCACCGCCTTCCAGGAGATCCCCACGCACCAGGCGCAGTCCTGGCGCCACTTCACCATCGGGAGGAAGGCGAGTGCCGCGGCCGCGCTCCATCTGGGCCACGCCACGGGGCCGCCCGCCAGGCGGAGTGGACGAGGCCCTCGCCTCAGCACTGCCCGGGCCCCCGGCTGGAGCGGAGACCCAGACGCCCACGCGAGGCCGGCACGACCTGCTGGGTCAGAGCCACCCGGCACGTGGCCAGAGCCACCAGCTCCCCTCGGGACCCGCCCCGGGACACGGGCCATGGCAGGGGGTAGGGCTGGGCCCCAGGCACCCTTTCCCTCAGGGGGGCCCCATCACATGGCACCTGTGGCCCGTGCTTCTGCACCCCAACTCTAGAAGGCAGTGTCCTGGGGCGTCTGCCCATACCCAGGCTCTCGCCAACACAGGGAACACAGCCCCCCTCACCTGCCCACCTCACTTGCCCCCCCATCTGCCCCCCACCTGCCCTCCTCACCTGCCCCCACCTCCACCCCACCTGCCCCCTCATCTGCTTCCCACCTGCCCGCCTCACCTGCCCCCCTCACCTTCCCCTCACCTGCCCCCTTCACCTACCCCCCTCTCCTCGCCCCCACCTGCCCCCACCTGCCCACCTCACCTGCCCCCACGCAGGGACAGCACGGTGGGCAGAGGGACGTGCTCCCAAGGCTGCCCACGTCACGCTTTGGTTGGTGATGTTTTAAAGAGTTTTATTGTCGTTAAA
Organism: Talpa occidentalis; assembly: GCF_014898055.3. Taxonomy (NCBI): domain Eukaryota; kingdom Metazoa; phylum Chordata; class Mammalia; order Eulipotyphla; family Talpidae; genus Talpa; species Talpa occidentalis. The sequence continues at coordinate 766,709 of NW_023604295.1, forward strand.
AATCCAACCACATCTAAGAAAAACTGGGAAGCTCAGAAAAACAAGGGGAACACCTGCGCCTGCGCGGGCAGGGCTCGTCCAGGGGCTGCCACCACGCCGCGCGGCTGCTGGCCGTTCCCGTCCAGTCACGTCCCCCTGGGTAGAGCCTGGGGTGTGCCTGGCCCTGGAGGCCACCCCTGAGGACAGTGCCGGGGCGGGGGGTGCCCGCGGGGTCAGGGCGTCCAGGGTCCCGCCCACCCCTCGTGGAGAAGATCCGGGCTCTGGCCCTTCCTGCCTGGGCTCTGGAGATGGGCACGGGGGCCGGCGCCAGCGCGGGAGGTCAGCGCAATGGGGGTCGCGGCCCAGCTCAGCCTGCGTCCCCCAGGCGGGCGCGGACACAGCCGGGCCCAGACCGAGCGGCAGGGCCTTGCAGGTCTTCCTGGCCGTGGCCAACTTCGAGCCCAACGAGCAGGGCCAGGAATTCTCCGTCATCTACAAGTGGAGCCCGCGGAGGCTGCGCTTCGCGCCCTACCAGCGAGTGGCCACCCACAGCGCCCGCGACTGGGAAGCCTTCCAGGTGGCCGGGGAGCACTTCCTGGCCGTGGCCAACCACCGGGAAGGTAGGCCAGGCGAGCCCGTAGGGGGCCCGGGCGGGGCCTTCTCATCCTACTAGAAACCAGGGTCCCCTCCCGCCCGTCCTGGGCTCGGGCCCCTGTGCGGGGGAGTGGGCGGGGCTGGGCGCGGCGCTGGCCCCCGGCACGGGCGGCCTCACCTGCGCTCTCAACTGACCAGCAGCTCACTGGCCTCCCCTGGCCGGGAGGCGTCTGCCTGAGCAAGGGGGAGGCCGGCTACGGCCACGGCCCCCGCGTTTGGAGGATGTGGGGTGGGCAGGCTGGACAGTCGCTGGCGCGGCACCCCCCAGTGCAGACCTCGGGCCCTTGGTGTTCCAGGCGACAACCACAACGTCGACAGCGTCATCTACAGGTGGAACCCGCGGACGCGGCTCTTCGAGGCCAACCAGACCATCGCCACCTCGGGCGCCTACGACTGGGAATTCTTCACCGTGGGGCCCTACTCCTTCCTGGCCGTGGCCAACGCCTTCAACGGCACGTCCACGCAGCTGCACTCCCACCTGTACATCTGGCTGGTGGGCTCCTTCCGGCTCTTCCAGTCCTTCCTGGTGAGGAGACCCTCGGGCCAAGCCCCCCCACTGGGCGCCCCTGCCACGTGAGCGGCTTCTTGACCCATGAGCGGGTGGGGGCGCCTGCGGCCTGGAGGCAAGCGTTGCGGGCACCGGCCACTGCAGCCTGGGGTGTCCAGCAAACACAGGCGGTACAGGGGCTGGTGGCCGGGTGACCGAGAACTCTCAGAACATTCCACACGCACCACCCCCCTGGGGCAAGCCGGGGTCGTGCAGGCAGAGTTTCGAAGTCAAGGAGGATGGTGAGGCCTGGACGGGGCTCCCCAGTCCTCAGGGGAGAGGCAGCTCCGACCCCAAGACTGGTGCGTGGCGTGGGCTGTGACCCAGAGGACCACAGGGCACAGCCGGCCGCTGCCCACCGGCCTCAGAGTCATCAAGGCCAGTCGGGGGCAGCCGCGGCGTGTCTGCCTGTCAGGGCAGCTCCCCAGGAAGCGACATTAAGACAAGCCTGGACGGCCCTGACAGCTGATCAAACAGCACCCGGGGGCCATGGGCCCTGCCCACGCACTCCGCCCCCGCATGGGGCTGCCCCAGGCCCCGCTGGACCTGGGTGTGGCTGCCGCTGGGGCTGGCACGTCTTCAGGGCTGTGCTGAGGCCAGAGAGCCCGGGACCCTGGCAGTCGCGTGTGTGTGCGCTGTGTGTGTGTGTTCTGTGTGCGCTGTGTGCATGTGCTGTGTGCATGTGCTGTGTGTGTGTGCTGTGTGTGTGCACTGTGTGTGCGCTGTGTGCATGCACTGTGTGCATGTGCTGTGTGTGCACTGTGTGTGTGCACTGTGTGTGCGCGCGGTGTGTGCACTGTGTGCGTGTGCTGTGTGCATGTGCTGTGTGTGCACTGTGTGTGTGTGCTGTGTGTGCGCTGTGTGCGTGCGCTGTGTGTGTGCTGTGTGCACTGTGTGTGCACTGTGTGTGCACTGTGTGTGTGTGCTGTGCTGGCAGCTTGCACCCCAGGCAGAGGACGCCCTGGGGGCCGGGAGGGTGCGGTCCAGGCGTGGGGGCTGCCGTGCCTCTGGGGGGTCCCCTCCTCTCTGAGAGCTCCAGGGCTCTCCTGGGCAGAGTCCAGGCCAGGGGCGTGGCCGCGGGGCCCTGGGGTAGGAGCCCAGGTCGGGGACCCGTGCCCGGCTGGGCCATCTCCTGGGGTCAGGCTGCGGGAGGTGGGCGGGGCTGGCGGCAAGTCTGGAGGAGGTGACCACCAAGGGCAGCAGAGGTTCGGGCGAGGGGCTGGAGGCCTGTGGGGGCGGGGCTGGGAGGCGCCTGGCGGGGCGGAGGGGTGCAGCGGGCGCTCTGAGCAGGCAGCGGGGCAGCAGCAGGTCTGGGGGTTCTGCTGGGGGCGGGAGGGTCGCCTGGAAGCTCTGGCTGCCCCACCGCCTGGCCGGGCTCTCGCCGCCTTCACGGGCCAGCGGGAGCGGCGGTGCAGGCCCTGGGGCTGCGCGCTCCTCCTGCAGGACGCCCCTGCCCGCTCCTAGACCACAGAGGCACCCCGCGTTTTGTCCCATCAAAGCCTGAGCCCCATGAGCCCCGATGACGGTGCCGCCCAGGGAGCTGTCAGGTCCCGCCGGAAACGCCGCCGCCCGGATGGGGGTCCTGGCCCGGGCGGCTGGGGGTCTGGGCTCCGGGGGAATTCCGCCCTGGGGGGGCTGCTCCCGCGAGTGCTCTGTGGAGCCCTTTGATGTGGGCTTTTCCGCCCCGGTCCAGGTCCCACGCACCGGCCCCACCCCTGCCGGCCGCCGGGCTGTCCCGGTCCCCCCTCGCCGTCCTGGCCCGGGGCCCCGCCTGTGCCCCCAGAGCCCGCAGCTGCCACAGCCTCTTGGCACACCCCACTCTTGGCTTCCAGGGAGCCCAGGAGGTCGCACTGGGCCCGATGGGGCGTCAGGTGCTCGCGGCTAGCGGGGAGCCCGGAGTGGGGGTGGGAGGAGGGGTGTGTGCACCCGTGTCCATGCACACGCATGAGCTGGCTGTGCTGGCGTGTGCTGGCGTGTGCACATGTGAGCTGGCTGTGCTGGCGTGTGCTGGCGTGTGCACATGTGAGCTGGCTGTGCTGGCGTGTGCTGGCGTGTGCACATGTGAGCTGGCTGTGCTGGCTGTGCTGGCATGTGCTGGCGTGTGCGTGGCTTCTGGTGCGTCTCTGGAGGTGGCGGGCTGGGGCGTTGGACGCCCCTCCGTGCGGGCCTGTGGCGAGTCCCAGGGGGCGTGCAAAGCCCTGGGGTCCCAAGTGCTCCCAGAAGCCACCGCAGAGGGACAGGGAGTGACGCCTGTGCAGGCGTCCTCAGCTCGGGGTCCTCAGGCGGCCTGGCCTGGCCTGGCCCTCAGGCCCCCCGCGCTCCCCGTTCTTTTGCTTAAACTCCCTCCCTTAGGCCTCCAGAACGGGCGGCCAGTGGCGCCCTCTGCTGGTCACAGGGACAACGTGCACGCCCGACAACTGCACTTGGGGCCGCCGGCCCAGGGCCTTCCCTGCGGGCAGCGCCTCTGAGACTGGCCAGGCCAGAAACGCGGGCGCCCGCCTTGGAACATGATGTCCAGGGAGGCCCCACCGGATCCCTGAGCGACCGGGTGGCCTCAGCACCGGCCCCCGGCGTGCCTGCAGCAGGAGACCCGCTGGCGGGCGGTCCGAGCCCCGCAGCAGGACCAGCCTCAGCCGGCTAGGACGCCTGGGGCAGCAGGGGCACCCTGGACTCTCGCAGCCGGCCCCGGCATCCTGCCCCTGCCCCCCGGCTCCATCCCTGGTTCCCCTGGATACTGGGGACCCAGCCTCAAGGGGCTGCCGCCCTGCTGGGGACGCGGATGTCTCCACCCCACTGGACACGGCAGGAGCCTCCGTCCCTGCTCCCGGCCACGGGGCGCCCTGCCCCGTGTGGCGGCGTCTCCCTGTCCCCCCACACTGCAGAGATCAGGGGGCAGAGACCTCAGGCACTGACCTGAGCGCCGAGGTCACATTCTCCCCCTTAGGAAGGCGCCCAGCTCTGACCCAGGCAGCGGGAAGCGTGAGGCTCCCAGGGACCTGCCCTGCCCAGCGCCCCACGTCCCCCTCACCGGAGGGGCCCTGGGGAGTGAGGAGAGGGACACGCGGGTCCAGCAGCTGCCGCCCACGCCCAAGTGTCCATGAGGAGCTGGACACACGCAGCAGGCAGGGCCTGGAGCTCTCTGTGCCCCCCCCAACAGCGCGGCCTCAGCCCGGCTGGGCCCAGCCTCCCACCAGCACCGTCGGGGTGCAGTGCCTGCTCCCCGCTCCCACCTCCCGGGGCCTCTGCCCACGGCCGCTCTCGGTGACCGCTGACCGGGTCTCCTGTGAGGCGCTGTGTGCCCAGTGTCTGCCCCCGCGCCCCGCTCTCCTGAGGCCCCGCCGAGCCCCTGCGGGCGACGGTCCCTTCCACGACGCCTCCCGTCGGCCGCGACTCCGTCCCCGCGCCCTCGCCCCTGCGCCGCCCACCCTGGTGCCGCCTGTGCCGCGCCCACGGGCCCGCAGCTTGGGCGTCTCTGCAAGTGGGCGTCACCTGCGCTTTTTGAAAGTCGCCTCCGCGGTGACAGAGCCCAGCTCCCGGCTGCGCGCCGTGGGACACCGAGCTGTCCTGGGGACACCGAGCTCCCTACTGAGCACCCGGGCCCCAGCGGCCTCCCCGCCCGCCCCGCCCCGTTCCGGCACCGGCCTCCCCGCGGCTCTGGCATGAGCGTCGCGCGCGGCTCTGCTCGGGTCCTGCTTTGAGTCTGATCCGCGTGGATCCGACCGGTGTTTAGTCCAGCTCGGAGAGGCGCCATCACTCACGCAGCTGCGCTTTCCGCCTATCTCTGTCCCCCCCCCACCCCCCGTGACCCCACCTGCTGGCGTGTGAGGCCCCGCGCTGCGCTCCAGGGCGCCCCCGCCCCGGCCTCCTCCCCGAGGTGTCCGGTCCATCACATCTGCGGACCTGCCTCCCGGCTCACCAGCGGCTCCGGGTTGTCTGAGACGCCCCCCGCGGGTTATGGACACGGGCGCCCACCCTCAGGGTCGGGCCTTGCGTCGGCTTGTTTCCCAGGGCGCCCGCCCCCGCCCCGCGCGGGTCCCCACAGGCGCTCACCGTGGTCACTGCACAGTCCTCGTCTGCTCACACCAGTGTCCACGCGGCGTCCGTCGGCATCCGCAGGGCTCACCTGCCTGCCTGTCCAGCTGTGTAACCTCGGGGACGTCCCCAGCCGCCGTTGTCGAGGGTCCCGGGAATCTCGCCTGCCTACGTGTGCCTCAGGGTCAGACAAGACCTCGAGAGAGGTTGACGTGGGGATGCTGGGGGCCCCCTCTCTGCTAGGAATTCCCCCATGCATTTCTGGATACTCTGGAGACCCCAGCTCTGACCCGGGACTCCCCGTCTGACAGCTGCTGCCTCCCCTCCCAGGCCGCACCGCACAGGCTGCCTTCAGGCCGCACCCTTGCCGCTGCCGCAGGAGACACCGTCCAGAGCCCCGCGCGTGCGTTTAGCCTGTTCACCCAGAGCGCGAGCTCGTCACCAGCAGGAGGGGCGTCTGCACTGTCTCCCCCCGTTACAGCCGGAACCCCGGGTCGCTGCCAGCCCATGGAACGGGCAGTGCCAGTCCTTCCTGCTGACCCCGCGTTGAGACCCCAGCCTCTGCCAGGGGAGCCCCAGCCTCTCCCTGCTCCCCGCGTGGCCTCCGATGGGCACTCCTGCCCTGCTTGGTCCCCCGAGGAGGACATCTTCACGTCCGCCCCACCCCGCTCTGCAGGGCTTGGACCCCAGGCCTGGGTCTGATGTCTCTGGCCCTTTCCCACACGCCCCACCACTATCCCTGAGGCGCCGGCCAGCGACTTCTCCTGCTGGGCCCCACAGCGCCCAGCAGTGCCCACAGTGCTCCAGCTCTGTAGTTCAAGCTGCAGACGCTGCATATGGTAAAGGCCCAACCTGGAAGTCCCAGCACAACCACCCTGAGGGCGACGAGTGATTGACGCCAAGGAACCCCGAGGTGGGGCTGCCAGCAGGGCCCAGGCAGGACCCTATGCCGGGGAAGGGGAGTTGTGAGACACATGAGAAGTACCGAGATGTGGCTCTGGAGTTCTGAGCTAGGGCTAGAGGAGCCGGGAGGGCTCCCTGGAGGAGGTGCCGTCCTGTTGGGCTGACAACGCGCACTGACAAACAGGCGTCGTGGAGCAGGTTGCAGGATGCTGCTGAGGAGCAAGACCCTGGCCTTTTAATTGACTGAATAATCACAGCCTCAGTGTGAGGGGAGCAGGACAACGCGGAAAGGGTGGGTGAAGCTAGAAAACGTGCAGGGTCGGGGTTGTGAGTCTGCCCCCAGGCGCTCCTCAGCTGCTTGACGACTTGGTCTTGAGATTGAGACAAGCCCTAGATCCCGGCCGTGGTTCCAATTTATCAAGGTGGCCACTGAGCAGCATCCGGGGCCCCTTGTCACACATCGGTCCTCGGCCCCTCAGGTGTGCCCGGTCACTCCTTGTGATGCCCGCCCTTGCTGGGGTGGCCCAGCTTCTGCTCCTGGTTGATCTGAAGGGCACTTCGCAGGGTTGGGCTCCCATGACTGACCAGACTGTTCTGACCTTGCACAGGAAGGGACACCCAGGGGACACACGTGGTGGCCAAGCTGGCCACTAGGAGGCGCGACACACATGCCAGAGCTGGACTTTGTGGGGTGGGCAGCACGGCCCGGCAACGGGGACGTGCAGAAGGCTTGGAAGCACCCTGCGGCTGGTCCCCTGGGAAGTGTGAGCGCCCTTCAAAGGGGAGCCTGGGAAAGTGAACAAAGCCAGGGGTTGTGCGGGGGCGGGGCTGCTCAGCCAGGGGCTGATCAGTGGCCGCCTGGGGCCCGAGGGCCTCTGTCCACCTGCTATGCGCCCTCGTTCCGTCCTAGACCTTTGGTGCTGCAGACTGGGAGGTCTTCCACATCGGAGAGAGGGTCTTCCTGGCCGTCGCCAACAGCCACAGTTACGACGTGGAGAGGCAGGTGCGGAACGACTCCTACGTCATCAACTCCGTCATTTACGAGCTGAACGTCAGCGCACAGAGCTTCGTCAAGTTCCAGGAGATCCCCACCTGCAGGTGCCGGCTGAGGGCGTGCGGCTGGGCAGCCCGGCAGCCTTCCTGGAGGCGGCGGCGCCGTGGGCCGGGGCGAGCAGGGGACCCTGGTGTGGGGGTCGTGTGGCCGGCATCTCCCCGGCCGTCGCCAACTTCCCCGGGCCCTGCGCACCCGCGCTGGCGTCTGATTTCGCTCCTGCGAAGACGTTGGTTATAACCCCGTGGGCTTTATTGGGCTCAGAGACACGTGGCCGTCGCCAGTCACAGGGGATCTTTTGCATCACCCGGGCACGGCCCCGCCCGGCCCCTGGTCCCCGGAGCAGTGGCCCCGGCCCACAGCTGGCCCTCCTGCCCGGAGCTCCTAGGCCTCCCGATAGCCCCGCGGTGGCGTGTCCAGACACACTAAGCCTCCCTCTGTGGAGGGACACCGGCCACTCCCACCCGACCAAGCGACGTGGTTCAGAGGGAAACGCAGGCTTGGGGTCAGCGACGCAGGGGCGGGGCGCAGGGTCACGCGGCCCCGACTGGGGGAGGGGCTGCATCTATGGTGGACGCATGTCACGACTATTTTTTTAATTTTAAAAAGCAAACAAATAACTTGATCTCCCTGGACCAGACCGGCTCACGGGTGACAGGAACCGCTCCCCTCAGACCCCGCCCCTCTGTGGGTTTTGGGGCGCCCAGCCTGGTTCCGGGACTGAGGCCAGCGCCCCGTTCCTGTCCTCACCGCTCACCTGTCCCCACAGCGCGCTGGACTGGGAGTTCTTCTCGGTGGGGGACGACTACTTCCTGGTGGTCGCCAACTCCTTCAACGGGAGCTCCTTCTCCGTGAACAGTGTTATCTACAGGTAAGGGGCTGGAGGGCGCGGCCTCCTGGGGCGACCCTCGGGCCAGCGGACACGTGGCAGGTGCTGGGCGCCGGGTCCAGCCCGGGACGCCGGCAAGTGTGGTGTGAGGGACCGGTGGCCTGACGCCTGCTCCACGGCACGGGCTCTCCGCGGACCTCCCCCCTCGAGAGGCAGCCCCTCCTCACACGGGTGTGGCCTTCCCGTCGGAGGCCTGGTGGGGCTGCAGCAGCGCAGACGAGGCTTCTCCTCTGGGCTCGTCCTGACGGCCAGTCGTGTGTCTAGGCACCCCCACACCCCCGGAGCGCCCCCCACGCACCCCACAAGTAGTTTGTCTGAAGGAGTCTTGTGGGGCTCAGGCGTCTAGGGGTGGCACTGCCTCGGCCAGTCTGGGAATAGGCCTCTCTACCCAGGTGTCCTGTCTGCTTTGCTGTTTTCTGGGCTCCCCTGGGTGTCCCAGAGCATGCGGGGTGGCGCCCGCCCACAGCTCAGGGAGGGCATGACCAGGTCCCACAGCCCTGGCGCTTCCTCGGTGCCAGGCGTGGCCCTGCTAGCGGTGGCTGACCCGGGGGCCCCATGGGGCCCCTGCTCTGCTTGGCCGTCGGCTGAACGGCTGACCTGGGTGCCTCGCGTCCAGCTGGGACAGGAAACTGCTTCTTTTCCGGGGGGTCCCCTTCGCTAGTCTGATGGGGCAGAGCTTTGCGGAGACTTCTGGGGTCTGAGTGGCCGGAGAGCGGGAGTGTCCGGCTCTCCTGGTCCAGCTTCGAGGGGGACCTGGACCTCCTGGGCGCTTCCCTGTCAATAACGTCTCCTGAACGAGCTGCCCGGCCCCCCAGCAGGTGGTCTGGTCAGGTCTGTCTCGCCTCGAGTGGGCTCTGGCTGTCGAGAGCTCACCGGGAAATCACTCGCTTGCTCTCACAAACTCACGTGGAAAATAAAGTTCCAAAGACGACCAAGCAAATTTTGAAAACGAACAGTGGGAGAGGCCCTGGCGCCGGCCAAGCCGCTCGGAGTTTGCCAGAACAAACCAACATGTCAGCGAACAGAACAGGCTGCGGCCAGAGCCGGGGGTGCGGCCGCCGCAGGGGCCAGCTCACCCGCGAGGACGGGGCCTCGCTCGTAAGATCACCCCGGCGGTGTCGTCTGCACGAGAGCGAGGTCCTCCCCCGGCCTCGGGGGCTGTATAAAGATGAGCTCCGCGGGGTCCCAATTCGACATGTAAAAAGGCAGCAGCAGGTACTGAGCAGCAAAGCCGAGAGGACCCACACGACCTCGAGGAGGCCCCGCGGCCGCTGCCCGCCCAGTCCGAGCCGGTGTGGACAGGGGCCTGCTCGCAGCCGGGCCAGTCGCTGCCGCACGCGGGACGGGGGGGACACCCCACGGAGCAGAGCAGATGATGGCTTAGTTTTGAGAAATGGGAAAAGATTATAAACAGGAACTTCCAGAAAAAGAGCAAACCGAGAACCCGCACGTCAGGGCTGCTCCCCGGGGGACACCCCTGCCTGCCGCTCTTCAGGCCACCGCGCTGCTGCCCGAGGGCCCCAGCCCCCTGCGGGCAGGCGTCACCCTGGCCTGTCTGGAAAGGGTGGAAACTGGAGTCCCTGTGCAGTGGCCAGTGCCCGCTTGGGCCCCCCTGGACGTGGACCTGCCTCTGGACGTGGAGCTGCCTTTGGACAGGCTCCTTTGAGGGCAGAGCAGCGATGCTGATGGGGCGGTGGGGCACGGGGGGCTCCCGCCAGATCAGCCTCCTGGCGGCTCGCTCCCCCATCCCCATCTGCCCGATGCATCACCACCCCACCCTCCGGGGTGGCCCCAGGGGCCTCAGGGCTGGGCGGTGGGGGGTGGACATGGGCCCATCACCCTTCCCTGCCTCAGTTTCCCTCTTTATAGTCTGCGAAGTCCCCTCCTAGTCCCGCTCCCCACACCTGCTGGAGGGTGGGTGCCTCACAGCCCCTGTAGGCCCCACAGCCCGGCACGGCCCCTGAGCTGCCTCTCCCCGCAGGTGGCAGGGCTACGAGGGCTTCGTGGCCGCGCACAGCCTCCCGACCTTCGGCTGCCGGGACTGGGAGGCCTTCCGCACCGCGGCCGGCTACTACCTCGTCTACTCCAGCGCCAAGGAGCCTCGCTCCCGGGTCCTGAGGCTGAAGATGGGGTGACAGATGGAACCCCTCGCTGCACCCAGACTCTGCTCAGGAAGCCCTGCCCTGGGCGGGGCAGCGAGCCGGGGGTGTGGGGGGATTCCAGGGCCGCCGTCCATGTCCTCGGCCCTGGCCAGTGGGGACACATGCCCGGGGAGCCGCCATCCAGCGTCCGAGGACATCGCCCCAGCCCCGTCACCATCGCGGCTGTGCCGGCCGGTGTCCAGGCTGGAGGCCACAGCTCTGCAAAGGCCGGGGCTGGGCCGGCAGGGACTTCGATTTGAGGGAAGGTTGACCAGGAGCGGCGGGCAGTGGCTCCCTGGCCTGGGCTGCGTCCACGCGTCCACGCCTGTGCTGCTCCAGGACTCCACACGCCTATTTATTGTCTTCTGTCGATACACAAATATATTTATGATGTGCTGACCACGCTCATGGCCTCTGCGTGCCTTGGGGACTGACGCCCGGATGTGGCGGCCACAGCCATGGGCCCCCCGCAGGGTCACCTTCACGGGGATACTTCCTCCAGCCTCAGTTTACCCATAAGTGCACGGGGTGGGGCAGGGACCAAATGCCCTGTCCTGCTGCAACCTCGAGGTCCCGCCCATGGGAGGCCCTTGGGTCAGTGGGAGTCGGGGGTGCGTGGGCTGGTGGGTGAGCAGGTGGATCTGGAGGCTTCCCCAGTGGGGTCCCCAACTTGGATTCCTCCTCTGGGGGTCTCCTGCCTCCTTGGTGGCTGGGCTGCCAGAGTCTGAGGTGCCACCTCCCGGGATGGGGCAGAGGGGAGGGAGCCATGGCCCCCACAGGCCTGGGGCCAAGGCTACTCCAGGGGGCTGTGTTGGGAGGTACCTGTGGGAGAGGCCAGGGTGGGGGCGTCCCCTGGCTTCTATGCTCTCTGCGTGTCTGGAACCCCAGGTTCTGCCCAGGTTCACATGGCCAGGGCAGTGGCTCTGCCCAGTTGGGCACCAGGTGGGCCGCCCAGGAGGGGGATGCGTGTGGAGCCCATAACTCCGAGTCCAGCCCAGAGTCGGGGTACACGTATGTGGGTGCCCCCATAGCCAGCCTCAGGCCAGGGCGTGGCGGCGGGGAGGGCAGGTTCTGGGGGATCCCTGGGTTCTGGCAGCAGCCTGGGGTGGGCTCACCCTGCTTTGGAGAAGCAAACATCAGAGCAGAATTGGGATGCAGAAGGAAGGGGGAGCTCTGCGGCTTGTCCCCAGGGCCCCCCGGGCGGGCAGGCTCGTCGCGTGCTTGCGGGCATCTCTGGGCCTCAGAGACCCGAGTCTCCGCCAGCAGTGCCTGCTGGACAGCACTGGCCAAGCGCCCCAGGGAGCCTGTGCAGCAGCTCCCGGCTCCGGGGTGGGGCCAGCTGGAGCCCGGCTGCAGCCCTGCGGCCTCCCCACCCTTCCCAAGCCAGGAGGGGCCACCGAGCGCGGAGCAAGGGGACAGGGCCCGACCTCCCCAGGGAAGCAGCTCCACCCGGTCAGCATCTCCGAGAGAAGCCAGTGACGGACGCTGGAAATAAAAAGCTTCTAGAAGGGAATTTTCCTAACCGGGGACACGTTCTAGAGAGACGAGCGGAGGCTGTGAGCCGAGAGGCCGGCGCCCAGGGCGTTCAAGGCTCCCTCAAAGCTGCGCGTCTTAGACGGACCTAAGGCCGAGCACCGCACAGGTGCGGCAAGGGCGCCTCTGGGCTCAGGCCAGACGCCCGTCTGGTGGGAAGGGCACCCGCAGACCCAGAGCCAGGAGGCCCCGCAGCCATGGGCGGGACCAGGCTGAGGAGGAGACCCAGGGTGGGGAGCAGGCTGAGCCCTGATCAGGACGCCCCAACACCACCAAGGGATGACCCGGGGTCCAGGCCCCTCCCAGGGGCAACCCTTGTGCCCCGGCTGCTTGAGGACCAGGGCCCCTCTCCAGTGCTGGGGGCAGGGCGCTCACAGGTCAGGTCAGCTCCTCTCACCGCAGTGCAAGTCGCTGGTGGGAAGGCCCCAACCTGGCGGCAGCACCGTGACATCCACACAGGCCGATGCTGAGGCCGCGCCCGGCAGGGTCAGCAGCTGAGCTTTCGCTCAAGCACCTGAGGGCCTGGGGACCCGCCTGGCCGCTCCACCCACCTGGGACCTCAGCGGCAGGGAGACGCAGGGCCCGCTCTATCTCCCGAGTCGATGTCCGGAGTGGACACCCAGGGGTCCCAGCTGAGAGGGCCCCGGTGGGGTGCCGAGGGCCCTGGGGAGGCCAGCACCAGCTCCCGGCGCAGACGGAGGGCAGGCCCTAGGCTGTGCAGGGGCCCATTCTGGACGTGCCCACGAGTGACAATCCCAGGGGGTCTGGCACGGAGGCCACAGCTGCCCAGAGATGCTTCCGGCTGGTGGTGACCCCCAAGAGTCTGAGTGTGTGGTGGGGCAGGGGTGCGGGCCGCCGGGCGAGAAGGGCCTCTGAGGCCATCAGAGACTCGGGTCTGGCTTTTTTTTGTCTCCTTATAAAAGGAGAAGGAGAAAGCAGCGCCTCGTTGCCACAGCGGTGGGTGGGGAGCTGCGGGACTCAGGCCCCCCTGCTCTGGGGCCCCCAGTTACAAGCCGGGCGAATGCAGCTGCCCCACTTGAAGTAAAGGCGAACGGTCCTCCCCAGACTCCCACCCTCTCCTCCATCAGCGCCTGGGCCTCGCTGTCCACAGCTGCCCGAGGCCGGTCACGCCGCAGCCGGCAGTCTCAGCTGCGCCGCCTTGGGCCTGCCGGCTCACCGTTCTGCGCCTCAGTTTCCCCCACGGGCCCCGCTCCCGCCTCTCCCAGAGCGTGGGCCCCGGCGAAAGGCAGCCCCAGGGACGGGGCCTGACACCGCGCCCCTCCCCTCTGCACAGCAGGGGCCTGCGTCAGCCGCGCCTGTCCCCAGGCCTGCGTCAGCCGCCCCGCACCCGCCCTCCCTGGCCGCGCCGTTGCCCCGGCTACAGAGGCAGACAGGCCGGCGGCTCCGGGCTGGGCGCGCTGGGGCTGGGCCAGGCTCTGCTCGGCCACTCACGCCGGCGTCCCTCAGCCCCCGGCGCCCGTTTGACAGCACGCAGGGCCGCTCCCGCGTGAGGACTTCCAGGCCCCTGTCAAGGCGCTTCCGCCCAGCTCCGTCCCGAGCAGGCCGCCTCCCGCTCCGTCCCCTCCCCGGGCCTTAGGAGCTCCAGTCCGAGTCTGGAAACAGAAATTTCCCCGCACCAGCCGCGGGGATGACGCGGAGACGCCCGTGAGCAGGGGTGGCGGCGCCGCCCGCCCGAGACCGCGCTGTCCCTGTTGGAGCCCGCGGTGGCCGCCCGGCTCGGAGGCCGCCCCAGCTCGGGCGGCTGTGGGCTCGCTGCGCCGGCCTGGGGTCCACCGCGTCACGCCAGCCAGGCCCAGCCGGCCGGGGCTCCCCAGGGCTCTGTCTCGGAGAGCCCGCCCGCGGGGACGCCAGCCATCTGCTCGGGCCAGCGGCTCTCGGGCCTCTCCCCCACTGCCTGACCACCTGAGGGAGCAGCCAGGACGGAGGGTGGGGGCCCCATAGCGCAGAGCCGGGGGAAGGCTGGGAGCTCGGGGCTTCCCCTCTGGAGGGCAAGGCCAGGGCAGGGCTCTGACGGCCAGGACGGGAGTCCCCGGAGAAGCTGGGCTCAGGCCAGGCAGGGGGCGGCAGGCCCCGGGGGAGGTGGACGTCCTGCGAGTCCGCCCCAGACTTGAGACTGCCTCTGAGGCCTCCCTACAGCCAAGACCCCAACCACAACCCATGGGGGAAGAGAGGCCGGCGCCGTCTGCCGGGGACAGCCAGGGCTCTCCCCCAGCGCGGAGCCCGGGACCCCAGGCCCCGCCTGGCCAGCACAAGGGCAGAGGACGGGTGAGCGGCCTGCACTGCGGCCCTCAGGGCCCTGCCTGGAGGGCGGGACTCAGGGCAGCCCCACCCCCTCGGGTCTCGCCGCTCACCCCAGACCCCACAAGTCAAGGGGCCGGAGGCAGGGGAGAGGAGACTGGGCTGGGGTGAGCTCCCGCAGGCCAGCAGTGCCCGGGCAGGCGGGGTGGGCCAGACCCGGCCCAGTGGTCGCCCTTGGCTGGAGCTGGCCTCTCCTGGGGTCTCCAGCCCTCTGCTGGGGTCCTCACCGCCCCCCTCCCCAGCAGGGGCAGCTCGGGAGCCTCCGGCGGCACTGAGGGAAGACTGGAGCCCGCAGGGCGGGCAGCAAAGGGCAGGGTGAAGGGGCCACTCCCTAGAGCCCTGGGAGCTGGTCAGGCAGGGCCGGGCTCTGGGCCGAGGCTGGCAGGAGAGCAAAGGAAAAGCTTCGCAGCAAGGACAGGCCCGAGGTCCCCCTGCAGGTCACAGGCCGCTGGCTGGACCCGACCCCCTCCTCGGGCCTCTGTCCACTCTCGTCCCCTGACCCAGGTTCACAGACCCGCAAACCCCAGGGGCCAGCTCCTCGTGTGGCCCGGGTGGGCGGGGAGGGACCGAGTCGCCCCCATGTGCAGGGAGCGCTGCGCTGAGGCTGCTGCTGGCTCCGGCCCGCTGGGGAAAGTGACTGGCCGCCCGGGCCGCCCTGCCACGGCCAGCAGAGCCGGTCACCGGCGGCCTCTGAGCCCCGCCACCGGCTCCTCATGTGCGGGGCTACGGGGGGCCGCCGGGCGCCAGGGTGTGGAGCCCTTTCTGCAGGCCGCGGGTGGGCGGGCAGGCGGGCGGGCAGGGGCCGTGGGGCCGTCGCACCGGCCCTGGGAGCCCAGGGTCTCGCCCGAGCCTCGCGGGTCCGGGGCGGCTGCAGGCCCCACGGCCGGGACATCCAACTCCTGCAGGTCCCACTGCACGCACGGACGCCCTCGGCGACAGCCCACGTCGCCGCTCCCCGCGCGAGGCCCTGCGCTGGGCCGCTGAGCCGCGAGCAGACCCGGCGGCGGGGCGTCAAGTACCCAAAGCCATCCGAAGCGGCTCAAAATACACTCACACGGAGAGCGTGGAAGACAAAACCCGAGGACGGGCAGTCCCGCTGTTTTGGTGGCGGCAGCTTCAGTAACAAGCCCCCGAGCAGGGAGCAGGTCGTGAGGCGACCCGAGCCGGGCCGAGATTCCCGGCAGCAAAGGTGAAAAGGGGGGGAGAGGCGGAGTGGGGGACAGGAGAGAGAAGGAGGTGGACAGGAGGGGAGGGAGGGGAGGGGAGGGCAGGGGAGGGGAGGGGCGCGGGCTGGGGGAGAGGGAGGCTTCCTGCCGGCTGCTGCCCCCACCCCCCGCCCCATCCGGGAGGAGCCCTGGGGTGCAGGAGGAGGCACAGCAGCCACTTGGAGGCTGGGCCTCTGGCAAGCGGGGCTCAGGAGTGGGGAGCAGAGCGGGAGGGTCAGTTCGGCGCTGACCTTGCCCCCTGTCCCCCGCACCCCCCCTTTGCCAGGTTCCCTCGCTCTTCTGGGCCGGGCTGCCCCCCTCCGGGCTGGTGTGGTCCGAACCACGCTTGTCACACGTTTAACAACAGCTCGTGTTCAAAGGTTAGTCTGAGGCGCCGTCCACTCGCTCCCGGAACCCTGGCGTCCACTCCTGGCTCTAGAGAGAGGCCTGTGGCCAACGCGCTCAGGAATCAAGGCGAGTCGGGCCCATGGGGGCATCCTGCGCCTTCAGCAGGCAAAGTGCTCCCCCAGCCTCCGCAGAGGACCCCGCTCACGGCCCCACCGGGGCCACCTCTCCATCCCCAGCCCGGCAGCCACGCGAGCCATGCGGAGCCGAGGGACACGGACCCCCTCAGGGCGCCTGCTTAAGTCCAGCAGGGCCGCTTCCGGGCAGGCCCTGGGCAGCCCTCCGTCCCCCAGGCGTCCCTCTCCTGGCCCCGCAGGTCTGGTGGTGCAGCGCCAGCCTGGGGGCACCGGGCCTGCAGCTGGGCAGGGCTTTTGGGGACAGCACAGGCTTAAGCGGCCAGCAAGCTGGGGAGCGAGCTGGGGAGGGGTGCCGGCGCTCTAGGGCGCAGGGCTGGTGGGGTCCACGGTCAGAGGGGCGCTGGGCAGCGACCTCAGGTACTCCAGGTGCTTCCTGGCGTCCTCCCGGTTCTGGCGCACGTAGCACACTACGTAGGTGATGACCATGGCGAACCAGCCGAACATGGTGACCAGCATGGCCACGTCGGTGGTCCTGTGGAGGACGCTGCAGAAGCTGACGCCCGCGTCCAGGGCCTGGATCAGCGGCTTGCCCACGTACTCCTCCTGCACCGCGGTGTGGCAGGCGATCTCGTCCACCGAGTCCGGGTCCAGCCTCAGCTCCCACAGGGCCTCCTGCAGGGCACACTCGCAGTGCAGCGGGTTGTGGGACAGGCGGATCTTGGCACTCAGCTTGCCCAGGGCGTCCTTGGGGATCCGCCGGATGCGATTGTGGGACAGGTCCAGCAGCCGCAGCCCCCCGGCCAGGCCCGCGAAGGCGGCAGGGCCGATGGACTCGATGGCGTTCTGCGACAGGTCCAGCTCCCGCAGCTGGCCCAGGTGCTGGAAGGCGCCGTTGGGGATGCGGGCGATCCTGTTGGCATCCAGCTTCAGGAGCACGGCGTCGGCGGGGATGTCCCTGGGCACCTCCTGAAGGCCCCGGGAGCTGCAGTGGACGGCCACGGCCCCTGAGTGGTCGGGGCACTGGCAGCCCTGCGGGCAGGACGCGCCCAAAGGCAGACAGAAGAGGAGGAGGAGGCAGGACCCGCCGGGGGGGCCCGGGGGGCCCATCCTGCCCGCGCGGGGCGGGCTCGCTGCTCTGCTCAGGGGCGCGGCCGACCCTCCGCCCAGGGCCGGGCAGCCCGAGGGCCACCCGACTGGCCGCAGCTCCCTGCCGGTCGGGGACGCGGTGTTTCCTTTTGTTCTGGAAGAAACGAGGAGGCGCATCAGCACCGGCCACCGCGGTCCAGCCGGGAAGCCAGGCGCACTTGCACTTTTGGGGTGTCGTGGGCACATGAAAGCACCCGGCCGGGGTCCCCATACCTTATTCTGGGAGAGCCCCAAAGCCACCCCAAGGAGCCAGGGCGGCGCCCCGCAGCGCCCCGCGCACCCCCGGCCAGCGCGCGGGCAGCAGGGGGGGTGGGGGGCTGGTTGGGAGCTTCGCGGCCTCGACACCCAGCTTGGCGCCGCTCCGGGCCGGGCCCTGCAGGGGGGCGGGGGGGCGGGCGCGGAGGCCGGCGGCGGGGGAGGGGTGGGGGAGGGGGGTGTCGGGGGTCGGGGTCGGCCGGCGCGGGCGGAGGCGGGCGCTCCCGGCGGGGGGTCCTACCTGCGCGGCGCGCCCAGGCGGCTCTGCCAGCGGCTGGGACCGGCGCCGCCCCGGCCTCGGACACTCGCGCTCGGCCGGCAGCCGCGGGGCGGGGCTGCTGCGGGGGGGGGGGCAGCTGCGGGGGGGCTGCTGCGGGGGGGGCTGCCCCGGGCGCTGCTGCGGGGGCGGGGCTGCTGGGGGGCTGCCGGGGGGGGCTGCCGCGGGGGTGGGTCTGCTGCGGGGGGGCTACTGCGGGGGTCTGCTGCGGGGGGTTACTGGGGGGGATCTGCTGCGGGGGGGTCTGCTGCGGGGGCGGGGCTGCTGCGGGGGGGGCTGCTGCAGGGGGGCTACTGCGGGGGGGTTGCTGCGGGGGGGCTGCTGCGGGGGCGGGGCCGCTGCGGGGGGCCTGCCGTGGGGGGTCTGATGCGGGGGGGCTACTGCGGGGGGGGCTGCTGCGGGGGGCTGCTGCGGGCGGGGGTTGCTGCGGGGGGCTGCTGCAGAAGGGGCTGCCGCGGGGCAGGGCCTGGGCGGGGCCTGGGCGGCGTGGGCGGGCAGGGCCTGGGCGGGGCCTGGGCGGCGTGGGCGGGGCGGGTCCGGGGCGGGGCCTGGGCGTGGGCGGGGCGGGGCCTGGGCGGCGTGGGCGGGGCCGACTGTCAAGGGCCTGACAAGGGCCGGTGGGCGGCGCCTGCCCTCGGGAGCTGTGACGGACGGCAGCATCGCTGCGCCGGGAAGGACACGCAGGAAGCCCCGCCTTCACCTCGTGCACACACGTGCACCCGCACCTGGCCGCACTGGCCGCACCTGGCCGCACTGGCCGCACCTGGCCGCACTGGCCGCACCTGGCCGCACCTGCGCCTGCGGTCAGCGTGGCGCTGGCCCCCGGAAGCCCCCAGCAGGCCTGCGCGGTGGCTGTGGATTGGCTTGCGTTGCTGTCGCGTGTGTGGATGGGATCTTGGGTCTGTGTGTTTTCCTCCAGCTTCCTTCCCTCGGTCATCTCTGCTCTCCAGGGCCAGTCGTTGCTCCTCATCTCTCCTGAGCAGGGTCTGCCCAGTGGGTGCTCCAGACTGCAGATCCCCCACCTGCGCGAGGGCGTTTGGTGTGTGTCCGTGTGTGTGTGTGTGTGTGTGTGTGTGTGTGTCCGTCTTCGTCTGCACAAATGGTCTTATTTCCCTTGGGTGAATACCCAGCGGTGACATGTCTGGGTTACAGTGGTTGTAGGGTTTCACACTCCCCAGCAGTGCTTGCTGCACCTCCTCGCAGCACGTGGGGTGGCCAGTCTTTTCAGGCATTCTGGCAGGCGTGCTCTCATCGTGGTTTCATTTGTATGTCCCAGGTGGCAAAGGTGTTGAGCACCTTTTCTGTTTGTTTGCCACCATCTGTCTTCTTTGGGGGAATGTGTTGTTCAAATCTTTCCAGGTTGTTTTCATGCCACCTTGCAACTTCTTTGCACATACTTTTAGGATCATGCGTAAAGACTCTTCGCAGGAATTTTACAGGTCAGGTTTTGCATCTGGGTCTACTATCCATTTTAATTTTATCCAAGTTAAGTTTTGGTCAAAGTTCATTTTTTGTGTCTTTGGATATCCAATTTTCCAGGATTGTTTGTTAACAAACCTCTCCTTTCTTTACCGAGCCGCCTTTGTACCTCTGTTGAAAATCCGCAGTCCATGTGTATAGGTTTCCATGTTCAGCTGGATTACCTTCCCATTTTAAGGCCAATATCCCAAGCTGTCTACATTGTTGTAGCTTTATAGTGATCTGAAATCAGGTCATTTCCTAAATTTCCAAATTTTGTCTCTCATGAAGTTCTTTGGTCATCCCAGATGCTTTGTGTTTCCCCACGAATTTTAGAACCAATGTGTCAATTTCTACCCCCCCAAAAAAGCCAATGGGGATTTTGTTTCGAATGGCATTGAATTTTTAGATCATTTTGAAAAGCTAAACATATTAACATCCATGAACATGGTATACCTTCTCATCAATTCGTAGTTTTTCCCCATGTTTTATGATTTTCTGTTCATAGATCTTGCAATCTTTCTCAGATTTGTAGGTATACTTTATGTTATTGTAAATGGTATTTCTATTTCAGTTTCTGAATATGAGTGAGAGCAAATGGCCTTACTCTTCCTGACCCTGGGCGAGGCATTCAGTCTTCCAACATTAAGAACACTGTTGCCCCCAGGCATGTGTAGGGAGTGTGCTTCTATTACCTGTTTGCGGAGAGTCACTGTCAGCAAATGTTTTGTGCTGAATCTTTTTCAAATGTGGTAGATTATATCGCTACATTTTCAAGCATTAAATCACCTTATGTTCTTGGGAGAAACCCCACTTGGCCATGACGTATTTTCCTTCCAGTATGTTGTTAATTATTCGGTGGCTATACAACTGTTGAAGTTTTTCTTTTCCTTGCCTAAGTAATGGTCGCTTGAACTTCTCAAGGAATTGTCCATTTCATTCAAGTCACATTTATCAGCATAAAGCTGTTCGTAATCTCCCATTATTATTATGTCAATAGAGAGTGAAAAATGATCTTCCTTTCTCTTCCTGACATTGGTAGCTTGTGACTTGTCACTTTTACTCATCAGTCAGGATGGAAGGTTTTGGGTTTTTTTTTTCACTCATTCAAAATAATTTTTTTTAAATTTATCCATTTTATTGATATTCAAAGAACAGGTTTTTTGTTTCATTGATTTGTCTAGTGTTTTGCTTGCTCCTCCCCACCACCCACTCCACTCCCCACCCCCACCATCAATTTCCATTCTGATCTTTAGCGTACATTGATTTTAATTTCTCTTTTTGGTTTCCTAGGATAGAAGCTGTCCTCACTAATTAGGGACCACCAATCCTCTAATACAGATAAATTTCGAGGGCTATAAATTTCCCTCTGAGTCCTGCTGTTGCTGCACCCCAGAAATTCTACTGCTGTCTTTTCACGGTCATTAAGTTTGAAATACTTTCTGACTTCTTTTATGGCCTATGGTTTTAGAACAATATATTATTTAATTTCCAGTTATTTGGGGATTTTCCAAAGACCTTTATGAAAATTATTCCTTTAAATCCATTGTTGTCAGAGAACATACACCATATGTTCTGGATTTTTAGAAATTTATCAACTCATTTCATGACCCCAGATAGTCTGCATCATAGTTCTGTGAGTCTGTGTGTCATCCTGTGAATGTTCTATAAGTGCTGAAGTCACCTCTGCCACTGCCTGGCTCCAGTGCTCCACCTCATCACCAACATTCAGTTACTTGCACTGTTAGTTACCCAGAGAGGGTGTTGCGGAGCTGGCTGTTACTGTAGACTGTTCTGCCTCTCCATCTGTTTTTGTTTCATGCAATTTGATTCAGATGAGTGTCCCCTGGATTAGCCAGCTGCCTTTCCATTGTGAAGCAACCCTCTTATCAATCCCCAGAGCATTTGCCTTGAACTCTGTCTGACATTAATAGAGCCCCTCCAGCTCTCTTTTGATGAGATTAACATGAGATATCTTCTTCCATTCCTTTTAACTTCGTATGTCTTTATGCTTAGGATTTCCATCGCATCAGAGTATCTTTCTCTATAAATTTTGTAACACAGAGAATAAAAGAATGACTTCCCAGGGGAGAAACCCAGCAGAAACCACCTTAGCTGTGTAAGCTCAGTTAATATCACCAGCAATTAGCCAGATGGACATCATATAGCCCTGACATGCAGGACCAGGACAGTCATAACTTGCCAGAAGTGCATAATCTCGTTCTGGCCATGAGGACAAAGCTCACACACCCAAGCTGAAAGACATAAAGTGAACCATGAGCCCACTTCAAAAAGATGCCAAAAGAAAAGACTGGATTGAGTCTCTGTCCCAGTTTGGAGAAGATCAAGAACAACAGATCAAGAAAAGCTAACGGCAGGTGGGATCAGAGTAGCCCAAGGACCAGGTGGGAGCCCTGGTCAAACCTCAGGAGGTGAGACTGGGGCACAGCAAGGGGACTCCTGGCTCCGGTAACCCCCTGTGGCATGACGGCCTGTGGTCGGCCGCCTGTCCCCTCCTGCTCCCTCTTCGAAGGTCCCTCTGCTCAGTCCCTTTCCCATGTCTCCTGCTTCCTCGGGGCTGAGCTTGCTCGTGAGTCCATCTCCTCCCCTGGCTGACTGCCGGGTGACTCCACTGCAGTGTGGCTTCTCCCCGGTCTCAGACCCATGTGGTGTGGGAACCCTGCCCACCCCAGAGGGAGGCTCAGAAGCTCCCACATACGCATTAATCCCTCACCACAATATTATTTCTGCTTTAAATAGCAAATTTTCTTTTAAACAGACTAAAATAATATGAGCCGTGAAGCTGCTGGCATGAATTATACGCTAAACTGAAGACATGCCAAGACAGAACCTCCAAATTATAATTTTTAATATTTTAATGAAACAGATTAATGTGGTTAAATCTACATGTGGGAGTGAGACAGGCCAGGCACTCACAGCACATTCTGTTTACTGAACATTCCAGAAGAGGCCAGTGACGGGGATGGGGGCTGAGCATCATGTGTGCTGCACACTTACGTGTAAATACCCATACACACAGGTACACACACAAACAGGTTCACACAGGCACACACAGGCACACACAGGTACACACGCAGGAACACACAGAGCAGCCTCCATCTGTGCACTGCAGCATCCACATTCTGCCCTACTTTCCTTTTGCTTCTCGAGTCCCTGACTTCTGAGAGTTCCGTGGTCCCCGGGGGGCCGACACCCCGGCCTCTCATCGAGTGTGCAGATGTCTGGGGGTCGCGGTGTCGGTCGCTGTGGGCACCCGAGGCTGCCGTCGCCTCCTGGGCCCGTGCCGCCCCCCACTCGAGCGCGCCCAGGCCAGGTCTGCTCCGGCCCGCCTCGCCCCGGGCCACTGACTCCGGGGTCAGCCGGCCGCCGCCTGTGCTTTGGATGACACGGAACCTGAGAGAAAACCAGAGACGCGTGCCGCCTCTCCCCCAGCACGAGCTCCGCCGCCGCGTCTCACTGCCCCGCCGCTCTGTCCACACCGCCCGCCCTCGCCCCCGGCCTCCCTGCTTCCTCGCACTCAGGCCTCGCCGGCTCAGGGCTTCCCCGCGGCCCTGGAGCGGCCCCAGCCCCCCAGCCCCACTCGCCCATCCCTGCCGCGGCCTGAGAACCGCCCGCCCGCCCCCACCCCGCAGTCAGGCCTAGGCTCTGGCCACGCGTCCCTCCCGGCGTGGGCAGCAGTGGCCGGTCCGGCCCCACTCGGGGGCGTGTCCCCGGCTCCTCTGCTTGGTGTGCACGTGCCTGCGCATGTCCCTGAGTCGGCATGTCTGTGTCTGTGTGCACGTCTGTGTGCGCCTGTCTGCCGTACATGTGCGTGTGTGCACACGTGTACCTGTCTCTGGGCGGACCTGTGTGGGTGTCTGTGTGCGTGTGCACGTGTGTCTGAGGGCTTCGTGTCGTGTCCCTCCCCAAGGGCCCGCCCGGGAGCCCCACCTCCTGCGGGACTGTCTGGAGAGGGCCAGGAGGACATGGGGGTAGATGAGGTGCCAGGAGGCCCGGTGGGGCAGGACCAGTGTCCTCAAACAGGAGAACGAGGGCATCCGGCTCCCCTGGGGCAGGCCAGTGAGCACAAGAGTCTGCAAGCAGGAGGGGGGCCCCCGAGACAGCCTGCCTGTCCAGCCACGGCTGTGGACAGGTCACCACACGGTGAGGAGTCTGGCCCGGCCCGGGGGCAGTCACAGCCACTCAAGCAGGCCACAGGAGCTCAGCCTGCCCGGGGCCCATCACCGAGGCTCTCCTGGGAAGGACGGCCAGTGACACGCCGCTGTGTCCTGCCCACTCTGAGGGGCCTTTATTTGGCACTGCCCGAGTGTTCGTCAGGCTGTGTCCGGGACCCTAGAAGGACTGCCCAGGCCCGGCGGCCCAGCAGCCGTGGGTAGGGCGAGTCCTCAGGGGCCCAGAAAGCAAAGGAGCGGGGGCGGGTGTCAGGGGGAGACCATGGGTTTGGACCTGAGGGCCTGCAGGCAAGCGCGGGGGACGCCACCCACAGGGACGCTGGGGCCATGGGCAGCTTGGTGGGGCCTGGAGAGGGCAGGTGCTCGGACACAGCCCCCAACCCCGCATGCTGGTAACCGCTCGGGAGCACCGGGCTGTGGGGAGTGGGCTGAAAGTCAGGGACTGGCGGTCCTCAGGGCTCCTGATGCTGACCGCTTGTGAGTCTGACACTAGACCAGGTGCCCCCAAGGTCCACGCCCACCACCCGCTCTGCCCAGGGCTCACAGGCAGGGGCCCCTGGGACAAGCACAGGCAGGGACCCCACATCTTGGGGATGCAGCACTGGCCTCCTGCCCACTGAGGGGTGGAGATTCAGCACCCCACGATGCCCCCAGCCAGGCACAGTCTGTGGGGGCACTCTGGAGGGGCTGGGCCCAAGAGGAGGCATGGGGACCCAATTCTCCAGGAAGCACATCCCTGAGCTGCACGTGCTGGTCACAGTGGCATGGACTGGGGGTGTGGACACCAGGCCAATGACCCAGCCCCTTGACTGGCCTCCACCAGCCTGGAAGGCAGTGAAGACTGGTGGGGCCAGTGTCCATCCCTGCCCTGAAGCGTGCCCAAGACCAAGCCAGTACCCGCCCACCCCCCAGGCAAATCCCGCAGGCCCTGAGCTGGCTGAGGGGTGTCTGGTCCCAAACCACGCCAAGGGGCCAGGCCCAGGCCACTGGGTGTGTAGCTGTTCAAGGCCCCCGCTCTGGCCGTCCCGTCAGTAGTGAGCCTGGAGCAGGGCGGCGGCCTTCTGCAGGAGGGCACTGTGGCCGGCGTACAGCGGGAAGCGCCCGTCCACCACCTGCCACTTGAGGGATGTCGCTGCGTCCTCGCGCTGCAGGTGCTGTGGAGGGAGGAGCACCTGAGCGCCCGCCCGGCCCTGCCGGACACCCGAACCTCGGGCTGCGGGACTGGGGATGGTGCTGGGGCCCCTCTGGGCCTGGCCAGCGGTCTGGGCCAGCTGCTCGGGTCACCTCCCGCGGACGGGGCAAGACACAGGAGCAGGAAAGAGCCGAAAGCACCTTCAAAGCCCGGGATGTGAGCGGGGGGCCTGCCGGCTCTCAGGGGAGCGTGGGGCATGGCTCTGGGTCAGGGAGGTGCAGGAGACAGAACCCCCACAGGGCGCTGGGCCGACCCTCCCCACCAGTCCCCAGGTGCCGTCCACTCCGTTCACCCAGAGGGGGCCCTGGCGACCCCTGCCCTCTGGTGCAAGTCTCTGACCCAGGAAGCCTCAGGAGCCCCCGTCAGCTCTGGCCCCAGCCGGAAATGGGTCGGGCCCCGGGGCTCCCTCTCCCGGGCGCCTGACAGGCACGTACAGCACTCAGCGCTCGCAGGGTCGCGTCGCTCTCGTCTGGGAAGTGGATGCTCACGGCCACCGTCTCCAGCCAGGCGTTGTCCGTGTTCCGAGGGTCATCCACGTACCCTTCGTACACCTGGGGACAGCGCAGGGTGAGCCGGCTCTCCGGGGGCCCCTGGGCGCCGCCCCAGCTTTGCTCCGGGGGAAGGCCCTCACGTCTCCCTGCACCGTCCCGCCCTGGGGCCCTCTGAGCGTGGCCATCCAGCAAGCCCGAGCCCCGGGCCCCGGGCCGGCCTCTCCTGCCCATCCGGCCGCGCTCCGTGGCCTCACTACCGCCTCCCGGCCTGGCATCTGGGAAACGGAGAGCAGAGCCTGGTGGGTCTTGGAAGGGCTGGACCGCTGAGGCCCGGCCAGAGGCAGATGCCAGAGGTGCCCAGAGCAGCCCGGTGACAAAGACCCAGGGGGGCCCATGGGCCAGGGAGGAGCTGTGTCGGCTCAGGGATGGAAAGTTCTGGAACTAGACGGGGTGGTGCTCGCAGCCCGTGAAAGCGCCACGGCCACGAACTGCTCTGCAAAGCGGTTCGTTTCATGTTTGCCTTTCACCCCCGTAAGCAACAACTTCACAAAGCAAGGAAAGTCGAGGCGTGTGCCCCCCGGGGCCGGCACCAGGGACACGGCCACTGCCTTCTCCCTGGACTCATCCGGACACGGACACGGGCCGCATGACCTGGTCACACCCGCTGCTCGCATGAGCCTGCCACGGCGCCACGCAGCCGCGGGAGGGAGCAGGCAGGGCGCCCTGGCTGCAAGGGGGAGCCCCACCCCACGGGGAGTTAGAGCACTGCACTCACTCCCACGGTCCCCAGCGCCGAGCCCACCCCAGCAGACCCCAGCACACCCGGCAAACCCTAGCACACCCAGCACACGGGGGCTCAGGCCGCGGGAGAGGCAGAGAGCAAGGGGCCGCCCACCTTGGTGCCCTGCGCCAGCAGGGTCTCGAAGGTCGTCCAGAACTCACTCGGGAGGACCTGCTTCAGCTTCCGGGGCAGCGTCTCCCCTGGCTCCCGGGAGCCCTGAGCAGAGGGAGGCAGACAGAGTGGCCCTCTGGGGACCCATCTCTGCTGGCCACTGGCCAGGCCCAGGCAGCCAGCCACCCCCGGGACCCGCAGGCGCAGAGTCCAGCAGCCCGGCTGCCTCGCCAGAAGGGCACGTTCCAGAGCCAGTGCCCACATCAGGCAGAGCTGGGCGCGTGCGAGCTGAGGCCAGCCTGAGCGCAGGCCGCGGGCCCCCTCGGCTCGGTCAGGGAGCCAGCAGCACACACGCCACCCGCCGCCGGGCTGTGATCTGCGCCTGGTCACGTCCTCTGTCCCTGTCTCTTGCTCAGGCCCTGGCTCCGGTCACACCTGTGGCCACCTGCCCCAGGACACACACCCGGCGCCAGGGTCGCCACCCCTGGCCATCCATGGGACCCTGTTTGCTGTCCCGGCACTCCCCCCATCTGCCCGTGGTCCCCCGCCCCATGCCAGCTGCGACAGCAGCGCCCGGGTACTCATCCGGCACCCCAGTGGCCGGCCATGGCTGGCAGGGATCCGCTTGAAGACCCCTGTGTTGGGCGCCACGTCAGGCTGTACCAGTGTCTTCCATGGGGAGACCCAAGTACCCAGGGAGGCGGCCGCACCCCACACCCTCAGCAGGAGCGGCAGGTTACGGCTGCCCCGGGCCTCAGAGCCTGGGCCGAGGAGCCGCACAGCCGCGCAGCCATGGGAGGGCAGCCACTGGCCCCAGAGGCCCTCGCTGAGCTGGATACACAGGCCTAGAGAAGATCCCTGACGGTGCGTCCCAGACTCGGCTCACCAAGGCCGGGCTCACCACGGCCCCCCCAGACACGAGGTGGGCGCAGAGGGCGGCTGACCGGGAGCTACACCTCAGCAGTCTGGCTCCTCAGACCAGAAAATCCGGCACCTTCCACACTCCAGTTCTGTGTGTGCCCACACGGCCTCTGGGGCCCCCAGAGGCCTGCGCCCTGCAACCATCCGCCCGAGCCGAGGGGCAGGGCGGGCAACGCCCGTCCTTTGGGCCTGAGGCCCCGGCGAGGGTAGGGGTGCCCCGGCGACGCTCGCTGCACAGGAGCTGCACAGCCCCTGAGCGTGGGCCGGGACGCCCGAGGTTTGTGGTCAGTTCCAGCGCGTCGGGACCTCGGTCCGCAGCAGCCACCTGAGGCGGGAGCTGCCCTCTGGCAGGGAAGGTCCTGGCCTCCATCCTGCGCATCCGGGAGGGCAGAGAGCCCAGGCCGACGGCGGGCGGGGGCCAGGCAGCAGGTGGTGGGGGGCGGCCCGGACCAGAGAGGGACCAGAGCGGGCTTACCCCGGGCAGGGCACAGAGCTCCCAGTCCACGCGCGGCATCACCAGCACCTCCAGCACCATCCTGCCGTTCTTCCTGCAGATGGCACCGTCCTGGCTCCGCTGCCAGCTGCCAACAGGGTGGACCCCTTCCTGAGACCCTGCCCGGGAAAAGCCTCTCCACCGGCAGAGGGGCCACCCCCGTGACGTCAGGGTGCCCCCCTCCTGTGACACGGGGGAGCCCCCGCTGGAGCTGGCTGGGCTGGGGCTGTCGGATGCCCCCTCCTCCGCGAGCCAAAGGCAGCACGGGTGGCGGCGGGCCCAGGACAACGGGTCACATGGCCACGCGTGTGCGTGACCCCCGCTCGCAGCCCTGGCGTGCAGCCCGTCGCCTGGGGGTCTGCGCGACGCTTGCACACGGTGCATCTCCTAGAACGTGCCTGTCGGCAGGGACGCAGCTGTGTTTCGCTCGTCTCTGGCGGGTGCGCCCCGCCCTTGTTCCTCCTCCAGGCTCACGCCACGGGGGACCTGCTGGGCAGCCCCAGGGCAGAGGGGGCAGCCTGGGCTTGTCCAAGGGACAAGCATGTTTCTGCCTGTGTCCTGGGGTGCACCCACGTGTACCAGACCCTGCCCTGAGGCTGCCCCAGCACCAAGTTCAAGCTGTGTGCTCGAGCCTGCGGGGCTGGGCCGGGGGCTGTCGAGGACGCAGGGTGCTGTGGGCCGGAGGCAGCGTGCTCACCGGGTGATCACGGGCTGCAGCGTGTGGTTGGGTCCAAAGCAGCGCAGGCTTCCGCGTCCTTGCAGCCCCGTGCGGCCCTTGGGGTTCCTGCAGGCAGGAGGGGTCTGCTCATCTGCTGCCCGAGAGCCAGAGGGGCCGGGGGGCACTGAGTGGTCAGTGGGCAGCATGCCCACCCCTGCACCTGCCCTGGCCCAGGGTCCCCAGAGCCCAGGCAACTGGCCTCCACAGGAAGTGGGGGAGACTCAGATGACCCCCAACACCCATCGAGTCAGAGGCTGAATCCTCATCACTGACCAAGACCTGCTCCCAGCAAATCTTTGGGGGCCTCCTCAGGGTGGGGCGGGAGCGTCAGGTTACCTTGGGGTTGGCTAAAAAGGGGTCTCCTTGGGAGCAAAATGCTGCCCACTGCGGACAGCTAGAAGTCAGGGGGCCCCACCTGCCGGCCGAAGCCGTTCACACCCACCACACCTGAAGGTCCCGCGCCTCAGCCGGCAAGGGGGCAGCGCCGGGCAGCCCAGGACCCAGAGGCCCGCCGGCTGTAGCCACAGACAAGAGGGCACCGCTCTGGGGCACCGTCCCCAGAGGACAGACGCTGACCCCACCGTCCCCTAAAGTGCCCCAAACCCTGAGGAATAAAATAAGAAAACGAGCACGGAGCCCTCCAGGTCTGGGTGACGACCAGGGGCTCAGCACCGCAGGGCCCGGGGGGTGTGCTGCCGTGTCCAGGCCCAGGCGTGAGGGGCTGCGCAGACTGTCCAGGCGCCCCCTCATACCCCCAGCTTGTGGGGCGGTGCAGCTGCGTGGGGGGAGGGAATCTCAGCCGCAAGCCACGCCCAGGGTTGAAATTCCACCAATCACCTCTTGGCACACGTCCCACCAATCAGAACTGCGCTACTGAAGCCCTCATTTGCATAGAGCTGACAAGCCCCGCCCCCTGCCCATGGACCCTGGGGGGGGGGCAGCCTGGCCCTCCGCGCCCTGGGCCTGCCCGTGCTGGGAGCCGCCTCCAGGCTGTCGAGTCAGAGGCGCCCCGGGAGAGAGAGGAGCCGGCTGCGGCCAGGCCGAGGGGCAGGGGCCAGGCCCCGGGGTGTGCCGGGGCAGCACTCACAGCGGGCGCCCGTCCTGCGCCTCGGAGGCTCCTGGGCGGGCCACGGGGCGTCCACAATGTCGCAGCTGATCCCGGACAGAGGTTCCCGGGCGCCGCGGCCAGGCGGCAGGACGCAGCCCAGGAGAGAACAGGGACAGTGACCCGCCGAGCCCCAGCTGGCCCGGGCCGGCCCTCACGGGCTGTGGGCCGAGGGGGGGCCCCCCCCGCGCCTCTCCCCAGGCCCCTTGGGAGCACAGGCCCTGCCGGCAGGGGCAGACCCTTGCCCGAGGAGTTCCCGGGGTCGCTCTGGGGCCTCCCACCCAGACACCCCCTCCCCCCGGCTGTGAGGAAGCCCAGGGCCGCAGGGGCACGCACCTTCCCGAGGGGTCCACCGCGTCCTCCCTCTCGCCCGAGTAGTCACGCGGGTTGTAGATGGGGAACTCTGTCTGCGGGAGAGGTGGTTCCCCTCAGCCCTGCCCAGTGACTGCTCGGGCACCCACAGCCGAGGCACCCAAGATGCCCCCAGAGCCCGTGTGGGAGGGCGCCAGGCGGACCAGAGCTGGCCACACCCAGGGAACTGCCGGGGGGCTGGCGACAGACTGGAGGTCTAGGGGTCTCCCCAAGACGGGGCAGGGGCGTCAGCTGGACTCTGGAGGAGAGGAGTCCCACTGGCAGGGACTGAGAAGGCAATAGACCCACACCCTGGAATGTTCTGGAAGGGCCAGGAAACTGCGGGGGTGGAAGGCATCCAACACCGCTATCCACTCTCCCGCCCCCACCTGCCTCACCTCTGCAGTGCTGTCACCTGCGTGGCATCAGACGGGCCAGGACCCCGCCCCGGCCCAGAACGTGGGCCCTGCCTGGGGCAGTGCGCGGGCAGCACTCACCTCCCAAGGCACCTTCTCGTTGGGCACGGGGAAGCGCTCGATGCGCGAGCTGGGGTAGCGGAGGTCCCGGGCGTACACGTGGTGGGTGTCATCCGGGTCCCCCGCCGTCAGCCTGCCTTCCAGCTCAGGGTCCTTCTCTTCCTCAGCTTCCTGGGGTGCTGGAAACAGCCGTGTGGAGCCACGTGCAGAGCCAGAGCAGGCTCTGGGACTGGACCCCAGGGCGGGAATGTCCCCCATGGTCCTCTGCCCCAAAGTGGGCTGCCTCCCCTCCCGACCAGCTCCAACCCCAGCACTGAGCGGAACCCTGGCCCTGGCCCAGATACTGGCAGGACAAAGACTGGGTGGTGCTGCCTCCTGCAACTCTGGCTGTTGCCAGCCCACGGGCCCCACAGGCCTGACAGTGACCCCCAGAGCCCCCCCGGGCCCGATTCCGGCTGGCTAAGTACAGGGGACAGACTTGTGTTCTCTCGCCCACTTGACATGGCTTGGACTCCGAGCTGCCCCCTGGCAGCACGATGCCCAAGAGGACCAGGTCCATGGGCCAGGACTCCCCCTTGGAAGGTCCAGTCTGGTCAAGCCGGGCTCGTGCCCACAGCCCACCTCTAGGCACAGCCAGACCCCTGCCTGGAAGCTGCCCTCTCTCGCTCCCCCAGGAGCAAAGCAGGCTGGAGGAATGCAGTGGCTGGCACAGCCGCCCACTCACCTAGGTGGGGGGCGCGCTCCCTGCTCAAGCTGGCTTCCCTCCGGGTACTGGCCACGCAGTGCAGCACTCTGGCCACCTGGAAGGCACGCATGTCCCCAAGGGGACTGTCAGCACCGGCCCCTGCATTCCTGTTGCTCAGCCACCTGCTCCCCGGGCCGCCGGCCAATGGCCAGGGCGCTGGGGGGCTCATCCTGCTTCCCAGGGTCAAGGCTGCTGACGGCCAGCATCACTAGGGGGAGACAGTGACCTCTGAGGCTGGACACCTGAGCCCATGGAAACAGCAAGGGCCCTGGAGAGACAAATCCGAGTCCAAGGAGAGCGTGAGGCCTCACACCTCACCCCGCCAGGTGCCCTGTGGTCCTTAGGCCTCCCGGAAGCCAAACGGCCTCAGCACAGGGCACAGGGGACAGCTGTGACTAACGGGCCGGGAGAAGGCAGCTTGGAGCAGCTGCGCCCATTCAGGGGAAGGCGCCAAGGCCAGGAGAGAAGGTGACCAGCAGATCCCAAGCTGCAGTTGCCCCAGCCAGGGGCCAGCTGACGGTGGCCACCCCAGTGCAAGGGTCACACCCCCCCCCCCAAGCACGGCGCAGCTGGAGGAGGCCACACTCTTGACAGCCACGGAGAGCCTGGGCTAGAGGGGACCCCGGCGCAGAGGCCGGGGACACCGGAGCAGAGCTCCCTGCTCCTCTCAGCAAGAGGGGCGCAGGCAGCCAGAGGGCCTGCAGGCTCCAGTCCAGCTCCCTCCAGAGCGCCAGCAGCCGCCGCCCATGGACTCGTGCGCCTGTGCCCAGGGGCTGGGGCTCCTGAGGGTGAAATGCGCGCTCACCCTCCGGTTCCAGACACCAGTCCTAGGCCGGGTCGGGGGAGTTGTGCAAGAAATGCAGGCTAGGCTGGTGCCTGCACAGGTGCCCAGTGCACGGGTGGGGACGCATGGCCGGGTGGCCGGGCGGGTGGGGGACAGCCACACTCATGCCCATCACACCCCTCTGTAGCGCTCCCGCAACCGAGCCCAGCCGGCCTCCGTGAAGA
This sequence comes from Talpa occidentalis, assembly GCF_014898055.3. Classification (NCBI taxonomy): domain Eukaryota; kingdom Metazoa; phylum Chordata; class Mammalia; order Eulipotyphla; family Talpidae; genus Talpa; species Talpa occidentalis. The sequence continues at coordinate 798,165 of NW_023604295.1, forward strand.
CTCGGGTCCAGGCCCTCGGAGCTGCCCGCCTCGGCCTAAGGGCGCGGAGCCAGCAGCTGCTGATGGCAGGCCCAGGGCTGTGGTGGCCGGGCCCTGAGATCCTGCCCCCCAGAAGGGCCTGGGCCCACCTGCTCCTCCAAGGAGGCCAGTCTCTGCTCCAGGGAGCCCAACTGCTTTAGACAGTCCATCTCCAGCAGGTCCACCACGGCGTCCACCCTGAGAGAGGGCACAGCTGAGCCCGGCCAGGCCCATCACAGGGGGTGACCGGCACCCGGAAAGCAGCAGGGCAGGAGGCCGGTGGGGAAGCTGGGCTGAGCGCGCCAGGCCCGCGCACAGCTCACCGCTCCTCCAGCAGCCGCCCACAGGCTCCCACCTGCCCGTGACCCGCCCCTCCGCCCACTGGGCTGCCTCCCTGGGGCCATCGGGCGGCGGAACTGCAGGACCACGCGCAGGCGTCCCCCCCAGGTGAGCCGGCACCGGGCCGCCCTCAGGTGGGCACGCGCTGGTGCCTGCACTGCAGCAAGGGAGCCCCGGGCGCCCAGGGGCCCCGCCTTGGCGCATACTTATGGCTCATGTCTTGGATCTTTTGCTCCGACCCCTGCTGCTGCTGCTGCTGCAGGTAGTGGTCCTTCTCGCACGCCTCCCAATCCAGAAGCTCGGCCTCCTCGTCCTCCTCGGCCTTCTTGGCTTCCTCGGCCTTCACGGCCTCCTCGTCCTTCTCCAGCGCGGTATCTGGGGGTGGGGGGCAGAGGCACCTGAACCCGAGGCGGCCGCAGGGCCCCGACCCACGCGCAGGCCTGGCCAGGAGGCGTCTGGGCCCCGGGCGGAGCCGCCCGCCTGCCGTGGGAACTGGGGTTTCAGGCCCAAGCGGCATCCGTGCCCGCCGACCTTCCAGGATGTCGGGGGTCGCCCTCGAGCCGCGGGCCCCCTGCACCCGGGGAAGGCCAGCGCGGGCCGGCGGGGCGGCTTACTGAGCGGCTGGTACCCCCTGCAAGGGGTCCTCTGGACAATCCACTGGCCAACGAGGCACAGGTGGCTGAGCAGGATGAGGGGCGGAGGCAAGAGGGGCCTCCTGCGGTACTCCTCTATCAGGCTGTGGCGCTGGAACTTCCAGAACTGGTCCGTGTTGTCCTGCACCTGCTGGAAGGTGTAGCTGGGGGACAAGAGGCACCACCGTTAAGACAGCGCCCCGCGGGCCCCGGCCGGTGGGGGGCCGCAGCGAGCGCAGGTGCGGAGACGCGGCCGAGCTGGCCCCCCAGACAGGAGGGGAGACACCCTCAGTGGAGGCCCAACGGCCCGCGGCCCGCCAGACAGGGGCGCTCCCGGCAGTGTCCTGGCGCCGCACGCCCAGGTTTACAGGCCGGCTCCCGCCGCAGCCCCGGCGGCCCCTCGGGTGGGGTCTGAGACGAGGGGCTGCAGCTGCCCTGCCGGCCCCTGTGGCCCGGCCCTGGGTCCAGCAGCGTCAGGAACGGTCGCCCGCAGGGGACAGCGCGGCGGCTCCGCTGATGCCAGGGCAGAGGGGGCTGTCCCCGGGCGGAGGGGGCGGCGGGGCCGGCAGGTCACGCTGGAGGGTGCCCGCCGCTGTGGCGCCTTCCGCGGTGAGAACCGCACGGGCCTCCCCACGGCGGCCCCCGGCGCCCGCCCGCCCACAGGGACGCGTCCGCCAGCCTCGCCTGGGCAGCGGCTCCCTGACCGCACAGGGACGCGCCCGCAGGAGCCTCCGCCCCAGGACCTGACTCCTTCCCACACACCACCTGCTAACAGCGGCCCCTCTGCCGGCCGGGAGCCCCGGCGCCGGAGAGCCGCTCCCTGCAGTGTGCGAGCCCCGGGCCCCTCCAGCAGAGCCAGCGCCCCCACGGCCCGACCCCGGGGTGGGGGAGAGCAGGACGCGGGGGAGCCCAGCCCTCGGCTCCCCAAGACACGGCACCAGGCACGCCCTGGACAGACGCGGCAGCCGTGACCCGCAGAGGGGGACGCAGGTGCCAGCCGGACAGACCCGCCCGCGTCCCGGGCCTGCTGGGCGGCGCCCCGTGGCCTCCCGGGAAGGGGGCGCCGGTGCCACTCACTTGAACATGGCGATGAGGAGGTTGAGCAGCAGGATGTTGGTGAAGAGCAGGTAGACGCAGAGCAGGGTGACCGTCAGCCACTCGGGGAACGCGGGCTCCTGCCGGGCAGCATCGCTCTCGGGGCACTTGGGCTTGTAGGGGTCCGTGCCGTTGGGGCTGCAGTGGTCCAGGCTGAAGTTCACTCCTGGCACGAGGGCGCCCCAACAAATCACCAGGCGCCCCGAGCCGGGGGCCCCAGAGAAGGCCCGAGAGAGACACCCGTCCTGCCCAGCACCCTCCGCCAAGGGCGGCTCCGTTCCAGCCCCACGCTGCGGCCCGCCCGCCTCAGCTTCCCCGCCAGGCCCCGCCGGGCCCCGCGACGCTGCTCCAGGGGGACGGTGGGCGCCACGACAGCTGAGACGCGCCCCGGCCCTGCGCAGCTCAGGCGGGGAAGAGGCTTCAGAAAGAGAAGCAGCGCTTTGGCGAGGCAGGGGGTCGCCCACGGTGAGCGGTGGCCACACCGGACGCCCGCAGCTCACCGACGCGCCCCAGCGCGCACCCCGCGCCCCGGGCCTGTGCATTAGCGCCAAGGACACTCGCCAGGCTGCAGCGGCGGCGAACTCTGGGCCGCGTCGGGGCGCGCGTGCTTCTCTAGACTTGGATTTTTTCAATTTTTCCACAGCGAGCGCGCGCTAACCAGCGGCTCCGAAACACGCGCCCCCGCTCCGCGCCGGGAAGAGCAAATCAAAGCCGCAGGGGAGGCCGCCGCACACCCGGAGAGAGGCTGTCTCCGCAGGCGAGAGACAACGCGGTGAGGGAGCGGGAGAGGGCACCCCTGGGCTCGGCGCGGGCACGCGCATCCACGCGGCCTCTGTGCGGGGCGGGGCGGGGCTCCCTCATGATGGGGCTCGGCTAGCCCGAGTCTGGTGTTCATCCGGAGGCTGCGGAAACGCTGACTCTCGGCCTCTGCCTGGCACACTCGCTGAGGCACAGCTGCGGGGAAGCTGCGTCCCCTGAGGCGTGACCAGGCAGGAGGCCCATCGTGCCGCGGAGCACTACTCAGCTGAGAAAAAGGTGGGTCCTGCCGTCTACTGGCTGGACGTGAGGTGACGAGGCTCAGGGAAGTGAGTCAGAGACAGACGACGCCGGTGGGTTCGCCGCTGCGCGGAGGGTGAAGTGAAGCCAGTGCACGCACGGCCCAGAGAGGAAGGCGGCTGGCAGGAGGGGGCTCGGCCGGAGGGCGGCGGGTGGAAGCGACTCGGAGACAATCACCACGCACACAAGCCGCGCAGTCCGGGTGCGGGTCGAGTGCACCCCAAACACCGGACGTCGCCACCCAACGTGGCTTCGATCAAACGCGTTTTTAAAGAAGCACTCACCGCCCGAAGACCCTCCCGCTTGGGGTGACCTTTATCAGGGAGGTGCTGTCAGCCAACCCCCCTTCCGGCCGACACCCCTGACTCCGGAAGCTCCCCCTACAGTGTGAGGCGGCGGGAGACCCCCCCACCGGAGGCGGCAGGAGCTGAATGGCCCCCCCCCACCCCCGCAGCTGTCAGGCAGCCGTTACCGTCGATGTAGTCGGGGATCTGCCCAAAGATGGCGAGGTAGGACTGGTAGATGGCCCCCCGGAAGATCCAGTCCACCCGACGCTCGTTGTGGATGAGGATGGCCTGGTTGGCCACCCCGAAGGACACGACCCACACAGCCAGCAGTAAGAGGAAGAAGAAGACGTCCTTCGTCTGCAGGGACAGGGCAGCAGCTGTCTCGGGGCCTCCCCGCCCAGCCCGCGCCCCTGCTGTGGAGGGAGACCCCGACACCCACACCAGGGAACCCCGGAGCTCGAGGCGGGTAGCTGTGATCGCCTCACAACCTAAGGGGTGCTGGACACCCCGGAGATGTGGCCGGGGTCGGCCATGACCGCCACCCAAGGAGAGGGACACCAGGAGCTGTAACAGGGATGAGGAATGAGAGGTGGAGATCAGGGAAGGCTGCCTGGAGGAGGTGACATACAGGCAAAGACCCAGATGGCTTTGCCAGCGCTGGGAGTCGGGGTGGGGCAGGGACCTGGACACGGACTGCGGCATCCGGGAGGGACTCGCTCGCAGCCGGCACCCAGCTCGTTCTCTCACCATCTGCTTCAACATGATGATCTTGGGCCCGAGAGTCTTGCTGACGGTAAAAATGTGCATGAACCGGAGGCAAAACATGATGAAGTCCAGGGAGAGGATGACGCGGCCGGGGTACAGCCTCCCCGGGGTGAGCCTGCCGGGCAGAGGGGGTTGCTCAGGCTGCCCCTGCTGCCGCGTCCCACCCAGGGGGACCCCGAGGCAGAGCTGCGGCAGCCCCTGGGCCCTGTCGTAACAGCCGAGCGCTGCGGCCCTCCAGGAGCGCTCTCCGCAGGCCAGAGCCCAGCCCCGCAGGCCCGCAGTGCCAGGAGGGGGGCCAGCGCCTCTCGCTCGGAGAACAAGGGGTTCCTGGCAGAGCAGACACAAGGCCGGCCCCAGGGCAGGAGGGACGGGAGCTGGGGGAGCCCCTCCTCGCTCCTCGGGTCCAGGACAGACGGTCTCGGCCAGCGTGTGCCCGCCCAAAGGACGGGCGCGTTTCAGAGGTGCTGGGGCTCACGGGCACAGCCAGCTGTCCCCGCCACCCGGCCTCTGGGGACGGGAGGGCGTCCCCGTGGAGTGGCGGCCCGGCGCCCACCTGCAGACCAGCCCCGCCATGAACAGCACAATGGCAGCGACGTCCAGCTGGTTCCAGGAGTCGCTGAAGTACCGGCGCGCCATCCTCGCCGGCCCGCTCCAGTGGGGGTTGCAGAGGAGCTGCGAGAAGCGCCTGTCTGTGGCCAGCACGAAGGTGGGACCTCCCAGTGGCCCGGGGTCCCCCAGCCCTGCCCAGCCCCTGCCTGTTGGAACTGTTGGTCCCAGGGGAGCCCAGCTGTTCCCACGGGAGCCCCAAGAGGAGGCGGGAGGTACCGGTGGCTGCGGAGCACCAGCTGGCCCGCCCGCACACCCCTGCAGGTACCGGCCCCTGCCCACCCCGCGCACAGGCAGAGCCATGAGCTGGCAGCCTTGGCACGGGGGCCGCCCCCTTGTTGGGGGTCTGGCTGCTGCAGGCCCTGAAGGGAGGGGAGACAGGGGCCGGGCAGCCAGGGGGACAACCCTGCTCCCAGCAGCAACCCCTGTGGGCCCTGAACCCCAAGTCCAGCCCCAAAGGGTCACATTTGCCACAAGGGGGTGCAGCAAGGACACACCGTGAGATTAACTGAGCCCTGAACCCTGGGAGGGACCCACCCCCAACAAGTCTCTGATCTCCTGGGCCTGGGGGGCTCAGCGGTCTGGAGGGATTCGGGGGGGCCTGGGCTCCAGGGTGGTGGAGAGGCCCGCCAGACGCGGACCGGCCCCAGCAATACCCCTGCGCCCCACGGCCCGCGCCCCTGAGCAGGGGAGGGGAGATGGCGCTGGTGGGCACCCCCGGAGGCGCTCCAACCCAGGGGACCCCCACACAGGGCACTGCCCGTGAGGGGAGTAGGGGACCCAGACAGGTTTCCAGGAAAACGTGCTGCCCGCGGGGCAGGGGAGGGGCAGAGCAGTGGGGTGACCTCCCCGGGATCCCGCCCCCCACCCCCGGGGCGGGGAGGGCCGGCACCTGCCGCAGCTCCTCGCACGCCAGCGAGACGATCCACACGTAGACGATGATCTCGCAGCACGAGGGCAGGCGCTGGAAGTCCGCCATCAGCACGTAGGCGAAGAGGCCGAGGAAGGCGCAGTAGGACAGCACGTTCAGGCAGAAGACCCCCACCGGCGCCGCCAAGAAGGCGCACAGGCGCCGCAGGCCACGCGCAGGCCTCGACCTCGGCTCCCTGCGGGACACACCTGCCGTGAGGGGCCATGCCGCCCTGCCCTGCCCCGCCCCGACGCCCCGACTACCCCAGGGGCCTCCCAGACGATGGGCCTCTGCGCAGCGGCCCCCACGCTGCCTCGGGGAGGGGCATCCAGGTGGCCCCTCGAATTGGGGCACAAAAGAGGCTTTTGGTACCGGTTTCCCTAGACTGCGATGAGACACCACTGCAGGTGGGGGAGGAGGGCAGGTGAGTGTGATGGCAGGTGAGTGTGAGGGCAGGTGGGGAGGGCAGGTGAGTGTGAAGGCAGGTGAGTGTGAGGGCAGGTGAGTGTGAGGGCAGGTGAGTGTAGGGCAGGTGGGGAGGGCAGGTGAGTGTGAGGGCAGGTGAGTGTGAGGGCAGGTGGGGAGGGCAGGTGAGTGTGAGGGCAGGTGGGGAGGGCAGGTGAGTGTGAGGGCAGGTGAGTGTGAAGGCAGGTGAGTGTGAGGGCAGGTGGGGAGGGCAGGTGAGTGTGAGGGCAGGTTGGGAGTGCTGGTGGGGAGACAGGCAGGGGAAGGCAGGTGGGCCCTACAGGCCTTGGCATTGGACCCTGCACGGGGCGCTCTGCCCTGCTCCTGCCCATGGCATCTCAAGCACTGGGGTGCAGCACTGAGGACTGGAGACCCCTCACCCAGGCCCTGGGGATGGAGTCCTGCCCAGCCCGCGCCCCCCGCACCCCGCGGGACCTGAAGGCCACGAAGTCGGTGAAGAGCAGCGGGAAGACCACCATGCACAGCAGCACCTACCACAGCCCGTTGTCCACAGAGAGCTGGCCCTGCCACACGCTGGTCAGGAAGGCCTGCGGGCAGAGCAGAGGGTCAGGCCGGTGGGCACCGGCCCCTGGTCCCTGGGGGTGGGTGGTGGTCCTGCCAAGGGAGGGGTGCACAGGCCGTGCGGCAGGTGTGCGGTGGCCAGGGAGTGGGGGCAGGGGCCCGAAGTGGGGCTCAGATCGGGCTTCTGGCCTCAGGACCCACCTCCTGCCCCCAGCGGCCAGACCCTGTAACCCCCATGGGGCAGCGCAGGGTGTGCCACGGGGGCCGGGGGCCAGACCGCGTGGGCAGTGAGGTGCTCAGGACCCAGCACCCAGGAGCTGCCTCCCCACCTTCCCCCCCCCAGGCCAAGTAGGGTGGCATTTGGATCCTGGGGCACCTGGGGGACCCGTGGGGCCCCAGAGAGACACCCAAGAGGAAGGCTCCTGCGTCCTCTGCCTGCACCCACCAGCCGCTCCCCGCAGGAGCGGGGGCTGCCGCCTGTCTGCGGCCCCTCGAGCCTTGCCCGGGCCCCAGCAGCACCGCAACCCCGGGCATGACGAGGGTCACCTGGACGCCCACATGAGATGCGAACTTCTTGTCATCGGCCTCCAGGGCCAGCTGCCGGCAGGTGGTCTTGCCCCAGGCCTCCGACGGGCGGGTGAGCAGCTTCCACGCCCTGTCCTCGTCCTTCCGGTGGCACTCAGTGAACACCCCTGCGGAGGAGGGGCCTGTCTGGCTGTGCTGGGGCCGGCTTGGGGTGTCCCGCCCCGAGGGTGCAGCCTGGCGGGCCGAGGCCAAGCGTGGGGACCAGACCGGGGACCGCGGGCGCCAGCTCACCGATGGCCTTGTCCTCGTACTCGCCGGCCAGCGCCTGCATCTCCTGTGAGTCCGGGTGCTCCTCCTTGGCCAGCGCCTTCAGGATCTTGGTGCAGGCCAAGGCCGCGGCGATGCAGTCCCGGCTCTGAGGACCGGAGGCCGCAGTGAGGAGCCGGATGACGCGGTCGGGAGAGCCCAGACGCTCTGCCCAGTGGTCACACGCAGCCCCGGCCGGCACAGCCACGGTGAGCACCGGGTGGCCCGGCCGCCCCAGAGCCAGGAGCCCTTGCTGGGGCCCAGCGCCCGCACTGGCCGGGCAGCCTGCCGGCTGGCGGCCCCTTCCCTGTCCTGCCTGGCAGGGCCGCGGGGCTGGCCCGGGCTTCCTTGCCTCTGGCCCATGCGGGCGCGGAGGGACCCACAGGGGGGAAGGTTCCCAGCCCAGGCCAGCCCCAGCCCGGCTCAGGCGCCCCTCGAGCCACTACCCGCACCTGGGACCTGGGCACGCAGGGCAGCGCCGCCCCTGCCCTCAGCAGCAGACCCTGTCGGGATGCCCGGTGGGGCCTGCCCTGGGCCGGGGAGGGCTCCAGGAACAGGGCGAGCGCCTGGGCGGGTCAGCAGAGCCCACGTGGCCGCAGAGGAATTGACCCTGTACCTGCTGGCTCAGAGGGGAGCAGCGCCCCGCCCCCAGAGCAGGCCCCGCCCCCAGAGCAGGCCCCGCCCCCCCCAGAGCAGGCCCCGCCCCCAGAGCAGGCCCCGCCCCCAGCGCAGGCCCCGCCCCGCCTCAGCCCTGCTCCACCAGAGCCTGACCCTGGGCGCGTCCTCCCACCCACAGCAGCGGACCCGGTTACCTGACCCCAGACGATCTCCGCCAGCTCCCGGCGGTTCTGGACAACGGCCCAAAGGAGAAGGTCCCGGACCGGGTCTGCGGTGAAGGCGTCCTGGCTGGGGGCGCCCTTCTGGGGGCAGCACGGGCACGGGCCCTGCATCGGAGGAGCCGGGTGGTCGGCGCCTGGCCAGCCGGCGTCCCAAGGCCTGGCGCCGAGGGCTCGGGACCCGGGGAGCAGCCTGACCCGGCCCCGCGCCTCCCAGCGCGGCCGGAGCCCCGCGCCCGCCCGGCAGGGACAGCCTCGGACACTCCGGCCAGTCCCCGCTGAGCTCATGTCAGGAAAGTCCTGCAGCCTCGGCGCTCAGGAAATCTGCCCCCCCTTAGATCACAGACTCAGGGCTCCGCGGAGCGCCCGAGCCAGGCCATCCTGGCAGCGCCCTGGAGAGGACGTGGGCGACGAGGACCGCATGGGCACACCGGCTCCCGTCCTCTTGGAGGTGGGCCCAGCGCCCCTGGGCAGCGGCTGCCCTGAGCCCCTGAGAGAAGCGGAGACTCTCTGGCAAGAAGCCAGCAAGAGCAAGTGCCTCTTAGACCAGCAGGTCCCCGAACAGAGGCCCCGGAGCGAGGCCGGAGCCATCCAGTGACTGCGCGGAAGGGCCGCCCGATGGCCTCTGGAGACCGACGGGCTTGCAGCTCGCTCGCGTGAATGGGGGGAGCGAGGGGCTCCACGGGGTCTCACAGCTGGTGGGGAGGCAGCAGAACCCCACAGACTCGCGCAGGCCCTCGGCCAGAAGCACCGAGGCCACGTCCAGAGCGGAGGCGGAGCTGCGCCCGGCCGCGGAGGGCAGGCAGGTGGGGCGGGTGGCGCGGGGCGTCCAGGCCCCGCTCGCAGCAGCGTCAGAGGACACAGACACGCGGGAGGGGCTGCTACGAAAAGGCACCAGAGCCTGAAGGCTGGGGGTTCTCGCCCTATCCGTGCGGCAGAAAAGAGGGCGCTGCCTCTGGAGCCCCGGGTGGGGTGACCTGCCCCAGGAGCCCGGGGCCCTGGCGGGCGGGGGAGGAGACCTGTCCACCCGCCCAGGACAGCCTCGGGGGCCGACGGGCTGCCCTCACCACAGAGGCGGGGCCCCTGCTGTCCTACCCGTGGGTGCTGCTTGGGCCCGGGAGCCAGCAGTGCCACAGACCGGGCCGGCGCTCACCTTGGGCTCCGTATGGTCTCTGGGCCCGTACAGCGGCGGCACGGAGTCCCCCAGCAGCTCCTGCAGCACCCGCGACACGTGGTCCAGGGATTCGGGGTCATGCTGCACCCTCTCCAGCTTGCGGTGGAAGAGGCAGGCGGGGTCCAGCTTCCGGTACAGGGTGAGCAGCTTGTCCCGGGTGACGAGCTCCGTCAGCTGCACCCCGTTCTCCAGGAAGAGCTGCACGAACTCAGGCTTGTTGGCGATGAGGGCGGCCATCATGACGGGGTGCAGCTCTGAGGGCTGAGGGCGGCGCCGGGTCAGGCCTCCGGGAGGCGGCCGGTGGCCCAGCAAGGCGTGGGCACTGTGGGGGCCGCCCCCGGGCCGGGGCCACCCGGGCCCTCCAGAGCAGCGGCCTCACCTTCCGCTGCCACTCGTCCGTGAAGATCTCGCTGCGGGCGATGTCCACGCGGTTCCAGGCCACCGCCAGCTGGAGCTGGTGCAGCCAGTTCTCATGGCCAGGGCGGTCGTGGCTGCGGGAAACTGGGGGGCGCGTGGGGAGCATGTGCGGCACGGCCTCCTCCGCCCACCCGCATCTGGGGTCTCCACTGAGGGTCCCTGCCCACCCTGGCCTCCGGCATGCGGCCCCCGGCACACGTGGCCCCCCCCGGAGTGCGGCTCTCTCCTCGCATGGGCACAGACGAGGCCTGGATGGCCGCCCCCGTGTCCGAGGGTGTGGGGTCCTGGCGCCTCCACACCGGGGTTGCGAACCCCCCGCCCCCGTCCCCGTGTTCTCTCCCTGCCCCCGCTCTGCCCAGATCACCTTTCAGCAAGGCCTGCAGGATGGCCACGTCCACGTCCTGCTGGCCGTCCCTGCCCTCCCGGAAGATGGTCAGCAGCTGCCGCCTCCTCACGATGTCCTGGATCTGCACACAGAGCGTTCCCCAGGGGCAGGCCCTGCACCCCGGCCGCCCGCCCGCCCGCCACAGCCACACCTCGCTCCCACCGGCGGCCAGGACGAGGACGCTGAGGGGCCAGGCACGGGGCGCCCGCCGTGGTCGCAAGGGGGGACGGTGCTGCAGCTCAGCCTGGGCTCGGCCCCTGCCCGCCCAGCTGTGCAACTGTCTCTCCCCCCAGCAGCCACAGCCCATGGGGCTGCCGCCCAGCCGGGGCCCACCTGTGCACACACCACAGCCCGGCCCCTGGGCCCAGCCCGCAGGACTGGCTCTCATGGTGAGTCCACGGCCCCTACCCTGCCCAGCCACAAGGCCCCGCACCCACGCTGCCCCATCCCCACGCTGCCTGGGCCGGTGCAGGCCCGGTTTTCACGGTCCCCCGCCCGAGCTGGCGCCACGACCAGGCCACGCGACGAGGACACGCGGCCCCACCAGCCCCGTGCGCCCGGCAGTCCGCCAGCCGGAGCCCTGCAGGAGCCTGCCCGTCCCGTCCCCACCCACAGCGCTGACCCACTGGGCCAAAGCGGGGAACCCCCCTGGAGACAACAGTGGAGGGAAGCACGGGAGGGGCCCCGCTTGCAGCCCAGGGAGCAGGCTCCAGAGTATAGGTTCCACCACGCGGCACCCACGGCCGAGCGGAGACGCTCCGGGAGGAGTTGAGCTGCCCGCCGACCCCCAGGCTCCCCCCAGAACAGCCCGGACCTGAAGGCCCAGGCAGCTGCGGGCCCTCTGGGCACTGCCCCGTGACCCCAAGGCGCCCCCGGCCAGCCCCAGGGTCCCGCGTGAGTGTCTGTCTCCCTCCCACCCCCAGGCCGTGGGCTCGCCTGGGGGTACAACGGACTCACCTTCTTGGTCCACTCCATAAGCTCGGGCTCGGTGACTTTCGCGAACACCTCCGGGAGGAGCGCGCCCAGCTTCTGCTGGACCAGGCCGATGGTGATGCCCGAGACAGGCAGGCCGGCCACCTGGGCAATGACGTCGGCCACGCGGCCCGAGCCCTCCATGACCACGCAGGGGGTGCCCCTGGTGATGGCGTCGTAGATGGTCTGCAACACAGGCGAGTGAGCCGCGCGCCCACACCCGGCCCCCGCGCCCAGCCTGGGCTCCGGCTCCTTGGTCCACTGCTGGGCGACCCAAAGGCCACGCCCTTGGCACCCGGGAGCAAGGCCCCCAGGCCTCCAGCGCTGCTCCGGGGCGAGGGTGCGCTGCTCCCCCGTCAGGCCGGGCGAGACCGGGGCGCCAGGGGAGGCCCACAGACCCCGCAAGCCGGGTGCTAGGAGGGGCTGGGGCCGGCCAGGAGGCTGCAGGGCGAGTGGTGCCTGCTGCGGGCGGGAGATGCGGCCCGGGTGCCGTCGGGGGGCCCACAAGGAACCCCGCACATGCAGACCGTGGGGCGCGCCCCCGGGAGACCCGCTCTGGGGGGAGCTGCGCTTGCTGAAGTGGGGGGTGTTTCCGGGCCTGTAAGTGAAGCGTCCACTCTCGTGCCCCAGCTCTGAGGCTGTGACATCCCCACGCGATCCCGCGGCGGGAATCCCGCTGGCCCAGGCCCGCGGTCCCCGCGTGGAAGGCCTGATGCGTTCAGCTGTGGCCTTGGCGGGTGGAACCTGGGGCCTGGACCCTGAGAACCCTCCTGGGACAGCCCCCGGGACGCCCCCCAGCCGCCCGGCCCCAGAAGACATCAGCCCGTCACCACCCAGGGCCACGGCTCTTCCTCCTGAGAGTCCCCGCCCCTCCTGAGCGGCCCCCACCCGGCACAGCCTCCCTGGTGCAGCCCGCTCTGAGCAGGGCCCTGGGTGCTGGGGACGGGCGGGTGCGGTATCCCCCGCGGCAGACACGCCCCCCTGCCCGGCCAGTACTCACTTTTAGGGTGCCGGTGCCCCCCTCCAGCACCACACACACGATGGGGATCTTGATGTCCACCACTAGGACAAAGCCCAGAGCCGACTTAGGGAGCGGGGCTCACCCCTCCACCCGGGACCCGTCCCTGCCCAGGCCCAGCCTGACCCCAGGGCAGCTCCTCAGGGCTCTTGAGGAGTCAGAGGTGGCAGCTCCCGATGCCAGGGCCAGGGCAGCGCCCCTCCCCGCAGCGCAGCCCCTGCTCCCACTGGCAGGGGTGAGGCTGGCTCCAGCCACGCCCAGGCCTGGCCCTTCTCTACCTATAGGCCATGCCGGCCACAGCCGCTCTCCTCTGCAGCCCTGACACGGGGTGTCAGCCTGGGCCGCATGCGGGTGAAGCCCCAGTGGCATCCACTCTGCCCTCCCTGCCCAGCAGCCCGGGGAGCTGAGGAGACACCACAAACGCTGCCAGCAGCAGGCTCCCTCCAAGGGCCACGTGGCCTGGCCGGCCCCACACGCACCCCAACACCCACGGGGGGGCAGCGTTCTCAAGCCCGCCCCGGCCAGCAGCGTCGCCCATTCTCACCTGCCCCCACCTGAGAGGCTGGGGCTGGCGCACAGCCGGGGCAGGGCATGGGCGGACCCAGCGCGGCCCTCCCGGTCCTCCACCCGGAGCCCCGTTGTCGCCCCCGACACCCCGAGGGTATGCGCTGCCCACCGCCTCTCTTGTTGGTCCACTCCGAGATGAACTTCTCCAGACTCGTCCGCAGCTCAATCTCCGCCCAGTACTGGCCGTGGGTCCCGTCGTCCACCAGGATGAAGTGGGAGTGGTTGCTGTCCAGGCAGGTCAGGTCGCCCTGGCCCTCCTCGTCCACCGTGTACTCTGCGGGGAAGCTGCCCTGCGGGGTGGACGCGGGGATCGCCCGTCCTGAACACGGCAGTGGGGGTCACACCCAGACGTCACCGCACCCCAGCCTGCGGGAACCCCGGTCTCGGGAGCGTCTGCGCAGGTGAGCTGACCCTGGGTCAGCTCAGACCTTCGCCTGCACGACGGATGCTCCCCGCCGAGGTCGTCACCCACGGAACGGGGCTTGAGCGGGACCCAGTGAGCAGCGAGGGGCGGCACCCAGGGGCCTCCCCCCTGAGGATCCTGGGCCCGGGGCCTGGGCCAGTGTGTTCCCCGAGCTCTCCTGACCGTGGGCAAGCTGGACACACCTGCTGGGCCCCTACAAGCCACGGGGAGGGGGGCCGTTCCCCACTCGGTGTCTGTATTTAGGCAACTGGGCACCAGACACGGAGCTGGCTCTGGGGGGGTTTCCGGGAGGGGGAGCCCCGGGGCGGGCTGCAGGGGCCTCTGCCTATGGCTCCGGGGTCAAGGGCCTGGCCCTGGGGTCACACGGCCTGACTCAGGCTAGGGCCAGCCTTCACTGAGCCGCTACTGCCCACAGGCCCGAGGTCGAGGGAGGAGGGCAGCCCAGGCAGCCGTGGCCACAGCCTGGCCGGCCCTGAGCACGTCGCCTGCGTCCTGGCCATGTCGACCCTCCCGCCTGCTGCCCCGGGTCTGTGCGCGCGGCGCCTAGTGAGGACCGCCTGGCGCCGCGCACTCACCTCGGGGTGGACCAGGCTCTCCCGGCCGTGGATGGAGCCCCAGGTGGCCACGCCGATGGTGACCACGTCTCCCTCGCTGCAGCTCATGCTGGAGGCACGCACGGCCTCCCCCACCTGCTTCATCACGCCCACGTGGGACCCCCCGGTGATGATCCAGGCCCCTGGGAGGAGCAGAGAGTAGTGGGGTCTGGGTGCCCTGTCCTCGGCCACCCAGAAAAAGCAGACGCGTGAGACCCCAGCCTGGCCCGGGAGACCCAGGTCCTACCTCCTACCTCTGCCCTCCCAGGGTGGGCCCCTGTGTGCAGGCGCCTCTGGGCTTGGCGTTCAGCGAGATGGGCCTGAGGCGGCCCGGCTCCCTGCTCCCGCCCTCCTGCACGGCCCGAGCCTGGGCGCCGCCCCGCGCGGACACTACCTGTGGTCTGGGCCACCTTGACCAGGCCTCTTTGGAAGACACTCTTCAGTCTGGGCTTCATGTGGAAGTTCTTGGCCCCGCCGGCCACCGAGATGAGGAGGTTGGGCTCCTTCAGGCCCCAGCGCTGGGTCATGAGCTCGTAGAGCAGGCGGGGCGGCGTGTCCCAGGCGGCGCGGATGTACTTCTGGACGCGGGGAGGGGAGGGTGTCAGCGGTGGCCTGTGCCGGCCCGGAGCGAGCCCGGTGGCCGGGGGACGCCCAGGCGGGCCAGACCCGGTGAGTAAAGGCGGCCGTGCCCGCAGGACCAGGGCTGAGAGCCAGGAGGGAAGGGGGGCCTGGGGGGGCCACAGAGGAGCCCTCCCCCACATCCACATCACGCGCCCCGCCCGTGTCTGGGGAGCCCCTCGACACCCTGTCCTCTCCCGACCTCGCAGCAAGGCCGTGGCCCACCACCTGCCCGTGTCGGCGGGCATCGGCCTCCCACTCTGGGCCTGACGCTGCCCTCGCTGCCCCCAACAGGTGGACTGGTGTGAACGCGCGGCCGGCGGGGGGCGCCGGCGCGGGTGGGCTCCCTGGCAGCCGGCCCCAAGCTGGCCCTCCCGTGCACCACTCCTCAGTGGGCCCTGAGTGTCCGGGGGCTGCCCACTCCCTCCCGGCCCCACAAAGCAGCACGCCCAAACGGGCAGCCCACCCTGCCGTGTGGGGAGTGGGGGCACATCTACTGTCCCCCTAATCCCAGAGGCCCTACACCGGGCAGCCTGCCCCCCGCCTCCCCAGGAGGTCCCATGGGTCCCCAGCCCCTTCCACAGTGAGAGCAAGTGGAGGACACCCACCTTTGCCGACTTGTGGCCCAGACCCTTGAAGACGATGTCCCCAAAGGCATCCGTGGGCATCTCCCGGACATGCGACCTCCGGTCCCACTTTTTGTCCTGGGCGGCCTGGGGCCGGGTGGCCTCCTCCAGGTGCTGCTCGCGTGTGTAGCCGCAGGCACACACCACCTCCCTGCAGGGGTCCACGGTCACAGGAGCGGGGCTTCCACCCCCACCCCAGGAACACACCCCTGCCCGGCCAGGGCGCCCCACGAGGGTTCCTGAGGCGGAGCGGCCCTGACCTCCACCCCCGGGGCAATAATGAGGGGCTCCCGTCCCCACAGACACGGCACAGGGGCTGGAACACGAGGCGCAGGGCTCATAACACGAGATCTGAAATAGCCGCGTTTCAATGGCAAATCGCCAGTCACACCAGGAGCCAGGAGCTCTCGGGCAGGGCGAGGATAGACGAGAGCACTTGCTCCACAGACGTGGGCGAGGGCCCCCGACAGGCCCGTGGAGCCGCCCTCACGCCAGACGCTTTCGCAGCAACTACAGACACGCTTGAAACACTGAAAAATGTACAGAGAGAGCCGTGGCCAGTGGAAGCTTTGCCACTGAAAATGCAAAGACCACAATTTCAGAGACTCGGTAGATAAGCAGGCAGCAGAGTGGAGGCGACACAGAGAAGACCCTCTCGAGGGACCCCTCACAATGGCCCAGAGACAGAAAACGGACTGAGTGATCCACGAAAGAACAGAGCCTCGGGGGCCCGGTGTGGGGAACACGGACGGGGCGTCGCTGCCACCAGAGCCCAGGACGAGAAGCAGAGGCAAGGCTGAAGAGCGTGTGACAGTGACGACCTGCCACACAGCTGGGCTGACACGAATAAAGCAGCGCATGGGACGTGTCATCTTCGCAGAATAAAGGAGACCAGGAGCCTCTGTCAGGCTGGAGACATGACCTGATTTACCAGCAACCACACTCGTCCCTAATAACAACCCCAACAAACTGAGAATAGGTGAGTAGGTTTAAACCTGATTTTTTTTTAAGGGCATCTATGAAAGTCCTGCCGCTCACCTCAGACCAGGTGTTCGCTGCTTTCACCCTAACCCTAAGACGGGACAAGGCCAGGCAGCCCGCCCGCCACTGCCAGTCAGCATCGTACCAGAAGGGAAAGGAGGGAGGGAAGGAGGAATAAAAGACACAAGGACAAGAGAAGAAGAATCAGAACTTCCTTTATCCACCAGTGACAAAGCGATTAGGTGTAGACATTCCTAAGGACGTTCCCAGAAAAAGCTGCGAGACGTGACAGGGAAGAGAGTTGGCAGGCTCTCAGGCCCACCGACATGAATCAATTTTCCATTTTCTAGCGGAAATAAACAATTCAAAAGTGAACTCGAAAAAACTATTACAAAAGAAAAACAGAGAATGGCCAACATTCCCCATGCTTGGGAAAAAGACCTCAGTGCACAGAGGGTGAGAACTGAGTGACCGACACGCGGGACACACGCAGGAGGCAGTGTCGGGCCGCGGAACAGCCAGACTCTAAGGCCTGAAGACAGCGAGAAACCCTCGCAAGCAGCAGGCCGGAGACGGCACCCGCGAAACACCGCAAACGAGGAGCTCCTCGTCAGGAGCCGGAAAGGAGGGGCGCAGCCTTTCTCAAACGCTGAAAGACGAAACTACCAACCTGGATTCCGTACCCAGAGCAAATATCCCTGGCGCGGGAAGGGACACAGGCGTTCGCAGGCAAGAGAAGCCTGAGGCGCCCTCTGCCGCCCTGCGAGAAGGGCTGGGGGCGGGGGGGGGGGTGTCAGGCTCTAAACAGGTGAGATGGTGAACGCCAAAGAGCAACGGGCAGTGTCCAATCACGGTGCGGCCGACCTGGCTCCCTCTGGAACGACACACAAACGACACCACCATCCAACACGGTGCCCGGCGCGTGAGGAGGGAACACCTCGATCGTGCTGCGCACGGTGAGGGAAGGTGGTAGGGTCTCTACCCGCCACTCAAACGAGGGAACGTGCCCAGCAGGCCGTGCTGTTTCCGTGCCATGTGTTACATAACATGGAGGTGGATTGTGCACATACCCGCTTACACGCACAGCACACCTGAGGGCTCCGCTGAGAGGCGCACGCACACGTCTCCAGCAGCACGCACATCCCGAGCACCAGTGCAGAGCAGGAAAGAAGCACTAAGGGAGTTGGGGCCCCACTCAGCCCCGGCCCTCGCCAGCCTGTCCACAGGCGCCATGGGCTCAGAATTCACAGAAGTAGCCAGGGCTCAATGGAGGGCACCCCGGTCACCCACAAACTGGACACGAGATTCCACAGGACGGTCAGGATGCCTTCAAACCAGCAGTTCCGATGGGAGCTGAACCCACAGCCCCCGAGGCTGATCATGCCCCTATTTTAAGTGACGAAAGCCAGCCCGACGCAGAGCCCCGGGCCCCTGTCACACGCGGCGGGAGCTGAAGCTGATTAAGGACAAGGATTTCGGATGTCGGCCTTATGGGCTGGGAGGCTCCTGGACAGAGATGGGGACCCTCCCATCTGGGGGGTCGCTCCTGGGTCTCCCGATGAGACGAGGGTCCGATCTGCAGAGGAGCCAGACCGAGGTCACCCAGCACATCGCAGGGCCCGGAGCGACCTCAGCAGGGGCGTCTCTGCCCTGACCCCCTGCCCAGGCCCAGGACGCGCCTCCTCCCTGCCCCTCAGCAGACAGGAGCTTGAGGCTGACCGCCTGTCCGGCGCCACAGGTGACCTGGGGGCAGGGGCTCAGACCCCACGCCAGCTTTCAGCTGTGCATGGCACAGCCCCGTGGCCCCTCCCTGGGCGGGCCCCGGTGAAGCCAGTGAGACTCAGGCAGAGGAGGGAGAGGCAGGCTGGACCCAGGTGTGGGCGTGGTGATGGCACGGAGCCAGCCAGGGTGTGGCTTCAGGAGAAACACCCGTCAGTCAGCGCCCTGATGGCCTCCAAGGAACCTGAGACCAGCACACCAGGGCTGCAGAGGATGCCAGGTCCCTCCACAGCGGTCCTCAGACCAGCCCCAGGCAGCCCTGCATGCCCAATGGCCAGCGGGTGGCCGCTGCTGCATGGACGTGGCGCTGGTGGCCTCTCTGGGGGGTGCTCTAGAGGGGGCCATGAGACTCAGAGAGGCCTGGTCCTCAGACTGGCCTGGGTATGGCGCACCCGTAGAGTGAAATGGGGTGTCCTGGAAGGGGTGACACCAGCCTAAGCACCTGAGTTCACAGCAGAGCCCCCTGTGGGGTGACCGCCTCGAGGCGCCGCTTGCAGCTGTCTCTGCACCAGGGAAACGGCACCTCCCCAGCAGCCAGCCGGGCCGAGCCGGTGCCCGTCCCCCACACCCGCCGCCCTCCACACCGTCAGCCTCGGGGACCAGGGAGCAGCACTCACCCCGCATCGGACTTGTTGGTGCTCTCCATGAAGCACACGCACACCTTCTTCCTGATGTTCTCAGAAACCCACCTTCTCAGGTTGTCCTGCGGGGGTGAGGGGTGCTGGTGTCAGGCCCTGAGACCCTGAGACCCCCACCCATCGTCAGGGCCCGCGGGCACCACCACCTGCCGGGCACTGCCGCAGGGTCGGGGTGACCTGACCCAGAATCACACCCCCTGAGGTTCCCAGAGCACTGGGGGGCGCGTGACACCCCTGCCCCGGGAAGGAGGTAGCACAGGCAGGCTGCCCCTGCCGTCCCCCAGTCTCACGCAAGGGGACCGGGTACCACGAACGGTCTCGGGACCTGAACAAGGGTGCAGTGGGGTTCACCGCACAGTGGGGGACAGTGCCAGGAGCCCAGCAACCCCCATCAGGATCAGAACTGGAGGTGTGGGCACAGGGAGGGCAGAGCTGGCCACTCCCCGTCTCTCCAGTCTCCTCAGCGCTCTCCGGGTGCCCCTAGGCGGCAGAGCCATGCCCGAGCCGAGACGCCGTCCCACCTTCTCCAACTCCCTGGGGAGCTGCATCTGCCTCCCGTTCTCGCAGGGGAAGCTGCCGCCGCGCCGGAGGTGGAGGCCTGGGGGCAGACTGGCCACCACCCTGTGCAGCACCCCCACGTCCTCCTGCCTGGAACCAGCTCTCGGAAGGGTGGTGAGCTCCATCCCGCAGGCCCCGGGCTCCAGCGCCGTCCTCCCTGGGGGTGGCCTGGCCTTCAGCTTCCCGAGTGAGGCCTACAGGGCTGGGCCTCGGCTGTGGGGACAGACGGGGCGGTGAGGCAGCACTCGGAGGCCGCACGCGGAGCCCTGGCCTGGGCCCAGCGGTCTGCAAACGCGTGCACAAGCCCAGGCCGCAGGACCCAGGTGACGTGCCTGCGACGGCACCCTGTGATGTCACCCGCGACGTCACCCTGTGATGTCACCCCGTGATGTTGTCCCCATGTCACCTCCACGATGTCATCCAGCGACGCCAGCCCATGCCACCCCGAGTGTTGCCCTGTGACATCATCTACACCTCAGGCCGTGCTCTCCCCCCATGGCGTCACCCATGCAGGCTCACATCCCAGGGCCATTTGGAAGAGCAGCCCCACCTCACCTCCCTCCACCCTGAGTGGCCTCCAGCACCGAGGAGCGACGGCCGGGAGCCGATCCCCATGGAGCCTGGAGCCGAGCCAGCAAAACGCGACCGGCCAGCACCAGCCTGACCCAGACGCGGCCTCTCACCTGCCATGAGAGACCCAGGTCCACACTCGGGGCCCCCGGGGAGCCCGCCGCCCCAGGCACCGCCCACAGCGCCCTCGGTGGGGCGTGGCCTCCTGGGCCCAGCCTGCCCTCAGTCCCCTACACAGCAGGTCATCCGGACAACGGTGGGGCCGGGGAGGAACCATTCCCACAGCCGGGTCAGGCGAGGAGGGCTGGCAAATCCCTCCGCTGGACTCCAGCAGTGTCCCAAGCGGACAGCCCACCCCTCCCGCAGTCAGTGCCCTCGGGACGGGGTTCCCACCAGCCCCTGACTTCCCTCCTCGGTTGTTCTGCTCAGCACCCGGCACTTGGGGCCAGGCCTTGGCGAAGGTCTCCAGCAAGCCTCAGGCCTGGCCTCCGGTGTGCCCCGGGCCAGGCTCACGCCCAGGCCCACCGTGAAGGCAGGGCCCGCCAAGGCGTTGCCGGTGGGGCTGCTGCCAGACACCCGCAGGCGCAGACATGGGCGCAGAGCCCACAGAGGCTGGAGGTGCGTGCTGCAGGCCGGACGCGGGGTTCCGGGAGGCCTCAGCAGGGAGGGGAGCCCTGGGGAGAAGCCCCATGCTCCCGAGAGCAGCTCCGCGGTGGCGAGCAGACTCTGGTCAGGACGCACAGCCGTCCACCCGGCCATCAGGCAGCAGCTGGGCACAGGCCGTCCCGCCACCCGGGAGGCTTCAAGGGGAGGCACGGCTGCCAGCACCCCATCGTGACTCGGCCCCCAGCATCCCCGCACGCTGTGCGCAGCAGCCAGGTGTGGCCCAGTGAGCCCTGGTACAGCCAGATGTGGCCTGGGTGGCTGGTTGACCCTCTGTGACCCCGTGACCCAGTGTGACCCTCTAACCCTCTGTAACCCAGCGTGACCCTCTGTGACCCTCTGACCTAGAGTGACCCTTTGTGAACCAGTGTGACCCCCAGTGACCTAGCGTCTCTCTCTGTGACCTAGTGTGACCCTCTGACCCAGCGTGACCCCTATTGACCCAGCGTGACCCCTGGTGACCCAGTGTGCCAGGGCTGTTGGCACCGTGTGAAGTGTGCCCAGCAGGGCAGCTGCCCCACCAGAGTGAAGGTGGGGGCATCCCAGGATGGGGCTCAGTCCCAGGCAGAGAGCCCTGTGGGGACAGGGAGCCCCAGAGCCGCACCAGGAGGGAGCAGAGCCGCCCTGCACGGCCCGCGGCCCTCACCACGTCTTCCCGACGCCCGGGGCGCAGGTGTCAGCCGGCGTGTGCTCTGGTGCCGGGGCGCAGCTGAGGGGCCCTGGCTGGGCCGGGACCTCCCGGTCCCCCTGGCTTAGGGGGTCCTCAGATGAAGTCGGCCGAGGCAGCGCCGGGTGCGGGCGCGGGGCAACAGCTCTGCTGCATGGGCCAGAGCAGGCGCTCCGGGTGGGCGCTGGAAGCACACGCGTCCGCGGGAGGGCGGGGAGGTCAGCAGCCGCCCTCACAGATGGGTTCCACGGCCTCAGGGGAGGCCCAGCCCCTCCCCTGGACAGCGCAGCCCCGCCCTGCCACGGGGGCCTGTGGGAACGGCCGGGGCCACCCTGCCGGCCCGGCTGCTCTCGTCCACGTTGGCATCCGCACACCCTGCGGGACCCGTGCGGGTCTGCCCCGTCTGCTGTCTGCCCAACACCACCCGCCAGTCTCCGCCCCTGCCCCTGCCCCCACCCACTGCCAGCCTCCCAGCTGCTGCCCCTACCCACCCTGCCCTTGCCGCCCCAGCCTGCTACCAGCTGCTGCCCCCGCCCGCCACCGCCCTGCCTGCTGCCAGCCTCCCAGCTGCTGCCCCCGCCCACCGCCGCCCCAGCCTGCCAGCTGCTGCCCCTGCCCACCCCCGCCTGCCCGCCGCCTCTGCCCACGGCCTGGGCCTGGACCAGCAGTGACCTTACGAAGACCCCATCCCGCCGTCCCTGGGGCCTTCTCCCCAGATCACCTCCTCCAGCCTCTCCACCCGCCAGGGCGCTCGGCGCTCGAGGACCCTCGCCGCACCCCGGGCCACGGCCGGGAGGACACTCTGCCAGGGAGCCCCTCTCAGACGGTGGGGCCAAAAGCCACGCACCCAGGCCCGGCATTCGGCGCAGAGGCAGGGCCCTGCGGGGCAGGCGGACGCGGCCGGGGGCTGGGCCCGGCACCCCAAGGGGCATCATAGTCGGCACCCCTGGCGTGAGCCGCCCCCGCACGGGGAACACGCAGGCCTGAGGCGCGGCCACAGCGCGCGGCCAGGGAGAGGCGTGGGAAGGAGCCGCCCCGGGGTGCCTCACGCCTTGGGGTGACCGCAGGCGGCCATAAGGCCAAGTAGGGCCAGACAAAGCCCCGGGAGCTTTCGAGAGAGGTGGAGCGTCCAGAAGCCCCGTAAAGAGGAAAGCGGCGCCCCAGCCCCGGCCCCCGCCCGCCGCAAGAGTCTCCTGCTGAGACCTGAGCCCGGAGGTCCTGCCCGGGCACCGGACACGGGGCGCGCCCTTCGGCAGCACCGGGCCCTGCGGTCAGGTGGGCCCCGGCCTGGGGCTCAGGGCCAGGCTCCTCCGCGGCACCTGCCCAGCCCCAGGGCTCCCCGCAGAACAGGAGCAGGGCCTGGCGGCGGGGGCGGGCTGGCCGCTGGCTGAGCGTGACCCCTTCCTCTTGCGGACCAGCTGCCCCCGCGGCTCCTCCTCTGCCCGCCGGCGCTTCCCGGGCTGAACACGGCCCCGCTCTGCTGAGGAGCCGGGCGCGGGGCGGCAGCAGTGGCCCGACAGGGCTCAGAGCACCGCAAGACCCTCCAGGTCCCCGACCTCGCAGGTCACCCCGCTCCCGCACGGGCTGCGGCCCCATGGCGCCCCTGGATCCCGGATGCCCAGCACCAGGGCTGCTCCCCAAGTTTACAGGCCCCCAAGCTGACCTTGCAGCCCGCACTCCCTGGAGCCCTGGGCGTGCTAAGCCCTGGAGCCCAGCACCGCGCCAAGCCCAGGCCCACAGACAGCCCGCGCCCCCGCCTGGGTTGCTGTCCACAGTCCTGCATACCTGCTCGCCCGGCCCGCCTCCCTCCCGCCCCGCGGCACCTGCACCGGCTGCCCCGGCTGGGAGGAAAGGACGCTCCGCACTCCGGCCCGCAGGACCCCTGAGTCACTCCCCACCGGGCCTGCTGTCCTGCGCTGCTGGGCGTGAAGGACGAGCCAGTGTCTCCCAGGGGCAGACCCAGGACGTGACCTGCGGGGTCTCCCCAGGGTCGCCCGCCAGCCGGCCACTCCCTGAGGTCTCCTCTCGAGGGCCGGGCCTGCCAGTGCCCCAGCAGCCCGGTGGCCCCTGTTCACCCAGTGGCCCCTATTTAGCCCAACCGCAGGGCGGAAGGGGGCGTGTCAGAGGCGGGGCAGGGGACCCAGGGGCCTGGGAACAAGAGCCACATCCTCCGGTGGCCCCAGGATCCCCACACTAGGGCCTTCCTCAGGAAGTCCAGCAGGAGACCAGCAGGAAGGGCCAGTCAACTCAGAGCCTGGGGGATGGGGACCTGTCCCAGGGGGCTCCTTGGCACAGGGGCTTGGCCTGGGGGGCGGGGCACAGGGAGCTGACCCCTGGAAAGCTCACCCACCCTGGCAGAAGCTCTCACCCCTAGAAGGCTCCCTGCCGTTCCCCCACCCGCCCTGGGCCCTAATCCCCACGGACGCCCAGGGAGCTGAAGAGCACCCGGTCTCGGGCTGGCCCGGTAGCCAGACTCCTGCAGGACACCCTCCTCCCGCGGCTCCGGCCCTCACTGCCCTCACTAGGGAGGAACCAGCCTCGCCAGCCACCCCGAGGCGCCCGGCAGCTGTGGGGGGCCATGAGCCCCTCTCAGGGAGCACCGGGTCCGCTTTCCAAGACACGCCGCTGCACAAGGAGGGGCTGGGGCCGCTCCAGCCCGGACCAGTGCAGACTGCTCAGGCTGCGCCTGCTCATGCTAGCGGGGCCCGCTGGGTGCCCCCCAGAGACAGCCCTGCACCCTCAGAGCCCACGACTTGCAGGGGCCCCTCTGAAGTCAGCCCAGGATGCTCCGGAGCCCCGAGGTGTCTACACCCCGTGAATGGCGAGGAGGCAGGAAAAATGTCCCCAGCTGCGCTCAGGCTGCCGCCCAGGGCACCGGAGGGAGCACCAGCTCACCGCCCAGGAGCCCTGGCATGGGGACCCCCGTGCGGCCGACGGGGAGGCAGCGGTCACCAGCCAGGCTCCCAGGGAACGTGTGTGGGGCCCGCGGGTCCCTCCCCTCGGTAGAGGAGTTGTTCCAGGCAGCCTGGACAACACCCCTGCCGCTCCCCAGCCCTCCCCACCCCGGGGCAATTATGAAATGTGCTTCCTTCCCGGGAAGACTCTCAGCCTGAGGGCACGCAGCTGGCCAGGCCGTGCAGGCGGCCGCTCCCTGCAGCAAACCACAGGGCAGTGCTGTCAGCTGGCGCCGGCGGCCCTGGGCCAGGCCGGGAGGGGCTGCCGCCACAGCAGCCACCGGGCAGGCGGCAGGACCTAGGGTTGGGACTTTACCAAGCGGGCGGGGCGCCCCAACGGCCCTCACCATGCGGGCAGTGCTGGCTCAGGCTCCCACTGTGCCCGGCCCCTGGGGTCCAGGAGCCACCAGGGTCCTGCGACTCCTAATGCTCTGGCCAGCGGGTCACCCGCGTCCCGGACGCTCGGTGGCCCAGGCTGCTTGGGGCCCCTGTCAGGTGCGGGGGTGGGGGCCGGCTTTGCCAGACCGGGTGGGTGCTCATGCTAGCGGGGCCGCTGGGTGAAAATGCTCAAGGCAGGGCGTGTGGATGGGGGCTCCGGCGAGAAACATCTGCGAGCGCAGGAGGGGCCCGGTTCCGTCTCCCGGTTTGGGTCTCCGGGGTTTCTGCCGCTCTCGGATCTTCAGCTTTTGGGGTGGGCGCAGGTGGCCCCACCGATCTTCCCGCGCGTGTGGGCGTCTCTCTGAGGGCAGAGGCGCTTACATTTCCTGGGGCGGCCGCCCCAATTCCCGCATCTCCCGGGGCGTCCTCGCAGCAGCCCCTCGGGGCACCGCGGGAACCCACGGTGCGGGGGCGCGGCGTGGCCCCCACGACCCTGCCAGGGGCGCCGGGTCCCCGTCACGGCCCAGCCGGGGCCCCGCGGGTTTTGTCTGCGGCGGGCGCAGCCTCCGGCGGCCGCGACATAAAGGCCCCGCGTCTCGGGGCCCCCCCGCCGCCGCGGGCGCCCCGGCTCAGCCCCGCGTGGCCGCCCGTCCTCGTGGGGCCTCCGGGGGTTGGCGCGGACCCGAGGGGCGGGGGCCGGGCCGGGCCGGGGCGGCTCCCTTCCCTCGGCCCGGGTGGCTGTCGGGGCCCCCACGGCGTCCGCGGCTGGGGGCGCGGGGGAGGGCGGGGCGCGGGGGGCCGGGGCGCGGGGGCGTGGGCGGGGCGCGCGGCGCGGGGGAGGGCGGGCCCCAGGGCGGGCCCGAGGCCGCGCGACGCCGGGCAGGTCCCGCCGAGGATCGGCGCGCGCCCCGCTCTCCCGGCCCCCCCCGGCAGTCACGCCGCCGCCGCGCAGGCCGGGAGTCGCGGTGCCGCGCGAGGCGAGCAGGGAAGAGGGCGCGCGAGCCGCCGCCCGGCGCCGCCATCCTGCCGACGGGACCGGGACTCCCGGGCGGCTCGGGGCGAAGCGGGGCCGAGACTGCGCTCGCGAGCCGCGGCGGGGGCCCCCCGGCCCGGCCCTGACCCCCGGTCGCGGTCGAATCGCGTCACAGCCCGGAGCCAATGCGCGGGCGGAGCCCCGGCGGCCCCGCCCCTCGCCGGTGGCCAATGGGCTCTCGGGACCCGCCCCGGAGACGTGGCCCCGCCCCTGGCGACGTGGCCCCGCCCCTGGAGACGCCGCGGCTCCCGGAGCGTCAGGGCCCGGCCGGGCGGGCGCGGGTCCCGGCGCCGCCGCCATGAGGCTGACGCGGAAGATGGTGCTGGCGCGGGCCAAGGCGGCGGAGCTGCGCAGCGTGCGGAAGCTCAACTGCTGGTGAGCCGGGCCGGCGTCGCCCGCGCGGACGGGACCCCGCCGCCCCCCCCGCGAGGGCCCGCGAGCGCCCGCGGGGTCGGGGGGCTCCTGGCCCTGCCCGGCCTCACCCCGCGGGCGGCGCCTCCGGGAGCCCCGGGCGGCGCGGCCGACACGGGCCAGACGGCGGCCTCGCCTGGCGGGTCCCCGGCTCCCGGCTCGGGGCGGGGCCCTTCGGGGCGCCCTCGGGTGCCGTCCGGGGAGAGCAGCCGGGCCGCGGGGTGGCGCCGCCCCGCCCCGCCCCGCCCCGAGGCCCCCGGGCAGGACTCCTGCGTGGGGCCGCGTGGGGTGCCGGCGCGAGGGGCCTCCCGGCGTGGGGTGTTCTCCCGGGCGTGGGGTGTCCTCCGGGCGTGGGGTGTCCTCCGGGCGTGGGGTTCTCCGGGCGTGGGGTGTTCTCCGGGCGTGGGGGGCGTGGGGTTCTCCGGTGGGGTGTTCTCCGGGCGTGGGGTGTTCTCCGGGCGTGGGGTGTTCTCCCGGGATGGGGTGTTCTCCGGGCGTGGGGTGTTCTCCGGGCGTGGGGTGTCCTCCCGGGCGTGGGGGGTTCTCCGGGCGTGGGGTGTCCTCCCGGGATGGGGTGTTCTCCGGGCGTGGGGTGTTCTCCGGGCGTGGGGTGTTCTCCCGGCGTGGGGTGTTCTCCAGGCGTGGGGTGTTCTCCGGGCGTGGGGTGTCCTCCCGGGCGTGGGGTGTTCTCCGGGCGTGGGGTGTTCTCCCGGGATGGGGTGTTCTCCAGGCGTGGGGTGTCCTCCGGGCGTGGGGTGTCCTCCGGGCGTGGGGTGTTCTCCGGGCGTGGGGTGTTCTCCCGGGATGGGGTGTTCTCCGGGCGTGGGGTGTTCTCCGGGCGTGGGGTGTCCTCCCGGGCGTGGGGGGTTCTCCGGGCGTGGGGTGTCCTCCCGGGATGGGGTGTTCTCCGGGCGTGGGGTGTCCTCCCGGGATGGGGTGTTCTCCGGGCGTGGGGTGTTCTCCGGGCGTGGGGTGTTCTCCCGGCGTGGGGTGTTCTCCAGGCGTGGGGTGTTCTCCGGGCGTGGGGTGTCCTCCCGGGCGTGGGGTGTTCTCCGGGCGTGGGGTGTTCTCCCGGGATGGGGTGTTCTCCAGGCGTGGGGTGTCCTCCGGGCGTGGGGTGTCCTCCGGGCGTGGGGTGTTCTCCGGGCGTGGGGTGTTCTCCCGGGATGGGGTGTTCTCCGGGCGTGGGGTGTTCTCCGGGCGTGGGGTGTCCTCCCGGGCGTGGGGGTTCTCCGGGCGTGGGGTGTCCTCCCGGGATGGGGGGGTTCTCCGGGCGTGGGGTGTTCTCCGGGCGTGGGGTGTTCTCCCGGGATGGGGTGTTCTCCCGGGATGGGGTGTTCTCCGGGCGTGGGGTGTTCTCCGGGCGTGGGGTGTTCTCCCGGCGTGGGGTGTTCTCCAGGCGTGGGGTGTTCTCCGGGCGTGGGGTGTCCTCCCGGGCGTGGGGTGTTCTCCGGGCGTGGGGTGTTCTCCCGGGATGGGGTGTTCTCCCGGGCGTGGGGTGTTCTCCGGGCGTGGGGTGTCCTCCCGGGCGTGGGGGTTCTCCGGGCGTGGGGTGTCCTCCCGGGATGGGGTGTTCTCCGGGCGTGGGGTGTCCTCCCGGGCGTGGGGTGTTCTCCGGGCGTGGGGTGTCCTCCCGGTCGTGGGGTGTTCTCCGGGCGTGGGGTGTCCTCCCGGGATGGGGGGGTTCTCCGGGCGTGAGGTGTTCTCCGGGCGTGGGGTGTTCTCCCAGGATGGGGTGTTCTCCAGGTGTGGGGTGTCCTCCCGGGATGGGGGTGTTCTCCCGGGCGTGGGGTGTCCTCCGGGCATGGGGTGTCCTCCCAGGATGGGGGGTTCTCCGGGCGTGGGGTGTTCTCCAGGCGTGGGGTGTTCTCCCGGGCGTGGGGTGTTCTCCCGAGCGTGGGGTGTTCTCCCGGCGTGGGGTGTTCTCCCGGGCGTGGGGTGTTCTCCCGGGCGTGGGGTGTCCTCCCGGCGTGGGGTGTCCTCCCGGGATGGGGTGTTCTCCGGGCGTGGGGTGTTCTCCCGGGCGTGGGGTGTTCTCCCCAGCCGGTGAGCCCGAGGCGGCCCGGGCGCGGGCACCCGCCCGCAGCACTGCCTGCTGGACGGAGCCTCCGCCCTGGTCTGGCGGGGCCCCCGGTGCCCCCCGCTGCCGGCCTTTGCTTCTCTGGGGCAGGACGAGCCCCCGCTTCGGGCCGCCAGCGTGGCCCTTGAGCCGGCCTCTTCCAGAGGCCCCTTTGTGCGGCCGCCGCCGCCGGGGAAGCAGCCCAGGGGCCCGGCCCGGGTCCCAGCATGTCTCCAGCCTGCACGGCCGCCGGGGAGGGGCAGCTGGCGCCTGGCGGTGTCTGGGCAGACGCGCTCCCGGCCCCGCCGAAGTCGCGGCGCGTGAACGTCGGGGCGTCGCGCGTGGATTTTTAGAATGTTTGTTTTTATTCAAGTTTAACAAAATGAAATCCTCTGTCTCCCCAGGGGCAGCCGCCTCACGGATGTAAGTGTTACCTTGGTCTTCTCCCCGGGGCCCTGCTCCCCAGAGTTGGCGCCTCCTCCCGCAGCAGGTGGTCACACCCACAGCCCCTCCGCGCCCTCCAGCCCGGCCGCAGCGGACCCGCAGCGGAAGGTGCTCCGCGGCGCCACGTTCATGTTGAAGTTCCTTTAGATGGTCCCGAGCACGGGGGGGGCGCCCCCAGAGATTCCTTTCAGGAGTCTTTTGCTTCGCAGGCCTCTTCTGGCAGTTCCTGGGCTTTTTCAGGGTGGGGGCTCCTCACTGCTCCTCAGATCCTGTTTCTCCCCCGCCCCGCGCACCCCGTGCACTGGGGCAGTGCAGTGGCTGAGCCCAGCTCCGTTCTGGAACAAGCGCCCAGAGTTGTGCCAGCCACCAGCCCCGGCGATTCACCCTCCTCAGAGCATGCCGGGTGGAGCTGCTGGGTGAGAGGGCTGGTGCGCCCCACCTCCTGCTAGCGGGGTGTTGCTTATTTGGCAGCCAAAGAACCTCAAAACCAAAGCAAATAAGCAGCAGGTGCAGGAAGAGTTCACCGCAGGCGGGCGGCAGTCTGACCAGCCGGGCCTCTCCATGCCCCCGGCCAGCCCCCGAGTGAGGGAGCCGGTGCCACCTTGCTGAGCCCGCTGCCGAGCCGCTGCTCCGGGGACTGCGCTGGTGCTGGGTGTGCAGGGGTGGGGTGGGGTGGGGGCGCACGCTGGCAGCGGCTGGTGCCTGCCTCACGCGCTCTTCCTCCTAGATCTCCATCTGCCGGGAGATGCCCAGCCTGGAAGTGATCACCCTCAGGTACCTCGTCGCTGAGTTGCCTGGGCCTGCCCTCAGGGGGCCTGACTCCCCTGCGGGGGTGGGGGGGGTGCCGAGTCCCTCTCTCCAGGCACAGCCTGGGTCCTGAGTGCCCACCGCCCACCACGGTCAGTGTCCCGGCCCAGGAAGGCTGAGTGAAGTGGGTTGAGCCCGCACCCTAGGATGCCTCGACTGCAGCTGTGGCAGGGAACGCGGAGCCGGGAGTGGCCTGGAGCCTCCTGCCATGCGCTGACCACGGGCCCACAGGCTACGGCTGCGTGTCCGGCGGGGGCTCTGGCCAGCCTAGCCGGGGGAAGGGCGGAACCTGGGGGTGCCGGTGTCCAGGCCTGGCGGGCCCCTCTGGGAACCTTGAGTGAGAGTCAGTTCCCCGGGACTGTGTCGAGTCTAGGAGGCCACAACAGGACCCCCAGGCTTGGAGGCCGGTCTCTGAAGGCAGCCCCAGCGTGTCTGGGCGCTCCAAAATTATCACCTCGGGTCGGAGTTCATCATGAGGGTGGGAGGACACAGCAGGAACCACGCAGAGGGGGCAGCTCTGGCCACTCCCCCACTCCTGGGCCTCCCGGCCCCCACGGCTTCCCAGCCGCGCTGCTGCTGGGGTAGAGTGCGGTGAACGGCCGTGAGCGTCCACTGCGCCCGGGAAGAGCAGCGCCTCCCCGCCGCGTGCGGGAGGAGCAGCGAGGGGAGCACCAGCGAGGGGAGCACCAGCCTCTCGGTTGAGCCCCGCCCCCCACGACATGGTCAGGATCCTGGGGGCCGCGTTTGCTCCTGCTCCAGGGTCGGTGCCCACCGCCAGTCTGCACAGCGGAGCCTCGGACGCTTGCCAGGGCCTCTCGGGCACAGTCTGGGCCCCAGGCTGTCTGGGCCCCTGGAGGGCGCATGGAAACCACCGCGTGGCAGCCCCCTTCCACGGAGGAAGGGCTCAGCCCCCGGGGGGCCCCCTGCCTGCGGATGCGGGGCGGCAGCCCTGACTGTGCCCTCCGCAGCGTCAACGCCGTGTCCACACTGGAGCCCGTGAGCGGCTGCCGGCGGCTGAGCGAGCTGTACGTGCGCGGGAACCGCATCCCCAGCCTGGCCGAGCTGGCGCACCTGCAGGGCCTGCCCCGGCTGCGCGTGCTCTGGCTGGCCGGGAACCCCTGCTGCGGCGCCGACCCGCACCGCTACCGCATGGCCGTGCTGCGTGCGCTGCCACAGCTGCAGCGCCTGGACAACCGGGGTAGGTGCCCGCCGCCCGGCCCCAGACCAGAGGCGGCGATGCGTGGGCCTCTGGGGTTGGGCCTGAGCGAGTGCCTGGAGTCGGGCGTTTCTCCGACGGGGCCTAGGAGCAGGTGCTCCGGCAGACGCTGCGGCCTGGGCCCCCCCGCCATGGCTGTCCCGCCCCCATGTCCAGCAGCCAGGGCGGGGGTGCCCAGGGCGCGCTGGGTGGACAGATGCCTCCGAAGCGGAGGGCGCTAGTGCTGCGTGGCGGCCGCTGTGAGGCTTGGGGCTAGTCCCGGTGATGCTGTGCCCCCTCCTCCCCGAAGCTGTGACCGAGGAGGAGCTGTCCCGGGCTCTGATGGAGGGTGAGGAGGTCACGGCCCCCCGCAAAGAGGGCCCGGAGCTGGCGTATGCCCTGAGCGCCCTGAACACGGCCGAGACCCAAGGGGACGCGCTGACGTTCAGCGAGGAGGAAGCAAGGTGCCCCCACGGGCCTCCCCCGGGGAAGCAGCGACGGGCTGGGGGAGGATCGTCCAGGGGTGCCGGCCGGGGTGGCTCTAAGCCCCCAGCCCAGTACGGCCTCACGTCCGAGAGCAGCTCGGGCCGGAGGGGGCAGCCCCCGGGGGCCGTGGGGAGGTGGCCATGAGGTGAGGCTCCCAGGGAGCCAGCGCGGTCCTCCCCGGCTCCCCTCCGCGGGGCAGTCACAGCCCCCTTGTGCGTCGCGGCCTCAGCCGCCCCAGCCCCGGGCGGACCAGAGCAGCAGGGGCTGCCACAGGCCCTCTGACGGGCCAGGCCCCACCCGTGTCAGCAGCGGCCCCGGGCAGCTCAGCCTGAAGCCCCCCTCCCGGGACCAGCCGCCTCCCTTCTCACAGAGGACGGCCACGAGCTGCAGCGCGAGCAGGGTGAGCGGCCGTGGCAAGCTGGGGGGAGCCAGGTGGGGAGCGAGAGCCCCAGAGCCCAGCCACAGGGCCCGGTGGAGGGGCGCGGGCCTCCTGCCGTGGGCGCTAGCACGCAAGGCCCGCGGTGCTTGTGCCCACAGAGCAACGTCCTGACCGCCGTCCTGCTGCTGCTGCGGGAGCTGGACACCGAGGCGCTGGGGGCCGTGCACCAGGCTGTGCTCAGCCGCCTGCAGGGCCTGCCCGAGCGGGAGCTGCAGGAGGAACCCGAATGAGCCGCGCCCATCCGCCCCGGCGAGCCCACCCCAAGGTGGTGTCCCCAGGAGGCCTCGGCCAGCTCGGGCCGCCCAGCCCAGAGCCCGCGTGGGCCCCCCAGGCCGGCCTGGCCACGTGCCCCCTAATAAACACACCAGTGGCGCTCCGCCCCTCCTCCCTGGGGTGGACACCGCCCCCGGAGCTGAGGGCCCTGGGGTTGAGAGAGCCGAGAACCACGCGCTGGACAGCCCCGGAGGGGGCATCAGAGACACTGCCGCCGCCAGGCCCTGGTGGGCGCGCTCACCCGGAGGCCGCTTCACACGGGCCAGAGCGCCCTGAGGCCGGGCGTGGGGGGGCCTTCCGAGGTGATCACAGGCGCTGGACACTCAGTAAAGCCTGCTCCTTAGAGCAAGTGGTCATGATGATTTGGGGTCTCCCTCTCCGGGACCCGGCACTCAGCCAAGGACCTTGCCTCAGACCCTACTCGACAGCCCCCCTTCTGCCCCAGTGCCCTCACCCCCCAAGTCAGAGCTTGCTGGACCCACCCTGGCCTGGACCCCATGACCCTGGTCTCTAATAGACACCTCGGGCCCCAGAGCTCCCCCAAGTGATCCAAAAGCAGGGTTTTGGGCAAAGCAGGCGCTGGCAGGATGTGTGCTGGCGTCCACGGCCCCGGCGGCAGGGCAGCCCAGGAGGACGAGGGCTCAGTACAGCCGAGGTGCAGCCCCACCCCCAGGTGCCGCCGGGGGCCAGCCCCTGCTCTGGCCAGCAGCTCCCCTTCACCTGCAGACAAGCCGAGGGCCTCTGTCCAGCCTGAGTCCCAACCCGCTGGAGTCTATGCCAGGCCATGGCCACACCCCTCTCCCTGCTGCCAGGCGGGTGCCAGCCGGACCCTGAGCGCCCAGACCTGCCTCCCTTTGGTCTCCGCACCCAGGACTATGCAGCCAGGGCCCCTCTGGTCGGGGTGGGCGCGGAGGGGGCGCCCTGTTGGAGCAGAGCAGCAGGAGTCTCCCGCGGCCCGACCAGAGCTGGCTGCCCTGCCGGGCCCAGGTGGTTCTGCGGCTGCTGCGGGCTGTCTCCAAAGGGACCAGAAAGGCGTGCTGCCCCTGGGGTCTGCTCACGGTGGTGGAGATTGGAGCAGAAGCCGGTCTCCGCCGGGGCATCTCAGAACCGTGATTCTCGGGGGCGAGGGCGGGGAGCCGCGGGTTCCCAGGGCCAGGGAGGCGAGACGCGGACTCTGCGGGGGGAAGCCCGAGGGACCAGGGCCACAGGGGTGCTGGCCCCCAGGGCCGCCTGAGCCTCGGGATGGCCATCAGGATTGCAGGCCGGTCCTGTGGCCAGCACCAGCTCCCTGCGCCTGTCCGACGCGACCAGCCAGTTGTCGTGGGCCGTGTGCAGGGTAAACAGCACCTGGCGTGTGGCCCTATCCTGGCTGCCCTGTTGGGTGGACACTGGTGGGGCGTGGGAGGATGGGGGGGCAGGACTCGCCACCTCTGGACTCCCCCGTGAAGGGAGCTGGTGAGCAGCTGGGCCCTGGGCCTTCCTGTTCTCAGAAAAGGGTGCAGGAGAGCTTGACCTCATCTGGAAGGAGGCTTGGGGATCTGGGAGCCCCGTACCATCCAGGGTATAGGGTCAGGGTGCCGCCTGGAGACCACCTCTGCTTTGTGGGTCATGTGAACGCCAGCTCATCACCCCAGGGCACAGCAGAGCCCACTGGGCGCCCAGGTCCCTGGCCTGGCCTCTGCACCTGCGTGAGCCCAGGCCACTGTTTGCGCCTGTCCAGCCCGGAGGCACCAGCGGCCACACACCCCTGGGCCTGGGCCTGCCGGCGCACAGTGCCCAGGTCCAGGTGAGCCCACAGCCACGGCAGCAGTCCCTGCCACGCTGAGCCCCACAGGAACCCCCCAGGGTGTGAGCTCTCCTGGGGCACCAGGCATGGGGGCACGGGTGCAGCCACCCTGCCTGCCCACCTGCCCTGCAGCACCCGTGTCCCAGAGCCAGGCCCGAGTGGGGAGCAGGTTTCTGGCTGCCTGCCCCCTCCATGCGCCCCCCCTCGTCTCCCAGGGTGCCCACTGCCGGGGCGCACCCTGGGTCAGACTCAGGACCCAGAACCAGGTTCAGAAATCCTGCTGTGAGCGGGAGGCCAGGCCTGTCACCCTCAGGACGCCTGGCGGTGCTGATCCGAGGACACAGGTGCCTGCCCAGCCCCGGGCCGGGTGTGCCACCGGGGGCTGCGTGGGCCGGGCTTTCCAGAGACTCTCATTCCAGAGTGGGTCGTTTTATTTCTAGGAAGGACAACAAACTGCTGAGCCGCGGCGGCCAGTGCACACAGGAGCAGGGCACCGCAAGCCCCCGGGCACGGCCAGGCCACCCCCCCCCCCCGGGGGCTTGCCGGGCGAGGGCCGCATGGGAGCGGCTCAGAGGCACTTGGGCGAGAAGGCGGCGTGGCAGGTGGCCTGGACAGGGACGCCCACGTCCCCTGTCCTGGAGGGGAGGCCCTGCGGTCCACGGCCGGCCAACTAGCAGCAGATGCCCGTGGGCTGGCCAGGCGGGTGCGCTCAGAAGCCGGTGTCCAGGCTCAGGGAGCGGCGGCTCACGTGCTCCAGGCCCCCCGACACGTACTCGGCCATGCTGATGCGGTAGTGCGCCAGCATCTTCAGCATCAGCCGCAGGTTCAGCCACCACTGCTCCCGGGGCATGCGGTGCCTGCGCGGGCGGCGGGGTCAGGGCGCTGAGCGACCCCCACGGCGCCGGGCCAGCCGCCCACGGGGCAGAGGGCGTGCCTGGCACACACACAACACCCCCTGCCCCGCCCCCTGGACTCACTCAAAGTCGGTCTCCTCCTTGAGTTCGGTGACGGGGCTGAAGGCCACCGCCTTCTTCCGCAGGCCGATCACGCTGGCCGAGTCGGGGGCGTTGGCGAACACCCGCCCTGTGGATACACCCGAGCTGAGCCCTGCCCGTGGCCCCCCACGCCGGGGCCCCGCCCCCACCGCACACGCACCCTTGCGGTAGACGGCCCGCAGCTTGTCCGACACCCAGAGCATGGCCTTCACCCCCAGCTTGGTGCCGTAGTTCCGGTCGAAGGGGGTCGGGGCCCCGCCCTGGAAACACAGCGCTGAGACCGTGGCCCGGGCAGGAGCCCCAGCGAGGCCCTGGGTGGCTTCACGCGACCTCCTGGCAGGGGCGGGGGCTCGGGCACCCACTATCTCCACGGGCTCCTCTGCCTGCGCGCCCAGGTCCTCTCCGAATCCGGCCTAAGAGCCCCTCCGGAGGCCGGGCGGCCGCCTGGGTCCCACCCCAGGGAGCCCGGGGAGAGCACCGCCAGGCGCCCCATATCGCTTCCTGGGGCCATGAGGGGCTTGGCGGGGTGGCGCAGGAGCACCCCACAGCGTGGCCTCTGGCGGAGGGGGCCGCGCACCTGCTGCAGGTGGCCCAGCACGTTGGTCCTGCAGTCGAAGACGCCCTTCCCCTCGGAGGAGTAGAGGTTGTACAGGAACTCCGTGGTGTAGTGCTCGTGGCACTTCTCGTTCCTGGGGGCGAGGGGCCCACGTCAGGGGCCAGGCCGCGTCTGGGAAGGGGGCTGCTCCCAGGAAAGCCTCCCGCCCGACCCGGCCCCCGCCGCCACCTCACCGCAGCACCAGGCCCCTCTGGATCTCTGTCTTCATCTTCACTGTCATGTGCTCCACGTTGGCCTGGGGGGAGGGGCCCAGGCGGGGGTCAGGGGCACACAGGGGAGCCAGAGGTTGGGGTGCAGCGGCCAGCACTCAGCCCCCAGGAAGGACCACGCTAGACTAACCAACAGGCAGGGCCGGCGTGGCCAGGAGAGAGCGCCACGGGCCCGCGGCTGGCAGGAGGCTGGAGATGGGGCTGGGGCGACGGGCTGGGGGCACGGGGACGGAGGGCAGGACCGCTGGGGGCACGGGGCTGCACCGGTCCCACGGCAGGGAGCCCCGGCTGGCCTCAGTGGGAGGCCGGTGGGCTCACCTTCAGGTCGTGGATGTTGAATGGGTCCTCGAAGACGTAGGCGGCGTCCGCGCCCACGGCGATGCCAGTCACGGTGGCCAGGTAGCCGCAGTAGCCGCCCATGGTCTCCACGATGAACACGCGGCGCTTGGTCCCCGAGGCTGACTGCTTGATGCGGTCGCAGCTCTGCGAGGTTGGGGGGTGAGGGGGGACGGTGAGGTCCCTGTCCCCGGGCAGAGGCCCAGGACCACAGAGTGGGGCCCTCAGCTGGGGCGCCGCCGCCCCCGGGACACCCAGAGGGTGGACGCCAGAGTTGCCCAGCCTTGATGTTCCCGTCTGTATATGGGGCCACACGCCCACCCACAGCTCAGCACACGGCGGCCAGAGGGCGTGTCGCCAGGGGGCGCTGGGCGTGTCCACGCAGCCGTGGCCGGGACGGACGGCCTGACACAAAGCCAGGCCCCACCCCACCGGACGCCGCAGCCACTCGCCACCATGGGAAATGTCTGCACATCCCCACCCCAAACCACCCGCCCCATCGTGGGGCGCTTTCAAATACGGGGCCTCCAGCACGGCGCCCACCAGGAAGCGGGAAGACCCGATGGAAACAGGGCGAGTGGGTCACCAGTGCCCAAGCCCAGACGACGGAGGGGAGGGAGGCGGGGGGCTCGCGACCAAGGTCCTGCACACAAAGAGCACCGACGGGCGGGGAAAAAGGGCAACTCTGGGGACGGATGATGTGTAAAAAACCTGCATGGGGGCCTCCCTGGGGGCGCAGCGTGAAAGACGGAGCCATCAAGCTGTCGCCAGCCCCTGCAGCACGAGTTCCATCCCCGGCCAGGGAGCTGCCCACAGGGCGCAGCAGACCCCGCCTGTCTCCCCGCTGGCCCCTCAGCAGTGGGTTTCAGTGGACCTGCCTGTTCTGCTCCCCACTCTGTCTCTGGGAGTCCTCTCCCCGCCGCACCTCTGGCCCGTACCCCAGCTCTTGTATGCATAAATAAATAAATCTTAAAAAAAAAACCCACAAGTGGGCAGCACTGATGGAGAAGCACCTACCGCCCCACGTGAGGACACGCCGCCCACCGGGCTGCCAGTTGGGTGGGGCCCGGGGCAGGCCGGGGAGGCCCACGATGGCAGGTGCCAGGGGGGCTGGGGCCTCCCCCCTCAACCCCCCCCATCTCCTTGTTCAGTCGTGTTTCCTGCTCCCAGACGGCACAGAGGCTCCCAACAGCCACACACCCCGGCCAGCGTCAGCACCCAAGCCCACCTAGCCGCTGAGTCCCTGGGAAAGCTGGTTGTGTGGGGTCACTAGGGGCGCCCAGAGGCATGGAGAACTGGCGAGGCCACCCAGCCCAACCCCTCCAGGGCGGCCCCCACCCCAGGGCTGTGCCATGGCAGACAGCACCAGGGCCTGGAGCCCTCCCCCGCCGGGTGGCCCCAGCTTCCCCAGATCCCCTGCGCCCACGTCCCTGCACGGAGCCATGGCCTGCACCCGCCGTCTACCTGGCTGGAGCCCACGGTCCCCGCTCCCTGAGCGAGCCCTGGGCCATGCCTCTCCCTGCCCTCCCAGAGGCAGAGGGCGGCCAGGCTGGATGTGAGCCGTGCCCTGTCCTGACCGCAGCCCCTGTCTTGGGGGCTTGGCCCCGCCACCCCCACACACCTCTGGGGTCTCGCCCACCGGCCCGTGCCCGCACCCCCCAGCGCAGCCGGCACTCACCTCCATGGCGGCGTTGACGGCGGTGTCGCAGCCCAGGCTGAAGTCGGTGCCCGGCACGTTGTTGCTGATGGTGGCGGGGATGACGCACATGACGATGCAGAGCTCCTCGTAGCGCCCGCGGGCCTCCACCAGCTGCAGCACCCCCTCGTAGGCCTGCGCAGGTGCGGCTCAGGGCCCGATCCCACGCCCGCCGCCCCCACCCCGCCCTGCCCCGCCGCCCCCAGGGGCTCCGCGGCCAGGGACAGGACCACAGGGACGCCTGGCCCCGGGGAAGGGCCCCGGCCCCCCACAACCCGCCTGGGCTCGCCGAGCAGCCCCACCTCAAAACCGCCAATGACCAGCAAGGCATGGATGTTGTGGGTGCGAATGTTCTCTGCAATCTTCTCCAGGTGGCTCTTGGGCAGCGTCCTGGGGGCAGCACGGCCTGTGGGGTCTGCTCGGATGGGGCCACCCCAACCAGCCACATGCCCCTGGTGTCAGCAACTCCGTGGCCAGTGGGGCAAGGCCGGGCCGGACACTCTGGGGTGCACAGCCCATGGGTGGGAGGGGTGGCGGGGTCCCCGCAGCATCCCCCCACCTGTGCCCGGCGCCCAAGGGGGGGGCCTCACCTCTTGGTGCCCAGCAGGGAGCCGCCGCGGCCCAGCCAGCCGGCCACGTCGTGCCAGCCCACCTCCTGCACCTGCGGGGGGTGGCACTTGAGGGGTAGGTGGGAGCTAACAGTGCCTCCCAGGACGATGCCTGGCGGGGAGCACTAGGGGCACCCACACCCACCTACCTGGCCCCGGGCCAGGCCCTCGAAGCCATCGTGCACCACGTACACCGTGTGGCCCTGGGAAAGGCCAGTGCGCACTGCCGAGCGCACAGCCGCGTTCATGCCAGCCGCCGGGGCCCCCACGTTCAGGATGGCCAGCGAGAAGTTGCTCTGTGCAGGGCAGCGGGAGTGTGAGCGTGGGGTGGGGCAGGCCCAGGGGCAGAGCCCCGCGACAGCAGCTGCCCCGCAGCCCAGCCCGGCCTGGCCCACCGGCCCAAGCACGTTTGGGCCCTCAGCAGGCGGACGGGGCGGGGCCTGGGCCAGACAGGCACCGCGGCACCTGGAGCCCAGGGCGGCCAGCCCCCGTGGCCCAGGCAGATGGACGCCGGGAAAGGCCAGTGCCGCGGTGAGACCCCAGTGGCCGCGTGAAGGAAGCAACACACTTGAACGTCAGACCTGATTCTGCTGGGGACTGAGGCCGCCGCCTCGGCCTGCTCAGCATCGGCAGCCGGGGCCGGTCACACCCACTGGCCCTGGGCCCAGGAGCCCGGGAGAGCCTGGTGGGTCGGCCGCCTCCCCCAGTCAGCCACATCCACCAGGTGGCGCGGCTGGCAGGGGGTGTTGGGCCCAGCCAGTCCTGCCCCCAGGACCACACACCCAGAGGTGCGGGGGGACATGGCCACCGCTCGGCCACAGCAGGCCCTGCCCGGCCTCTGGGACAAACCGGGGCCAGGACCCCCAACTGTGACTATTCGGAGGGGACCCGCCTTTTGTCCCCAAATTGCAGAGTCTTTCTGTTCCGATTTTGAAGTGAGCCCAGTTCTGGGGGTCAGCGCCTTTGGGACACGACCCCAGCGCCACACCCGAGCCGGTCACTGCCAGGGGCCACCCGCTCACCCCCAGGCTCAGGCGACAGGGGCTGCATCCCACCCTCTCAGCCCGCAGCCCAGCCGACCCCAGCCGGGCTGGCACCGGGAGGCCGCGGGGACAGGCACCTTCTCCTTGGAGGCCTTCTGGTGCGCCAGCATCTTATAAATGCTCCAGTTGTTCGCGAAGCTCCTGCAGAGAGAGCCGGTCATGCGGCCCCATCCTGCACCACAGCCCTGCCGGGCACTCGCCAGCGGTGCCAGACCCCGAAGGGACCCCCGAGGCTCTCGCGACGCAGCTCCAGCCCGCCTGGGGAAGGGCAGTCCCCCGCGGAGCCACAGCACCCTGCAGCCGAGGCCCCCACTCGCTCTCCGCCCCGGGCCGTCTCCAGGGCCGCTCCCCGGCCAGGCTGGGGAGGGTCGACCCGCTTTCCGTCCCGCAGCCCCACCTGCCGCGCAACTGGATGGCCTCCTCGAACCGCTTCTCGTCCATGGCCCTCTGCACCTCCTTCGTCTTAGAGAAAACAGGACGGGCTGCGGGATACCGCGCGCACCCACGGCGGCCGGCAGCCCAGACCCGCGGGGCCGTGGTCGCTGCCCAGCTAGCAGCCGGGGCAGCCGAGGCCCGGCGGGCACCATGGCCAGCAACATGTCCACCAGCAGGGCCGCCCTGATCTCACTCCTCCACCCCAGAGGCCCCTCAGGAGCAGAGGCCACAGCCGAGCCGGCCCGGGGAACCTCTGCCAGATGCCCCCCTCCTGGCTGCAGGGACCCCAAACTGCACAGCTGGCACCGCACCCCCACTCCAGCC
The DNA here is from genome assembly GCF_014898055.3 of Talpa occidentalis. Taxonomy (NCBI): domain Eukaryota; kingdom Metazoa; phylum Chordata; class Mammalia; order Eulipotyphla; family Talpidae; genus Talpa; species Talpa occidentalis. The sequence continues at coordinate 837,704 of NW_023604295.1, forward strand.
TCTCAGGCTCCCCGCTGTTCCCGCTCCCAGGGCTGCCTGCTGCAGCGCACGGGTGTCCCCACCATCCGAGCTCCACTCAGTGGCTTTGCCCCCATCGCCTCCCACTCTCCCCCACACCGGCCTGCAGGCCTGTCCACTGCCCGCCCCAAGAAGCTAATCGACCTGGCTCCCAGCTCCCCCACCTCTCCCGGGGCTGCGGGCCTCCCGCACCCGTCCCACTGGGACCCAGGAACGGCCGGGGAGGCAGCCAGAGCCGGGGCGGTGGCGGGGGCCAGAGGCCCCAGCGGCCGCCCAGCGGAGCACACTTACCACCTGCACGCACTCCATGAGGGGCAGCCGCACCGACTGGTTCCCCGACAGGCTGACCACGCAGGCCGGTGTGTCGGGCGAGGCCTCCAGCAGCGCCATCACCGCCTCCATGCCCATCTGGCTGCTCTGCGGGGCAGCGGGTGGGCTCAGCGGGGCTCACGCCCACGGGCACATGCGGGACTCACAGGGACACGCTCATGCAGGCACACACTTGCTCACACATGGGCACATACACGGGGCCGCTCGAACCCTCTGCTCTGGCCCCAGAGCCCTGCCCCCGAGATGCCGGCCCGCTCTGAGCTGCTGTCCCCTGGACGAGACTCCCCGCGGTGTCCCTTCACGTCGCGGCCGCCCCGGAGCCCGTGCAGGGCACACGGGCACAGACACTGGGCCTCGCTGGACACGCCCGGCCGCCACAAGGCAGGCAGGCGCCCCCCAGAAGAGAGCTCCTGCCCCCCAGCTCTGGCCTCACGAGGCTCCCAGGCACCCGGGACGTGGCTCGGCGCCGCTGCAGGGACGCTGCAGCCAGGGCGGGGCTGACAGACTGTCCTCATCCCTGACCCTGGCACCCACGTCCCCCACACCCTGGCCTGAGTGTCTCTGCCACGGGGCCCAGGAAAGGGAGAGTCCACAGAGGGCCCCATGGAGCCGCGGGCAGAAAGCAGAACGGACCTCAGGCCCAGGATGGCCAGCGGGTCGGACACCACCAGAAGGCGGGCACAGGGGGGACTGGCCAGACCCAGGTCACAGCTGCACCGTCTAGCTCATCCCCACGCCCCAGAGGACCAGGCCTGGCCTCGCCAACAAGCCCGCAGTGGGACACGCTGCCCATGGCGCAGGCCAGCCCGCCCCCGCACCTACCAGGACGCGGTCGAAGGCCGAGGGGGTGCCTCCTCGCTGCACGTGGCCCAGCACCGTCACCCGTGTGTCGAAGCCCAGCCTCTGCACCACCAGCTGCTCGAGGGATGCGGCCATGAGCCCCGCCCAGGCAGCCCACGAGCCCGGAGGCAGCCCCAGCCCCACCTAAGCCCCCAGAGGGCCCCCATGGGCAGCCCCGCCTGCGCCCCCACAGGCCCCCCGTGGGCAGCCCCACTCACGTCCTTCACATAGCGGGACGAGATGGGCTTGCCATGGCGGTCAATGGCGCCCTCGGCGATGATGATGATGTTCAGGCGGGAGCCCCGGCTTCGAGTCTGGGGGGGCACACGGGAGGCTCTGCCACTCTGCCCGGGGCCTGCCGACACCTGCCCCCGCCCACCCTGCCCGCCTGCCCCAGCCCCATGCAGGAGCAGGTCGCAGGAGTGGGGGAGCTGGGACCCTGTTGGGTGGGCCGGGAAGGGGCAGCGCTGGGAGGAGGGGCCCTGGGGCCAGCCCAGGCGGGGGCAGGGGGCGGGGTGGCCCCGGGGAGCCATGAGGAGTTAGGCGCTGGAGCCACAGGCCCTGGGCGGGGCCCCCTCCGGCAGGTCCGGGTCAGGCCAGCCTGGGACACCGAGGCTCTGTCTGGGGCTGCTCTAAAGTGGGGTGACCTCACTGCAGCCCTGGAGTGACCCTCTCGCTGTCTGCGGTGGGAGGCAGCGGCTCCGGGCCCACGTGCCGGGTCAGCCCTGGCAGGACCAATCACTACGAGGCGCACCACAGACTTTTAAGTACTTTTCACACCCCTCGTTCCTCAAAGACCCATCTAGCGGGGCCCACTCTGACCCGGGGGCTCACTTTGCCCCACAGCAGCCTCAAAGAGGAAGACAAAGGGGCAGCAGCTCCTGTGAGGCCAGCAGGAGAGAAACCAGGGCTGGAGGGCTGCCTGGAGAAGGTGATGCTGGCGCAGGTGAGGGGAGAGGCCAGGGGTGGGGCTGCAGGTGGAGCAGACTCCTATACCCCAGCTGGAGGTGTGCAGGGCAGAGAGCAGCACCGGCACCTCGCAATTGGGGAAACTGAGGCTCAGGGAGGCCGGGGGAAGGCCTGAGAAGAAAGAACCAGGGTGTCCTGACGCTGCGGTCAGGCCGCACCCTTGGCGGGAAGCCAAGGCCAGGTCCATCAGGGGCCGCCACACCGGCGCCCCGCCCCTGAGCCAGGCCACGTGGTCCCTGGGCTGACGGCACGCCACCACTGGCTCCACCTCCGCCCTGCCCTTGGCCACACTGGGGAAGGTTCCAGAAGCCAACCCAGGCCCTCCCACTGCCCTGGCAGGATGCAAAGCCGCAGGGGTGGGGGTGGGGCCACGTCCTGCAGCAGCAGGGAGGGAGGCCGCCACCACGGTCACATGGTGACCGGACACCCCTCCGGCCCGCAGCCCCGCCTCCCCCCGGGAGACGGGCACCCTCCTCGGATCCCGCCCCACCCCCACACCCAGCGGCAGCCGCCCCAGGGCCCATCCAGCCTGGAGCCCTGGCCTGGCCCTCCCTGCCTCCCGGATGGCCCGCTGTGCCCCTGCCCTGGAGGGCACCCCGAGGGGCAGCGCAGATGCGCCTGCTGCAGAGCTGGTCACATGCTCCGGCTCCAGGGTCAGCCCTCGGGCCAGCCCCCTGGCCCTTCACAGGGAGGGCCCAGCGCTCACCTCCCCCAGCCGCTCACACATGAAGTTCTCCCAGCCGTCCTCGGGGGGCGCCTCGGGGATGAACAGCCAGTCGGCTCCAGAGGCCAGGGCGGACACCAGGGCCAGGTACCTGCGGGCAGGGCGGGGCAGGGCGGGGTTGGGGCGGGCACACCAAACCGAGCTCTGAACCTGGACTCTGGTCACCTACCTGCCCTCTAGGCACCTACCGGCCACGGCCCCACGGCCCGGCTGCCCTCCTTACCCGCAGTGGCGCCCCATCACCTCCAGCACGAAGGTCCGCTGGTGGCTGTGGACACAGGAGCAGTCAGCACGAGTGTCCAGGCCAGCTGGGCCGGGCAGTGCCCGAGAGACAAGACGGGCATTGCCCAGGGCCTCTGGCCTCTCCCTGGCCACCAGCCTCGAGCCGCCGGGTTGCTCTGGGCCTGCCAGCTGACCGGTTCTGCACTCCCTGGTGGGCCATGTCGCTGGCCCGGCAGCCGGAGCGACCGCGCGGCCGCCACGCACCTCTGGGCAGTGGTGGTGATGGCGTCGATGACCTCCATGATGCGGTGCAGCGCCGAGTCGGTGCCGATGGTCATGTCGGTGCCGCAGAAGTCGTTGTCGATGGAGCCCACCAGTCCCACGATGTTCAGGTGCGCGTAGGTCTGCGCGGCGCTCGCTGAGATCCTGCCTGGCGGGAGGGGCGGCTGACTGTCCCCCCGCACCCCGGCACCCGCCCGCCCACCCGCCCGCTGCGGCCCTCCGCTCCCCGGCCAGCAGCACCCACTCGGGCAGCCCATCCCCACCGGGGTCCCCAGAGCCCCGGAGCCCCACCCCACCGTCTCCCACATGCCGGCCCGGAGCAACGGACTCGGAAAGGGCCCCTGGCCACTGGCTGCCCAGCCATGTGCTCTCCAGGCCGTGTGGTTCTGGCTGTGGCCTTCCAGAATGGACGGAGCCTGCGGCCGCCCTGCAACACTGGCCAGCACCTGGAGGAGGGCCGCTGTGCCAGGGCCCCCGCAGACCCACCTTCGGCCACCAGCTCCTCCAGCAGGCTGCCCCACTCGCTGCGGAAGATGTTGGCGCCCGTGAGGCTGCCGTCCCCGCCGATGACGCACAGGTTGGTGATGCCGCGCTGGACCAGGTTGTAGGCCGCCGCCCGGCGCCCCTCCCTGGTGGTGAAGGCCTTGCAGCGGGCGCTGCCAATGATGGTGCCACCCTGCAGGAGAGGGCGCCTTCGCCACCGCCACTGGGCAGCCGGCCCCAGGCAGCGGGACCAAGGGCGCGAGCCCAGAGCTTTCTCTAGACCTGGGCATGCCCCCCCCCGGGCCTTTCTCCCCAAATTTACACCCACAAGTGTGACCCTGGGGAGTGGGGGGAGACGCAGCCACCCGCACCCCAGCCCTGGGCCATCACACCCAGGCCACAGCTGGGCTGGAGCGGAGGAGCCCCTGCGGGCTGCGCGAGGTCAGCGTGTCGGTGGGTGTGCCCGTGTCTGTGGGCACCTTCCTGGCACACGTGTGTGCCCACGGGCCAGAGAAGCCCCACAGCCTTACCAGCTGGATGATGTTGGACACGCTGAGCCAGTTGGCCGGCTTGATGTTCTCGCCTCCTTCCACGAGGCCCTCATAGCCCTGGAACGCAGACCCGGCCTGAGACAGGCCCACACCTCCGGCGAGCAAGTGGGGCGGGGTGAGGGTCCCGCTGCTGGGTCCCCCAAGGCCTTGGGGCACAGCCGACTGCCGAGGACAGCCGTGTTCACTCCCCTGGACCCAGCCCTGCCTATCTGGACCTGACATAGGCTACTCCCTGGAGACTCGCTGCCCTGCAGAAGGCTCCAGACTGCACAGGCCGCGAGGCCCTAGAACTGGGCACTCCAGGCCCACAGACCTGACGGTGAGCTTTGAGGTTGGCGTGGCCTGAGGAGGGGCAGGGAGGGCAGCACGAAGTCCACCCTCTGTTCACCGGACCCCCGCGCTCCCAGGGCCACCAGGAGGAGGAGCAGGAGGGTGGGGGCTGGTGGCAGAGGGCCAGGGGCGGTCCAGCCGCTAGGCGTGTGCTGAGTGTGTGCCAGTGTCTGTGTGACCATGAGTGGAAACCCCCGGGGCAGAGGGTGCCCCCGAATCTGAAGCAGAGATTTGGAGGGTAGATGAGGCAGAAGAGAAAGGGGCAGATCTGCCGAGTCAAACGGCCAGAGCAACCGGGGCGGGAGGGCGCGGGCAGGGACCATCCATGGGGGCGGCAGGTGGGGCTGCCCGCAAACTGCCAGGGAGCAGCCCGCGCCCGCCTTACCTCGTAGATGAGGAAGACCTTGGCCCCCACGTAGATGCCCATGCGTGTCACGGCCCGGACGGCGGCGTTCATGCCTGCGGGCAGCACCGGCACTGAGGGCGGGCATGGCAGGGACCACCCCCCAGCTTCATGGCACCCGTGAACCCCGTTCTCCCAAATTCCAAGCATTCACAAATAAGCCGCCCCAGGTTCAGACTAGAGGACCCCACCTGGGCCTGGACCCGAGGATGGGCCCCGGGTCATCCTGGCCTCCTCCCCTCGTGCCCCCCACAGCCTCTGCAGCTCAGCGGAGCCTCCACCCACAGCCCCCACCTGGCCTGGGGAGCCGAGCGCGCGGCGCTGGCCCCGGAGAGGAGGGGGCAGGTGGGGTGTGGGCAGCTGCCATCCAGACCGGCCCTCAGCCTCTGCCGAGCCCTGCCCATGACACAGGGTGGGCAGCTCGGGCGCTTCCCTGCAGACTGCCCAGGGCCAGAGCCCCTCACCCTCCAGGGCAGGCCCTGGGCCCCAGCACCTGCCCCTAGAGCAGGGTCAGGGCTGCACCTGCCCCCAGGAGCCACCGGGGAAGTCACTGCCCAACCAGCCCCGGAGCCCAGCCCGGCCCCAGCGGCCTGCAGCGTCAGGGCTCCGGGGAATGAGCAGGCTGGCCAACAGGAGGGCACCCAGCGAGGGCAGGGGCGGCCCCCAAGGCCCCTCCACAGGCTGCTGTCCTGGGGGCTGGCATGGAGCTGGCGCTCCCAGATGCTCCCTGAAAAAAACCCTCAAGGGTGTCCCCAGAGGCGGGCGCAGCGCCTTGGTCAGCAGCCCCAGCGTGGACAGCAGGCAGGCCAGTGAGCACCAGCCTGGGCCTGGAGGGTGAAGGGTGAGGGGAGCAGGAGCTGCCTCGCACCTTCCTCCTGCCCAGCCTGGGCACAGGTAGCAGCATCTCAGGGGCAGAGGGTTAGGGGCCACACGCACGTCCTCAGAGGCCAGCAGGGCCCGGCCAGGGGCCCGGGCCTGGGAGGGGCCTGTGCTCAGTCTCGCCCCAGGAGCACTTGGCTCCCCGACCTCCCTCTGGAGGCCCCAACCTGGCAACAACCTTCCCCCTGGAGGCAGCTTCTCTGAGCCTCACCCCCAAGTGGGGTGGCAGCCTCCCTCCCGCCCCGACCCCACCCCGGGCTCCTGCTAGCCCAGGCCTCAGCCGTGGTCGACGTGGTGACCCCAACACGAGGACTCTTGACCTTTGCCCTGGGCCATAGTCTCGCACCTGGCTGGGAAGGTGGGGCCAGCAGAGCGGGCAGGTCTGGGAGGAGGAAGGGGGAGGAGCCCCCCCAGAGGCTGGCTGCGCGGCCGCCACAAAGCGGGGCACCCGGCACATCCGTGTGCAGAGAGGACACCAAGAGGGGGAGGCGGCAGCGGAGACCTGCAGGGAGGGCACGCGGGCGTCCTGTGCCCACTGGCAGCCAAGGCCCTGCGGCCGACAGCCAGAGCCAGGCTTGAGCGCAGGGGTGCAGGCGCCAGGCCGGGCAGAGCGGGAGCCAGCGCGCAGCTGTCCACGCGCAGCCTCACACCTGACTGAGCACGAAGCCCCATTTCTAAAGAAATCGTGACTATCCCATCTCTCAAAGCAGGCGGAAGTGGGGTTCTACAGGCCGTAGTTAGGGGCAGGAGGCCAGTGCGCCCCCATATACACACAGCCACGACAGCTGGACTGCGGGGTAACCCTGGTTGGAGCTGGGAAGTTCTGAGGCCCAGGGTGGGGGGCTCCTGGCCAGAAGGCCCCCTTTCTTCCTGCCCCCGCCGGCTGGGGGGGCTGTAAGCAAGATGGGGCAGCAGTGAAGCCCCGGGCGCAGCACCTGGAGCCCGCTGGCGGCCCTCCCTGCCTCTTGACTCGGGGCTCACTCTTCCCAGATGCAGCTGGGAACCCTCCTGGGCTACAGTCCTGGGGGGCACGCCACCGTGCCGCCAGCTCCCCACAAGGTGGGCGTTTATTTGGAAGGACGTGGGGTGCTGAAGGCAAACAGCGCCCATGGCAGGGGCACCACTGCCTGGTCTCGGGGACCTCGGAACAGAGAGGCTGTTCTCCCTGGGCGCCTCCAGCTCCTCCGTCTCCACGAACCAGCCCGCACCCTCCCCTGGCACCGGCCCTGGTCTGGGGGTGCTGCTGGAGCCTCTCCCGCAGCCCTGGGGTACACGTCTGCCAGACAGGTCAGGATGGTGGAAGCAGGGACGTCTGCATGAGGCAGCTGGCCGCGGCGGCACACCCACTGCGAGTGCAGCACCCGGGCCAGGCCAGCCAGTGGACACTCACGGCCTGGCCAGGCACTGCCCTGACCGGCCCCTGGGCCCTCCAGCCCACACTGCCTGCTGTGCCCACTCCAGCCACCTCCCTGGGCCCCTCCGGAGAAGCGAGTCCAGCCTTCTCATAAGTGTCCCCCACCAGGCCCTTCCCTGACCTGATCTCACGGGGTGGTGGTCCCCCAAGAGCACCCTCCAAGCCTGCTCCCCCAGGCCCCCCCCAGGCCCGCTGCCCGGCAACAGGCAACAAGTGCTCTGGCCTCCGGTGGCGAGGGACGAGGCCCTTAGCAAGCGGCTACCAGCCGGGCCACCCCAGAGGGCTCAGCCGGGAGGGCAGGAGGCCGCGGCGCAGACAGTGGACAGTGGCAGATTCCTGCTGCCTTTCCAGGCATCCACCCACGTCCTCCTCGATTCTGAGTGGGGACCGGGGAGAGGGACCCGGGGCAGGGGGCGGGTGTCCAGCTCATGCTGGGCAGGGGGCAGGCCAGGCCCAGGGCTTGCTGGCTGAGTGCCTGCTGCCCAGTCCTGCTGCCCGGTCTACTTGAGGTCTCTCCCGGGATTCAGGACAAGCGGCGTGGCCACGCGGCCCAGCTGGACAGAGGCCGCTCTGGCCAGGCAGAGGCACTGGAGGGCAGCGGCCAAGACAGAGCCAGCCACGAGGAGGCCTCAGGGACCGAGCCCCAGGCAGGCACGGACCGCGCTCCAGGCCGTCCCGACCCGGGCAGGCCCCCGGGGGGCCCCCGCGCAGCTCCTGCCCGGGGTGCCGCCCGCACCTCCCTCCCGGCTCCCCCGCCCCGGCTCCCCGGACCCCGCCCCCAGCTCGGGGTGAGGGCTCCGGGGCCCTGGGATAGGCTGGCGCAGGAGGGGGCGGGGAGGACTTGGGGCGCAGAGCCCGCCCAGGACGCCCCGGTCGGCGCTGCCCGAGCCCCGGGTCGCGTCCGGGCCAGGAAGGGCCGCCCGGCCGGGCCCGCTCGGCCAGGCCCGGGAGACGCGGCGCCGCCCGGGGGGGGGGCGGGGGGCGGGGGGCGGCCGGGCAGGAGAGCCGCACCCCGAGCCCGGGCGCCGCGGACACACCCCCGCGCGGGGCGGGGCGGGCGCGCGCGAGGCCGTGGCCGGGCGCACGTACGCGGCCCCGAGGCGGGGGCGCAGGCCCGGCCCGAGGACCCGCTGCCCCCGCCGCGCCCCGGCCAGGCCAGGCGGCCGCGCCCCGAGGGCCCGGGCCAGGGAGCCGGCGCCCGCCCGCCCGCCCCGCCGGCCCCCGGCCCCGCCCGCCCGCCCGCCCGCAGGCCCACCTTGCGCGTCGCCCCCGCTGGTCAGCACGCCGATGGCCTTGCCGGCCCCCGACGCCCGCAGCCTCTCCAGGTCCACGGTGGCCATGGCGGCGGCCGAGGCGGACCCGCGCTCGCGCTCCCGCCGCTCCGCGCCGCAGAGGCCGGTCCCGCCCCGCGCCCCGCCCCGCCCCGCGCCCTGGCCCCGGCCCCGGCCCGCCCCGCCCCGCCCCGGGCCCGCCCCAATCCCCGGCCCGGCCCGGCCGCCCGCGCCGCGTCGGAAGCCCCGGGGCCGCGTCTGGGCCGCCCCCGGGCGGGCGGGGCGGCGTCGCGCGCGCCGCTGGACAGCGGGGCCCTCTCCGCGGCGGTCCAGGCGCGCCTCCCCCCGCAGCCCAGGGCCAGCCGCCGGCCGCGCCTCCTGGGCCGCGCGTGCGCTGAGCCCGGCCGTCCACGCCCCGTCGGAGGAGCCGGTGCGGCCGCGGGACGGTGTGCGGCCCTTCCGAGGGGACCGACGGACAGCCCGCGGCCCGGCCTCCGCGCCGACCCGTCCCGAGCCTGCGCCCCGCGCCGCGGCGGGAGCCCTGCCCGGTGCCCGCCGGGGCCAGCCGAGCGCGCCCGCGGCCTGGGACGGAGCCCTGGGACTGCTGCCCGCGGGCGCGCTGGGCACCTGCCTTGGGGCAGCAGCGCCGCGAGCTCAGGGGCTGCGCTGCGGGACTCGGGGCAGCAGGAGGCAGTCGCCAGGCGGTTTCGCTCATGTTGTTAGAGGGAAAGGATGTCCTGGTTGCTCTACAACAATGTGGACCATGAAGAAAGAAGGGCTCCCCGGGGCGCAGGGTAGCTCAGCGGGGTGGAGCTGTCGCCAGGCCAGGGAGCTACCCTCAGGGCGCAGCAGCCCCCTCCTGACCCCCGCTGCTCCCCTCAGCGCTGTGTTTCAGGGGATCCACCTGCTCTGCTCCCCGCCCTGTCTCTGGGGAGTCCTCTCACCCCGCACCTCTGGCTGCACCCCAGTTCTGTGTGCATGAATAAAAAATCTTAAAAAAAGAAAAACTGGCAAGACACGGCTGAAACAGCCCTGAGGCTGAGAACACGTGGTTTCTGTGCGCTGGGGGCGCGGGCCTGGCGCTGGGAGGCGAGAAGCGCAGGCCGGCGGGGGGCTGCCCCAAAGGATACAGAATGTCCCGGCAGGACCCCCGGCCCAGGGAGCTGGCACACTGCAGGGCAGGGCAGGGACCTGGGCCAGGCGGGGCATGCACGCGGGTCAGGATCCCCAAGGCAGACTGCCCGCGGCTGGGCGGGCCCTGGGCAACCCGGAGGGGCTGTCTGGCCAGCCAAGCCAGGGGGCAGGGGCGAGGCGGGGGGCCCTGGCCGGGCCGGGCGGGGGCGGGGGCTGCGCTGTGTCCTGAGCGGGGCGGGTGGCGGGTGCCGGGGAGCCGCGCGCATGTTCCTCTGCATCATTTCCTTCACGACAGTCACATTACTTCCTTTACTTACAGTTACAACTGCTGGGGGGGGAGTGCGGGGCAGGGAAGGGGCAGCGGGTCCGGGAGATGAGTGAGGCCGGGAGGGAGACGCCAGCGCCCGGTGGGGACCCGCCGAGGGCAGATCTGACCTCACACACAGCCGCGAGCACGTTAAATCACGGGGGCAGGAGGGAAAAGCCAATTTCTCCCCCCACCCCCCGAAAGCTACTGCCTTCGTGAGCAATTGGGAAACCGCCCGGGCACTGGCGGGGGCGCCCAGACGGGCCCAGGAAGCGGCCGGAGGGAAGGGCCCTCTTTCCGCAGCGGTGGGGCCTGGGCAGCCGCAGGTCGCAGGCCCTGAGCAGTTCACCAGCCGCTTTGGTTCAGCTGTTCTCCTGGTTTCCTGGGGACGCAACCGCCTCTGGCCACCAGGTGGGCCAGCGGGTGGGCCAGGGCTGCAGGCCTGCGTGCTGGGGACTGAGCAGCCAGGCCCAGCACGGGGAGAGCAGGGTCTGGTCACAGACACGGCCCCTCTGTCAGGGGACCCCCCCCCCCCGAGGCTCAGGGGCTTCCGATGCCCTGAGGACGCAGGTCCTTGTGGACAGGTGGTCCTGGCCAGGTGCAGGCTCCGTGGCAGCAAAGTTCGGTGGGGCGAGCCTCAGAGCCCCAGGCCTGGTCACCACAAAGCAGCCTGGTGTAGGGACTCCGGGGAGGGGCGCTGGGTCCCCCCAGAGCTAAGGGGGAGGCTGCGGGCCCATGTGTGCAGCTGGGGCGCCAGGCCTGTGGAGTCCAGGGGGGCAGCCGGGGCAGCAGCCTCTGCTGTGGGTGATGGCCTCTGACCCCACCCCTCCGGCCCCTGGAGGTCAAGCCAGAGCCGGCGGGCAGCCCCTTGCTTGGAGATGGTCATTTCCAACACGGACAGCCGCGCCGAGTCAGCCTGGCCTGCAGACGCCTCTGCCCGCCCCTGGCCCGGGAGTACGACGGGCCCATCCCGCTGAGGGCAGCAGAGGCCACCTGCGAGGAAGTAGGGGCCCGTCACCTGTGGGGTCTGCGGCGGGGAGGGAGTGGGGATCTGCAGGGGGGGATTGGAGGCAACCAGGAAGCTGGCTCCCCGGCCTGGACAGCACTCCTGCAGAAAGCAGGGGTCAGCTGCTGAGAGGACAGCGCCATGTGCAAGCTCTCAGGAGCCTGACCCGTTTGGTCAAGGAGAGTGTCTGTGTCCCCCCTAAATCCCGATGTTGGGGCCCCAATCCCCAGCAGCTCAGAGCATGACTATTTAGAGATGGGGTCAGCGGTGTCTCAGTGGGGCTGGGTCACGGGGCAGCCCTGACCCAACAGGACGGGGTCCTTGGCCGAGGCGCAGGACAGACTCCCAGGGACGCCGCGAGGCCCCGGGGACGCATCCACGGCAGGGGGAGGCTGGGGCCGCCCAGGGAGCCAGCTCTGCTCCCCCGGGCGCTGGAGGCAGGAGAGCCGGCCGGCTGCTGGCGGGCAGGATGCCGGGCGCCCTGCGGACACAGTTCCCGCTGGAAGGACAACCCCAGCCCGTGGAGACGCGGGGGCCAGCAGAGCCGAGCGGCCCTCACCCGCGTCCTGCCTGCTGCCTGGCCCATCTTCAGAGCGTCTTCTTACTTCTCCTGCCTCCACCCAACCAAGGAAAGGCCCAGTGCCAGGCCGCCCGGGCAGAGGGGCCAGCCCGCAGCGGGCAAGCACCAGGCTCCCGGAGGGCTGGGCCACCGGCTCACCTCCGTGGGGCACTGAACCCCAGCCCCTGTGGCTCCGGCGCGCCCCCAAGACAGCTATGGGACCACCTGGGACTCTGTGGCCTGGTCCAGGCCTGGGGGGGCAGCCCCTCCACCCCCTCAGGGCGGAGTCACACTCACAAGTCCACCTGTGCGGAAGGGGGCGCCCCCTGCAGTGCCGGTCAGGAGGAGAAGGCGGGGGCCTCGGCCAGCGGGCGGGACATGCTCTGGATGGCCCACTGCAGGATGCCGTCGAAGGAGTGCTGCGGGTGGAGGGGGGCTGGGGCCGCCAGCGGGTTGAGCCGGGCCCCCCCCCCTCGCCTGGTCTGCAGGCCGCCTGGACCGTGGCATCCCGATGGGCGGGCACCCCCTATCTGACCCCCTGTTCAGATGGGGAGACTGAGGCTTGAGGCCACAGACAGGTCAGTGGGGACGACTCTGCATCCAGAGCTCCTTCTGGGCCCCCAGGCACAGCCACCCAGCTGGGGGGTGACCCCGCCGGCCCCTTCCCTCACTGCTCGGGCCTGCACGGGGAGGCCGGGGCGTTGCCCCCAGTACCCTCACCACGCCAGGTGACCCTGCCTCCTGGGGCCATCCCGACCCGGGTCCCCCCTCCCGCACCCCAGGGTCTGGGAAGACCCTGCAGGGCGAGGCTGGGCCCCCAGGAGGTGTGACAGCCGCCTCGGCCGGGAGCGCAGGAAGGGCCGGCCCGCAGGACGGTGAGGCAGCTGCTTCCTCTTAGGGTGGAGAGTGGCCCGCGAGAGAATGCTGGGGGTACGGGTTGGCAGTTGTCGGCTCCCTGGCAGGGCCGGGCGGGGTGGGGGGTGCCTCTCGGGCACGGGAAGGGGGCGTCGGCCCTCTTGCACGGGGCTCCTGTGCGGGGCCTGGCTGTGCCCAGAGCGGTCTCCAAGCCTCTCCAGGGCGGGGTGTGGCCGGCGCGGGCGGCAGGGAGGGGCAGGTGAGCTACCTCGCTCAGGAGGGACTCCAGGTCATCCCTGTGCAGAGCCGGCTCCTGACCCGAGTCGTCCGCCTGCAGCACCGAGGAGGGAGAGTCGCTGAGGCCCGGCCTGGGGTCTAGATTCCCGGAGGCCACAGCCGGGGGCCCTGGGGGGCAGGGGCCCTCCTCCTCCAGGCAGGCCTTGAGAACCGAATTCTGACCCTGCCCCCTCCGGCGGTGGCGCAGGGCAGGGCAGCGGGCGGGAGGGACCGGGCCCCGGGGAGCTGCCTCCACAGGGGGTGTGGCCCCTGGGACAAGCAAGGGGACTTACAAGCCACTGGAGGGTCCTGCCCCCGAGGAACCGTGCTGGCCACCGTCCAGCAGCGAGGCCAGGTGCCCTGGGGTTGGCGGTGCCACAGGGGCCTTGGGAAAGGCCAGGCCCACCCCACACCCAGCCCCAGGGCGTGCGGGGAAGGGCAGCGGGGCCAGATGGGTCACATTTTGGGTCACGTGGGGGGCGGGCACCCAGCGCAGGTGGGGTGGGTGAGGACAAGCTCCCAGGAGGAGCTGGACTCTGGCTGCTGGGCCCCCTGAGTGGAGCCGGGGGCTGCCACCCACACTGTGTGGGGAGCGGCAGCAGGAGGCAGGGCGGGGGCACCCTTGGGGTGTAAGGTCCAGTGCCCACGCGCCCTGGAGCCAGGCTCCTCCAGGGACCGAGGACAGAGGGTGCCCCCGCCCCAGCGCACCCCTGCCCAGCCAGGTGAGGGGCATCCGGACTCTGCCCTCACCCCACTCCCCTGTAGGGGGGGCAGCCCCCCACACAGCCGAGACCCCAGGAGCAGGGGGGCCGGCAGGGGCGGCTCAGGGAGACTGGGCCTGGCTCAAAGGCAGAGAGGCGGGCGGGGCTCCCGCGAGAGTCTGTTATCAACCCCAGCGAGGGAGCAGGAGATTAGGGGCGCTGGGCGCGGCCCTCAGGTCCTGTCCCTCCCTGGCCCCCGGGGCGCATCTGACCTCAGCGGATGCCGCCTCCCCCGGGCTCGGGCTCGGGTCTCCGGAGCAGGCCTTGCAGCGCGGGGCGGGCCTGCGGGGAGAGAGGCTGCGGGCGGCGGCTCCGCGGACGGGGCCCCCCAGCAGGAACCCCAGCCAGGGCACCCCCCCAGCCCAGCCTCCCCTAGCCCGGCCTCCCCAGCCCTGCCCCCCCCAGCCGGGCCCCCAGCGGCCGGCCTTGCCCGCACTCACCCCGGGCGCGCGGCGCCCCCCGGGAAGTGGCAGCGCCAGTGGAAGGCCAGGGCGCAGCGCCCGCACCGCAGCAGCCCCGCGCCGCCCCCGCACACGCCGCACCGCCCGGCCGGGCCCTGCGGGACGCGCAGCAGCGGGTGACCCCTGCCTGGCGCCCGCCCGAGGGCCTGGGGTGTCCGCCCGGCGGGCCCTCTGGACCCCACGCAGCTTGGAGACACCAGCGCCCGCCTCGCCCACGGGCCCCGCCCTGCGGCCTGGTCCCGGCCCCCAGAGGGGTGGGAAGCGGGGGGAAGTGGCACGCGTGCTGGCCTCGTGAGGAAGTGGGGGGCCGTCAGAGGCCGGGACCCCTCCCGGGGCCTCCTCCCAGCCCCCAGAGCCCCCACCCTCGCCCAGCCCTGGCCCCTCCAGGCCCCTCCTCTTGCCCTGCAGACCCCTCACCTGCTGCCCCTCGGGGCCCGCACACAGGAGGGGGCGCAGAGCCAAGGGGTCCAGCTCGGGGAGGGGCTCTGCGGAGGGCGGGGCCGGCAGGTGCTTGTAGACGGCTGCAGCGTCCGCCCCGGCGGGGGGCTCCCTGGGCAGGCCCCCGGCCTCCTCGCCCGCCGACCTCAGACCCAGGAGAACCTGGCCGGAAGGGGCAGTGCCAGCAGGGGGTCACAGGGGACTCGCCCAGCGCCGCTGCTGGAACCCCGGGAACCCCGGGGGGACCCCGCACCAGGCAGGGAGAGTGGGGTGCACTTCCGGGCTCTGCAACTTTCACAAGACCCGGGCCCCTTCCTGCTAAGGAGGGCTGCCCGCCCGGCACCTTCCCCCACCGCCACCCCCCCGCATGCCACGGCCTCTCGCCTGCCGCACAGGGAGCCTCAGGCGATACGGGCGGTGCGCGGGGTCCCCTGTGTGGGGCACACAGCCCCCCAATCAGAGCATTAAGACCCTGAAGGCCCTGTAGAAAGTCCACCCCTGGGTCACCGGGGTGCGGGTCTGTGCTGGGGGTGCAGACATAGGCCTGGGGCAGGCGGTGCCTACCGGGGTGACTGTGGGCGGCTCGGGGAGCCGGGGCTCCTCCACCCGGAGCAGGTCCCTCGGGGCGCGTCCCTGGAGGCAGCTGGAGCACCTCCACATGCCGCTGCCACGTCCCGGCAGGAGCGAGGGGGGGCGGGGAGGAGGCAGAGCAGAGGACAGGCCCAAAGGGAAACTGAGGCCAGGCGGGAGGGGCAGAGCCCCGGGGAGGGCCTGGGCTGTCACTGCAGGGGAGGCCCTCGCCAGGCTGGGCCGTGTCCCCCCTAGTGCTTCTCCAAAGAGCCCCACACCTGACAGCCCTGCAGGCGGGGCCTCCCGTGCTCGGGAGGGGCAGAGAAGAGGCTCAGCTGAACCCCCTTGTTTTAGCGCCAGTGTCTGAGCCCCAAAGAGAAGTGACCTGGCTGGTGCTGGGGGCGGGGGGGGGGCGGGGAGCTGCTGGAGGAGGGCGGGGCCTGGTGGGGCAGGTGATGGGGACACCGGGCCTCTGAACCCCAGCACCTACTGGGGATCACACCCGCATCCCCACCCTTGGGGAGGCAGCCTTGTCCTCTTGCTCCCCAACTCCAGAGGGGACTTTGCTTGGGAGTGGGGTTCAGCCACTGCTGGGGCGCGGCTGGAGTGGGGGCGGGGCTGGGAGGGCCGGCAGCACCCTGAGCCGCTCACCTGGGGACGTCCCTGAGCGGCGGGGACAGGCAGCGCAGGTGGAAGGCGCGGGGGCAGCCGTCGCAGCAGATGAGCTCCCCGCCGTCGCGGCACACGGCACACTCGTCCTCGTTCTGCGGTGGGACATGCGGCCCTGAGGCTGCGCCCCCCCCAGCGCTCTGCAGCAGTGCCCGGGGCCTGCTCCCCTCCTGGCACTTGCCCGAAATTCCCCACTCCTGGGGTCCCCGAGACCCTCCATCCCTGAGGTTCTAGTCCCCTAACTCCACCAGCCTCTCCCGGCACCTGCGCCCCAGGCACCCCGGACCGTCCCCCCACGGCTGCCCCCACAGACCCGCCTCCCATGCCGCCTCCCTGCCAGCCCTGGCCTGGATGGCACCGTGCCCACCTTCTCCAGAACAGCGGCCCCCACCCCAGCACCCCAGCCCCCAGCCAGCTCCTGGGCGTTACCTGGTGAAGCAGGGGCTCGCTGGGGAGGGCCGGAGGGGCCGGGCCCCTGCCCTGCTGGCCTGTCCTCATGTCGCCCCCGCCCTGCCAGGGAGGAGGGTGGTCACCAAGGGGCAGCAGCCGGGCTCCTCTCGGAGCCGCCCCCAGTGAGCTCCAGCCCGGAGGTCCCGGGGTGCGGAGGCCAGGCCCCCCTGGGGTGGGTGGGCAGCACTCACAGGGGCGGCGGTCTGGGGTCCCTTGGCTCGGACCAGAGTCTTCAGGCCCCCGCTGCCGCCGCCGCGGGTCCTGCTCTTCCCCGCACCCGGGTCCTCACCCTTGCCAGGCGTGTAGAACTCGCTGCCCACCTGGATGCACTTCTTGGAGCCGGCTGCGGGGAGAAGCCAGCTGGCCCCGCCCGCCCCGCGCCCCACCCCGGGGTCAGCCCGGGCCTCTGCCCAGGCGCTGGCTCCCTGCCTGCCCCCACCCCGTCAGCGCTGACGCAAGGAGGGCTCTGTCCTGGGGGATGCGCCCCCACACTCACGCCCACCTGCAGCCCCGGCATGACCCTCTCTTAGAGGGGACCCGCGAAGGGGGCTCACGCTGGGCCCTGAGCCCCATAGTGTGTCCTCGGGAGAGGAGGGGGCGGCAGGGAGGAGGCCGAGGGGCCGAGGGAGGCGCTGCCACCTCCAAGCCCCACAACAAGGCCTCCGCACCCCCAGCTCTGGCACCTGTGACTGCCTGGGGCAGGGCTCAGCCGAGCCCACCCCAGTGGGCAGACCAGCCCCCCCATCCTCGCGCCCCAGCGGGTGCCCAATGTGGGGGTGCCGGGGGTAAGCGGGCGTCCTGCAGAGGTCTGCGTGGGCGTGGGGCTGCGAGGGCTCCGGAGTGGTGCGGGCGTGGCCTCACAGGCGGCCCGGCCTGCGTGTCCAGGGGCCCCGCTCCTTGGGCAGCCCACGGCCCCGGGCCAGCAGGAGGGGGGGACGCGGCTGCCGGCGTGCGGTGGCGCCCCGCGGGGGCTGCGGGCAGCAAGCGGCAGGGCCCCATTCTACCTGACTCGAACACCTGCTGGATGAGGACCCTCTCCGCGGCCCCGCGGGCTCCTGCCACGTCCCCGGAGGACATGGCCACGGCTCTCTGCACCGAGGCGGACAGGGTCTGAATTCCTGCAGAAGGAGCCGCCCAGGGGTCACGCGCCGGGAGGCGGCCCCACGCAACCCCCAACATGGGCAGAGGGAGGGAGAGGCGGCTTCCCACCCTCCACAGACGGACAGACAGTGCGGGCAGACAGCCGTGGGCTCCGGGGTCCGTGCCCTGGGCACGGCAGGGGGCAGAAAGGGACAGGGCTGTGTCCAGCCAAGCGGGCAGGAGGATCCTCTGGGAGGAGCAGTCTGAGCAGGCCCTGAGGATGGGGTGCTGGGACCCCCCACTGGGTGACCCGAGGGTCCTGTCCTTTTTCTGGGGTGTGGATGTGCAGCTGCAGGGCTGGGTGAGGGGCCAGGCCAGGGCATCCCAGCAGCCAGCACAGGCCCTGAGAGGGTGGACCCCGCCAGGCCTGCGGTGGGCGGCTCACCGTTCCCCGGGGTGGGGCGCTGCTGCTCCACACTGCTCTCCGGCCTCCTGGGGGGCTTGACCTTGGCGTGGGAGCCTGCAGGGGGAGCTGTGTGCCCAGAAGGGAGACCCAGTGGGATGTCAGGCAGGGCCCCTCATCTGTGGAAGCTCACCTGCCCACCTGCCCTGGCGCCCCGCGTGTCACCTCGGTGCCCCAGGGGACCGCTGTGGCCTGATGACCCAGAGGAGGCCTGGAGGGGCTCCCCCCGGGGTACCTGGACTGGAGGTGCCCCTCAGGCCCGGGGCTGCTGCTGGGGCCACCCGTGGCTCCTCCACAGCCTTCCTCTTGGTGGGGGGTCTGGGCAGCAGCACTGAGGCCTTGGGGCTGCTGGGGGGCCTCCTCCCCTTCCGGGTCTGGCTGAGGTCCACATCTGCGGGGCAGGGGACGCAGGAGGCGCTGAGCCCGGACTCCAGAGCCGACACCAGGCAAGGCACAGCTTGGTCCCAGGGGTGGCTGGGACCCCAGCACCGCTCGCTGCCCCCTGGCCGCCAGCTGCCCGCCTGGCACGGGGAGCCCCGCAGCATTCGGCTGCCACCCCCACCTTTGGGGAAGCTGTCCAGCACGGGCTGCAGCCGAGCGTATCTCTCCAGGTTGTAGTCCTTAAAGAGGACCCTCCAGAAGTCCAGGATGGCGGCGCCGTCTTGGGTCAGGAGCCAGGAGAGCAGCGCGTGCGTGGCCTGCGGGCAGCCCTCCCTCTCCTGCAGACGCAGGGTCTCCTGCCGCGGGAGTAGCGGCTAGAGGGCAAGCGCCGGCGGGGAGGTGGCCGCGTGGGCAGGGCCCTGGGCCCACTCCTGGCCCCGAGGGGCGGTGGAGAGGCGGTCGGCGCCCCGCGGGAGGGGACGGTCCGCGGCGCCGGGGCGGGCGCGGGGCTGCGGCCGGGCTCACCTGCAGCTTGTCCTCGGGACCACGTCGTGGTCGGCCAGCGCGTGCAGCAGCGGGAAGGCGCTGTCCACGGCCACCGCGATGTCCGTGCGGTGCCTGCGCAGGAGCTGCCGCAGGGCCGCGTCCCCGCCCGCCCGGGGCTCGCCTGCCATGGGGCGGGGCTGGGGGGTGGGGAAGCCCCTTTCCAGGCCTGGGGTCCCGCTGGCGCAGGGCGCTGCAGCCGCACCCTGCAGTGTCTGGGCCTCGGGGCTCCCAGGCGGGCAGGCAGGCGAGCGCGCGGCGGGCCGGCCCGGCGGGACTGTTATACTGACTCCCGGCAGGAAAAGAGCAAAGGCTGCGCCCCCGAGCCAATCAGGGCCCAGCCCCCCCTCAAGGGACGGGGAGGTTCCTCTGGGAGGCCAGTCTGAGCTGGCCTGGGGCACGGGTGCCCGGACGCCCGGGAGCACACCTGGGGAGGACCGCGGCAGGGGTGAGGGCAGGGGTGTGGCGGAGGGGAAGGCGCTCAGCCGGCCTGAGTCAGGCGCAGGGGGAGTTGTCATCTCAGGAGCCCCAAGCTGTGTGTGTGGCTCCCGGCCATGCAGGCCCAGACGGGCTGGCTCCCCCATGGAATGCTCTAGAGACTCTGGCCCTGGAGCAGGCCCCCCATCTTCTGTGTCTGAGCCCCCCAGCTGCAGAGCTGGGAGAGAGGGGCCGAGGAGCTGGGGTGCTGGGGCAGCCCTGTCCTGCTCTGGGCCTTCCGCAGCCACCCAGAAGGGCCCGTCCCTGGGGCGTCTTCCCTGGCCCCTGGCTGGACGCACACACGCGGGGGGTGCCATGGCCACGCAACCCTGGGGCCGACTTCCCACCCCCACCTCGAGGCCCGGGCCCCTGGCTCGGACGCTGGGCTATGACCACGGACAACACGGAGTCACAGGGACGGGCGCCCGCGGGCAGCCACGGAGGCACAGGCGGTGCCAGGGAGCCTGGGCAGCTTTGGGGTGGCCGGTGCTCAGCCCCCTCCCTCCTTTGTGCTCCACCCCCTGACACCACTGCACCTGTGCATTTCCTGGCCCTTGCAGCCGAGGTTCTGGAAGGAACCACAGGCCCTCGGGAGGGAATTCACAGCCACGGGGCAAGGCTTGGCTTGGGCTGAGTCTCAGCAGGTGGCCTGTCCTGGGCGGCGCCCCCTGCTTGGAGGCTCCGGGGAGTTTTGGACTTTCCTGGCCGTGGGGGTTTCCGTCATGGCCCCTCGCCATGGTTGGCCCGGAGCCCCTGAGAGGCCAGGGTGCCAGGCCCGGCCCTGCCCACCCCCTCCAGCCGGCTCCTCAGCTCCTGCTCCTGGTGGGCCTCTCAGCTCTCTCCCGGGGAGGCCCGCCCCACACGCAGGGTGACCCGCTGCCCGCCTGTGCCGGGCCTACCCAGCCTCCAAGGCCACCCTCATTTTGTCTCAGAGCTGCCCTCGGTCAGCGGGGTTCCCCGCTCTGCAGATGAGGGGCCCAAGGCCAAGTCAAGGAACCCGGCAGAAGCCACCCAGCCGTCCACAGACCGCGGGTCAGCGCTCCCAGGACCGGGCAGTCCTCAGGGCCCGTCTCAGCGGGTGTGCCGGCCTGCCCAGCTGAGGGGCCACCAGAGGTCGGAGGAGCAAGCTCCATGGCCCAGTGGGGGCTGGCGGAGGGGGCACTTGTGGGCGAAGGCTGCTGCATGACGGAGGGCCACGTGGGAGGTGCGGCTGGTGGACAGTGGTGACAACGGTAAATCTCACACAGAACGCCACGCACTAACCGAGCAGCCAGCTGGCCACGCGCGCCACGGCCGAGTCCTCTGTTCCGTCCCGCCGGTCCCGTCAGTCCGCCGGCCCTGGCACCCCTGTCTGCTGGCCAGAGACAACTCCTCCCACTCGCCCACATTCTTTTTCAAAGCCACGGTAGCCGTTGTGGCTCTTTAATTTTCCAAAAGCACTTGAGCTTGACCTTGTTCCTCGCCTGGATTTTAACAGGAGCCGCGAGCCCTGCACACCAGTCTGTGGGCGCCGCACTGTGTGGAGCGGCGCAAGCCGGGCCCCGTGATGTCGTTTTTGGAGTGAGTGCGGGGTCCTTGGGGTCCCTCTGGGAAAGGTGTCCCCAAAGTTCCCGTTTCAGCGGCCCCGGCGAGTGCCCCGGGCGAGTTTCTCCAGAGACAGAGACGTGGTTCTGTGCCCCGGGCAGGTTTATTCGGGAAGGGACGGGGGAGCAAAGGGCACTTGCGCAGCCGCCAGCGGGCAGGAAGGGCTGCCCGAGAGAGACGGCTCTGCTGAGAGGCTGCATGGCCGCGGGCGGCCTCCGCTGAGGGGGTCCGTGAGGAGACGCCCGGGCAGGTGCAGGCCACGGGCGGGCAGGAGGCCGCTGCCCTGCAGGGGGAGAGTGGGTGACAGGAAGCACCTGCGCGGGCACGGGCGGGCGGAGGGAGCGCTGCCCCGTTGCGGGGGCCGGTTGGGGTTTGGCATCTTCAGGGAGGGCGCATCTTCGCGGGCGGATGGTCTGTGCCCCTGACCCTCCCTGTAGCGGTGGGTGGTTTCTGGGTGTGGCGCCTCCTGATCTGGGCGTCGGCGCCTCAGGGTCTTGGTTCCCATAACCGGGTTAAGGGATTACGCTCCCCCCGCCCCGGCCTCCTGTGAGTCAGGCTCCTGACCTCGCGTCTCCCTTGCGGTTTTTCCATCATCCTCCATCACCCCGCACCCCGTGTTCAGAGCTTCTTCAGCCTCCTCCGTCACGGCCTCGGCCTTCCCAGCGCACGGGCCCGCGCCTGCCTGGTAGACTCGCGCCCACGTACTTTTGGGAATAACCATTAACGTGGGGTTCAGCCTTGCACCGCGCCGCTCTACGGTTAGAACGCGGGTCCCGCAGGCCCTGGGGCCGCCGGCCTTGGGGCTCGCTGCACGGCTCCCGCTCCAGCGGACGGTGGGCAGTGAGAGGCAGCCTGTCCGCTCCCTGGGTGGGGGTGGGGGTGTCCGCAGGCTCTTCCTCGGGTCCAGGTGTTACAGGACGACCCTGCTATGAAACAGGTTGCCTGACTGTGCCTCACCCGCGGGCTTAAGAAGGGACTTACCCTGCAGGCACGCACAGCGGGCGGCAAAAGGTTTATTTACAGAAGAAAGGGAAAAGGAAGACTCCCTCAGGGAGAAAGAGAGGGAGATAAACTCATGAACTGCTTCCCACCCCTTCTGCCCACCTGGAACCCCCAAGGGCGCTGGGAGCCGGGGACAGCCAAGAGCCGCGAGGCCCGGAGACCGACCTGAGGCCCACGTGCCTGGTTTACACCAGCCCTGGCAGCTTCACCCCACCCTCAGGCCCCGCAGCCCTCCCTTGGGGATGACGGGATTTGCCATTTCCAGCGGCTCGATGGCTTTGGTCTGGAGTGGGGGCGGCGTCCACACAGCCTGCTCGGGACATCATTTCCCCTAACACCGGGAGTCCCTGCATCCTCGGTCCTGAGAGCCCTCACTGGCGTGGCCGTGAGCCGTGTCCTGGGCTCTTTTTGAGGCGGAGCGAGCGGGCGCCTCCACCTCTCCACTCAGCCTGTTAGGCTGGGGAGGGCGCGGGCTGCTTCTGAGCCTGCCTGCAGCTCCAGGCTCAGCCCCTGGGGTCGTGGCTGTGGCTGTGGCTCTTCTCCGCGTTGTGACTCCATGTGCTGGTGTCCTGCGGGGGTTTGCAGGGCTGTGCTGCCAGCGGTGGAATGGAGCCTCTGGGTTCGCCTCGGGGCCCTTAGCTTCGGAGAAGGAATCCGGATGCTCGTGCTGCTCTACACCCAGGCGGGGTCTCACGGCCTGTTTAGGGAAGAGGTGTTTGTGTAGTTCTCTCTGAGCAAAGCTGTCCTAACACCTCGTCCGAGCTGGTGAGCAGACGACGTGCAGGCCCCGGTCACTCGTGTGCTCACGCCTGGGCAGGCGGCCTTGCCCTGGGCAGAGCGCGGCCCTCGTGTGGCAGGACAGTGGCACGGATGGGTCGCCGGACACGCAGCTCCAGTTCAAGACCACAAAGCCCAGAGAGCATCCAGGTCTGGCATGGGGCAGGCACCTGCCAGCATCGTCGGCCTCTGCTGGTGCCTGGCACGCCCTGGGCACTCTGTCCCCGCCAGCAGCTACGGGTCCGGGAGCCCCGAGGCCGCGGCTCTCAGCGTGCCCCTTCCAGAGTGCCCAGCGGGGCCAGCACGTCCACCTGTGCATGCCCGGTGGGTGAAACGTCACCCTGCTGGGGCAGCCGGGGAGTCCCCACCCGCTGGGAGGGCTGAAGGGGTGGAAACCACCCAAGTGCCCCCGGCAGAGGTGGCCAGAGAGCAGGTGGCCCTCGCTGCGCGGGCGCCCCACGGCAGAGGGGACGAGAGGCAGACAGGAAGCCCTGCGCCTGGAGGGCCGCGGGGCAAGGCCGGGGGTGGGAGACTGGGGCTCGGGCCCCTCGCACTGAAATTCGGCCTGACGTGTGAGGACGCGCGGTGTTTTTATGTTTAGGTGGGAGGCGAGACACAAGGGAAATGGCCCCACGCCAGTCAGAGCTCACAGGGTCGGCATTAGAGACACGCGTCCGGCGCCTGCGGCCCCGGAGAGGCCGCCGCGGGCCTGTGCCGGTTCCCGGGTCTGAGCCGCTGGCCCCCGAGCCGGGGAAGGTCGCCGAGGCTGGCGCGAGGGGGTCCGAGGCCAGAGGCCGCCGCTGGGGCCGGGGTGCGGGTCTGCGGCGTGCGGGGCCCCTGGTCAGGCAGAGGGCGCGGGACTCGCCCCGCGCGGCCCCCGCACAAGCAGCTGCGCGTCCGCGGCCTCCGCGCCAAACGCCAGAAGTATTGGAGTACAGACACGAGCTGGGAAAGCGAAACGCAGAAACAGAACGCGGAGGCGGCGCTGCTGAGATTCGACGGGGAAGGCGGAGGCCCCGCGGGAGGCGCGAGATGTGCCCTGCGAACCTCAGACATCGCCGGTGACGGCATCGTGAGCCATCCAGACGCTCGTAACAGGAGAGCATCGGGGCACAGTCTGGAGGGGGGAGCGCCAGTGTCCTTCATCCATAAAACGAGCCTCCAACCGACGCGGAGACGAACACTCGTGCCCACAGGAGGAGCCCGGGAGACGGGCCTTCGCGCTCTGGCCCCCGCGCGGCCTGGAGGCGTCCCCAGAGACCGGCCCGGGCCAGCACCTGGGGTCCAGGCCCGCCCCACTCCGGGGCTCTCGGCCACGTTGTGGGGCACGTCCCGGGGTGCAGTCCGTGCGGGCCAGGAGGGGTGCTGGTGAGTCGCATGGGCCGCGCTGCGCCGGGATGGGCCGCCTGGGGGCTTGGCGCTCGCGGCCTCACCAAGCAGCCTGGTTGCGGCCAGAGGGGTCAGCCTCCGCCCAGGGGAGCCTGGGGCCCGTCCACCCGCGAGCCGGTGCGGGTGTGGGGGGCAGTGGCTGCCGTGGGCCCAGAGCCTGAGAGGCAGGGCTCGCTTTGGGGTCCCCTCCAGCACAGACCCGCCGCCAGGGCTAGTGCCTTCGTTACTCCCACGGCCTTTGCAAGAAGGAACGTTGCTTCCCTCATCACTCAGTCGCCAACAAACATCACAAGACATCGCTCCCCACCCCGAGCCGAGAGCCCAGTGCGTGACAGGACAGGGCGCTGAGCTGCGGGCAGGCCACCCCCCCCCTCCCAGAGGAGGGCGCTGTCCCTTCAGCCTGACCCCGGCTGTGGAGACCTCCAGGTAGGGGTGGGCGGGCGCCAGTGCTATGGCTGCAGCCGAAGCCCCAAGGTGCTCGCTGAGGCCTGCCCTGTCGCCAGCCCGCCCGGGCCAGCTTCTCCCACGTCCGGGAGCAAAGCCCAGAGGGCCCCGGCCAGAAGGAGGATGTGGCGGCTGCGGCCTCCAGCCAGCAGGAGGTCTGGGAGAAGCCCCACAGGAGGCGCGCCACGCAGCCCTCACTCCCCCCAGCTCAACAAAGTGCGTGTGCAGCACAAGTGTAGAGGCAGCGCGTGGGACTCCATTAGTTCATCGAGGGCAAAGACAAAGTCTAAAATTCTGTACCTAGGACAGTCCATAAAAACTGAAAATGAAGAGCCAGGAGAACATACCATGAAGTGCTGGAGCAAAAGAAAAGCCCTGAGAGGCGTCTCAAGCCAGCAGAGCTGCAGACCCCGACGGAAGAGGAGCTCGGGCAACAGTTCTCATAGTGCACGTGAGCAAAAAAAATAATAGTGGAGGAGATAAGGCAGCAGTGGAATAAACACTATTAAAATATGAAGCAGCCACGATTAGAAATAAGAGAGCTAAGAAATACCACCTCCCCAGTGGTGCAAAAGTTAATTCTCAGCACTAGGATGCTCTCAGCAGCCACTGCAGAGTTTGATCCCCGCCAGGGAGCTACCCACACGGCGCAGCAGACCTCGCCTGTCTCCCCGCTGCTCCCCTCAGCAGCGTTTCACTGGCTCCACCTGTTCTGCAACCCACTCTGTCTCTGGCGAATCCTCTCACCCTCCCATGCCTCTGGCCTGTACCCCAGTTCTTGTGTGCATAAATAAATAAATCTTTTTTAAGAAACAAGAAAAACTGTAACTGAATTAAAAAATACAAGTGAGGGCTTCAACATCAGACAAATGCAAGAAATATAATTAATGAGCTGAAAGCACAGCATTGGAGAACACACAAAAGGAACCTGAATAAAACATACAGGGAGACCTCAAAAGATAAGAAAAACAAAACAAACCCCCATAAACAAACTATAAATAAAAAATAACTCAATGGTAATGGGAACTTATGTCTCAACAATCCCCTTAGACATGAAGAGTCAACAGTCACCAAAGGACAAAGAGCCGCTGAGTGGATTTAAAAACAAAATCCAACCTTCTGCTGTTTACAAGAAACTCCTCTTACAAGGCAAGTGGAGATGTAGACGGAAAGGCTGGAGGGCGGTTATACAAGCAAACGACAACAGCATCAGCAACGGCTATGCTTGTATCGGATAAAATAGTCTTGCAACTTTAACAGGTCATGAGAGTTAGACACAGGCTCTGTATCATGACAAGGGTCTGCAGCGGCGGGAAGGCCGCACGGCAGGTTGTCTCCGATTCCAGCAGACCAGACGGGTGAAGGAGAGTCCTGGAGCCCTTGGTGGCTTCCTCAGACTTTCATGGAGCTGTTACATGTAGTGCAGCAACCAGGTACACAGCAGGCAGGGGGGTGGCGGGGCGCGGGTCCAGGAGGCCCCCAAGCCCCCAGCAAGTCTTCACTCTGGGCCTCTCTAGCTTCTTTCTCCCCTTCTTCCTGTTGCCTCTCCCTCCTGCCTCTGCTTCTCTTGGCGAATCTCGATACCTGCCATGGCCCACAAAAGTAAACAGCGCCACTGGAACGCTGTCACAGACGCAGTGCCCCATCAGGCAGGGCAGCCCTAATGGCAGAGGGCAGAAAAGCCTGAAAATCATTTACCCTACAGGGTCTTCTGCAACAGAAAGAAAAACCCATGTGTTTACATCCCTGTGCGTGTGTGTGCGTGTGCACGCGCACCAAATGATGGAGCACCAAGATACACGAAACAATTAGTAACAGAACTAGAGAGATACTTATTGGAAGCTTTTACACCCACTTCTAAGAATGAACAGACCAACGAGACAAATAGAAAAGGAAATAATAGTCTTAACTGAGGAGCCAGACCAAGTAGGTCAGTCAGACACCTGCAGAACACTGCCTCCCGAACCACCCGATCACGTCTTTCTTTCAAGTACACATGGAACATTTTAAAAAGAGACCATATGTTGGCACACCGCTCATTTATTCACAAAACCACAAAGATCAAAATTATATCTAGTCCATTCTCTGACCGTAATGCTATGAAGTTAGAAATCAACCCTAATCGGCCTCCCCGGGGGCGCAGCGGTTGAGCGCTGGGTTGCGGAGCTGCCCGCAGCCTCTGCGGCGCTGGTTCGATCCCCAGCTGCTCCCCGGCCGCCGGCGAGGGTCCCACATGGCGCGCAGACCTCTCCTGCCGCCCGCTGCTCCCCTCAGCAGTGTCCTTCGGTCCTTCTGCCTGCTCTGCTCCCCGCTCTGGCTCTGGTGGATTCTCTCACCCTCCCGCGCTTCTGACTGTACCCAGTGCTTGTGTAAACAAACAAACAAATAAATAAATCTTTAAAAAAGAAAATAAAAAAGAAATCAACCCTAAGAAGAAAACAGGAAAACCATGAGTAGTGGTGACTGAACAACATGCTGCTGAACGGGTATTGTAATATTGGGTAAAAGAGAAAAATCAAAGCAGAAAATGGTGACACAAGCTACCAGCATCTGTGGGCCGCGGCAGAAGCAGGCTTAAGGGGAAGATCCTTACAATAAGGCCCACAGTAAAAGCAAGAAAAATTCCATATAAACAACCTACTATCACACCTAAAGTAATTTGAAACAGAGGAAAAAACAAGATCGAAGCTAATAGAGGAAAGGAAATGATACATAAAATAAACAGTTACAAATAAACAAACAGGTAAACAGTTATAAATAAATAAACAAAACAGCTAAAATCCAGCGAGGCTACCACAGAGAGAGGGCGCGGGAGAGAAAAATTAATCCACAGAATCACAAGTGAAGGAGCAGAAACCACTGCAGACAGCACAGAAATACAACAGACCATGAAAGATGATTGTAAACAACTCTATACAAGTAAATTCAGAAGCCTTGACGGAAGGACACATTTTTCAATCAACATCTTCGACCAAGACTAACCCAGGAAGAAACAGCTGAGTTGACGCATCTGCGTGGAAATCACAAGTAACAAAAAATCTTGCAAATTTTTAAAGAAAAACTAATGACCACCTTGCTCAAATTGTTTTCAAAAATACATTTTAGTACATTTTATTTTATTTATTTATCTATGCACACAAGAGCTGGGGTACAGGCCAGAGGCGCAGGAGGGTGAGAGGACTCCCCAGAGACAGAGCGGGGAGCAGAACAGGCAGAAGGACTGAAACCCACTGCTGAGGGGGGCAGCGGGGAGTCGGGAGAGGCCTGCTGCGCCCTGTGGGGAGCTCCCTGGCCGGGGATCGAGCTCGTGCTGCAGCGCTGCTGACAGCTCCACAGCGCTTAACCCCTGCGCCCCCAGGACAGCCTCGGGTGGTGATAGGACCTCAATATTGAAACCAGACTGAGACAACACAAGAAAATGATAGACCAACAGCCCTGATGAGTGCAGAAGATGTCAACAAAACACAGTAAACCGAATTCAGAACATACCACAGGGATCACTGACTACGAAGAAACGGGATTCGCGCCAGGGAACACGCGTGTTTAATACACACCAGCCAATTCCTGCCCCACAACAGGTGCCCCCGAGGAAAGGGAAATGATGTGGTGCCAGGGGCAGGCCAGGGCAAGTGTTTGATGAGGTTCAGCAGCCGCTTGTGCCAGGAACTGCACAAGATGGGAACAGCCTTCCTCGGGGTCGGAAAGGCCGCGCGCCGCACGCCGGGAGCCCACAGCACCCCCAGAAGTGGGAAACTCGGCGTGTTCCCTTGGGTGGCACAAGGCAGAGATGCCCCCTGCCCCAGCTGCTGCAAAGCCCGGGTCAGAGGCTCCGGCCAGAGCCGGGGGCCCGCGCGGGGGGAAGGGACTCCAGGCCAGCGGCAGCCGCTGGGCCCCGCCACCCCATGGCAGTAGGAGCTGCACCCGGGCCTCACCCCCTTTGCCCAGGGCTAGGGCAGCCTGGGGGAGCCCTGCGGAAGGGCCCCTGCGCCCACCTCCTGCCCTCTCCACCCCAGGCCCCCGCCCTCCCTCTCTCCACCGGCCTCCTCAGCCGCACCTCCACCCCGCGGACGCCACCCCCCTCCTGAGCCCGCGCAGGGCTCCCTCACCCTGACCCTGGCCCTCGGGCCTCCACCCCAGCCCCCCAGCCCGGGGCGCTCAACTCCCCAAGCCCCGCCCCCGCTGCCGCCCCCGCTCGCCGCCCCCGCCCCGCAGGGACCCTGCACCCCTCCAGAGCTCACGGCAGCCGCGCCCCCCCTCGCAGGCCACTGCCTTCCGGGTCCCCCCCACCCCCGCCCATGGCCCTCCCCTCCTCGCGGACCCCGAGTGTGGAGACCCTGGATGACCCCGCGGAGCAGCGGGGCCCCGCGCCCTGGCAGCCGCCCTGTGAACTTGGTGAGGCCCCTGTGCCCCGGCCCCCGCCGGCCTGTGGGGTGCCGGGAGAGACCCCCGGCTCCACCGTGGCCCCTCGGGTGGGGGAGTGGGGGACCCACATTGCACCCCGATGGTGGGCATTGGCCCCTGTGTGGGGAGAGGGTTCCCCCAACTGTGGCTGACCCCGTGGCCGGGTCGGGGAGGGAGGCACACCCAGAGGCCCTCTGGCCCCTCACCCCCAGTTCCAAAGGGGGGGTGTCCCTGGGAGGGGAGGGGCCCGTGGGGTGGTGGGCTCAGCGGCAGCAGGGGCTCCGAGGAGAGCGTGGGTCCCCTTCCCCGGCCCGGTGTGTCCCGCCCCGCTCGTGGTGGCCGCCCAGTGCCGGACCCGGACCCAGAGCACAGCATGGACGTCGTCCTGGTGGACCCCGCCGGGCCGCCCACGCCCGCGCCCCCCGGGGCCTGCCGAGGTGAGGAGCGGGACCCTCCACCTCAGACGCGCCGGTTCAGACAGGCCCGGGCCGGCCCCAGACAGTCGACCGTGGGGCAAGGTGGGGAGGGCCCAGCGGAGCCCCCAGCCCAGCTCCGATCCCTGGAGGCAGAATGGGGGGGCGGGGGCCTCCCTGCCAGTCTGACCCTCCCAGCGTCAGGCCGGAGGTGGGCGCAGGGCTCACGGCCGCTTGGTCTGCCCCAGAGCTCCTCGCGCACGGAGTCCAGGCTCGCCGGCGAGACCCAGAAGGTGAGGGCCGTGCTCAGGCCAGGCCAACGGCGAGCTGGCAGGGCTGGCAGGGCTGGCCGGGGCTGGCGGGGCTGGCGGGGCTGGCCGGGGCAGGGCACGCCCACCTCGCCCCATACCTGAGGCCTCGCTCAGAGCCCAGGCCTGGGAGTTGAGGGGGACCTGACTCCGCTGGATGGGTCCGGTCCTAGGAGCTCTCACCAGCTCCAAAGCCACCTGGGCCCCCCACCCCGCTCCTCCCCTCCCCCGAAGCCCCGGGATCTGCCCCCCCCCCCACCGCCTTCCCTGTGACTGGTAGTGTCAGGTCAACTTCTGAGGGAAAAACAGTCACGGGGACTCTGAGGGCCGGGGTGCTGCGGGGGCCCCTCTGCCAGCACTGCATGGCCCCGGGCCACGGGCTCGCCCTCTCCTGAGAGTCCCCGCAGCCCGCGCTCCTGGGGCCTCACCCCTGCGTCCTCTCCCGCGCAGACCTGTGCATCTGCTGCGGCAGCGCCCGGGTGCACACGCAGCACCCGCTGTTTGAGGGCGGGATGTGCGCGCCCTGCAAGGTAAGCGGGGCGGTGGGGGGCGGCCTTGGGCCCTGGCAGGGGAGGGCCTAGCCCGCGTGGCCCTGCCAGGACAGGTACCTGGACAGCCTCTTCCTGTACGACGACGACGGCTACCAGTCCCACTGCTCCGTCTGCGGCGCCGGAGACACGCTGCTCGTCTGCGAGAGCCCCGACTGTACCCGGTGAGTGCGGGAGCAGGGGGAGCGTGGCGGGGGGGGGGGGGGGGGAGGAGGGGGAGGAGCACCGCAGGGAGCACGGAGAGGAGCCCCGTGGGAAGGAAGCACGGCAGGGGGAGGGAGGCTGGTGGGGGAGCATGGGGAGGAGGGGGGGCCCAGCGGGGGCAGCAGGGAGCACGGTGGGGAGGAGGGGAGCACAGTCCCGGGGAGCAGCAGGGAGCGCAGCGGGGGGAGCACAGGGAGAAGCCTGGTGGGGCGGCTTCCTCCAAGGCTCCCGTGCCCACCCTGTCGGGGCCGAGCCGGGAGCCGGGGCGTCTGGGATGAGTGTGTGGCTTGACTTTTTGCTCTCCTTGCTGAGGCACAGCTGTCCCCCGATGATGGTGTGGAGGGGGGCGGAGGGCAGGGTCCCCACGCCCCCAGGGGTGCTGCTGGGCCGCGGGCAGCGGGGCTGTGGTGGGGGGACACCGAGGCAAGCTCCGCCTGTGGCCTCCGCCGGGTCCCTCCGCACGGCCCGTGCCTGCAGCCCCGCCTGCCCCGCGTCCGGCTCCGCGCCGCCTCAGCCCTGGCTTGGCCTCGCCTGCAGGTGCTACTGTTTCCCGTGCGTGGACGCCCTGGCGGGCCCCGGCGCCTCGGGGCAGGTGCAGGCCATGAGCAACTGGGTGTGCTTCCTGTGCCTGCCCTCCCCCCGCTGCGGGCGGCTGTGGCGCAGGAAGAAGTGGCGGGGCCGGCTGAAGGCCTTCTACGACCGGGAGTCGGTGAGGGGCGGACGCGCCCGCGGGCCGGCGCAAGGGGGGAGTCGGGGGACCCGACCCCCGGGGGACCCGGGGGCCCGGGCGCGTCTTCAGTGCCTTTATCGTGGCGATTTCACCCCTCGGCGTCGGGAGTGAGCGTCGCTGGGCGGCGGGAGGCCGGAGCGTCCGCGTGCCTGAGTCCTGCAGGCCGAGCGCCCGGACGTGGGCGTCCACGGTCGTGACTGGCCGCGAACAGGGCAGGGGCTGGGACCATCAAAGTGGCTTAAAGGTCCCCCCCGTCTGAGTTCTGCCCCCGTCCCTGTGGCCGTCACCCGCTTTGGAAATAGGGTCTTTGCAGATATCCTTGGGGGAGGGTCCGGAGGCACCGTCCTGAGTTGGGGGGTCCTTATGAGAGGGGAGCGGGCGGGAGAGACGGACACTCGGGGCCTGGCCAGCGACCCGCACAGGTGCATGTCCAAGGCCCGGGTGGGGCGGGCCTGGGCACCCCATCCCCGGGCCTCCAGGGGAAGCCACCGCTGACCCCTGGGCTTGGGCTCCCGGCGTCCGGGCCCATCCCGTGGCTATAAACCTCGCGGCCTGTCTCCCCAGCTGGGGCTGCCCGGGAGGCACAGGCGGGCGAGGCCGGCGGGTGGGCACAGTGCCTGGGCTGCCGCCCCAAGGCCAGAGAGGAGGACCCAGCGCTGGGCCGGAGGCTGGTGCTCTCGGGGAGCCGGGGGTGGGGGGCGGCCCTGCTGGGCAGGGGCTCCTCTCCGCAGCCTCGGCCAGGCCCCCTGCCCCATGGGGCACCCTGCACAGGTGCTTGGGGGCGAGGGCAGTGGGGTGGAGTCTCCCTGCTGCGGCCTGGGGCTTGGGTGCGTGTCCCCAGGGCCGTTTGCAGCACCGTGGGGCAGACCCCGGGTGTGGCGAGGCCTGGAGGGAGCGGCTCACGGCTCCGGGCTGTGTCCGGTGGGGCACGCTGCCAGGTGGCCTCAGTCCTGGCCGCCTGGGCTGGGGTAACCTGCCCTCCCGCCGCCCCAGGCCCGGAGCCCTAGCCCTGACTCTCCTGCTGGTTCCCCCGGTGCCTTGCGGCGCTCTCTGCCCGCGTGCCCCACTGCTTGGGCCTGGCCTCCAGCCCGGGCCGCTTCAGCCCCGTCTGCCCACAGGGAGCCCCCAAGTGCCGCCCCGTGGGACGGGGGCTGGGAGCTGCTGTCCGGATGGGCCAGCGTGCTGGCTTGGCGGGGTCCTGACAGGAGGGCAGCCCACCCAAGCCCCCACCCTGGGATGGCCGCGTCACGGGAATCTGCGCGCCCAGATTGAGAGGCTCCCGAGCACCGCAGGGCCTGTCTCCCCCGGCCAGGAAAAACAGCTTCTGCTCCCCCGCTGGGGCCGCTGCCCGCCCAGAGGTCAGGGCGTGGGACAGCGTTGCCCCGCAGGCGTCCAGGCTGCCCGCGCTCACCCTGAGAGTTAGTGCCCCGGGCTCTGAGCGCCCCTGCTCTGCTCTCATACAGCACAGCCCCCTGGAGATGTACAAGACCGTGCCCGTGTGCAAGAGGCAGCCGGTCCGCGTGCTGTCCGTCTTCAGGGACATTGAGAAAGGTGGGTGCAGTGACACCCCAAAGTCCAACAATGGAGGCGGGACTGCCTAGCACGAGGTCCACAGGACCCGATGCCGTGTGTGTGCCGTGTGTGTGCTGTGCGCTGCGTGCTATGTGTGGGGCGGGGGCTGTGTGGGGTGTATGTCAGATATGTGTGAGTGGTGTGTGAGGTGGGGGGGTGTTTGTGAGGGGGGTGTGAGTGGTGTGTGTGTGTGAGTGTGGCCTGAGTGTGCACCGTGTCCCGTCTGGCCCCCCAGAGCTGCTGAGTCTGGGCTTTCTGGAAAGGGGCTCCAACCCCGGGAGGCTCAAGCACCTGGACGAGGTCACAGACGTCGTGAGGAAGGACGTGAGTGGGGTGGCCCTTCCCTGGGGTGCAGGTGCCCAGTCTAGCGTGGCCTGTGTGGTGACCCCGCTGTCCGCGAGCGGGGCCAGAACACTCCTCAGTCAGGGAGCGGTTGGGGGGGTGCCTGCCGTGCTCTCATGCAGACGGCCCCCCAGGTGGCGGCATCGGGACCCTCTGAGCCCCATCCTGGGCGGCGGGTGGCCTGGGAGGCCCTGGGGGACCTGGGGGCCTGCCCGCCACACCCTGTGCCCGGACCCGCCCCCGCAGGCACAACATGCCCTCGCTGAGCAGAAGGGGGTGCCATGCGCTGAGAGCCCCGCAGCAGGCGCAGGGCTGGGGCGCAGGGGCTGGCTGGATGGGGCACAGCTCTGCTCCCCAGCTGGCCCCAGAGCACATGGGAGGGCGCGCCCCTGAGAGCCAGGCCATCACCCCACCGCGGGCCGGGACTGTCACGGTGGCCTCAAGGGAGACTCCGGCCCTACCCCTGGGCCCTCCGGTCGGGTGCCGGCTCCCTGCTGCCCCCGCGGCCGCCTCAGCGCCGTGTCCCGCAGGTGGAAGGTTGGGGCCCGTTCGACCTGGTGTTCGGCTCCACGCCCGCCACCGGCCACGCCCGCGCACAGCCTCCCGGTGAGCGCCCAGCGGGCGGGGCAGCCTGTTCTCAACCTCTTTGTTGGGGCCCCTGAGCCCAGGGCGGCGCCGGCGCATGGGCAGGTTCAGCTCTCGCGGGGTGGAGCCTGTGACCAGCCGCTGCCCTCTGGGCGGTGCGCCAGGGCCAGGCCGGCAGACCCGGGGGGGGGGGGGGGGGCGTTGAGCCCCAGCACCGGGGCCGGTGGTGGACGTCGGCCCAGGGCCCTGGACGCGTCCGCAGCCGCCCGGCCCTGCCCTGACAGAGCTTCCGCCCCAGGGTGGTTCCTGTTCCAGTTCCACCGCCTCCTGCAGTACGCCAGGCCCCCGCCCGGCAGCCCGCGGCCCTTCTTCTGGATGTTCGTGGACAGCCTGCTGCTGGCCGAGGACAGCCAGGCCATCGCCACCCGCTTCCTGGAGGTGAGCGGGGCTCCGGGCACGGGGCGGGGCCGCCTGAGGCCACCCCCCGCTGGCGCACACGAGTGAGGACACCAGGAGGGACCCCGTCCTCGCGGCGCGCGCCCCACGCCCCGGCCTCTGCGCCCTCTCCCCACGCCCTCTCCCCGCGCCCTCTCCCCGCGCCCTCTCCCCGCGCCTTCTCCCCGCTGCCCTCTCCCCGCTGCCCTCTCCCCGCGCCCTCTCCCCGCGCCCTCTCCCCGCTGCCCTCTCCCCGCGCCCTCTCCCCGCGCCCTCTCCCCGCTGCCCTCTCCCCGCTGCCCTCTCCCCGCTGCTCTCTCCCGGCTGCCCTCCCGGACGCGGGTTTCCGGCTTGGGTCGGACTCCCCGGGCCTGCGCAGGGGCCGCTGCCCACACCAGGCCCCGCCGGCACCCTCTGGCCTCCTCGGCGGAACCGCGGTGCTGCCGGGACGCCCTCGAGTGGGCCCGCCTGCGCCCCTTGGTGACCTGGGCTGACCGCTCGCCGCGAGGAAGACGGTCCACGGGGCTCTGTTTGGGAGCGACTCGCCGAGTAGTGGCTGGGTCCTGTCGGCGTCCCCTGTGATGCCTGTGGCGCCCACGCGGGCATTTCCTCTCCCGCCCCGAGACAGGAGCGGCAGCTCCCCCCGCCCGCGCCCCAACCCCACCCGGGGCCAGTTGGGGGGGGCGGGTCTTGCTGGGGCGGGTTCCCGTGGCCGGGCCGGTGGCCATGGCCGGGCCTGGGGCACGCGCGCGCCGGGGCTGTGTCTCTCAGGTCCGCTTCGGCCCGGTCTGTGCTCTGGGGCTTCACCCGTGAGGCCCGGGCTGCGCCCTCACGGTGCCTTTGCAGCGCCGAGCCGGGCAGCCCCACACTGTCCCCGCGTCTGCGGCGTCTCCCCGGGAAGTCTGGCCTCTCCGGGCGCGGCTGCCGACCGGACCGGCTCGCAGGCGGCCGCTCACCGTGCTGCGCCCAGGGCCGGAGCAGGGGCCGCCACGGGACACGGGCCCCGGGCCATCGCCGGGCGGCTCAGGCTGGCCCCGAATCCGTAGACAAAAAGGGGGCCTCCCCCGTGTCCTGTAGCCTCCGCCTAAAGGGGCCGCTGTCTCCTTCACCCCGGCCTGGAGCTCAGGCGGGCGCCTGGGTGCGGAGCGGCCGCCGTGGCCAGGGCAGTGGTCTCGACAGGGCAGTCACGGCCCCTCTGCAGCCCTGTGTCCGGGGAGCTGGGCCAGGTTGCCTGGTGTCTGGTGCCAGGGACCGCACGGCTTCTTGCCTCAGTTTCTCCTGCACGACGCTCCCTCCACCTCCTGCCCGCCCTCCCTAGTCCTCCCAGTCCTGACCGCCCTCAGGGGCCCAGGCGGCCGGTGTGCCGACGACTGGTGCTGAGATGCTGCCCCCTGCCGGCACGGCCTCCGCCCCTGGTGCCAGCACAGCCTCTCACCCCCGGGACAGAACCTCTCTTAGCTCCCAGACACCCAGGCCTTCGTCCTCCTCGCCCGACCCACGCGCTCGGGGGCGGGGGCCCCCATGAGCTGCGGGAGGCACATCTTAGCTGACTTCCCGACCTCGCAGGCCACTCGGAGACCCAGCTGTGCCGCGAGGCTGCGCGGGCAGTCGCCGGGACGGTCTCTGTTGGCCACGTGGGGTCAGATGCGGCCCCAGGAGGCCAGGCCTATGTCGGGCGTGGGGGTCCGGGCTGGTGCAGCCGGGTCGCCCGGCCCACTGCCAGCGTCCACCCCGCAGGCCAGCCCCGTGACCATCCAGGACGCCTGCGGCCGGGGCGCTGTGCGCGTCTGGAGCAACATTCCAGCCGTGAGGAGGTTCGTCCCGCGCCCTCCGCGCCCGCGGTCCCCCGGCGCCCCCCCCCCCTGCTGCGACTCCTCTTCACGCGGGAGGGTCCCGACGTGGCCGCCCATCCCCCCGCTCGCTGTAGACAGGCCGGGCCCTGGGGGCGCGTGTCCCCTCTGTGCGGTGGGCTTGTCCCCCACAGAGGCGGGTCTCCCGGGCGGCCCGAGGGACCCAGGGGAGCCTCAGGGACTGGCCCGCGTTCCTGCCCCCGCCGCCCCGGGGTCCCCGTGAGCCCCTCCTCTGCAGCAGGGACGTGGCCTTGGCCTCCGGAGACGCGGTGGCGCTGCTGGCGGGGGGTGGGCAGGACGCGCTGCCCCCCGGCCCCGGGCCCGGCCCCGGGCCCACCCGGCTGGTGAGGAGCAGCTTTCTCCCGCTGAGAGAGTATTTCAAGTATTTCTCAACAGAAGCCACTTCCTCCTTGTAGATGAGTCATTTACCGTGAAAAGAAAAAAAGGATTTTTCATAGAACAAAGACGACTTTCCTTGTATTGCCTCCCCGTGCTGTTTATTTCCTGGCCTTGGGGCTCCCCGCGGCTCTGGGGGGCGTGGTGGGGGACCCTGCTCTGCTTCCAAAATGTCTCTGTGCGGCTGGGGGTCACAGCACATCTGCTAGGGGTCACCATGAGGCCATCCTCGGTGTCTTGGGGTGCGGTGTGCGGGCGCAGCCTGTTCCCTGCAGGTCTGGCGCGAGGGGCGGCTGCACAGTGGGGCTGCCCCCCCCCAGCCCCGTCACAGAGCTCCGTCGCTGCCCCTGCGCCCTGGCAGTGCACAAAACACCCCACTTGGCCAAGCAGAGGCTGGCGAGCTGGGGGGGACACGGAGAGGGCCCCAGCAGGGCCAGGCCAGTGCCTTCCACGAGGGCGTCCCCGCTCAGGGCTCCTATGCCCCAGGACCCGCTGCCCTGGCCTCCGGGGACGGGGGTGGCCCACAATGGAGGTCACCCGGGCCCTGGGTCCGAGGAGATTTCCTCAGGGTAGTCAGAGACCTGCCACAAGCCACTTAGACAGAGACTGCCGAGCAGACCCGGCCTGCCCAGGGCACTGCCGCCTCGGCCAGCGTGGGCTCCCGGTGCCCGGGGAACCAGACTCCCCACGACTGTCGAGGGGCGTGGGGCTGAGCCCTGAGGGTCAGCTTCAGGCCGGACTCGCTGGCCCCGGTGCCGGGCCCTGCTCACACTCTCCCCAAGTCTCTGAAGCTGCTGTTGGGGTGACAGTGGGGTGAGGCCGGGGTGAGGCTCAGTCAGCAGGTGGACTCGGAGCAAAGCGCATCACCTGCATGACACGGTGGGCGCCTGCCCCCCGGCCCGGCTGCTGAGCCCTGACTCTAAGGGGATGGCTGTGGGGGGGCTGGGGTGGACGGGTGGCTCCAAAACAGCAGGGGATGGTGCCCCAGAGGCCCGAGCTTGCCCCATGGGCCCTGGAGCCTGTGTCCAGCAGGCGCTCCTGGCTGCAGGGCCCTGAGCCCAGAGCTGGAGGACACCCCCCACCCCCAGGGGCCCAGCGGGGGAGCAGGCCTCACCCAGGTGCTGAGCGCCAGCGGACGAGGCCCAGTAGCTGCACCCCAAGAGCTCTCACAGCGCCCAGCCTTGGGCCCTGCCGGTCCTGCGACCCAGGCCTGGCCTCCTGGCTCCCTCCCGCGCGTCTCCAGGGCAGCCTCCCCGGGCAGTGCGGCCGCAGGGCGGTCAGCGCTGGCCTGAGCGGGAGGCACCGCAGCCCCCAAGGACGGGCGGGGAGGGGCACAGAGGCTGCCTGGGGGGCGGGGCCTGGCCTCGGGAACCCCCTCCCGCAGGAGGCGGCTCCGGGACGGGGACCCCGGCTGTGACCCAGCCGTCCCCCCGCAGCGTCCTGCCCGCCGCCCCTGCAGGCGACCCCGACCTGAGGGTGCGCGCCCGCCCTGTGCGGAAGGGGTTCGCGGTCCCCGCTTCACAAAAGGGGAGACATGGGCACAGGAGGAGCAGAGCCGGGGTGACCCCGCCTGGGGCGGGGCGGATGCGGGGGACCCGCCCCTCCCCGCGGCTGCGCCCCACCCCTGAGGGAGCCGTCCCGAGGGGGTCTCCGGGCTCCCCGAGGGTGCCCCAAAGCCCTCTCCCACCACCTACCCCACCTCCGGAGCCCACCAGGGTGCCGGCCGCCCTTCCAGAAGGCGCCCCCCGGCTCGCACCCCAGTTGCCCCACCTTCCCCCACCAGCCCTCCGCGGGGGGGGGACACCAGCAGCGGCGCCCCCGGGCCTGGACGGCCTTACCAGGGCCGCGTCTCCAGGCTCGCCCCGTCCTCCCGCCCCGGCCCCGCCCCTTCTCGGCGCCGCACCCCGAGTTCGTGCCCGCCCCCTGGACTCTTGGATCGAGCCCCGGCCCGCCCTCAGCGCCGGAGCGGACCCTGCCAGGCCTTCCAAGCGCCCCCGCAGTCGGCGGAGGCGGAGGGGCCGGCGGTGAGCGCCTGGACGCGCCCCCCCCGCCCGCGCCCCCCCCCCGCCCGCGCCCCCCTCCGGCCCGCGCCCCCCCCCGGCCCGCGCGCCCCTCCGGCCCGCGCCCCCCCCCCCCGCGCGCCCCTCCGGCCCGCGCCCCCCCCGGCCCGCGCGCCCCTCCGGCCCGCGCCCCCCTCCGGCCCGCGCCCCCCTCCGGCCCGCGCCCCCCTCCGGCCCGCGCGGCCTGCCCGGGGGAGTCTAGCGGCTCCTCCCGTCCCGGGCGGCCGGTCGTCGTGCCGCCCCCGCGCCGATTCGCGGGGGCCGGGGCGGGTCCCCCCGCCAGCGCCGCCCCCGAAGGCCGCCCGGGCCCGGCCCGCCCCACCGGCCGGGGAGCGCGAGGGCGGGCGGGCGCGCGTCCCTTGACCCCCGGGGCCCCCCGGCGCCCGCCCCTCGCCCGACGCCCGCGCCGCGCTGCGAAGGGAGCCCGGGGAGCCCCGCCCCGCGCCCTGGCCCCCGAGCGCCGAGCTCTCCCCGCGGGGCCTGCGGGCCGCCGGGGCCGGGCGGGGCGGGGCGCGCGGGGGCGAGGGGCGGGGCGGGGCGGGGGGGCGGGGCGGGGCGGGGCGGGCCCGGGCGCCCTAACTCTGCGCTCCCAGCTGCGCTGCGTCCAGAGCCCGCGAGGCGCGGGGCGCGAAGTCCACGCTCGGCTCCCGCGGCCCGAGGCTCGGCCCCACCATGGCGCGGGGACGGTGAGCGGGCGGGGGGGCGCGGGCGGCGGGGTGCTGGCGGGGAGCGGGGCGCCGCCGCCCGGGGCGCCCCAGGATCGCGGCGGCCCGCGGGGGCTCCTGCCCGGGTCGGCGGGGCGCGGGCCGGCGCCTGCCAGGGAAGCGGAGCCGCGGCCGGAGGAGACGAGGCGCCCCGCGCCCCGCACGCCGCCCCCAGCCCCCCCTCCCCGCGGGTTTCCCAGACGGGAGGGAGGAGGTGACCCCGAAGCACCGCGGGTGCCCACCTGGGGAGGCACGACCCTGGCATTGCCGGTGGCGGCCGCTCACCCCTCCCGCCTTGGCCGGGACCAGCTTTGCTCCCAGCGCCAGGGCTCCCGGCGGGGTGGACAGCCCCGCCCCGCGCGCCCCGAAGCTGCCCGCGCGTGGGTCAGGCACCCGGCCGCAGCTGGAGTACACGCGGGGGCGCGGCCCTCACGGGGCACCCGGCACCCGGCACCGTCCCCCAGTCGGCTGAGGCCGGGGCAGTGACGCCCGGCCGGGCGCTGGGCCTGGTGACCGGGGTGCAGCCTCGCCCGGGATGGCAGGAGGGCCCAAGGAGAGGGGGCTGCACCTCACATGCCCGCTTCCCTGGTAGGCCCCAGGGCCCTGAGCGCAGGAAGGGGGAGCCGTAGGGGGCACGGGGGGACGGTGGGTCACGGGAAGGCCGGCCTGGCCTTCTGTCTCGGAAGGTTGCTCGGGCACGGGTGACACTAGAGGGTTCCCAGAGGCCTCCGGAACCTGGGGCCCTGGGGAGGGGAGAGTGGCCAGGCTGGCCTTTGGGGTGTGCCGGTATGGGGCGTGGGGGAGGCCCTGGCGGCCAGGGCCCGGCTTGCACAGAACCGCAGAGTGGACCAGCGGCCACTTGACAAGGGACATGCCCCACACAGACTCAGGCCGCTGGGGGTGGGGGGAGCAGGCGCCCCCCCCCCCGCCTGCTCCCCCCCCGCCACCTGCTCCCCTCCCCCCGCTATCCCCCCCACTGCCCGCTACCCACTGCCCACTTCCCGTCTGTGGGTCCGTGGGTCCAGCGCTCCAGGGACACTGCCGGGGACTCCGCCTGGGCCGCCAGCGCCCGGAGGCTGGGCAGAGGCTGGCAGCTTGCAAAGACCCCCCGGGTTGAAGGGGTCAGGAGAGTGCGCTGGGCTCCAGCTGCAGGGGGAGGTGCGGGGAGGCCCCAGGTTGGGATTTGGGACAATCCAGTTCCTGCAGAGCCTGCCCTGCCCCGGCGGGTGTCCGAGTCCAGCGTCCCCAGCGTGAGTCAAGCTCCGGCTGTGCCGTTCGGGGACATCCTGTGGGGTCCGAGGCCGCTGCCCCTCAGCCCGCGGGTGTCTTGTCTTCTCTGCCACACGCACGTTGTTGCTTTGGGGGAGCAGGAGTCCTGTCACCCCCAAGTGCAGGTCCTGGCTCCTCCCCAGGGTGCCCTGCCGGGAACCGAGGTGCTGGCCTGGGCACTGCGGGCGCTGCACCCTCCCAGGGCTCTGCCTGAGGAGGCCCTGGGTCACCTGCCCCCGGGGGCTTCTCTTCCAGCCCCGGACCTGCCTTCCTCCTGCTGCTGTGCAGCCTGCAGGCCGGTGAGTGCGGGCGGGCGGGGCGGGCGGGCGGGCGGGCTGCGGCCCCGGGAGCTGACGGGGAGCCCGGTCATGTGTGCGGCCGAGGGCCCGAAAGGGGAAGGCCCGGTGGACCTGCACTTCTCGTTTCGCTCGGCCGCGCCGGGCAGGACGGCCTCCCCCGCCACCGCCACCGG
Source organism: Talpa occidentalis (assembly GCF_014898055.3). Taxonomy (NCBI): domain Eukaryota; kingdom Metazoa; phylum Chordata; class Mammalia; order Eulipotyphla; family Talpidae; genus Talpa; species Talpa occidentalis. Next base: position 878,335 of record NW_023604295.1, read on the forward strand.
GGCCTCCGCTTTCCAGATGAGCCGCCGGGGCTTCCTGTTCCTCCCAGCGGTGGCCCCGGCCCCAGCCCCCACACCCGCCGGAGCAGGGGCCGGGGATGCTGTCGGGGCCGCGGCCAGCGGGCTCCAGCCCCGGGGTGTGTCCGGTGGCCCCGGGGGCCTGACCTTGCCGGCCCGGGCAGACGCGGAGCCCGGGGCGCGGACGCCCCTGCCGAGGGATGGGCGCTTTGGTTTCCACGCTTGGTTTCGGGCAAATGACAAGTTCCCGAGGAGCGGCGGGTGCTCGGCCCCCGGCCGGGCCCACCAGGAGGCACCTTTCTCCCCGCCCAGGTGCCGCCGTCCCGACGCAGGAGGTGCGCGCCCTGGTGGGCAGCGACGTGGAGCTCAACTGCACGTGCCCCCAGGGGGGCGGCTTCGACCTGGACGACCTGTACGTGTACTGGCAGACCAGCGCGGCCGGCGGCCCGGAGGAGGAGGTGGCCTTCCACCTGGGCAACGGCTCGCGGGGCGTGGGGCCGCAGTACCGGCAGCGGGCGCACCTGGCGCCGGAGCGCATGCAGGGGGGCGACTTCTCGCTCAGCCTGCGCCGCGTCAGCCCCCAAGACGACCAGACCTTCCGCTGCCTGGTGTTCAGGAAGTCCCTGGACATGAGCCCCATCGCCGAGGCCGTGGTCTCGCTGCACGTGGCCGGTAAGGGCCCCCCCCCCCCCCGTGCCCTGGTCCCGCGGGAGCCCGCCCCCCGCCCCTCCCTCCCGTGGAGACCCCCGCGGGCCCCGTGGCCTGGGACGCTCATCTCCGTCCCTGCTGGCCTTTCGCCTCAGGCGGGCATGAGAGCAACGGGGAGGGGCGTCTGGCGCGAAACCAGCAGGAGCTGAAGAGAAAAGGCCAGTCGAGTGGCCAGTGGGTGGATGGTCGGCGGCCGCGTCCACTTCCGGTGGATGGTGGGCTCCGTGGTCACTCACTCAGACGGGTCCCTCTCCCGAGCGCCACCACCCCCAGGCTCGGGGCTCCCCGTGCCTGCCCGCCCGGCCTGGGGCTCTGCCGCCCGCACGGCTCACAGCCCGCTTCCCCGCAGCGAATTACAGCATGCCGGTGGTCCACGCCCCCCAAGGGCCCGCGCAGGACGAGGTGCTCACCTTCACCTGCACGTCCAGCAACGGCTACCCCAAACCCAACGTGTACTGGATCAACACGACGGACAACAGCCTCCTGGACAAGGCCCTGCAGAACAGCTCCGTGACCCAGAACGCGCAGGGCCTGTACGACGTGGTCAGCGTCCTGCGCCTCGGCCGCACCGCCAATGTCGACGTCGGCTGCTGCATCGAGAACGTCGTGCTGCGCCAGAACCTGACGGTCAGCAGCCGGGCAGGTAGGCCCGGCCTCCGCAGGGCACTGCAGGGAGAGGGCCGGGCGTGAGGGGAGCCGAGCAGACGCCTGGCTGGCGGCTCAGAGCTCCGGGTCTGCCTGGGGAGACAGGCTGGAGGCTGAGCGATGTCTCAGGCCCTCTTGCCCCCACTCGACGGGGCAGGCCCACTGCAGGGGGCTGGCGGGTCCTTCCGGGGGACCCGGCGTGCCAGCCTCCAGGCGAGGACAGCGGGGCCTGCTGCAGCATGGGGCACCCCCGGTGCACCCCAAAACCCAGCAGGATGCAGCCATTCGCTCAGAGCGGTCAGGCTCCAGGGTCCTCCTGAGCCCGCCCCACCGGTGGCCTTTGGGGACTCAGGCGGCTGACACCCCCTCCTGTAGCTGGGCGTGCCCAGGGACTCAGACCAGGCCTGAGTCTGAATTTGGGATGGGTCAGGGCCTCCCTGCAGCTGGTGCAGGTGGACGCGGCACTCGCCGGCTCTCCCAGGTGCTGAGCTGAGCCCCTGCCCTACGACCTGGGCTGTTGCCCACCAGTGTGGAAGCGTCCCCATGGCTCTAAGGTGCCGGGGAGCCTCAGCCGCAAGGCAGCCCGCGGTCCTCCAGGGGTATCTGCAGAAACACGTGTCCCAAGAACACGCCGCTGTCCACTGCATGCTCACCCTGGGCGTGCTGGACACTGACCAAGGGAAGGGCCCCGTGCTGGCGGCGGCACAGGCGTCTCTGTACTGCCGGGGGAGACCTGGGAGCTGCCAGCGCCCGCTTCTCAGGGGCTGATTCCGCCACCTGGGTCTCGCCCTGATTGGTGAGCAAAGCCAGCAGGAGTCCGTGTTTCCGGCCATGCCCCCAGGTGTGCGGCTGGCCGCCCGCCCCGGGAGTGGGCCTTGCAGAGGGCGGGCTGCCCCCTGGGGGGTGGGGGCAACCCCGAGAGATGAAGGGCCCCTGAGGGAAAGTTTTCCGCGTCAGCCTGCGCTTGGCAGGTCACGCGGTCACCGGGGATCTGCCGCCCTGCTGCCCGCGGCCCCTCCACACCCGTGACGGCGAGTGTCTCTCCCACAGACGTGCCCGTGGCAGAGGGAAGCCACTTAACGACGGGGCAACCCCTGGCGCCGCGCGGCGGCCCCTCGACCCTGACAGTCCTGGCCATGACGGCCCTGGCCGTGGCCCTGGCGGCGGGCGTGGCCCTGGGCTACATGTGCAGGACCCGGTGGCTGCGCGGACGCTACGCAGGTACCCGGGCCGGCGGCTCCGGCCGGCGGGGGCGGGGGCCTCTGCCTTTGCAGCGGGGCTGACGCGCACGGTGTCCCGGGCAGCGCTGGGCTGGCGTGAGGCCCACGCTCTGGCGGGCCGGGCCCCGCGGGGTGCCTGGGGAGGAAGCCCAGCGAGACGCGCTGTTGTGCTCTGCTCAAGCCAAACGCACGCCCGGAAAGCCTGGGTGTCGGCCCGGGAGCTCCCCGAGAGGGGCGGGAGGACCCAGCCCGGGGTGGGGCTGACCCAGCATCCACAGGACAGGCTTTGGGGCCAGCGCGGCCCCCAGGCTGCCAAGTGGGTGCCCCCAGGGCCCAGGAGGGTGGCGTGAGGAAGTGCTGTCCCCGCCCTGGGCACTGCCGCGCCAGCCGGCTCGGACGGCTCCAGGCTCCAGCTCGGCACGTCGGCGCGCGTTTCCTGTGCTCGCCTCTTTGAGCGCGTCTTCCTGGAAAGCGGCGTGGCCAGCGCCCGGCTGGGAGTCCTGCCCAACCAGGCGGGGAGCAGCGCGCTGGGGCCTTCAGAGCAGCCCTCCATCCACCCTCCCCTTCTGGCTTGTTCCAACAGGCGCCCAGGCTGCGCAGCCGGAGCTGGGGCTGGCCGGTGAGTGACGGGGTTGGGCTGGACAGGACGCTGGGCCGGGCAGGGGGCGGGGGCTGCAGCAGGCAGCAAGTGGGTTCAGGCAGCAGGAGCGGGCATGTCCCTCTGTGGAGGCGCCGTGAGACCCGCAGGCCTGAGTGTGCAGCTGCCGTGTGGCGTGGCTCCCGAACCCCCCAGCAGGACCCCAGGGGCCGCCCACCTCCCCCCGTCCCCCGCGCTGCCCCGCCCCCTGGGCCTCAGTGCATCCTGACAGCAGGCCCTTCGGGCGGACAACTCCTGAGGCTCCCTGGCCGGGTGGAGCCGCACCCCGGTCAGCGCATCCGAGCTCGCGGGGCCTGGACCGTGCATCCCCCAGCGGGAAGGCGGGGCGGGCGGCCCCTTGTCACCATCCTCTTCCTCTCTCTCTCCTCCAAGGCCACGCCTGACGAGAAGCGCTGCCCAGGGGCTGGGCAGGTGGACGCTGGCCCTCGCCCCTTGTGCATGGACACGGGGCTGCATGGGCGCCGGCCTCCACGGGGATGCACAGGCCCCTGAAGCAGCCCGCCCTCAGCCCGCGGGTGCCTCCGGGCACGTGGAGTGTGCAATAAGGTCAGCCGCGGGGACCCCAGGAGCCGCACTCGCAACAGACACGCTTAGGCAAGACCACGCGCCTGCCGGCCTGGCCCTCTCCAGGCCACGGCGGAGCCGCCCTTGCGCCGGGCAACGGCTGGGAAGAGGCGTTGCCCGAGGCTGCGCCCGCGCCTCACCAGCCTGCACCCGTGCCCTCAGCCTCTGTCACGCCTGCCGGAGCCCAGTCCCGGGCCCCCGGGCACAGCGCAGCCCCCGTCCACCGGCGGGCAGGCCCACGGAAGACGCCAGCCTGCAGAGGCCCGAGGGCCCCGCACGCGGATCGCATGGGGCAGGCGGCGGCCCCACGGCGGTGTGGTCTTTATGCCAGGCGTCCATTTGGCACAGACATGACTGAACGTGAAGCATTAGGACACGCGCAGCATTTAACAGGAGGACAGGGCGGTCACCAGCTGGCCGCGAGTGAGGGGACCGCACCCTCCAGGTGCCGGCCCGAGAAGGCTGCTGCACGGAGCCCCCGGCCCAGCCGGGCAGGTGTCCTCTCTGAAGCCATCTCCGCGGAAACCCTCCGGCCAGCAGCAACCCCTTGGGCACGCGGCCCTGCCTGGCCCCGCTCAGCGCCCCGTTGTCTCCCTGCTGGACCCGGGCCTCCGCCTGACAGCCCCCACCCCGCACCCACTGACCAGCCACTAGGGACAGTCCGCGCGGTGCAGAGTGGGCGAGGCCGGCCTGCTAGCCCCCGCTGCCCGGTTGCCTGCCGGCTTGCCGGCCCAGGCTAGCCAGCAGCTGTGTCCAGAGGCTGAGCCTCGGGCGTGGCCTGCTGGGTCTGGGGCTCAGTCATGGACCATGTGCCGCCCCAGCGAGACCGGCAGTGGTGGCACCGTGGGTGGACTGGCAGGGACGCGGTAGCCTCCGACCGGGCGGGCGCTGGGCAGGTGCTGCTCTCACCGTCCGAGGGGCGGGTCAGGTCAGAAGCAGCACGTGGCTGAGGTCAGGGCCGCCGGGTGCAGCGGTCACCAGACTTGGGCTTCCTGCCCCGCCCCCGTCCGTGTCTCCCGATGCACCTGGCCGGGGCTTGGTGCACGGGGGCCGACCCCGGCCTGGCCAGTCTGTAAAGCCGAGTCAGAGCAAAGTCTGGGTGAGGTTTTGTCTCGTGCTTGCGGGCCCAGGACCTGGCACCGCCTCGCCTCGCGCTGTCCTGCAGATCCGCCGGCCCAGGCCCTAGCTCTGGTGGCTCTGCCCGCCGGGGACACGGTACGGGCTGCAGGCCTTTGGGGTCACACTTGGCGTCGCACTGGCCTCACACGGCCAGGTGACAGACTGGCTGCGACCCCCACCAGCTGACTGTCCCCGAGGAGCGGTCAGTGTCCACAGCAGCTTTGGGCCGTGCCCGGTCCAGAAGGGCCCCCCCCGGGAGGGGCCAGGGAGGCAGGCGGTGCCAGGGCAGGGGCCCCACTCTGCTCAGCCGGCCCCGGGGACGTCCGGCAGGCACCCTGGCGCATCCGGGCCAGGCACGGCCGAGGCCACACAGCAGCCCCTGCACATCGGCCGCGCAGATTCCCCCTTACGCTAGTCCGGGCAGCCTGCTGTCGCAGGGGCTTTTCTGCAGCAGCCTTTGACCACGATGGACGGTCCACGGGCGAACTGACCACGCCGCGGGGAGAAGCTCCACAGAGGGGCTGTGCGGCAGGCTACGGGGCTTTGGCTAAAATAGCCCCGACTTCCTGTCTGCCTGAGGGTCTGAAAGAGGAAGCAGCCGGGCCACCGGGTCACCGTTGTCCTTGGGGCGCTGTGGGGCCCCCGCCCGCCGCTCTGCCTTGGCCGTGCTGCGGAGGCGTGTGTTGCCCTCCCTCGGCAACGGCCAGCTCCACACTGGCCCGGGCTACCACCCCGGGGCGGGCGTCCTCGAGGCAGGGGAGTGTTCAGACACCAGGATGTGCCCTCCCAGCCCCACCGTCAGGGCGGCCGGGACGGTGGCTGTGCGTCTGCCATCCAGGGTCACGTCCAGGCTGTGGCTCAGGCGAGCCCTGCAGGTTGAACTCGTGGGATTTGCAGGTCACCCACACACGGCACCCACCCCGGCCTCCTGGCCGCCTCCTGGGGCTCTCCAGAGGCCATGAGGCTTGGGCACTCGGGCCGGGGAAGTGGGGGTGGCGTGCCCGGGGCCACCACGGGGGTGAGTTGGGAGCCCGTCTAGGGCTACCAGGGTTGGGGCTGCGGCCGCCCTGCAGCCGCAGCTGGAGGGGCGTGAGCAGGCACGCAGACGCCGCCGCTCATGTTTGTATCAGATTCCTGAAGCCTGCGGCTCGGGCCGCCAGCCGCACAGCCGCCTGCTCACAGCCCGGGCCGGAAGCAGGCGCCTGCAGGTGGCGGCCACCCGTCCCCTGGGCTGAGCCTGTCACGCTCTGTGGCTTGTGGGCGGCCGCCTCCGGCCTCGTAAACATCCCTGAGGCGCCTGGCGGTGCGAGCCTCTGTGCGGTCGTTGGTGGCCACGGTATGAGGCCTGCACATCCCGGGGTGGCCCCTTGCCCCGTGCGGTGATGAGGGGACCGCATGGGCACCCTGAGAGGGGTCCTCTCTGTCCCCTCCCAGGCTCTCCCACAGTGCCCAGGACAGGGCCACACAGGACTGTGGAGCTCCTGGCAGGACCCTCCTGGTCAGCTTGGAGGGAGGCACTGGGTGGCCCTGGGCCGGGGAGTACAGAGCTCCCAGGCTCAGGTGCTGCTGGGGTGCTCCAGGCCGGTACCCCGCTGGCCCCCTGGGATCGGGGGCACGCTGAGCACAAGGGGTCCCACTGCCTGGTTCTGTCAAAGGAAGACGAGGCCCCGGGCCAGGGCTGGGTCCGGTGGGCGGGCACGGAGGGCGAGCCCACGGCTGGTGCTGGGCCTGGCTCTTTGGGATCCCGCAGCCAGAGGCGTCGCTGCAGCCGCGGGGACCGAGTGCCCGTCCATCCGCCTGGGGCGCCGCCGGCCAGCCAGCCCCGGGGGCTCAATGCCATTTCTTAGCCAGGTCCCTCCAAGTGATTTATCTGCATCGTGGCATTTCCTGTCCCGGTGTCCCGCCCCGTGGAGGACGCTGCCGTCCCCAGGTCCTCAGCACGCAGGCCGAGGTGCCAAGCAAGGCCCTCACGTGCTCATCGGCGCCGGCCGCTCTGGTCGGGAGCTTTGCCCTTGGCAGCTGTCGAAAGGCCCCTCCCCGTGGCGGGGCTGCCGGGGACTCGCCCGCGGACCCCCCGCCCCACACCGTCTGCTCAGGAAGTCCCTGGATTCCCGGGCGCCGACTCGATGTAACGCGGCTCCTCTCGACGGACGGGCTTTCTATCAGTTTGTTCAAAAAACTATTTAACGGCCTCTATTTTTAATGCTCTCAGCTGAGGGCCCCAAATTTGTCTTCGTGAGTTCAGGGCCCAAAAGAGTCTCATGAAACTGCTGTAACCGTGCTGTGCAAGTGGGGCTTTCTGCCCCCCACCCCAGAGGAAGTGGCCACGGGCTGGAGGGGCGCCCAGAGGGCAGTTCAGCCCTGGAGACCCCGGCGCTGGGGGAGCAGGGCGCTGAGGCCGAAGCCCCGCTCAGGGTACACACTGCTGCGCCAGCCCCCCGCCCCGGCTTGGGGAGCAGTCACAGCTGCCCCTCTCCCTGCAGAGAAGACGCCAGGCCCGTCCTCGTCCTCATGGCTCCCTAAGGAGGCCCCGCCAAAGCCCAGCAGGAACGTTCTCCCCAAGGGCGCCTGGGGGTGGAGGGGGAGACCTTCCAGGCCCTCCTGCTGCGCTCCCGGCTGAGGACAGAGGGCCTGGTCTCCCCCGGGGCCAGGCACGGGACACCCAGGCCCTGGCAAGGCTGCTCTCCCCCGAGGACCCCTCTCAGGCCCGGTCCTGTGTCCCCGGTCCTCGGCCACGGCCCAAGGAGGGCTCTTCTGCCCAGCCTGGGTCATCAGGGTGCGGCTGGGCTCGCCTGTCCACACCCGCGCTTGGAGCTGCGGCTCCGCGGGGAGGGGCCCCCTCCTGACGCCAGTGCAGCTGCTGAGGTTCTGACTCCAGGGGGGGGGCTGTTCTTGGCAGTGGGGGTTTGGGCTGAGTCAGAGGCGGTTTCCCATGGAGGGGGGAGGGGAGGAGGGAGTTGGGAGGAGGGAGGCAGGGGAGGAGGGAGTGGGGAGGAGGGAGGCAGGGGAGCGGGGGCGGAGGGGGAGGGGTGTGGAGTGGGGCTCAGGGCCGCTGGGCGAGGCTCCTCTGCCGCCCTGGAAAGCCCCGAGGGCGCGGTGGGCGCAGGTGTGCGCGGGGTGGGAGGGGACGCTTGGGTGCCCCGGCAGCCGCCTGTGAACCCTTTGGCCCGGGGTGCTGGGAGCAGAGCAGACCTGGGGGGGCTGGGCTGGGAGCCTCCTGGCCGTGGGAGGGCAGAGGACCGGGTGCCAGAGGCCGCAGCGCCCCCCACACACACTATGGCCCGGGTGGGCGCCGGGCCGGGAGCTGGCGCGGCTCGCAGGGGGCCGGGTCCGCTGACCTCCGCCCTGCCGGCCACCGCGCCCTCCCAGCGGGACCTGCCCCCCCCAGGGGGGAGCCCCCGCGCGAGGGCTGAGGGCGAGGAAGGGTCCCTGAGGGCTCCTGATGCACCCCGGCCACCAGGAGCGGGGACAGCTGCCAAGGGGGACCCCATCCAGGACACCGCCCCACCCCGCCGGGGCTGCAGGCATCTCCCCGAGACCCGCTTCACTCCCAGCCAATACATAAGTCTTGTTCTCTCTCCCCGGGGCGAGGAGCCTCAGGGCCCAGGGCTGGGAGGGGCGCGGGGGGCCAGGTCAGGGTATCCTCAACCACCCGGCCTGTGGGGCTGCCGGGAAGGCCAAGATGGGGCGTCTCACAGCAGGGACTTGTCTCCACGCCGTGGGCCGGGCCCCAAGTCAAGGAGTCCCACCATCCCGCCCCCCCCCCCGCCCTCACACGAGGCCAGTCTGGGCACCCAGGACAGGCGGGGCGGGGGGAGGGAAGCGGGGAGGCACACGCGGGCACAAGCAGGAGCACACGGACAGGTTCACGGGCCGCAGAGGCCACAGGCCAGGTCCGCGGTCAGAGGGTGCCCAGCGCCCTCCCCAGCCCCGCCCCGGGCGGGCTCTGCTGCTGGGGCCCGTCCATCCGCAGCGGGAGGCGGGGTGGGCCGCCAGGCCTGCAGGTTCACCAAGGGGCCAGATTCCACCCAGTCCCTTGTCATCGGCCCACGGAGCCGAGGCCCGGCAGGACCGAGTCACTGGCAGGCCCTGCGGGTGCAGTTCCCGCCATGCCATGTGCCAAGGAGGTCCTGCGTGTGTTCACCCAGGGCCCAGCCGAGGCCACATGCCCGGCCCAAATCTGGAGCGCCCCCAGCCCTTGCGTGGGTGGGGGTCACACAAACCCAGCGCCCGCCCTGCAGAGCCGCAGAAGCCAGCCCCAAGCAGAGGCCCAACAACGGGGTCAGACCATAAGCTGGAACAAACATCCGGAGAAGCCCGCCCGACCCCGGGTTGGGCAACGAGTCCTGGCGCCGACACAGGCATGGAAGCCAAGAGCGTCTGCGCGCGGAGCACAGGGCAGGCGCCTCCCCAGGGACATCGGAAGTGGCCGTGGGCGGGGGGACACCCCCCGCCTGGCCCGTGGCCTGGGGTCCCGTGTGCTCCCTCCCTTTCTCTGTCTCTCCAGACGCGCCAGCCTCCTCGCGCCTGCCCACCTGCAGCAGCGAGGCGTGGACCAAGCAGACTGCCCGCAGAGCCGGGGCCTGGCTGGGCAGCATGGACGTCAGAGACCCTGAGGGAGTCAGTCCAGGCCTTCGTGAAAACAGGGAGGAAAGGCTGCTTTTCTAGAACGTTTTAGATAAAGCAGTTGTGGGAAGACCCCCCACCACCCGGGCACCAGAGCCCAGGGCAGGAGACCCGGCCCCTGGCACGCTGCCTGAGGCGAGGGGCCAAGCCGAGAGCGGAGGGCACGGGGGTCAGGGAAGCTCGAGGCCGGGCAGGGGCCTCCCGTGACCTGACCGCAGGACCCCGGGGCCAGCGTGACTGGGAGGTGGAGGGTCTGGCTCCTGGTGGGCAGAGCCCAACTGGGCAGGCGGGCGCAGACCCACAGGCTGGGCGACGCTGGCTCCGCGCCACACAGAAGCAGCCGCCACAGCGTGAAGTCCCCCCGGGGGTTCCCAGGCCCCCCAGGCAGCTGCAGGCCAAGCCCGCAAACACCCCGGGAGACAGGAGCACAGCTGCGGGGCGCGGGCCGCCTGGAAGAGCCCCTCCCCGCGCCAGCGGGCAACACCAGCCCCACAGCACCCTGGCGAGACGGAAAAACCCAGCGTGGAAGCAACCGTCACGCCAAGTGACTTTTCCATAAACCTCAGGAAACCCGGCGCTCAAGAAACAAGCTGCTTCGGAAACAGCGGCTGGAGGAGCCACCCATGCGGGCGCCGCGCCTGTCGCTCGGGGACGCCGACACCTGCAGCGCGGGGCCGGGCTGAGCGCCGCGGACAGGGCCGGGGCAGCGAGCGGGGGGACAGCCAGGCTCGGGCCGAGGGCAGGCGCCAGAGGACACCGGCCGGGCTGGGCTCGCAGGCGGTGGCGGCTCCCGGAGAAGACACCGGACAGACAGCCGGGCACGGACAGACAGGGGCGGCACGCTCAGCCCCGCGGAGGCGCACCCCGGCTGAAGGCCGGTCTCGGCCTGCTGCACAAAGGGCCGCCTGGCGTCCAGCGAACCTAGGGGGACGCCGGCCCAGCGTCTCTGTGCTCCGGCGCCGTCCACCTCAGCCGCGGCCTCCAGCCGCGCGGTCAGGGCGGGTCTCCCTGGACCGGGGTGCTCCCACTGTCTCAGCGCTGAGGACTCGGGGTGCCCCCGGAGCGCCTGCCGTTCCTTCCTCGGACGTTTCTGGCTGCATCGCTAAGCAGGGCGAGTGTTTCCCCATCGCGACATCCTCGCGCTGAACAGAATCGAGAGATGGTCCTTCCTGACGCCGCAGCCCAGGTCACTCCCAGCGCCCACCCGGCCCAGGACGCCTCCCCCAGCTGCTCCTGCCCCAGGCTCAACTCCCCGGCGGCGGACCCTCCCAGCCTGCAGCGGGCCTGCCTGAGGCGTCTCAGGGGGGGGGGCAGGAGCCTGGCCTTCCCTATGGCTCTGCCGCTGGAGACCGGCCTGCTGCCCGCAGCGCCCACTGTCCACCTGCCGGCCTTGAAGCGGCAGGTCCTCCCCGCCTCAAGGAGCCCAGTGGGCGCCCCAGGTGGGGTCCGGCCCTCCACAGGCTCAGGCTCCTTCCAGGGGCTTCACCCCAGTGGCTGCAACTTGGCAGAAGAAAGTGAGAAGGAGCCGAGCACTTCCCTCCAGGGGCTCCCGCGCTCTCCCCTCCCGGAGCCCAACCCCGCTGCCAGCCCCCTCCCCCTGCGCCCCGGGCTCCAGGGCCTGGGTGGGCTCCAACTCCACAGGTGGGCTCCAACTCCACAGCACATGGGGGCTCTTGAGAACTGAGCACCCCAGGCCTCCACTGCTCGCAGGCAGGGCCTCCTGGGACAGCCGCACCCCTCCGAGCCCCAGGGCTGCCCCAGACCTCAAAGCTCGGTCCCAGCACAGCTTTGAGCGTGAAATTCCGTTTGGTGAGAGGGTGACACCGGCAGCAGATGGCCAGAAGACGCCGTGCCCTGCTGGTGCCCGGTCCCCGAGCGTGGCCCTGGCCAGCGGTAGCCCCGTCCTCCAGCCCAGCCTCCTGGCCCGCCGGCCCCTGCCTGCTGGCCCTGACCGCTGGCCGGCACGGGCCCTCCTCGCCGACCGCTCTCGAGGCCGAGAAATGCTCCCGGCACACGCGTCGCCCGGAAGCCGGCCCAGGGCTCAGCTCACGGCTCGGCGGGGACAGTCGGTGCGCCGCCTGGCACCAGCACCCGTCCTGCCAGAACCTTCACTCCCACACGGAACCCACGCCCTGAACCCGCCGCCGCCTGCACTGGGGAGCCTCGTGCGCGCGGGGCCCCTCACCCGTGGACACCCGCTGCCCGGCCCGCGGCTGGGGGTGGAGCTGGGTTTCTCTGAGGCCCCACAGTGGCCACAGGGGTCTCCCCCGGCACCTTGGGGGGCTGTGGGTGCCCCGCCAGCCGCCAGGCTTGGGGTGGGAAATGGAAAGAGAGCGGAGGGGCTGAGGGGCCCGGCCCCGCCCCCAGGGTCTCAGAAGGCCTGGCGGCTCTGCCCCGGCGCCCAGCCCTCGCCCGCCCCCCAGGCTGCAGGTCTGACTGGCCAACTCAGGGCCACCATGGGGTTGGCAGAAGGCGGAGCCCCCAGCTGAGGGGCATGGGAAAGCCCCGAAACCCTGCTCTGGGGCTTAGGGGCACAGGCGCTGGGCCCATGTGGAGCCTGCCCTGGGGACAGCTCCAGGCTCAGGTCCCGGGGACACGCGTCTGGGAAGTCCCCGCGGGACGCTGTCCAGGGCCTGCTTCCTCAGGCCGCCTGCCTGCGCTGACTTTCTCCCTGGTGGGAAGCCCCAGCCGGCACCCCCATCAGCGTCCAGAGCACCCGCCCACTGCGGGCTCAGGAGGAAGTGAGGCGACCTTTCTGCTGACCCAGAGGCCCCGCGGGCAGCTGGGCAGGGAAAGGGGAAGGCGCCCTGCAGGTCTCCAGCAAGCACACCCAGGGTGCACGCCCCTCCCAGGGCCTGCCCTGCACCCCAAATTCGCAAGGCTGGGCGGGGCTGGGCAGCCCCAGGTACCCCCTCCAGATGCTGGCCGCGCCCCACCCCTCCACCCAAGAGCGGCCCCTCCTGCCGCCAGGCCTCTGCCCCAAGACAGACCCACGGACGGCTGCGGGCGCACGACACCCCAAACGCGAGGCCAGGGGCTGCCCTTCTCCCCCCAGAGCCAGACGGGCGCTAGCACGCTCCAGGGTAGGGCTTTCCCTTCCTCTTCGTCTGCACAAGACTCTGGTTCTAGAATCTTCTTTCTGCTCATCAAAATAATGGGGAGTGTGGCCACCAAGCGCGCCGTCCCCGCCTCCCGCAGGGCGCACCTCGGCTGCCCAACCTGCACCTCCTCCGTTTGTGCGGGAAGCCCCTCGGAGTGGCAGGCCCGGGGTGTGCGCCCACGTCACCAGCCGTCCTGAGCCGCAGACTCCCACGCCCCACGTGAAGTGGACATGCCGTTGCCGTCAGGCTGTGAGCCGGCGCCCGGTGGGGTCTGGGAAGTGAGGGACACAGGGAGCACCCACGGCGCGGGGAGCGCCCAGCAACTGCCCCCTGGAAGGGCCCCCGTCCCTGGAGACGTCTTCAGACGGGGGCTCAGCACCCACGGCCGCTGACGCACTGCGGGCCGAACCGGCCCCACCCTCTGCCCGGCCAGCCAAGAGCTCCGAGCCTGCTGCGGCCCGACCGGGCCCGGGGAGGAGGGGGCCTGACTGGCGGGGATGCACCGGGTGTGGCGGGGGGCCGGTGGCTCAGTCGTCACCCTACCGGGACGTTCCCACCCCAAGTCCTGGCTGTCGCCCGCCTCTCCCAGCGCCCCAGCCCTGGATGGACCTTCAGGGCCTGTGGGTGGGTCCCCGATGGGCACTGCCCCCCTCACCACAGCAGAGCGGGAGCAGCGAGGACGAGCCCCGGGAAGCTGGCAAGCTGGCTGGCCCGGGGAACCCTCTGCCTCCCTGCTTGGGCGGCCTGCGCCCAGCACTGGGCTCCGTGGGGCAGCCCCCAGCAGCCCCTGGAGCCAGAGCCCGGACCCGTCCACCAGCTTCCGGCTCACCCGCCGCCGCACGCGCGGAAGCCAGAGCAGGTCTGCAGAGCCGCTGCGGCGCGTGCGCCACCACAGAGGTGGCCGCGTCCCCCGCGGCATGGGCAGGGCCTCCGAGGGGCCGCTCAGACCCAGGTGCAGCTGCAAGCTCATGGCACGGCCAGGCCCGTCCCGGAGCTGAGCTGGGGTGCCCGGACGCACACCCAGCAAGGGGGCGTCCCGACGCCTGTGACGTTGCCCGCACCACCCTGGGCACGGGCCCGGCTCCCAGGACAGCCGACGCGCGGCCGGGCCTGCACCGCGGGAGAAGCGGCCGTCCACGCGTCCACGCGGCCGAGCCTGGGGAGCCCGAGGCGGCTTCCGAAGACGAGGGACGCGGCGGGCGGCCGACTCTCAGCGGGGCTTTGGCGAGCGTGGGGGCAGCCGCGCGTCCAGGACAGAACCCCGGCCCTGCTGCGCCCGGCCGGCCGGCGGAGATGCAGGGAGGACCCAACTCCGCACGCGGGTCCCCAGGTCACTTGACGTAGGGAGCGGCGCCGGCCCAGGTCCCCCTCCAGGGTCAGATGGCCGCGGCCGGAAGGACGACACCCCCTCCAGGCCTGGCGGGGGACGCAGGGATGCTCGGGGCGCCCGCCTCGCCTGAGAACGCTGCCGGGGCTGCCTTTCCCCGCAGAGTCTGCTCCTCTGCCCGCCTGCCCCAGCGCCGGGCACCCCCGGCCTCTCCGCCGGGGGGACACCCAAAGGGGGCAGCAGCCCCGGGGCGGCTAAGCCGGGTGCCCATGCGGTGCCCGTCACCGCCTGTCCAAGGTGCGGGTCCATGGGGGCACTGAGGGGCGCAGCTGGGGGAGCTGCCGCACTGCCGGGAGGGGGCGCGGGGGCGCACTCAGGCTGCTGCAGCCCCCGGGAACCCCTTCCAGCCTCCCCGGCCCGGCCCCGCCCCGCCGCGCCGCGGCCCCGCCCCCACAGGAAGGCTCCCAAGACCAGGCTTCCTCCGCCGCTCTGTGGGGTCCAAGTCGGGCAAGTCCCAGGCTGCTTCCCGGGAAGCCCCGGCCGTGTCCCGAGAGCCCCACCCAGCGAGCCCCGGGCTGAGCTTAGCCCCGGAGGGAAGGGGATTTCTGCCAGCAGCACCCGCCTGCCCCGGCCTGCTGGCCAGCGCCCCCGCGGGGGACCTCGGCCGGGCTCTGCAATGCTCCTGCGCAGAACCCCCTCCGGGCCCTGCCTGCACACGAGCGCCCCAGGTGCTCAGCGAGATGGGCCAAGTGGCCAGCCCCTGCCCGGGGACAGGCCCCGTGGGGGGTTAGGAAGGGGCGTTTGGGGTGAGGGGTACGGGCGCAGAGGGCCCTGGTGGGAGACGGCAGCCATGTCCAGGGGAATGCCTGGCCCTCCCCTCTTAGAGCTGGGCCAGGCTCAGCCCCCGGGCCTTGCAAGGGGCCACCCCGGCCCAACGCTAACTGCTGACCCCCAGCCCTGTCCGCTGTGGGCCTGTGGCCTCTGCTCCCTCAACCACCCAAGCCTGCACCGGAGCCCCTGCGTCCACCCTCAGCTGGACCCTGTCTGGGTCCCTCCCGGTCCCCGGGGTCTGTGGAGAGCCAGGTGGGAAGGGGTGGGCGCCCTCTGGGGGCTAGGAAGCCCAGGAAGCGGCCCCCAGACTGGCACAGGCCAGGGCGAGGGGCCGGCGAAGTGGCAAGAGAGTCTGGCTCAGGGCCAGCCTGACGGCCCTGCCCTCCTGACTCCACTTTCACACGGGGTTTCCCCGGGAACCGTCTGCGGCAGGAGCCTCCCCAGGAAAGCCCCAGCTCAAGTCAGGGAAGTCTGGCCCCGGGCCAGAGAGCCGCAGGGCCCCCAGGACGGGTGCCCCGGGCACAGGCGCACAGCCCACCCAGCCACAGAGGCAGCCCCTCGACTGCCTCTGCTGTGCGGTCACGCTCAGGGACAGGGCAGGCCCACGAGGGCAGAGCGAGGGGGATAAGCCTGGGCCAGGTGGGAAGAGCCCCACCTCCAGCGCCAGCAGGTGGGGGACACGCGGGGGGGCGCAGGGTGGTGTCAACAGACAGGGGTGCCGGCAGAGGCAGCAGAGGCCGGGGGCGGCCAGGTCTGGAGCCAGGACCTTGCAGTCCCCCCGGTGCCGGGGAGGCTGAGGGGACCGGGCAAGGGGCCGGAGCGGCGGGGGCACGGGCGCCTGGGGGAGAAGCCGCCCCTGGACGGCCATGCAGAGGGGCCCAGCGGGAGGGGTCTCAGTGCCGCAGCGGCCTCCAGCGCAGGCCCTGGGGTGGGAGCGGCCGGGCCCGAGATGGCGGACAGGGCCCGCGGGCCCCCCGGGGGGACGGGCTGGACGCCGTGCTCCAGGGCTCCGACTCGGCTGTCGCCCGGCACTGTGGCCTCCCCCCGTCCCCGGTTGGCCCTCAGGCCTGACCACGCTGAGACGTCCTGCACCCCACAGCCTCCCGGGTGACCCCGGCTCGGGCCCAGTGGTGGTTGCCCCTGCACAGGGGCGCCCCCTCGTGGGCGGTGGCGGTGCAAAGCTGCACCTTCTCTCCAGACCCCGGCGTGACCCCCCACCCCCCGGGCTCTAGCAGCGCGTCCTCATCCTTCCTGCTCCGTTTCACAGGCGAGGCTGTCCAGGAGGCGTGGAGGCCACCAGCCCTCCACGGGTGGTCCTGTGGGCGCCACCCCCATCCCTGGGCCCTGCAGAGGGCGCCCCCAAGAGGAGCCTGCAGCTGGGAGGAGGGCCCAGCACCGCGTGCTCCTGCCACCCGAACCCGGAGGGCCGGCCCCCAGACGCAGGGGCCTGCCGCGGCGGGGCAGGAGCGCAGAGGCGGGCGCCCAGAACGCCCTCTCTGGGCCGCGGGCACGGGGCCCCACCTGGCAGTGGGCGGCAAGGTGCCTGCCACCGCGCAGCACGGGAGCCCGAGACCCTGGGCAGGACGCGGGGCCACAGTGGCGCCCCCTGGCTGGGGTGAGCGCAGCGCAGGCCCCCGCGGCAGCCGGGGCTTGTGTTCTCAAGAACTGGGAGAAGGTTTCTCTGCAAAGCACGACCTGGACGTCTGCGGACACGGGGTCCAGTCTCGAGTCCCGTTTGCTCCACAGGCCTCCGGAGCGAGGACTTCGGGGCTGGCCCCGGCTGGACTGAGCAGCGACGCGGGCCTGTGCACCTCCGTGCCGAGGGGCGGACCAGCCCGGGTGCGGGCGCAGGGGCGGGCGCAGAGCGGGCAGGGTGGCCATGGGTGTGACAACCCCGGGCAAGGCGGAGTTCCGGCCCGGCAGTGGTGAGGCCCGGGAGCCCAGAGTCCCGTCCTCACCTGGGTGGTGAGCGCCTGGTTGGCACATGGGGGTGCCCCAGGGGAGCCCCGCGGCGAGTGTGCGACACCTGCGGGACCTGCTCCGGCATGACACAGCTCAACGGGCTGAGGGGGCGCCTGACCCCCGGCCCTGTCTGGGGTCACTCTGTGCCAGGGCTGCCAGCAGTGGGCGCTCCCGCCCGGGGCCACCTGGAGATCAGGCGTCTGCACCTGCAGCCGCCGCGCACCTGCTCTGGGCCAGAGCCCCTGGCTGCACCAAGAGGCCCACAGCGCGGGCGCGGCCGGCAGCTGTCCTGCCCATGGGGAGGTGACGGGACTGCGGGGGACACAGCCTGCCAGGGAGACAGGGCCCCACCAGGTGGAGGCCTCGCTGGTTGCTGCCCAGAGCACCCCAGATTTAAAAGTGGGTTTGAGAGTCCCACTTCGGGGAGAGGCAGTTCGGTTGGGTGTTCACTCTTGGGAACTCAGCCAGAAGCTGAGTTCTGCTCCCCACTCTGTCTCTGGGGAGTCCTCTCACCCCCGCACCTCTGGCCCGCACCCCAGCTCTTGTGTGCAAAAATATTTTTTAAAAAATTAACTAAAGCACTTGAGAGAAGAGCCGCCGAGGGATAAACTAGATAATCCACTTTGGGGAGCGCTTCAGAGGTGGCCCAAGACCCAAACTGACCAGACCAAGCCCCGCAAGGGAGTGCAGCGGCTTGCTGCGTGGGCTTGGCCTCAACCTCCCCGGAGGTGCTCACCCGGTGCAGTCGTGGTGTGGGTCGCAGGGACGCCCGGGCCAAGGGCCGGCCAACCCTGGCCACCCCAGGTCGCAGGACACACCTGCACGGGCCTGAGGCCACAGAAAGCCGCCTCTGGGTGCGGGGACAGAGCTGAAGACGGCGCGCCACAGCTGGGCTGGGAACCTGCCGGGGCAGGCAGCCCGCTCCCGGCAGCGCGGGCCCAGGAGGGATCGTGACGCGTCTTTAAAGCCCGTGGAAGGAAAATGGCACTTGGGGGACGAGCGAAAGCAGCTTAGCCCGAGCCTCGGGCACGGCGTGGTCGGGGGTGCTGACGTGGCGCCAGGTTCCCACCCACGGTCGCAGGAACGACAGGAGGCCGCAGAAGGAAGCCGGGCGGCCTGTGGAGCCGTGGGGCGCCCAGCGTCCAAGGCACTGCAGCCCTGGGGTGCAGCTGGCCAGTGGGGCTCAGGCAGGCCACCCGCCCACGGGGACAGCCTCGACCAGACCACAGGCAGCTGAGGTGCTCCTCGCCGGCCCGAACGCACCAAGCGGCCTCCGGGCACCCCCAACGCCCACACTCCCCTCATGTCCTTGGAGTCTCTCCTGCTCCTGCTGGGAAGAACTGGCCCTCCTCCTCCGGGACCACCCTTCACACACACGCCCGACTCCTGCTTACCCTAGCGTGAAGGCGCCTGTCCCCGCCCAGCCTGCTCCCCCTCCAGGGGGACCCCGTCTGCCCCAAGCCCACAACGCACCTGCCCTGGCCGGCCCCGCCCAGCCCCCCTCCCCCTGCGCCGCAAGCCCACTTCTGAACCCGCCCTCTCGTGTCGGGTCACACGCTGCCAGCCTGGCCTGGGATGTGGCCACACACAGGCCGCAGGGATCTGAGGAGGGGGACACTGGCCGCTCTGGAGTCCTGTGAGGGGGGCGGCCCAGGCTGGACAGCAGCAGCTGCCCGGGCCCCGGCTCTGCCGGTCTGCACGCCGCCTCCCGTGCCAGGGCACCCAAGGACTCGCTGCGCCGAGCAGCCAGGGCCAGGGTCTTGTTTCCAGAGAGCTCTGTCCTCAGGCCCCAGGGCGCTCCACCGTGGCCACCTGCCAAGGTCACCTCGTGCTCTGGCGCTCTCACGGCCTCGTGACACACCAGCTTCTCAGCGTGTCCGGCCGACGCCCACCCGACAGCTGGGGGCCCAGGCCGCGTGGGATGGGGTGACGCCCTGAGGGCTGCGGGGAGCCCGGGCCCCAGTTTCAGCTGAGGAAGGGCCGCTCGGCCAAGAGCCAGTGGAAGAAGGGCAGTGAGGTCATGGCCACAGCCCTGGTGCCAGGGAGCCACGGGGGCTGGGCGAACATGGGCATCAGGCCCGCTGTCCGCTGCCCCCCGCTGCACAAGGGACCTCCACGCAGGCCCAGAGGGCCGGCCCAGCAGCTTCTCCAAGCTCGTGGCAGGGGGCCGCTGGCACACCGCTGCCCTCTGCGTGGCGCCCCGTCCTCCCGCCAGGGGCCCCCGCCTGGCCTGTGCCGCCAGCAGGACCCTGAGAGAGGCTGCCGCACCACACGTGGCATTTTGGCTTCCTGACTACCGAAGAACTTTAATCTTTCCTTCCAGGGACGTGGACCCAGGATGGCCGTCTCCCGACTGACCCCACCCGACAGGCTGGCGCCTCTGGTGTTCGGGGCGCACAAGGAAAGGGGCAGCAGCCAGCCGGGGCGCCCCAGGGCCGGTGCCAGCCCTCGCACCCGCTGGGCCACGTGGTCACTTCTGGATGAGCCTCAGCACTTCCCTGACCATGGCGCCAATCCCGTCGTGCACGTGGTGCAGCGCCGTCTCGCACATGAAGGCCGGGGTGGTGACCACCTTGTTCTTCTGGTCCACGTGGGCCTCGTGCACAGCCGTTAGGGAAAACACCGCGGGGCAGGGGCCCGCCCTTCTCCCAGATGCCCTTGGGAACGGGGCCCTCCTGCAGGACCAGCCGACGGGCTGACGGCGGCCCCCCTGGCCCTGCCACCATGCCGGGGGCCCGGCGGCGATCAGGGCAGCGGCACCTCCAGGAGGGCCTGCGTCCACAGCCCTGCCCAGCCATGCGGGCTCTGGCTCGGCCACCAGCAGCTCCGCGAGGGGTCTCGGATGCCCCACCCACCAGCACCAGCCCAAGGAGAGCGGGGGCTGCCCGCCCCCGGCACGTGGCTCACCCGGCCCCGACGCCGGCTCCAGGGGACTCCCGGCCCGAGGGCTGACCCCTGGACGGACGTGGAGGCAGGACCAGCAGCCCCTCCCGCACCCCCCACAAGGATATGCTGACGTCCCTCACGCAGTGCTTGGCACCCAGGGCCTTGATGGCCTCCGCGGTCCCGGCGTACGGCCACCTGCCGCCCTCCTCCTGCTCGTGGCCCACGGTGACCTCCACGCCGCGGAGCACCTTGGCCGCCAGGACGGGCGCGATGCAGCACAGGCTGGGCGGGGGGGGGGCACCCACTCAGGCTGGGCCAGCACATGCCTCGAGAGGGACGTGACGACCCCAGAACGGGCGGGTGGGGAGTGGCACTGCCGCGCACCTGGGCTGCAAGGCTCGGCCCAGCCAGCTGGGGGCGGGCGCCAGGAATCCAGCTGCCCGCGTGCCTGAGCCCGAGCCCCGGGTGTCAGCCAGCCCTGGCCCGACTCGCCGTCCAGCACCAAGGTCACGGCAGAGAAGGCAGCGCTAAGGCCCGATGCTGGGCGCGGTCACAGAGACTCGCTGGCACCTCCCCCCGCCCCGCCTCCAGCCCCCCCTTCCTGTGCGGGGGTGGCCAAGCAAACGCCCAGCACAAATGGGGCCCGCCCCGGCCCCCACCTACCCGATGGGCTTCCCGGCCCCGTGGAACTCCTTCAGCACGCGCGCCACGTCCCCGTTGACCTTGCAGTCCTTGCCGTCCACGGCGAAGGTGCTCCTGGGGGAGGAGGGCCCGCGCTCGTCTCAGGACACCCGGCAGGATGGGGTGGGGGGAGGGGAGAGGAGCGTGTCTCCACGCAGAGGGATTTTCACGAGACGGCGGCTCTTGGGGCGTCACGGCGAGCAGTGCAGGCGCAGGAGGGCCGGCGAGGCGAGTGGAGCAGATGGCGGCAGCCACGGCCTGGCCGAGCGGCCCCCAAAGCCAGAGCTGAGGCGCGGGCCATCTCCCCAGGCCGGGCCCGCCTGTCTCGGCGCGCACGGCCCTGCCCCCGCCCTCCCGGGGCGCCTGCGTGTCTGCCACGGCGCCGCGGCCCGAGGTCCCCACGGGGTGCGCCTCAGCACCTGCAAACGACCGCCAGGGCCCAGGCGAGGACGGGAGGCAGGCGCCGCCGCCACAGGCCTCCCGCGAGGACATGCCAGATCGGCAACACGTGCGAAAGGCCCGGACCCAGGCTCGAGACCCTTGGTCCCTACAGTGGCCTCCCGCCCCCGTGAGGGCGGCAGCCCCACAGAGAAGAGCCCTGCCCGAGAGGACCTCGCTTTCTCCTGCCAAGGCGGGGAGAAGATGGTTAGAAACCAAAGGCCACAGCTCCCCTGAGTGTGTGTCCTGGGCTCACCCGCTGACCAGAACCACCACCCGCACGCCCACGTCTGCGCGTCCACGGGAGAGGGTGCAGGCTGGCAGCTGCACAGGCGGCGGGAGGGGGGTAGCCACACAGCGTGTCGCAGCAAAAGCCCAGCGGGAACGTCAGAGACAGGACGTGGCTGGCAGCATGAAAGACTGCCAAGGCACGGTGAGGTGGGAGCAGCACAGCCCCAGCCACCGCAGAGGGCGGCAGGACCAAAGCCGCACAGAGGACGTCCCCGAAAACTACAAGCAAAAGAGCAGAAAAGGCGCGAGAAAAGGACATGAAAGCCCGGGACGGCCGCACTGGGCGGCCTCCCCAGCCAGAACCCTCGTCTGAAAGGCTCAGGGGACGGGCAGCCGCCCTGTGGCAAGACCAGGCCGCAGGAGAGAAAACATCTTTGCGGAGATCAAGGACCACCGCCCACAGTGGCCATCTCACAGGCGGCCTCGGCCACACGGCGGCCAGGCCTAGGGTACTCACACAGCCTGAGTCAGGCCTGCAGCAGTTCTGGGCCACCCCGCCCCAGTTACGTCCCTGGGCCCCAAAGCCCTTAAGAGCCAGTCACATGACTAGATCGCTCCCACCCACCTCCCGAGTGCAAAAACCAAGCCCCAGGGTTTAACACGCACAGGTTTTTGGCGGCTCCGAAGCCCCCGGGGAAGATGGCGGCGTCGTGGCGGGCAGCGCTGAGCTCAGCCAGGTCAGTGATCTTGCCGCGGGCGATCCGAGCCGATTCAGTCAGGACATTCCTGGAAGAGACGCGAACAAGCCCCGAGAGGCTCAGGCGAGGGTGCGAGATGGGGAGGGCAGAGCCCACGCCAAGCAGGCAGCCAAGTTCCCACACGCACCTCTAAGGTGGCTACCCGGAAAGACCACGGGGCCACAGGCCTGGCGCGGGGGACCTTCCTGACACAAACTCTCCCCCAGGCCTGATTGGCCAGGCTCCCCCGTCAGCCGGGGCAGCAGCACGCAGGGTCCGCCTGGGCCCTGGAGTAGTCACGTCTGCGTCTGCACACAGATCCAGGACAGACAACGACTGGTGGCGAGCAGCAGCACAGGGCAGGGGTGACCCCTGGTTCCGGAAGCCAAGCCCTAGAAGCGGCTGCGGTTCCACCTTCCCACCTTCCGTGGTCTGCACCCAGCGGCAGAGCCCGAACCACAGCCCCAAGGCCGTTGCCTACAGGTCCAACAGGGTTGGGCAGGACCCGTGGGCGATGGCAGAAGAGGGCCTGGGTGCACCCCAACCCCAGGGGCAAGGGCCTCGCCACAGACGTGTTTCCGGGAGCCACACAGACACGTTCAGGGCCAAGTGAGTGGTGGGAGAATGCGAGGAACCGTATGGCCTTTGGTGCAGACAGGCCTGAGGCAGTCGCTCCGCAGCAGTCTGCCCCCACTGACGGCCACGGGGTGGAGGGTGCACCTGAGGCTCCGGTGTCACCCGCTGCCCGAGCGGCTGCCGAGGGGAGGACACAGGTGCGGCGGCGGCTGCCATCGGGCAGGACAAAGGGACCCCCGGTGGGAGAGCAGGACCGCACCTGGTCTCCTTCTCGGAAGGCTGGCCCTTGGTGTGGTCGACCACGTGCATCTGGGGGACGTTGGGAGCGAAGATCTGGACGTCGGCCCCGGCCCGGCTCAGGTGGACCAGCACCCTGCGGGGAGCAGAGCGGCGGGGGTGAGCTCCTCGGGGGACAAGGAGCCGCTGCCAGCGGCAGCCCAGTGACCCGGAACCCCAGCTCGTGGCCACGAGCCAGCTAGTGCGCACAGCCCTCTGCAAGCCGGCTGTCCTGGCGCAGTGCCCGAGCTGCTGGGGGGCTCCGCCCTGCCCCAGGCTGCGGGGGCTCGGCTGCTGACCCCCCAGCTTCTGCCGGGGAGGCCGAGGCCCGGAGCAGTGCTGGCCGCTGCCCACCTGCCCCCCGCAGCGGCGGCCCAGGGCGGCCGTGCGGGACAACAGCCCCCCGAGCCGAGGCCCGGAGAGGTCGGGGCCGGCAGCGGCCCCCGCCCGCCCCCCCCGCGCCTGCGGGCGCCCCGGGCCGCGGGAGGGGCCTCCGGGGACTCACGCCGAGGCCTCGTGGATCTCCGCGCCGTCGTAGACGCCGCACCCGGACAGCACCTGCGGGGAGAGGCAGTCGAGGGGCGGCCGGGGGGCCAGCGCGCCCCCCCCGCCCCCGGGCCCCGCTCACCAGCGCGACGCGGGGCCCGGCGCGCGGCGCGGAGCCGTGGAGAGCCGCGCGCGGGGGCGCCGCCCGGCCGCCGGGCCGCGGCGCGAAGGCGGAGGCCGCCGCCAGCCGGGGCGCCAGCAGCGCGCGCACGGCCGCCATGGCTGCGGGGCGCCCGCGGGTCGGAAGGTCGCGCGCGGCCGAGCCCGGGTCGCCGCTGTGCGGCCGCCACTGCGCCTGCGCCCCGCCCGCGCCTGCGCAGACCCAGGGAGCTGGAGGGCCCGCCCCGCGCCTGCGCCCTCCCGCCGCCGGCCCGTCGTGCCCCGCGCCTGCGCACTCCCGCCCGTCGTGCCCCGCGCCTGCGCACTCCCGCCGCCGGCCCACCCGGGCCCCTGGTGCTGCGGCGCGCGGGGAGGGCCCGGCCCGGCCCGGCCCGGCCCGGCCCGGCCCCGGGCGTCCGCCCCGCCGCGACTCCGCGGGGAGCGCGGGCCCGGCCTGCCTGCGCGTGCAGGGCGCCCGGGCCGGGGCGCAGGGTCCCCGCATCCCCCGCACCGCGCCTCGGCCCGCGGACTCGGAGCCGCCCCGGGGCTGCGCCCGCCCCCCCAGCCCCTGGGCGCCGGGACCCGGCCCGGGCGGCCGCCCCCTCCCCCCTCCAGGCCCGACGGCCCCGCGCCCCCTGCGGCCGCAGTCACCGAGAGTCACCGAGAGCCGCCGAGTTCGGCCACAGCTGCGCCTTTACTCCAGCCGGGCCCGCCCCTCGCGCCCCGGCCCCGGCCCCCGCCCCCGCCAGCGCCGCGCAGGCGCCCCCAGTCCCGGCCCGCGCCGGGCGCTCCAGTCCGCGGCCCGCTCGGCCTCCAGCCCGGGCTCCAGGCCCGCCCTGCTCCCGACGGGGGGACTCGGCCAGCCCGGCGTCCAGTCCACAGTCCCCGGCCCCGTGTCCGGGGCCGGCGCGTCCATCGGGGGCGGCAGCCGCGCGGCTCTAGCCCAGCAGGTTCAGGCTGTCCTCGCCACCGTCGTCCTCTCCAGACACGGCCCCGTCCCCGCCGTCCAGGGGCTCGGAGGGGCGTTTCAGGCCCCGCTGCCGGGACAGGGCCAGCGCGAACTGCAGGCTGTAGCGGTTCCAGTCGCAGCTGTGGGGGGTGCACGCGTGTCAGGGAGCAGCAGGGTCGCCGGCGCCAGGCCCAGCCAGCACCCAAATACCTCCTTGTTACCCCAGGAACCTGTCGTGGACAGCATGAGCCCCACTCCCTGGCCCGCTCCCAAGACCCCACTCCTGCCCCCAACAGCCCTGGAGCAATGGCCCCTTGGGGACAGCCGGACGATGCGAGCCAGCGGTGCTCACTGCCCACGCCAGCCCGACCAGACAGACACGCCCTTGGTGCTGGTGGACACCCAGCCACGGCTGATGCAGCAACCCCCGGGGAGGACGGGCCCAGAGTCACGGAAAAATGAACTGGTGGGACCAGGACAGGCAGGGCCCCAGGACTGCGCCCGGGGCCGACCAGGTAGCCGGGGCCCCCACACCGATGTTCAAAAGGCCAGGTGCAGCCAGCACAGCAGTGCCGGCCTCAGCGGCTCTCCCCGCATAGGGCAGGGCTAGCGCTCTGCGCTCGAGGAAGGGCTCGTCCCGACGTGAATACGACTGGGGACAACTGCGGACCACGCCATGCCAGGGCAGGCATCAGGAGCAGAGCCGGGAGCCCTGGCCTTCAAGCCCCGGTCAGAACCATTACCCCCTTACACCACACACCTGGTCTAGGGGCAACCCCAGGAGGGACCAAGCTGTGACCTTCAGGGCTCCACCCGGCCCCAGGGGAGGGAGCACCGCAGGTAGGGACCTGACCACCTGGAGGGGAGAGGCCGGCGCTGCACTGGCCTCGCTGTCTAGGAACTCCAGGTCCCTGCAAGCCCGGGGCCCCCGAGCCCCAGCGAGGGCTGGGCCAGGCCCCCACACCCCACCACCCCAACCCCAAGACCTACAGTTTCGAGAGATCGTCCAGGTGCCGCTGGATGCTCTTCTGCAGGAACTGCACGGCCGGCAGTAGCACACCCGCCCTGCGGAGACACCGTGAGCTCGTGGCAGCACAGCCTGCCCGACCCGCCGGCCGGCTGCTTGGAGAGCCACCCGGGGACACCAGCGAGGGGGTGCAGGCACCCACCTGGACTTCAGTTTCTGTCCGTGCGACAGGAGCAGCTTCTGCGTCCAGATGAGATAGAATTCCAGGTGGCGAGACACTTCCAAGGTGGAAGCCAAGAATTCCAGCACTCTCTCCACATACAGCTCAGGGAGGGAGGCGCTGACCACCTCAACTGCGAGAAAAGGGGCGCCCCGCTTGCTCCAGGAGACACTCGGCAGGGGAACCCCCCCCACGCACTCTCACCCCTGGCCCCACCCCCCAGACGCTCTCGCTCTAGGGCCCCATCCCACGCACTCTCGGCCCAGGGCACGGCCTCCAGCGCCTCCCGCAGCAGCGCCTGCTCGTTGAGCCGCAAGGCCATGAGGAGAGCCCGGGTGAAGTCCCGCTGGCGCAGTGCCGCCCGGATCCTGGCAGGGGTGATGCTGGTGTCCAACTCGAATGGGTCAAAGAGCAGCCGGGTGTCCAGGGAGTAGATGAGCAGCCCCTCGGTGGTAGTGGCCGCCCAGCAGCGCCCTGGAAACGGAGCAGTCAGTGGCCTGCGAGCATGTGCGCCATCCCTGTGCCCACGCCAGGCCCCAACCCTCCCCAGAAGGCGGCCCTTTCAGCTTAGCCACCATGATCTCCGGGGCAGCCCCTTGACCCCACAGGACACGGAAACAAAGACAACAAGGCGGGGCCGGGGAGCTCCCCGCCAGGCCAGGCCGCCCCACGCTCGCCCCTCAGGCCGCGGTTGTGCCCCTGACCACATGGCGTCCCCATGTCTTCAGTGTGTGCGGCATCCACCGCCCACCCGGAGGCCCGTCCAGCTCTGCGATGCCAACAGCTCCCCTCTGGGGCTGCCTGTGGGTGGGCAGGGCCGGCACTGAGGCTCCTGACGGCAGGAGAGAACCCTGGCGGGGCCGGAGCGGTGCCAGCATGCCCGGCCAGGGCAAAAGGGCCACGTGGGACCCTGGGCGGGCAGGTGCGCCCGACAGTCCTCGCCAGCTCCCCAGCCCAGCCCCCACACCCCTGCCCTCTGGTTGGGCTCACCAGTCGGGGAGAAGCTCAGCGAAGTCACCCTGATCTCAGGCTTGAAGTGCCGGGAGCTCATGTCGCCTGAGAACAAAGATGCTCTCAGGCTGGCGACTCATCATGGGGGCCCCAGTGCCCCCCAGCTGCAGGCCCAGCCCGCCTCCCCCACCCCCATGGCCTGCTGTCCCTGCCAGCCTGGGCACACGTCCCCACGGGCAGTGGGACAGCAGAAAGAGCTGGGGAAGGCCTCTGCCCTGCCACGACCAGACGGGGAGCTCTGTGGAGGGAGGCCCGGCCCCGCCCAGTATGGTTTTGAATTCCATGAGCAAGAGACAGGTGGCAGGGGGACGCGCAGACGAGGAGACCACCACCAGCACCCCCGGGCCCCGAGCACTCGGGCCCCTCCCGGAGACCATCTGGGGCTCTGCTGGGAGCTCTGCGTCTCGGGGTGACCAATGCTGGGTCAGCCCAAGGGCTGGACAGAACCAGACCAGGCTGGTGATGTGGGCTTCCCAGGGGGAAACCAGGGCCAGGCCCAAGGCTTCTGCCCAGCTCCTACAAGGTGCCTATGCCCCTCCCCCCGGGGTAGCCAGCAACAGGCTCCGCACGGGCCCAGAGCAGGTGGCCTGCGGGACCGGGGCCTCTGCCCACCTTTCTTTACACCCGGCAACGGGACAGCGACTCCCTGCTCCTCGCCGGCGTCTTGGTCGATGAGCGCCAGGCTGCCGAACTCTGTCATCTTCCTGCGGTTCAGGAACTCCTGCCACGGCAGAGCCCCAACTGGCCACCAGGGGCAACGGCCAGGCCCACCGCAGCCCGCCCCCAGGGGATGCTCCCGTGGGACACCCACACCACTCCCGGCCAGCATCCCCAGGGACATGCCGAGGACACGGAGGGGGAGCAGGCGCTGGGAGGGGTGCGTGGCACAGGGCGCCCACCTCCATGGCATCCAGGGACAGATTGCAGGAGACCTCAAACTTCTTCATGAGTATCTGCTCCTTGACGTGATAAATGCAGACGAACCTGGACATTCCTCCCGCCAGGATGCTCTGGCCGTCCGCCGAGTAGCAGAGCGTGGTGAAGGCCCTAGGCGGGACGCACCTGTCACCCGGGGCCCTCTACACGCAGCACCGCACCCCTCCAGGACACAGACACGCCCCACACCGCCCACCCAGAAGCCAGGCTGAGTTGGATTCCCAAGGCCCAGCCCCCGCCCGCCAGGACAGCACCAGGCGAGGCGCGGCCCCGAGCTGACGTCACAGGAGCGGCGGCCACTGTGCCTGCCGGCACCGTCCTAAGGGGCATCCAGCCTTGATGTGCCCTGGGCACCACACAGAGACCTTGGTCTGGGCAGAGACCCTTGGAAACGACACCAAAGGCGCAGCAGGAGCAGAGCAGACAACAGGCTGGAGCCCGCAACGCCCCCAGGACGCCACGGCAGACGAGACGCCAGCCCGAGGCCTCCCTGGCGGGGGACAGCAGCACGCCACCACAGGCCGCCACCCACCCACCGGGAGGGCTGGGGCGGCTGGAGCACTGGCGGGTCATCCCCAGCCAAACGCAGGTCACATGCGGTCACCAGCGTGTCCCTCCACTCACCCCCAGAGAACCAGACATCCAGCCCATGGGGGACATCCCTCAGCCACGGCTGCATCACAGTCCCTGGGAGCAGCCCTGGCCACCGCAGCCCAGGCACGCACTTGCCCTTGGCCGAGTGCTTGGCGGTGATCCTGTCCAGCTCTTTCCTGCCGGTCTTGAGATCGTGCCTGCCCTCGATAGAGCCAGTCTGCACGGCGTTCTCGGGGTCCCAGAAGGTGATCTGGGAGTTCAGCGTAGCCACTGCCAACTCCGTGCCGTCAGGGCGAAAGGTCACGGCCAGAGCTGCCATGAGACCATCAGGGTTAGGGGCCCCGCAGCACAGCCTGGCAGGGCATCCCCCAGAAAGAGCCCAGCTGTGCACCACGGGGCGGGTGGGTGGCCCACAGGCACCCGTGGGCTGCTCTCTCCAAGGGGCCTCGAGGCCGGCATGAGCAGCTGGGAGCCCACGCTGGCCAATGGGCAGCAGGCCGCCCACCTTAGGGGGGAGCGGGGCGGCACCAGCCTGAGGGTGGCAGTTGTTGAGGCCCAGGCTGTTGAGGTACCCAACCTTGCCAGAGGCGGGAGGCCTGTGGGAAGCCAGCTGCCCAGGCTTGGCACGAGTGGCCAGACACAAGACCCACACCATCCGGGGCCAGCGGACAGCGGGCAGCCCGGCCTGGACTGTGTCTGACCAGCCCTGCCGCCACCGGACAGGGCAGCCGGGCTCTCCTCCCGGGGGACCTCTGTCGTCAAGGGTGACATGAGGCTTGAGGAGGCTGGGAAAGGCACCCCTGCGCCGGCCCTCACTGGTGCTTCTCCCCGGGGCTCCCCCAAGCAGGGAACTGGCCAGTTCTCAGGGACCACGGTGAACCCAGGAGGTGCAGACAGCAGCAGGAGCCGCAGGCCAGGTGACCCCGACTGGCCCCCAACCCCGAGAGTTGGGGGCGGGGCTCCTGTTCCATTCATACCCTACCCAAGAGGGAGCAGGCCAGGTCCTCGGCCCCGCTCCCGCCGCTGACCGCGAGCAGCTCACCGTCTGAGGTCAGGGCCAGCGTCTCAGTAGTCCTCCAGCTGTCCACCAGGTCCCACAGACGCACCGTCCTGTCCCAGGAGGCGCTGGCCAGGACTGACCTCGTCGGGTTAAAGCACAGACCGCTGATGGGCCCCTCGTGGCCAGACAGGACCTAGGGCGGTGAAGAGGGGAGCACTGTGGCAGCGCCCGGCCCACCCGCCCCAAATTCCCGGGACTGCCCACGCCCCGCTGGCTCCCCAGGCCCCTGGCAGCTGCCGGCCCGGCCCACGCCCAGCAGGCGACTCACATCCAGGAGCCGGCCCGTCTGCATGGACCACACGAAGACCTCAAAGGAGTCCTGGGCCCCCGCAGAGACGATCTCCCCACTCGAGTCCACGGCCACGCAGGAGAACTGGGTGGGGCGGGGGGACGTGAAGGTGCGGAAGTTCCGGTACCTGCGGGAGGCGGCGGGTCGGCGTCGTGGGCCCCCCGGGCGGCCCCCGCGGGCTCCCGCCCCCACGCGGAGATCACCTGTGCAGGTCAAAGGCACGCACGGTCCCGTCCATGGAAGAGGTGACGATGACGTAGCCGGTGGCGGTGAAGGCCACGCCGGTGACCCCGCTCGAGTGCTCCGTGAAGGTGACGAAGCAGAAGCCGCTGAGGGTGCTCCACACCTTGACCTGCGGGCAGGGGCACGTGGTGGGGCCGACGGGGCCTCGTGCGCCCCACGAAGGGAGACCCACGCGGGGCCCGGGGAGCCGCACCTGGGGGTGGGGGTGCTGGCCGAGGTCCACGGCCCGGCCACCTGGCCCTCCATGCCTTTTCAGGCAAAACCCCAAAGTCACAGCTGGTTCCCGGGGCCCAGCCCCACCTACCCGAGGCGCCGCCCACCTTGCCGTCGTCCCCGCCGGTCACGATGTACTGCCCGTCGGGGGAGTAGGCCAGCGACACCATGCTGTTGAAGTGGCCCTGCTGCTTGAGCACGTAGGACTCGCTCTGCCACTCCCACACCAGCAGCTGGCCCAGGCCTGCGGCACACAGAGCTGGCTCCACGCCCCCGCCGCCCGCCCGCCCCCGGGCCCTCGCTGCCTGCAGCCCGGCACAGCACACACCTGAGCAGCCGAAGGCGACCCAGTCCCCGGAGCTGTTGATGGCGACGGAAGTGATGCTCTGGTCAGAGATGCTGTTGGGGGTGCGGGGTGAGGGGTGGTGAGGGGTGGCGGACGCCGGCTCCAGACACAATCCCCCTCGTCCCAGCGGCCCACAGCTCACCCAGAACCCCCCCACCCCGCCGGCACGGCACCGCCCACGAGCCACCTGCACCTCAGGGAGTGGATGAGGTTGAACTCTGGGAGCTCGTGAAGGTGGAAGATTCCAGAAGCAAAACCGGTGACCAAGAGGTGGGTCTTCTTGTGGTAGGCCGCGGCGGTCAGGCTGTTGAAGTCCCCTTCTTTGTTGAAGAAGTACCTGATTGACGAGGAGACGGCAGCGTGGAGGGGCCGAGCCCAGGCAGGCCCGCCCCGCACACGCCCCTGCGCCCGCCCCACGGCCTGCAGCTGCGATAGCCGGGCCTCCGCGTCCCACGCGCACCCCAAGGCCAGGCTCAGCAGATCCCCCCACGCCCAGGGCGCCCTGCCCCATCCCGCCCCACATGGGACCCACTTGGCCAGCCGGGAGTACTTCACTTTCCCTCGCTGCTCCTCTGGGGCCGGCGCGGCTTTGCCCCGGATGGTGCTCCCGCACCCGCTGCCCTCCTCCTCCTCCTCCTCCTCCTCTTCCGGCTCCTCCTGCTCCTCGCCCGCCCCCTGCTGCAGGTCGGCTCTCCAGCCCGCGGGCGCCTTCAGCCGCAGGCCCTCGGAGGGCGTGTCACACTGCCACACACACAGGGCTCCGTCCTGGCTGACCGTGTACAGCTGCGGGGGAGGCGGCGGGTGGGCGGGGCCGCCCAGCCAGGCCCTACAATCCGCCCTGGCCAACACAGCCCCCAAGGACACCTGGGGAGGGGCCCCGGGGCCGCCCACACCTGCTGCTCTGACCAAGTAGGGGCCCTGGGCGGTAGGAACATACGTCCAGGCTGCCAGACTCGAAGAAGCAGCCCACGATGGCGTCCTTGTGCCCCCCCAGTGCGTAATAGATGAGGTTGTCCCAGCGCTCGGCCCCAAACACCCAGGTGGACATGTCCTTGCTCCCGACCGCGAAGCACCTGGCGGAGGCACGGCTCAGCCTCAGGCTTGGGGCCGCCCCCCGGAGGCCCAGCCGGGCCACTCCCAGGGGCCTCTGGGGACGCGGCAGCCCGGCACCGGCTCTGCACCCAACCTCGCCGCCCGGCTCACCGGGAGTCGTCCGTCCAGTCGATGCAGGTGGTCTCGTCGTACGGACCAAAGTAGGTCTTGTCCAGGACAAAAGCGTTGAACTCCCGCTTCCTCCCGGGGGCGTGGTACATCTGGGCCAGGTTGCCCTTGGTGACCACAAACTTCCTGCGAGACAGGGCCATCAGCAGCAGCCTCGGCCCTGCGGGCGCTGGGAGCACCGGGGCCACTTCCTGGAGTGGCGCCCCGGGGCCAGCCTGCACTGCACCCACCCGGCCCTCTTCTCACCCCGGCACCAAGACCCACAGATGGGGTGAAATCGGGAGAAAGCAACCAGACACGGACACCAGGGCCTGTCGGGAGTGACGGCCTCTGCCAGGCCAAGGGGGCAAGGGTCAGGGTGAGAGAGACAGGAAGCGCGGGGGCACCTGTGGCCACTGCCCTGTGGGCTGGACCGGGCTGGGCGGCGGGGAGGCTCCGCGCTCGCGACGGCCACCTGGACGTGCGCAAGCTGGGCTCAAGGCCTTTTCCTGCCGTCCTTGAAATGAAGCAGGTCTGGGCCTGGCCAGGTCTCTGCCCTCCCCACTGGGGACACAGGCCAGGGACCCCCGGCCTGCGGACCCCCTCGGAGGTGCCCGCTCCTACCTGCCGTCGGGGGAGAAGGCGATGCTGTGCACGGAGCCCTGGAAGTGGAAGCGGTGCAGCACGGACCTGCACGCCAGGCTGACCAGCAGCGCGTCGCCTCCTGCGAAGACAGGCAGGCACAGTGACCCCCGTGCGGAGGCCTGAGGGCACAGCCCACATCCGCGATGACATGCGTGCCAGGGCAGATGCCCCGACCCCAGAGCCACCAGGACCCCCGCAGCACTGGGCCCCGCCCCGCAGAGCCGCCCTCCCCCAGGGCAGGACCTTCATCGACGATGATGGCCAGGCGGCCGTCCGGGGACAGCCCCACGCACTTGACGTTGTACCGCGTGGCCAGGGGCAGCGTGTCCGATCTGTTGCTGAGGAGCAAAACCGCAGCGATGGGGGGTTTCCCGTGGACGGGCGGGCCTGCCCCCGCCCCGCGGCCGCTCCCCCAACCACCCCCCCCCCCGCGGCCGCTCCCCCAACCACCCCCCCCCCCGCCCCGCGGCCGCTCCCCCAACCACCCCCCCCGCCCCGCCCTGGAGGACGGGGGACGCGCGGCCAGGCTCCCGCGGGAAGGCTCGGCTCCAGGAGGGGCCCGAGGGCGGCCGCGCGGGCTCAGCGGCGCCTGGAGAAGCCCCGCGGCCGGGCCCGCGCTCAGGCGGGCAGGAGCGCCCGAGGGAGGGGCCGCGGCCGCGGCAGGCCCGGAGCCGGCCCTGCGGGGAAGGCGGCGGCGCGGGCGCCCTCGGCGCCGAGGGGGCCTGCGGGGGCCTCGGGCCGGCCCGGGGGGGGGGGAGCCCCAGCCGGCCCCGAGGAGACCCGCGGGGGGAGGGGGGCGAGCCGGGCCGGAGGAGCCCCGGGGCCCCGAGCCCGCGCCCCGCCCGCCCGGCCCGGCCGGCGCCGACTCACTTCCTGAGGTCGAACACGGACACGCGGTTGCCCACGGGGCTGACCACGGCGCCGCCGTCGCGCGTGAAGCTCAGGTCCCCGCGGCGGTACACGGCGCCCAGCAGGCTGCGGAACTGCGGGGGAGCGGCGCGTGGGCGGGGCCGGACCCGGGCCCGACCCCCCCGGCCCCCGGCCCCCCGGCCCGGGCCCCCCCGCCCCCCCCGGCCCCCGCCGCCCGGCCCCCCGGCCCGGGCCCCCCGCCCCCCCCGGCCCCCAGCCCCCAGCCCGGCCCCCCGGCCTACCCGGTACGAGAACTTCATCGCGGCCGCACGTGCGTCCCCGCGCAGGGCCCGCCGCCGCCGCCGCCGCCGCCGCACTTCCGGGCGGGCCGCGCACGCCCGAGTCCCGGGCCGCGTCCACAGCGCCCCCGGCGGCCCGGAGGAGCCGCGCTCGGACGCCGCCAGCCCCGCCCCGAGGGAGGCTCCGCCCCGCTCCCGAGGGGGAGGCTCCGCCCCGGCCCCGCCCCGAGGGGGAGTCCGTCCCGGCCCCGCCCGAGGGTGGAGTCTCCGCCCGGCCCCGCCCCGGGGAGGCTCAGCCCCGCCCCGCGGGGAAGCTCCGCCCCGGCTCCGCCCCAGAGGCGGAGGCTCAGCCTGGCCACGCCCCCAGCCCAGCGGACACCCAGCCTCCCCCTGCGGCTGACACAGGGACTGGGGACCCCGCAGCTGGCACGGGGCCTGCGTCCCGCTGCCCAAACCACCCCTTCGTTCGCGAAGGTGAGAAGGTCCCGTGCCACGCTACTTAGGAGGTTCTGGATAACTCAAGGGCGCCAGGAAGCAGACTGAACCACCCCTGGGTGAGAAATATGCTCCCCAACATCACCCGGCTGCGACTGGTCAGCCTGCAGTGGACGAGCATGTCCACCAATGCCTGACCACTTCAACACCTCAAGCTCCTGAGATAATGGGCAGCAGGTTAGGAAAAACCCGTAAGGCCCCGTCCTCCCACATTAATAATCCACGCCGACTCAGAAACACGGGTCAGGAAGACTCCTTAACCTCACACACTCCACAGCGAAAGAATGAAGTCGAAACAGCTGTGTCTTCTTAAAATGTGTATTTTTAGATTATACTTACATTTGAAAGTCTTAATACAACGCTGTAATCTAACAGTATGTTACAGAATGATGTGAGAAATGACTTTCACAGTAAACCATGAAAACGGAAGTGACACCTGCAGCACCCAAGCCCCACCTTGCCCCCTTTCCAGGCCCAGAATCCAGCAGCCCCCGCCCCCGAGTCTTTCAGTCCACACAGGATGAATGAATTCAGAGAAAGGGACATCTTTACAAAAAAAGAAAATTTGAAATCATGGAGGATATAAAGATCACAGTTCACGATAAAACATTTAGGTCAGCCTATTTGTTCCTTTATAAAAAGTAACTTTTCACTTTATATACACAGCCCGAGTGTTTGATTTCATTTTGCAACTGAATTTGAAACCCTAAAGAAAAACTGAACGGGAGCCTGTGTTTCCTCCAGGGGCGTCTCCTCTGACCAACCCGCAACAGGACCGCCCAGGATGTGAGACCCCGGGTCGGGAGGGGGAGGCGTTTCAGGTACAGGACCGCAATTCCACATGAGAATCAGAAGTTATAATTTTTCCAATCACAGGCGACCCCGTGAAATTCACTAAAATTATACCTCATCTTCTTTTTCGTTTCTTACTATTGACAAGTGCCCGGACATCTGCGCCACGGCCGCGCTGTGAGAGGCGCGCTCCTCCCTGGTCCAGCTCTCCCGGCGCTGCATTTCCACCCCAGACACGTAGTTTTAACACAACAAAAATCCAATTAGTCTTTTAATCAAAAATGACAAAGTTTTAGGTGACATTCTTTTGTCAAAAAACAAAGACCGCAGAGGCACCCATTCACAGAAGACCTTGTGGGTAATTAGGGAGAGATAAATCTGATTTCATTCAATTTCTAGACAGTAAGAAACCACGAACATTTGGGGCCCCCGCTACATTTCTAGACCCTCTAAATTTCCAAGAGGGCGTTTCATCCTGGGGTGGCATCCAGACACACGTGCAAACCAAACAGAAATAAGCTGAGCACTGACCACAGCCCCGCCTGGCAAGCGGCCACGGGGCCAGCCCCAGAGGGGGCCCCTGGGTGGAGGCCACACTCGGGCCAGAGGCGCCCCGATGGCTGCCGCCGCAGAGGCCGAGTACTTGCGGGCCAGGCACACCTGCAGGGCCATCGCCAGTGTTGACAGGAAACCTGGACCGTCTTTCAAGGAGTCGTTGGCTCTAGTTTGCCTGACTAGTTGGCTAAGTGTATTTGTTTTAAACTGCACCTAAGGAAACTTTCTGGAAGGGTTCATTGAACACACAAGTATTTACCTTCTTTACATGCCTCCAGCTTCTATGAATGAAAGGGCCTGGGACAGCAGGCCCCCCACCATGGCGGACGAGTTCAGGGCCACTCACGGGCAAGAGGAGCGGCTCTGGGCTCCGCTCGCCTGGACCTGGGCGACCCGGCATAGGCATGGCCCCTGGGAGCAGCCGGGCGTCAGCGGTTAGCAAGGCCCAGGCCACACGCCCTTGAGGGGGTCCACGAGCGGCGCCTCCCCGGAGCAGGCGGGCCGGGAGCATCACTGCACACTACAGAAAGGCGGGGCTCTGGAGCGCGGGCAGGGCTGGTTCACACAACACTTATGTACAAGCCGTGACTCGCTCGCCAGTAAAAACAAACACATTTATTTGATCCTTGATTTTTTGGTGCAACTTATACATAAACATTACATCCGTTAGTCTGTACTTGTAAAAATAATAACTCGACCATATGTACAATTAAATTTACAACCAAAGCAAGTCCCTGTGTGGGCAGGCGCGGCCGCGGCGCACGGCCAGGAGGGTGCCCGAACCCCCTCTATGACAGACCAGGAGCACAGGCGGGGCCCCTCGCATCTGCATTTCAAATGGAACCTCTTGATTTCTAAGACTTAAGGTGCAAAAGAAAGTACTGCTCATACAGTCACATCTGCAGACTTAAAGGTGAGAGGGAACCACCACCACAGAGTAACTCCCAGGCGCTAATGATAACTAAAATAAATATATTTGATTTCAAGTGCATATGGTATTCGCCCACCGTCACGGGGAGAGGGGCTCCGGCAGCACCGTCCCGAAAGCCCCGACCGAGGCGCTGGTCTGCCCTGGTCTGTCTGTAAAGTACCTTCAAACGATTCCAGCGAACGGTGCCCCCCGCCCCGCCTGACATCCCAAGGCACAGAAGGGGTCGGTGCCCCCACCCTAGCCCTCAGACCCTCCCCCGAGCCCTCACAGGGGTTATTCCAGAGAAGCACGACCCAGAGCCGGGCACCGGCTCGCGCTCTGCCCTCAGAAGACTCACAGCCCCGCCTGGCACCCCCATGTCACCGAGGAGACGCAGGCCCCGCTGTCTGAGACACAGGGACGTGCGTCAAAGCCCGGCGAACGGCAGGCTGCTGGGGCGGGACACCCGCGTGGGGACGGGGGAGGGGGACAGAACAGGTCACCCCACACCACAGACAACACACACCAGCGCCGGAACTCGGCTGTGCCTCTCTGGGCAGGCGGCACCCACAGTCCGGTCACAGCTGGAACGTCGCGAGGGAGACAGTCCGCGGGCCCCTCCAGGGGCTCGCGCCGGGCTGGCGGGCTGGCCGCCTGAGGCTCGGTCATGTGACGCTGACCTCCAGGACGTGGTCATCCTTGCTGGGGACGACCAGGACCTGCAGGCCCGCGCTGGAGTTGAAGACCTGGCCGGGCGGCAGCGCCTGCAGCCGGGGCATGGGCAGGCCTTTGTGCTCGCTGCTGGCGGCCGAGTGCGTGCTGCCCCTGCTCTTGACGCTGCTGCTGTCCAGCTGGTCGTCCACGTGCTTGTCCACGGAGAGGCTGTCGTTCTCGATCCAGCTATCTGCAACACATGCCCCTATGAGACGCGGCCACAGCGAAACGGACCCTCGGGCAAGCCTGGGGAGGACAGGCCGCACCGAGCCGCGCCGCGGGCCGGGGATGGGCGGGACAGCCCCCAAGAGCCTTCTGGGCCGAGCCCTCAGAGCCCCTCTTGAGCAGGAGCCGCGCCTGGTGGCCTGCCTAGGTCTGGCCGAAGGTCAAGCCTCGCGGCAGCAGGTACACCCCAACCCTCCACATGGGCACCCCTCACCCCACACAGCCGTGCGCTTCCGGGAGAGGCTCACCGGCGTCCAGCTGTGAGGAGTGCGCGGAGTGGTGGGGGAGGTACTTGAACAGCCTGACGTCGGGCAGCGGGAGGTGGCCCGCAAAAAGGGGCATCACCTCCATGTGCACTCTGTGCGCGGCCCGGGCGACCAGCGGCATGGAGATGACGCCAGAGCTCTTCCCGCACACCGCCCAGTTGCTGCTGTTGTCCACCACTGCAACGAGACCACTGTTTCCGCCCCAGGAAAGGGTTCCTGCCAATCAGAGCTGTCTCCAGTGCAATGGCAGGCCCCGCGCTGGCACCACCCTGGGCCCTTAGGTGGGGCCGCCTGAGAAGCCAGGGCGACGCCTCCAAGAAGGCACGCCCTCAGGGTGGGGGCAGGAAGGGAGCTGAAGCCCGGCTCTGCCCTCAGACCAGCCCCAGACCGCACAGACGGAGCTGACAGGCGAGCACCAGACGGGCGGCGGCCGAGAGCACAGCGAGCTCACCAGCACCTCGCGCCCCAGCCAGGGCAGGGCTACAGGGATGTGGGGGCCGCAGAGGAGGGGCCGGCGTGGAAGGGGCCAGGCTCGGGCATTGGAAGCGTGACCCATTCTCCACGCTGGGCCACCCTGGTCAGGAGAGGACCCAGGCCAGGAGCTCCACCGCCCGAAGCCCACGCCCAGGTCCCCCGCAGCAGTGCCGGTCACTGCGGCAAGCCCTCCTCGGCCGCGGGCCCACCGTCTGGGAGGGCGAGGGTGCCCGCGCTCACGGCCACTCGGGCACGGCGAGGACTCGAGCCCCGGACCTACCCTCATACATCAGCTTAGTCGAAAAATACTCGTCGGACTCGGTCAGCGCTTCGTCCCTGTCCACCTCCAGGAGGTCGGATAGCCGCGTGATAGACACCTCCAGGGAGCAGAGCGAGCCTGTGCGACAGTGCTCCGCGCCCGCGGGAGGCGAGATCGCAGCTTTCACGTCGTACAGCGTCTGCACAGAGGCAGAGAAGAGGCAAGTATGAGCGGCTCAAGAGATGTGGGGGTGAGGCCGCCCTGGAGCCGCCCCGACATGGAGAAGGGGCAGGAGTGCTTGGTCAGGCCTCCCCTGCCCTCGCCTGTCTGCCCAGGAGCACCATCTGGCACGGGCCTTTGGCAGACACCTCCCTCCACCTAGCCAGGGGCTGGAGAGCGGGGCCGGTGGCCCCACATGAAGACACGGTTGGGAGAGCAGGACGGCCCAGTGGGAGGGGCCCGCATGGCACATGGGGCGAGGGGGGACTGCGAGAAAAGACTCCGCGCCTCAGAAACAGGTGCCAAGCGGCCCTGCCAGGCACAGGGAGGGTTGGGAAGAGTCGTCTTTCCACAGAAGAGGCAAAGAAAACACCCAGCAGCACCGGCCATTAGGAAATGCACAAGAGACG
Source organism: Talpa occidentalis (assembly GCF_014898055.3). Classification (NCBI taxonomy): domain Eukaryota; kingdom Metazoa; phylum Chordata; class Mammalia; order Eulipotyphla; family Talpidae; genus Talpa; species Talpa occidentalis. The sequence continues at coordinate 916,721 of NW_023604295.1, forward strand.
CGTCACACCCCAGGGACAGCAGAGCCAGAAGACAGCGGGACAGGCACGGGAGGGGGACACGGGTCCGTGACGTCGCTGGAGGGATGTGATCTCTGAAAGAACAGCCCCGAGCCAGCACACGACACCGCGGCTCCCATACTCAATGCCCAGACGGCAGCCACCTAGGCCCCAGCGCTGCAGGGTGAGCACTGCCCAGGTGTCGGCACCGGCCAGGGGCCCGCGTGGGCAGATCCATGCGAGGGCACGGCACTCGGCCATCGAAGGGGCAGCCCAGCAGGCAGGGACCTGGGTGGCCAGACCATGGAAGCAAGTGACAAGAGCCAAGTGACAAGAGCCCTCGCTGGGGGGACCGCGGTCAGAGAACACAGAGGCTTGGTGTACAGCTGGGTGTCGGGGCGAGAGGCGTGGCCAGGCCCTCCCTGGAGGGCGGGAGCACCCAGAGCAAGCCCTCAGCCCACAAACCACCTGATCACCGCCCGCACTTGGGGCGGCTGAAGCGCAGGGCACGTGGCCTCCATGACATGCCGCCTTTCCAGGGTGCACCTACAGGCCCGGTCCCAGAGTATAGTCGGGGGGTGGGGTGGGCGGCCACCAGGCCTTTCCTCCACCTCGCTCGGCTTTCCTATCTCCCCAGCACGCTGGTCTCAAGAGCTGGAGTCCGAGCACCGCTCCAGAGCCAAGGGCAGCGAAGGAGACGCCACGCAGCCACAAGTTCCAGCTCTGCCCGCCCGATACCCCATGCGCGGAGGCCTGGCCAGCTCTGTGCGTGCCACCTGCAGGCTGTGGAAGCCCTGCCCCTGGCAGAGGGCGCAGAAGGCAAGGGGTGGCAGGTCTGCACAGCCACCACGTCCTGCCCCGAGGACCAGGCCGGCACAGCCCCTCCTCCACCACCTCCCGCCACCAAGTTCTCCTGCCCGGTCTGCATATGGCACAGGCCAGCAGGCGCCTCCCAGCATGCCCACGCCCGCACAGCCGACGCAGCACATACAAAGAAGTTTTCCACGTGGAACTCGTAGGTGTACGGCCGCAAGGAGACGGCCAGCTGCTCCTCCGAGGCCGGCGAGAATCCCACGGAGAACCGGCACTGCAGCGAGGTGGGTGGTGCCCGCGTCCACCTCAGCTCCCAGACGAAATACACGGACTGCCCGCTGTGGACGCGCTGCAGAGAGAGGGGGCGTCACCGCGGCCGGGCAGAAGGAGCCCCTCCAGGCCGCAGGTGCGCATCAGCCGGGCTGGGGAGAGGCGGGGCAGCCGTCAGCACCACACCCCACCGCAGCGGGCTCCTCCTGCTGGCACTCTCCCCAAGGAGACGCATGGATTTGGCCAAAAGGGTTTTAGTTGTTATGGCTTGTCCACGTCACAGCACAGGCTGTTCATGAGCTCTAGGGTCCCATCATTTCCCAGACGAGAAACCGCATCCAACAACGGAAAGGGAAACTGCAGCCACACCCGTTACCGGGGGCCAGCGCGCAGCCTCACGCCCACGTCCACACCCCAGCACAGCCGGCCGGGGACACCCGACACCGTCAGTTGGGACCTGGGAAACAGCCTCTGAGAGCTACACACCAGCCACCCGTCAAGAAAACCTCAGTCTCCAGAACGTCAGCACGTCCTGCCTAAAGACAGGCGTGGCCGGGCAGGGAAACGCCAGTCTGCACGTGGCCATCCGTGCACGGGCCGCTGGCGTCCTCCTGGGCTGGGGGGAAGGGCCCCATCCCCTCCCTCGGGCGGGAGCCCCAGCTCCACGCAGTGCGCAAGGCCCACCCGCACAGAGGCCCCCTCCAGCAGGGCAGGCTGAAGGCTCAGGGCTTCTAAGACTCAAGCCCGACCCTGCCCCCTACAGCTCCGCAGCACCCTTGCCTGGGCCGGGGCAGCCCGTGAGACACCCACCCTGCACCCGAGCGCCTGCGCCCCTCGCCAGGCCAGGCCCCGCGTGGGCTCAGTCGGAAACGCACCTGCCGGGGCTGTGTGTTCAGCAGCACGAGCTGCAGGTCGGGGCCGGGCCCGGCACACACGAGGTCGCCATCCAACAGCTCGAAGTCCAGGCCTGACAAGTTCTGGACGCACACCTGGACGTACTTCCTGAAGCAGAGAAGCCACACACGCGAACCTGATGCTGGGAACTGCAGCTCCCGGCTGCCGCAAGGCGGAGGAGCCGCGCACGTTTCCGTTCCGGCTCCGCAGGAGCGAGAGCAACGGACAAGCAGACCGTGGGCACTGCCCCCAAGGAACAGCTCAGAGACCTCTGCCCCCGACAGCGCCTGTCGGCGATGAGGTCAGGGCGGGAGAGCGCCACGCGGCAGCAGTGTCCGCGGGGCAGCGAGGCCGCCGGCTTCCAGGGGCCTCACGTGCTCCGCCTCAGCAACGGGGACGACGCGTCCCCGAGTGTGGCCCTGCCGCTGTTCCCACTGCAGGGTGAGGCCGGAGCTCGGGGGTGGAGGGGGCACCGTCTCCTGACGCAGGATCCCGGCCAAGCGGCCTGTCCGGGGCTGAACTGACCCAGCTGAGCCTCTGGAGCAGAGGGGACGCAGGGAACACCTGGGGGATGGGGCCGTCACGATGCCCCCAGGCCCACACGCAGCGGGGTCTGGGTGACTCGGGAAGACGGTCAAGGTGTGCCTGCAGCCCAGGACGGCCAAGGCTGCCAACAGGTCTCGGCTGCCAAAAGGGCGAGGGGCACAAAGGGGTGTCGCCACCGAGCAGGCCTTGCTTCGGGGCCTGCCTGCCATAGGCAGCCGCGTGGCCACCCCCGGGACAGCTGGGGACGCCCAGGCAGGGCGCAGGACACCCGGGCCACGCGCCCTCAGGGAAAGGAGGGCCGACGAGAGCGCCCTTACCGAGTCCCTGCCGACAGCAGAGCGTGCGTGGTTCTGAAGGGCACGCTGAAAGTCAGCGCGATGACAGTGGAGTAGATGGACCAGGGGCAGTCAATGGACACCTGGGGAGGAGCAGGGACTGAGACGGCTGCCCGGAGGCGCGTGGCCAGAGCGGCAGAGCAGGGTCCCAGCACGGGCTGCGCTCCTGCACGAGGGCCACATGGCCCAGCTCTGGGCAGCAAGGGCCATTGCTCTGGGCTGGTGCTGACATGCCCTCTCAAAAGGAGACTCCATTGTATTTCTGGCCCCTTGGCTCACCACTGGGGGCGCCTTCTCCACAAGGCTGCCCACAGCCCCAGGACGCACGCCGGGTCAGGCACGAGGAACCCTGGGTGGCTTTTCAACCCCGAGCCCGCCGACTGCAGACCCGGGGCAGGGCCTGAGCTCTCAGGCAGGCAGGAGCCCAGCGCAAAGCCGGACTCTGGGGGACGGGCCTCAGCCCCATCTCCCTCCCAAACTGCTGACCAGGCGCCCAAACCCAGCACCTAGGGGAACACACACTCCCTCACCAGAGGCGGCCCAGTCTTCTCGCACTGGGTGGCGCGTCAGCGCCGACCATCTCACCCAAGAGCACTGAGGCGCAGACAGCGCCAGCCCCATGAGCGAGTGCCAGCGCCGCAGGCTGGGACCGGACCCCAGACTCCGAGACCCCTGGGCCACGCGGGCTGGCGTGGCTGCTTACTTTGTGGTCCGTGGTCACCATGCCGGGGGCAGCACCCTGCGTGTCCTTGTGCTGCCCGGGGAGCTCAGCCGCCCCCACCAGGCCCCTCTCCAGGGCAACAGCTGGAGCTGAAGGCAGAGAGAGGACCTGCAGCTCAAACTCGATCACATGGTAAGCCGGCGCGGCAGGCAGGCTGATGCTGGTGACCTTGTCGGACGCCTGGACCCGGAGCAACGCCTCGGAGGCCTTTTCTAGGAAAGACAGGAAAGGTCACTGGGACGCACCCCCTGTCCCCGCGCACCTTCCTCCAGGGGCAGCCGTGACAGCCCAAGCCTGCTGCCCGCGGAGGCAGGTGGCGGGCGGGAGGAGGAGGACGGCGAGAACAGGCCCAGATGGGGCAGCAAGCAGGAGGGGCGGCGCCAGACCTGGCACCGCGAAGGCAGAGGGGCGGGCCCTCATGGACACCCCACAGACAGCTCCGCAGGGCAGCAGGGGCCTCCCCATCTGACACCTCCTGGCTGGCGACTGGGGGAGGGAGAGTGCCGAGGAGCTCGCTGGCCGGTGCCATCTGAGGGAGGGACAGGCCGGGCCCGAGGCCACGGCACACTCAGGAGGGCAAGCAGGCTCAGTCTGCCCAGGACAGCTGCCCAGCAGGCACTGCCCCGCCCCGGGGACACAGCCCAGGGAGGCGGACGCGCCTCACCTCGTGCGTTAGAGTAAACCACGGCTCTGTTCTCGGCGTGACCCAGGACGAGCATGGCTTCCGCGTTGCTGAGCTGGAGGCTGTCACCATTTTTCACCGTGTAATGGCCAGTGGTGACGGTGAACTTGACCTTCTGAGGAATACCAGCCAAAAGGCTCTCTGCAAGGGAAAGACGGCAGTTAGCAGCCACCGGCCAGGAGCTGCTAGGGAGGGGCTCCAGTTCGGGACAGGGACTGCCTCACGGGGGCTGCTTCACTCCCTGCCCCCGTCACTGCTCGCCTCCATCCCAGGCGGCCCCTGCTGAGCACCACCCCCGGGGAGGCTTAGAGAGCCAGGGGCAGCGACAACTGTCTGGGAGGGTCGCAAGAATCGACATGCCGCAAGTAAGCGAGAAAAGCAGGCCCCGGTGCTGAGGAGCAGGCTGCGGCGACACTGAAGGCTCAAGCGCTGCCCGACCCTCGCCTTTTCAGGACAGCCCAGGGGCTCGGGGCCAGGGCAGTGCGAGGAGAGGTCTGACTGCGGCCTGCCCGAGGGGATAGGCCGAGGTCTCCAAGCCCAGCGAGCGCAGGAAGAACGGAGCAGGGCTAAGAATCAAGATGGGCCAAATAGGTGAGGGAGGGGCTGAGGGCACTGGGGCAGGGGGCACCAAGGTGAAGGGAGGCTGGGGGGCCCCCGCTTTCCGGCCTTCACAGCAACAGGGCTGGGCCCTTCGGCATGAGCGGCTCTGACGAGAGGCCGTGGACAGGCTGGCTGGGTGTGGTGCCTGAAGACGGCCTTGGCAGGGCAAGCCCAAGGGCGGAGGAGGCTGAGGGGCGGGGAGATCTGGCAGGACAGACGCGTCCCTTGCTTTTGTCCCCAAAGGGAAGCAGCACACGGGTGAGCATGTGGGGCGCAGCTAGGTCCAACCCAGCGCCGCCCACAGCCACCTGTCCACACTAGCCCGACCCAAGGACAGGACAGGGCAGCCGCCACGCCCCCAACCGCACAGGGTCAGGCTGCAGCGACACTTCCAAGGAGGATCTCCTGACCAGAGCGCAGCACCAGGGGTTCAGCCGCCCAGGTGCCCAGAGGGGGTCTCAATCACTGGGCCACCCCCTTCCCCAACTCTCAGGCCACGCTTCACACACGCCAGCAGCGCTGGGAAAACAGCCCCTGGGAGAACAGGGCAGCACCCAGGGTGCTCCGGACCCATGTCGCGGGGCCTGGCGGGCAGCACTCACCGGCCAGCGGCTCCACAGTCAGCTGCGGCTCCTGTGAGTACACGTCGTACTGCACGGGCGGGTAGAGGTGCGGCAGGATGAAGCACAGCGGGCCCAGCGAGGCGCTCAGCTGCCGCAGCGTGTAGGTACCTGGCTCACGGGCCTAGGACAGAGGCCAGCGCTGGGGCAGCCGCTCCGCTGCTGAGCCCTGCTGCCTAGTCGCCGCCAGCCTCCCCACCCTCCGTGCCCGGCTCGGTGCTGGGACCAAGACACTCGGCCTGTCAAGGAGCCTGAGCCTCTCCAGGGAGGGTCTCCAGGTCCGAGGCTCGGAGCTGACCCTGCGTCCCCGTCACTCTCCAAGCGGAGAGTCCAAGGCTAGACCCCTGCCACAGGGAGCACCCAGGGGCCAGCACCAGGCTGTGCAGCCACAGAGGACCATGGCCCACATAACGAGGCCGAGACCTCCTCCTCTGGGGGTTGCACGTCCATGCAGGGGTAAGATCCTAACTGAGCCCGGTGAGTGCGCACCGATGCACGTCAGCACCCCCTGAAACCCCGCAGCTGCCTTAAACTGTGTGAGCAAAGGGGCTTTCCAGCCCGGGCCCCCCCAGCTCCGGGGACCAGGCTGCCCCGGCCCTGCCAAGCCCCATCCTCCCACCTGCGTCTGGAAGGTGATGCGGTTGGCACCCGGCTGCAGTGTCACGTGGCTGCACCTGAGCGTGTGGGCCCCCGTCTCCAGAGCCAGGCCCGCCGGGGCATCCCCAGGGGTACCGCTCTCCTGCCTCCGGAGGAGCATGTGGACATTCTTGCAGATGATCCCGGTGGTGCTCAAGGAATTGTCGGGGGGACTCCTCTCAAACATCTCGTCCAGCTCCAGTGCCGGCCAGCTGCCCTGGGGTGCGGGGGACGGCGAGGGCTCCGTGGGAAAGCTGACGGCCCCACCGGAAGTCTTGTGCTTGGTGAGCCACTCGGCCGTCTTCCGGTAGTTGTTCTTCTCGATGCTGAAGTGGACGCTGATGGCGACCTGCTCCACGAGCATGGGGCTGGGCAGCCGGCTGCACACAGTGGCCTCCACGGCCAGCATGCCACCCGCGTGCACTACGGCGTTGGGCGGGCAGAAGCGCAGCTCCCGCAGCTGGGCGAAGGCGTGCATGGGGAGCACAAGTTGGCGGCCTGCAACGAGAGCGGCATCTCACTGACGCCCAGCCAGGCCGGGTGCAGGGGACACGGCGCCGGACTCCGGGCCCCACCAGTCAGAAGGCACACACACCGCAAAGCAGGAGCTACGTGTCATCACGACACAGGCGGCTGAGAGCTCCCGACCCTGCGGCATCTGCACGCGCCACAGAGCGAGGCTCCAAAGCAGCTCTCAACCTGTGCGCAGCTGGCCCCTGAAAATCGTGCCCTCTGAGGACATTCGGGTGTCTAAATTCTGTTTTGGCAAACCTAAGAGAAATACAAATGAACTGGTCCCTCAATTTTAAGGAAAACCTGTGACGAGCCCAAGGAATTCCAGCACTTTCCCACCCACGGAGAGCGACGCGCCAGAGGAGTGGAGGCCTGAGGACCGGATGCGAACCCCGGCCTCTGCCAGCCAGCCACACAGGAGCCCCCGCAGCCAGCCCTGGTCACCGAGGAGGAGAGTGTGGCTCGGACTCCCTTTCTACAGGCGCCCGGTTTCGTCTAGGAAACCCCACGGCAACAGCACTGACCCCACATATTCATTAAGCACCAGGTGATAAAATCACAAGGAGACGGCGCGTGGCCGCGGCAGATGTCAGCCATACGGATGCTTGGACGCCGGCAGCAAGGCACAGCTCCCGCCCGCACGTCACACTCGGCAGACGGGCACATGACTCCGCCCACACCCAGCACGGCAAAGCAGCCAGAAAAACCCAACAACGCAATGCGGGCTGCTCCTGAACCACCCCGAGGCCCACTTGAGTGACGTGCACTCAGCTGTCTGCAGCCACACCGGCCACAGCCAGAGCCTCAGGAACCTGCAGTCGAGCAGCCTGTCCTGCAGACTGAGCTGGGCCGAGACTAAGTCTAATGTGGTCACGAGCCTGCGCCCCTTCCTGGCAGGACCCGTGTCCACTCACAGGACACTCACGCTGGCTCGCCTCTCCCCATGCCACAGAAGGACAAGCCAGGAGAAAGGCCTCGCCAGGAAACAAGACCACCAGGTCTTGGTCTCGGACTTTTGGCCTCCGGAGCGCTGAGGAATGATGTGGTTTTGCTATGGCAGCTGGAGCTGACTGCCTTTCAGCCACCCTTCCTGAAGAGGCTCCCCCGAGGAGACACACGGCAACGCACAGCAAGCAGGACCGCACTTCACGGCCCCTGAGCAGGTGTTGACAGCAGGCGCGTGATGGCCAGAGGCGGCAGGCAAACCCTTCAGGGTTCCGCCTGAAGGGACGGGATGTCCCGCGGGGGCCGTGATGGCTGAGGGCGCTGGACAGCGCCCTGCAGACGGGCACCGTGAGGACCGTGAGGCCTGCGAGTCTGTCCCAGAAGCTGTCACATCCCAGAAGGTGTGAAAAGAGAAAGAGACGAGAAGAACTGTTCTAAGTGAAAGAATCCAGACCCGAGAACCAACCGCTGTCCAGGAGGCCTGCTTGATGCTGCTGACAGGAATCTATGCCAACGTGGAGATTAAACCCGCACTGCTTAGAGGCAAGGGGCAATCTTCGCCAGCTCCTCAGGGTGCTTTTTCAGAAGGTGTGGACTGAGCTGCTTCGGGGGGTGCGACACGTGGTCTGGAAATTGCTCTCAAGTTTAGCAAAAGGAAAAAGGTAAGGAGAAGGAAAGGAGCCACACCCAGGCCCCAGCTGGGCAGCGCGGCGCCCGCCCTGGGACGCGGCTCCAGCGAGGCGACACCACAGCCGGGAAAGACAGACAGGGAGGGCCGGAGCCCGAGACTGGGGCAGGGACCACAGAGCCCTCCGAGGGGCTTGGGGAGAGGGGCCGCCAACCCAGGCGCTGCTGCGCTGCTCCAGCCTTGGCAAGCTGGCTCAGAAAGTGATGGCACAGAAAGCAACTCCTGTTCTCACAGCGACGCGACGGCAGCACACCAAGGGAAGGATGCGGCAGTGGCAGAGGCCAGGGGCTGAGGGAGCGAGCGCCCGAGGGCAAAGGCGGCGGGCGGCCAGGAGGCAGACGAGCAGGGCCCGCCCGCGGGAGCGGTGCTGGGTCAAAGACAAAGCCAAGGGGTGCACACGCTGCTCCGGCTGCCTGCGGCCTGGGTCGGGCGTGGCCAGAGCGGGAAAGAACATCGGGAGCTGCAGACACGGCCACCAAGGAGGAGGCGGCAGGTGCAGCCGGGCCTCTCGGCACCCAGGCTGGCCTGGGCCTGAAGCCTGCAGGCACGTCCCTAGAAAGGCTGCGGACACCGCCACAGCCGTCTGTCAGCCAGATTTCCTGTTTAACGCAGATATGCCCAAAGACCACTGCAAGTGTTGCTGCCCTGCGCGCGTGGGGTAAAGAACTTTTAGTCAGCGATAAAAATCATGCACCGAGCGACCAGATCCAGGCGGCCGCTCCACAGCGCATCAGTCTTTTCCCTTGCCTATGATAATGGAAGCTTCCGCAGGGGCAGGCCTGAGCCCTCTGTCTTACCGGGGCCGTCCGTCTGCCGGCGGGCGAAGTCGAGTATCTCCTGGCAGAAGTGCTTCCGCTCCTCTTCAGGCAAGTGGCTGTCGCTGGCCAGGAGGCTGCTGGTTTGCAGGTAGCTGCGGTGCAGAGTCAAGGGGGCAGGAGAGGGCCTGACCCCGAGGAGCGCGGCACAGCGCAGATCCTGCCCGTGGAGCCGCCAGCCAGCCAGCCAGAGGGCTGCTGGGAGCTGGGAGCTGACCAGGAGCGAACGCGAACGCGCACACGCAGGGCTTCCGAACCGGAGGTGTCAGAGCGCTTGGCCGTGGGCGCTGCCGGGACATGCAGACGGCGATGCCCCTGCTGCACGAGACGCGGGCCTTAAAGGATACTTTTCAGCTTGTCCGAGGAGTTTCTGGCATTCGGCCAGCTGCTTTCGCGTGTGCGTGATCGGCAGCGCCCAGCCCTCGGCCAGGTACGTCTTCAACGCCCCTTGAAGATGAGCTTCCGCCTTTTGTGGAGACTTTTTCCTCCTTGCAAATCAACAGACAGAGCTCTCATTAGTGGCCACGCCGCCGCCACGTGCAGACCCCCCCCCCACCGCCCGCGCCCCGGAGACGGCGCGCCCTCCGGAGGGCACCGTCTGACCCAGCCCCTGAGTCAACCACCTAATCCTCCTCTCTCGCTTCAGCCGGTAAATTCCCTTTACCGATGACAGACTTGAAGACTGCATCTCAAAACGGTGTCTTTTGAGGAAACTTAACCCCCTTCCCCCACGACGGAGGTCTCCCCCTGGTGCTGAGGGGGGCGCGCCGTGGGGCCCCCGCCTATCGCAGGCCGCGGCAGCAGCACCCAGAAGTGCGGTCTGCTCTGGAGTCTGCCCGCCCCTCGCCCCTCCAGACACATGCAGCTGTGCTACGCCACGCTTCTCGACAGGAGCGCACACTCTAGCTGTGAACTCGAGAAGGTGTGACAGGACAAAATATTTAAGAATCTGAGTCCCAGTTTACCTGCCACTGACGCAGCCCCCAAGCCCTCACGCCGCGTCCAGCGGATCGCAGCGCCCCACGCCACAGCGCAGCCGCGGCCCAGCGACGCGCGCGCCCGGTGCATGTTTCCTTTGCACAGCTCTTACTGCAGCCTGTTACAGTGACTCACGCTAACCTAACCGAGCCGATCCTGCGGGATCAGTAAGGGCTACTGAGGGCGACCCACCGAAAAACTCTCCATTTGATTTTCAGAAGAAAATTGAAAAGAACGGTGGGTCGGCAGCCTGCGCTTTGCGCCCCACGGTCTGTGCGCGCTTCCTACTAACCGCACCCGCCCCGTCTCTTACCACGGCACGAGACATGTAAGACTCAAAGGCAAGTTCAAGACCCATTACATGTAAAACTCCGCCAGGTCCTTTCCCACGAGCCGAGACGAGCGCACCCTGCCGACGCTGGTGTACATCTCGATGGCGGCGTGGGCCAGGTCCTGCGGACAGCGGGACAGCGCGTGACTGTGCGTCCACGCGAAGGCGGGCCGGCCCGGTCTGCCTGCCCGGGCTGAAGCAGGGCCAGACACGCGCCTCCTCATCGCGCCTACCGCTGGGACACGCAGCCGGGAACACGTGTGTGCGTGAGCAGCGGGCATGGCAATAAATGCCCAGGAGCTCAGCTTTTCAAAGCTCCTTCCCAAATGGCAGCATTTTTGATCTTCCTCCCTCCCCCCTGGGGGGCAGGACAAACATCCTGGAGGAGCGGGTGCGTGGAGGGGCGGCCGGGGTGCTGCTCCCGCCTAAGGCGTTTCCCGACTGAGCGCTTCACCACCAGGCAGAACAGACACACTGGCTAAATAGCTATGACCCCTCGCATCACCACTACTCCCCAGGGCACTGGTGCGAGGTCAAAGGGCAACAGGAGGAGGCCTCAGCATGTGCACACCCAACTCAAAGGGCCCTCGGAGGCCCCGACCTTCCAGGAGCTCCGCAGGGACGGGTGCGCACGCCCCTTACCAAGTAGTGCTTCTCAAAGGCTTCTACTGAAGACAATGCTTCTCTGAGTTTCTTGTAAGGACTCTGAGCTGTGTTGGCTGAAAGAAAAGAAACAGGAGTCCTTGTTCTCCCCCATGATGTCCAGTCCCAAGCGGACACCTCAAACAGCCGTGCCGATGGACCGTCCTTACGCTTTTCCCAATCAACAGGTCGACAGGACTGTCTTAACCGCCCACTTAATGCTTTTATCTCAGACTGAGACTAGGATCTTTAAAGGGACTTATTACAAACCCTCCAGTAAGTCACTTTCAAAGTGGCCTGAGGTGCCCGCGGGCAGGGCACAACGCAGAGCCTGCACCCCGCATGAGGCTCCTGGCAGTGCCACTCAGCCCACCTCTGAGGTGCCCGAGGAGCACGAGCGCCCCACGGTGCTTCACCAGCAGACGTGGCTGAGGGGGTGGGGTCTGGCCACACCGCCAGGAACCAGAGAGGGGGGAGTGGGGGGGTGTTCAGGAGCCCCCGGGGGCAAGCAGCCCCTCATTTTAAAATCCTCCCAACTTTTTAAACTATTTCTGGCATTTCTTTGTGTTATTAGAAGATAAAACATCCTAGACATTCAGTTGGCGAGTCAATAATTGGTGTTTCACTAATAAAAGTACTTAGAGCATCAGGACTCCAGCTAAATGGACCAAACTGCTGCCCACCACATGCTGCCCACCACATGTCCGGGCCCCCGGCAGACACAGTGTGGAGTACCTGTCTCCGGCCTCTCGGCTCCCAGCCCTGCCAAGAGGTCCACCGTCCTGTTGAGGTCCTCCGAGTCTGGCCCTTTCTCCGACACAAGTCCACACAGATAGCCCAGAGACTTGAGCTGTGAGGGAAGCCACAACTCCAGTTACTCTGTGTTAAGAGTCAGCAGAGCGGGCCTCCCTGGTGGCGCAGCGGTTGAGCGCTGGGTTGCGAAGCTGCCCGCAGCCTCTGCGGCGCCGGTTCGATCCCCGCCTGCTCCCCGGCCACCAGAGGAGGGTCCCGCATGGGGCGCAGACCTCTCCTGCCGCCCGCTGCTCCCCTCAGCAGTGTCCTTCGGTCCTTCTGCCTGCTCTGCTCCCCGCTCTGGCTCTGGTGAGTTCTCTCGCCCTCCTGCGCTTCTGACTGTACCCAGTGCTTGTATAAACAAACAAACAAACAAATGTAAAACATGCCTCTATTTAAAAAAAAAAAAAAAAAAAAAGAGTCAGCAGAGCACGGGCCTCTCCCCAGTGGTGCAAGCGGTTGAACGCCAAGCTGTGAAGCTGTCCGCAGCCTCTACAGTGCCGGTTCGATTCCCGGCCAGCCAGGGAGATTCCCACATGGCGCGGCAGACCTCTCCTGTCTCCCCGCTGCTCCCCTCAGCAGTGGATTTCAGCAGATCTGCCTGTTCTGCTCCCCGCTCTGTCTCTGGTGAGTCCTCTCACCTTCCTGCGCCTCTGGCTTATGCCCTAGTGCTTGTATAAATACACGAATCTTTGGAAAAAAATAAATAAGCCAGCACAGCACTTCTAAGTTTAAACATAAAAATCAAAATTCAATGAAATTCTGGAAGAGACGCCAAGTCCCCCGCGCCGTCCTCTCAGGAGCGAACACGGAGTCGCTCTGACCTTTCGGATGCGCCTTCCCTGGAGGGCTAAGCGGCTTGGAGTGGCACCGCCAGCTGGCAGGCTCCTAGACCAGGGCCTCCACTGCACGCACACGCAAAGCCCGCCCAGCAGGTGTGCTGCAATGCAGGACGCGGTGACCCCCGGCTGGAAGCCACTCAGCTCAGCACCTCACACGCTTCACGGTACCCTCTTCCCACGCCCGCTCCCGCCCCAGTTAGAGCTCACCAGAGCGCAGCACAGCTGGGCGAGCCCTGGCATGTGCCAGGCGGTCGCTAGACATGCGACATCCCCACCAGCCCTAGCCAGGGGCCACGTGTGCCCACAGGCACCCACACCTTCTCTGTGGCGTAGCTCCACAAGCCCACGGTGTGGGCGATGTTGGCATCCAGCTGCGCCCGGTCGCAGCACCCTTCTATCCTCTGCAGCACCTCCAAGCAGCTCAGGAACACCCAGCAGTCCAGCGCACCAGGTGGGACAGAGACCTGGGGGCACAAGCACGTGAGGGGCCAGGGATGGCTAGTAGGCCCCAGAGGTGCCCCCCCCCCACCCGGGTGCGGCGCCTGCCAGAGTCCAAGGGCAGGGAGGGCGAGCGAAAGCACACCAGCCCCACTCAGAAGGCAGGGGCCTGGCCCGGGCGTGACCGGCCCGCCCTCCCCAGCGACCTCGACTTTCAACAGCCCAGGCCGGCTGGCGTCGCTTAATCCCGGTCTGCGAAGTGGCTGCCGCTCAGCTCAGCAGGCCGGGGCGGACCAGCTCAGAAGAGCCACAGGCGCCGGGGCGAGCGGCGGCAGCAGGATGACCACGTCTGTAAAAAGGGCGCCTGTTGCTTCACCACACGCGCAGACTCACACGCAAAACAGGACATCAGGAGGTGGCCAAGGAGTCACCCGGGGAGGGGCAGGAGGGAGAGGAGAGGGGAGGAGACGAGGTGCGGGGGCTGAGGCCACAGGCGGTGCTGTGCCCGTCCGCCCGAGCCTCACCGCCGAGAAGCACTTCCTACTGCCGGCGGCCAGGCCCCCGCGCAGCCCGGCTCACAGCGCCCTTCTCTCCCGGTCCCCTGGGTGCCCAGCCGCCAGGCGCCTGCGTGCCTACGACCGCCCACCAGCCTCTTCCATCCGCGGAAACGTCCCCAGCGCCACCTCCTGGCCTGCCCCGGCGCGTGTCGACAGAGCAGCCGCTGCCGCTGCAGCAGTGCGAGGGGAAGTGGAAAGGGCGCTGGCCTGGGCAGGGCGGGCCTGGATCACGTGTGCAACGACCTTCTAGGGATGCTCTTGCTCGGCAGCGTGGCCACGGTTACACATCCTCACACCACGCTTTTTTCAAACTGAAGATGCAAGAGACAGGGCAGCGGGGCTGGGCGCAAGGGGGCCCGCGGAGCAGCCGCATGCCAACACAGACCACCAGCCGCGGAGACGCTGCCCCCAGCCCTGCTCGGGCACACATGGTGACTGCGGGACAGGGACCACAGGCTGCCCGACTCCGAGCTGCGCTGCTCACGCGGGGACGGCACCGGGCCCGGCAGGCAGCAGGCGGGCCTCTGACCCAACGGGAATCTCAGCCGTCGCGCAAGCAGCGGCTCTTCCTTGGAACACTCGTCCACGTCCCCAGGATTTCTAGAGAATATGCCGAGGGGGCGGGGGACAGCATCGGAAGCCCCTGTCCGCACGCAAGTCGGCAGCAGAGCGTCTCCGAGCCCTGCTCTCCTGAGGGGGCACTTGCCCAGGAGGCGCGGCCCAGGGGGCACCAGGGGGCTGGCTATCCTGTCACCTGACACCACACGTCTCTACTCTAAACCAGGGAGCTTAAAATCAACTGACCATCAGCCAGACAGGCACCACGTCTGCGGTGGCAGCCACGGAAGCAAAGAGCACCTGCCGCTGCAGCAGCAGCACACAGGAAACGCGCAGCGTGCCCGCCACGCTCCTGCACCCGCGCCTCCTCCTGAGAGAAGCCACGCGCCGGCCCAGCCACGGCGAGTCCCAAGCCCCCTCGGCCCACGTGCCATAACCCTCAGCACGATACCCTCCCGGCCACAGACCTGGACATGGGGACGCCACCCACGTGAAGCACATCTGGACGCCGGCAAAGAGGCTAATTTCAGAGCAAACGGACAGAAAAAGTGGAGGTTTCTGTTAGCAGACCCCGGTGGCTAAGTGGCGGGAGCAGCAGCAGCAGGGCTGGCCTCTCCCTGCCGCTCCACAGGTCTCCGTGGCAGGTGCGCCTCCGGGCCGTCATGGGAAGCGCACTTCCTGGATCGTGGACTGGACCAATAGATGGGAGCCGGGAGCTGACAGGGAAATGGGGCAATCGGACGTGCGGGTGGGCTCCCTGAAAGAGGATGTAAGCCAGGACCAGGGGAGCCGAGGGAGAGATGCCAGCGCCTGAAGAGGAGACACAATACTAGTCTCCAGAGGAAGAAGCAAGAAGAGGAAGACTCTGTTCCTGGCTCCGAAGAAAAGAAGAGCAGCGTCCAGCAGCCACCCCCACGGAGGGAGGGGAGCCGAAGACCTCTGCAGGGACGGGGCCTCGGTCCTGTCCCTGACGTTGCCCGAGAGGAGCCCCAGAGGCCAAAGAGCCGTTGTTGGTGTCGCCCAACCGCTCACAATGCGCTGTGAACACTGGGTGTCTCTGACACCACCTCTGGGGGACCAGTGGTGCCTTCCTCGGCGCTCAGGAGGCAGCTAAGGGGTGGACAAAGCTGAGACCAACGCCACATACTGCTCCCCGCACCTGCCACACTGGGTACATGCTGACAAGAAGGGGCCATGGGGGACAAGACACGACAGCACGGAGGCCCTGTGGCCCACATCCCTGCTGCCTCCCGGACCCACTCGCCAGGCCAGGAAGGCACAGCATGTCACGGGGCGGGTCCACAGCTTCAGACGGCTGCAGGGTCGTGGGCAGGAGGATGGGGAAGTGGCCTGGGTGCCGTGGCCTTCACCAGGGCCTTGCCCTCGGCCAGCTCCTCTGCCGCACGTCCTCTCGGGCAGGACAGTGGCCACACGGCGGGAAGGAGAAGTGGAGACAAGTCCTGCAATCTGGCCTCTGTGCTGATGGGCTCTGCACCTTCTGAAACCCTGGGACGCTTTGTACGTGCACACGTGCACCTTTCTGGGGAAAGAGGTCACAGGTGCCAGAGCACCTCTGAGGGCCCTCGCCTGCCTGGTGCACATGGCCAGGGTGCCAGGGCAAGTGAGGAGCCTAGGGCCCGGCCTGCCAGCTAAGGTAGGTGCCCACGGGCCTCCCAAGCACACCCTGGCTGCTGAGACCCCACCCAGAGCAGGTGCCGCTGTGTGCACTGCTGCCTGGAGGCTCCCGCATAGAACCGTCCATACGAAATAAAATGCCCATGGTCAAACCCCAACCCGTGTGTCCACCAGGTGAGCTGTCTATGAAGTGGGACACAGCGTCCAAAGACCAGCCAGAGTCGCCTTAAAATCACGTTCAGAAACGGGTCTCAGGGGCTTCCCTGCTGGCGCAGGGGTTGAAGTCTCAGCACTATCAAGTTATCGGCAGCCACTGTGGCCTGAGTTCAATCCCTGGCCAGGGAGCTGACCCACACGGCAGCAGACCTCTCCTGTCTCCCCGCTGCTCCCCTCAGCAGTGGATTTCAGTGGATCTGCCTGTTCTGCTCCCCACTCTGTCTCTGGGGAGTCCTCTCACCCCCCACCTCTGGCCTGCACCCCGGTTCTTCTACGTAAAAATACAATCTTTAAAGGAAAAGAAAAAGAAGCGGGTCTGAGAGGCTTCCTCTGGGGCAGCACGGCTCCACCACACCGAGCAGAACGCAGACAACAGACCAAGCGACAGCAGACCAAGGACCAGGCCTTCCAGAAAGGGGAAACTCTTTCTAAGCACCATCAGGTGACGTCTGGGGTTCTGAGGTCGAGTTTTCTGTAGACAATCAAGAAATGGGGGAGCTGGGACTCACTTCCAAGAGCTTCAGTTCCTGCACGCAGCTGTGCAGCAGCTCCAGGGCGCGCTGCGCCACCTCCCAGGGCCTCTGCAGGAAAAGCAGTAGCGTGCACTGGCGGGAGAACAGGTAGCTGCGCAGGTCCAGCAGGGTGGCCTCTTGCCTCTGGATCAGCGCGCGCTTCTCCATGTCGATGGGCTTCCGCAGGATCAGGCCATCCCAGCTCTTGACTGGCTGGCAGAAAAACGCCAGCCAGTTGGCGCCATCTAGACAGACACGGGTCATGAAAATCGCTGCCTTGTCCCCACCCCACTCCAGACCCCGCCCCACAGCAGGTCCCGCCCCACCACAGGCCCCACCCTCACCCAGGCCCAGCTGCTGGGACAGAGCAGCCCCCTCCCCCGCAGCAGCCCAGGGACTGCGGAGAGAACAAGGGGCAGGCACTGGGCGTCCGGTGGCGAGCGTGTGGCAGCGTGACCCAGGCCACGGACTCACTGCACCCGCCCAGAAGGCCAGGAATCGGGGAGCCGTCCTGGGCCCGGGCTGTGGGCCGGCTGAGCGCCCGCACTTTCCATGCTTATTCCCCTCAGCTGTGTCTGTCGCAGAGTCCGGCTCCGAGAGGGAAGGACACCGGCTCCAGGAGGAAACTTGCTACTTGCCAAACATTCCCACCCACCTCCCCAACCTCAACTCATCGCCCTCTCAAATGTGACCTAAAAATAAACTTGGGACTCTATGGGGGCCTCCCTGGCAGCGCAGGGGAGAGGCTGTCCGCAGCCTGTGAAGCTGTCCACAGCCTCTGCAGCATGAGTGCGGCTCCCGGCCAGGGAGCTGACCCACAGTGCAGCAGACCTCTCCCGTCTGCCCGCTGCTCCCTCAGCAGTGTGTTTCAGTGGATCCGCCTGTTCTGCTCCCCACTGTCTCTGGGGAGTCCTCTCACCCCCGCACCTCTGGCCTGCACCCCAGCTCTTGTATGCAAAAATAAATAAACCTTTTTTAAAAATTCCTATTTAATCAACGCTCTGCTTTGGTTGCACGTTTCCCTGTGTCTCAGCAAACCCGAGTGTCAACACCTGGAGCAGGGCCCAGTCAGTGACGCCGCTATGGCCCAAGCAGGGGCGCCGAGACCAGCCGGCAGTGCAAGCGGGCACAGGGCCCAACCAGCTCTCTGCACTCGAGACAGCCTCTCCTCTCAGTGCCCGCAGTGGCAGCAGCGGCCAGCACTGCCGAGGTGGGTGCAGCCTGCGTGCTCCAGTGTGTAGCTGCACGGCGGCTGGTGCCTGCGCCTGCGCCGGGCTACTGACAGAACAACTGGCTTCAGAGACCGTCTGCAGGGAGTGATGCTGTTTGCATCAAGCAAAGTTCACTCCAAACCAGGGACAGACTGTTTGGGGGCACAGGACTGCACTGCTGATTCTGCACTCTAACAGGAAGGAGATGTTTCCAGGCTCCAGGGATAAACACCCGCGACAGCAGTGCCGTGAAACCCACAGCCTCACACAGCACCACGGCGATCGCCTCTCAGCAGGTGCCCCCGCCGGGAGAGGTACAGGCCCAGAAGCGCCGCAAGTGGTCACCAGTTGGAGCACGCCTCACACGCCATGTTGCCCGAGATGCCCCAGAAAGTGAAAACGACGGGCTCTTAGTCCCCCGCGGGGGCCGTGAGAAGAGCCGTGGCAGCCAGTGCAGGACAGCGGGCAGCCAGTCCCGGGCAGCTCGGAGGCAGCCCCCACGACGTGGAGGTGGGAAGAGGTGTTTCCGGGATGTTGCCACTCACCTCCGGCCCCGAAGTTGACGACGTACTGGGAGAACAGGGCGTCCAGCTCATCGTACTGCACCAGCGCGTCCTCAAACTGCTGCAGCATCTCGAACACAAAGGCCAGCTCCTCCTGGGCAGGGGCAAGCGCGGTCAGCCTCAGGACGGCCCGCAGCAGTGGGGGGTCACCGGCGCGCACACGCACGCACACACGCACGCACACCCATGCACGCACACATACACATGGCGTGTGGCGAGGTCAGGCCACAGGGGCAGGCTGGCCCAACGACGAGCACGCCAGCAAGTATGTACATGGGGAGCAGCGGGAAGAGGCCGGAGAAGGCCAGCGTGGCCCAGAGACCCTGCGCCGCTCGTGTGCGGGCTGGACAGGACCCACTTCCTCTCAGCACGTCCCTCACCGGCCCGGGGTCCAGGGCTGGCCTCTCCCTCCTCGTCCTCCGCTGACCCCCGACTCTCCAGTGGGGGCCCCAGACTTGGCCCCTGGTCCGCCCTGCCTACTACCTGCTCTCCTTCCCCTCCCTCCTCAGCGTCCTCCGTGAGGCCCTCCTAGCGCTCGCCAGCGAGCCCGGCCTTAAAGCACAAGGACCGTGCCTGGAACACACGCGGTGCCACGGCCAACAGCGACTCTCTGCTTTCCACCCGCGGCACCGGCTGCGGGCCTCCCGCACTGAAAGGCCGAACCTCTCCTCGTGTGCTGACGTGGCCAGCGTGCATCCCTCTGCGGGCTCACGGCCGCTCGCTTCACTCCACGAGGAAAAGCCCAACGCTGTGGCTCTTCATTTTATGGCCCGCTTCCGCCTGCTCCCGCCCGCCACCTCTGTGGGCACACCTCCGTGCTTTCTGGCTCTGCAAGACCATCTAGGTTCACCTGCGCCCCCCGCCCCCGTCCTGGGAAGCACTTCTACAAAGATCCTGGGTCTTTTACAGGAAAAAAGAGGTTAGAAGCCAAGATCTTGACACCAGAAGTGCTCGTTGCTACTAAGAAGTTGTGTTTCTAGTTCCTGTCAGAAGACAGAGCAAAAACATGCGTGTGATAAGCTGCCAACCCACCCGCCCACCGTCACCCACTGTCCACCCCCACCCCGTCACCCCTCCACCCACCGCAGGTCCACACTGATACTGCAGTTCCAATTCAACACCACTGGCTCACGGGACTCCCCCTTGCCTTGTTTATAGCTCCCAGAAGCTAAGCTCCCAGCCGGAAGGGGCAGAGCAGGCAGGGCAGGGATTACCAGCTGATGAACTGCCTGCCACTGCCAGCTCATCCAAGCTACAAGCACTAGAATAACAGATAAACATCAAAATTTTTAATCAGAAGTGGTCTTTGTGTGGCGAGCCTGACTGCCTCAGGAGCTGACACAGAGTTGATGCTGAAATACGAAAGCCACGGCTGTTTAGTCAGAAGGTGCTGAGTGAGAGCGAGGGAGGCCGCCCTGCGTCCGGCCGTGCCCGGGCTGCTCTCGCGTATCCGCGCTCAGCCAAGCCACTCCTTAAAGAGGAGAAAGGTGGCACAGGCTACGACTCCAAGACCTAGCATCTCACAGCCACAGTACAGAAGCCAGCCTAGAAGATCTGACGGCGCCCACGGCCACAAATGCCGCACAGAGGAAATGTGCCCGGAACCGGCAGGCGGCCACAGACCAGTGGCCGGGGCGTCTGTGCGGTCAGGCCGCCCCCACTGTGGCCTGAGCCTGGGCGGTTTCCAAGGCAGACTCCCCGAAGTCCCGAGACACTCACAGACAAGGCTGCTCTGAGAGTGAGGCCGCCCTCGAGGCTGCAGAGGCGTCGATGACTCGGCGGCCAGGGGCCGGCTCTGACCTGACAAGACGTCAGCTGTCTCTCGACCTTAACAACCACGCGGCAAGAAGGAGCCCGGGAGAGCGGCCTGCCACAGGAAGGAGCGGGGAGGCGCCAGCGCACCGGGAGCCACGCACCTGGACCATGAAGTACTCGCAGAAGCTCCAGCCGGGCTCCGTCCTCTTCTCCCTCAAGGTTCTCATGTCATCCTCAAACTTGCCTAGGTTTTTGGTAAAAGACATAAGAAGCAAGGTCCTGAGTTTGGTCAGGAAGGCATTCCAGGATTCCTGAGTTCGAGAAGAGTCCTTCAAGGGGTCGGAGAGCACGACACACCTGCAAAGACAGGAACAGGCTCTGGAAAACCCTCCCCTCGCACAGCGCCCCCGCCCGGTGGCTCCCGCCTCCGAGGTGCCCTGGCTCCGCCCCAGCCATGAAGAACAGCAGGCGGCCAGAACCCGGGCTGGAGGAGGCCGCACGCGACCTGCTTAATGCCGCACCAGGGGAGGCCGCGCTGCTACGAGGACCAGAAAGGGGGATGGGGTCGGAAGTGCTGCGTCCTAGACCCTGCCTCCAGCGCTCTCTGGAAGACAGGGAGTCGCGTCACAGTCCCCAACACTCATCCTGCAGCCCCAAAACCTCGTGGGTCCATGTAATCGAAAGGACTCAGTGTGCACTTCCTGACATGGTGCCCCAGGGCCACCCGGCAGGGGAACAGGCGCCACTGCGCCAGCTCTCACCCCGCCAGCACTCCCCCTGCTTTCCCACCCCAGAGTTGGTGTTACAGGCGGTTTTGCAAATCAGTGAAAAACAGACAGCGAAGGGCACACAGGGGCTGCTGCAGATGAGCTGTCCTGGGCTTTAGTCTCAGCGGGGGCCTCTCCTGGGGCACGGGGTAAAGTCTCAGTGCTATCGAGCTATCGCCAGCCACTGCGGCCTGACTTCCATCCCCAGCCAGGGAGCGACCCACAGGGCGCAGCAGACCCCTCCTGTCTCCCGCTGCTCCCCTCAGCAGTGTGTCTCAGTACACTGCTGCCCACACTGTCTCTGGGGAATCCTCTCACCCCCGCACCTCTGGCCTACACCCCAGCTCTTGTACGCAAAAGTAAAAATAAATCTTTAAACAAAAAAAGCCCCACAAAATTTGAAAAAGCGTCAGCGAGTTCAATTCTGTGCCTGAGCAGCAGCGGGAACGGCCGGGGAGCCTTGCAGGCCCGGCAGAGACAGACTGGCGGCCAGACAGAGGCGCCGACGTGGTGCACGAGCAGCAGTGCGCCCTCCGGAGAGCCAGAGGTGAGCGTCCCACAGCCCAGGCCCCAGTCAGGTCCTGACTAAGCCCCAAACATGACCTCGCCTGTTGTGACAGCTTCCGAGGCCATCGGCCCTGACTTCATACATACACACAACTGTCCCGTGTCTCTCGGCCCCTGCAAGTTGCCACTTAAGGGCAGGCGCTGGCACGGGCTGCGTCACGCCACAGCCAGCGGGGCGGGCACTTCCACCGTGCACCTAGGGCTCGCGCCTTGCCCTGCCTGACCCTGCAGCTGCGTTCTCAGGCGCCCCCACCCCAAGGATGCAGCGTCTGGAGCCATCTGTGTAAGCCCGGGTACCACGCTGACCGCAGAGAGGATGACCCGGGTGTGCAGGAAGCCACATCCCACTGGAGCAGAGTGGGGACTGGCTCCCCCACCCCCCACCCCTCCCAGGACCTGGGGAGCTCGAGCGCTGTGGCAGGAACGCGCCTGAGAAACGAGCCGGGCTGAAGGAGGCCGGCCCCCCAGGGACGGCCACAGCTGGAGCCGGGCGAGCCTCCCCCAGAGAGAAGGAGCACAGCCGGGGGGTGCGGGGGACCCGGCTCGGGGGGAGGTCCCCGTCCCTGGGACCACGTCTGTCCTCAGGAGTGTGTGGCGGTGTCAAGGTAAATGTGCACACGGGGCCCAAAGCCTCACTCGGGGACCCTGCAGCACCCAGGGGCCGCGACGCTCCCCCCATGCTGACACCGTCAGTGTTCAGAAAGGGGGTCTCCTCCGAGGGGGTCACTGTTCACTTTCCCCTGGCCGGCCAGGAGCTCCGGAGGATTGGGCCAGTCCTCAGCACTGCGGTACCCACTCCGGAGGCAGCAACCCGGATGCCGGGTGCGGGGTCTGCATCGTCACCCAGCAGGCGGAGCGCGAGGGCCGCTTACCTGTCACTCTGTTTATTACAAAAGTCGTTTCTTATTTTGTCCACAATGGAGGTCCGGGGAAGGATGTTGGTCTTGTTCTTCCTCTTGGCGTCATTCTCCACCACCACGACCAGCCAGTCTGAGGAGCTGTGGGCCTTCAGGACGTTCTGCCACCGGGTGAGGTCGTCCTTCACCGTCGCCTTGTACACCTCGGTGTCCTGGAACAGCCGGCCCGAGACGGCGCGTCAACAGCGCCTTACAGCCAGATGCAAGATGCTGCCTCGTGACAGCCGACAGTGGCCACAGAGCCCACGGGCCCTGGCCAGGCGTGAGTCCCCCAGACTCAAGACCCTGCGGGAAGGCGGCCCAGTGGCCTCCGGGGAGCCTGAGAGGGAGTGGCCCAGCAGCTGCACCGGCGGCCGTCTGCTGAGCAGGGACTTCCTCCTGTGGGGCCGAGGCCTCTGTCCCAGCCTGTCGGGACACCCGCCCGGGGACGCCGCAGGCCGCAGTCCCAACTGGACAGGGCGCTCATGGGAAGCCCAGGGCCTTGCAGAGGCCCCCCACAGCCACATCTAAAACCCCAGCTGCCTCTGGTCATGTCACGCAACCCCAGGGACGAGGACTACGGAGGCTTCCTGAGCACTGTCCCAGCAAGCCCACGCGTCACCCGCCCAGGGCATCCCGCCAGCCCCACAGCCCGCACGCCCGGCCCCTCGGGCAGCGCCGGCGCCCTCCTGCCCTGGCCACGCCAGCAGGAACGCCCGCACCTGCGCACCAGTGACGCCCGAGACCTCAGGCTTGGTCCAGCCCAGAATGAGGCGTCTAAACCTCGGGCACTTCCGTTGGGGTCACTGCCCCAGCCCCTCTGCCAGCGCCCTTGCCCAGCCAAGCGGCTCTCGGCCCGGCTCAGGCGCACTGGCTGCTGTGAGCCCCGCACCAGGCGAACCTGGCCCCGTGCCTCTCGCTCTGACTCAAGAGAGCTCCAGAAGGCAGCGCCTGCCACCCCAGCCCCGCTTTAGCACTGCTATCCTCGGCTTACATTAAGAAAAAGCACAACCTGGGCCCTCCTGGTGGCGCAAGGTGTTAAGCACTGCACTATGAAGCAATTCACAGCCACTGCAGCACGAGTTTGATCCCCAGCCAGTCAGGGAGCAACCCACATGGCGCAGCAGACCTCTCCTGACTGGCCCGCTGCTCCCCTCAGCAGTGGATTTCGGTCAATCTGCCTGTTCTGCTCCCTGCTCTATCTTTGGGGAATCCTCTCACCCCCCACATCTGTGGCCCGTACCCCAGCTCTTGTATGCATACATAAATCAATCTTTAAAGAAAAAAAAAAGAAAAAGAAAAAGCACCACTCAAAAGAGCCTCTGCGGAAAATGATCTGGCAAAAAGTCGACTTTCTGTAAGAACAAAAAGGCCGACAGAACCCCACAAGGCGCCATGAGCAGCCGAGCACAGATGGGACTGATTCCCCATGGCAGGAAAGAATGGGGGGCAGAAAAGACACCCAAGGATATAAAGACCAAAAACAACCTGAATTTGGTAACAACTATCAGCCAAAAAAACAGAAAAAAAAGCCCAAGTACTAGAAACGTGAAGAAAACGCGGGCAGGCCGCGTGAGGTCAGCCTCGAGACAACGGCTGTAGAGGCTGAAGGGAAAAGCACTTCATGGGCAGAGCAGCAAAGACAAAGGAAGTGTCCCCCAACTGGGGTACTCCAACAGCACCCCGTGCCCCCGCAGCCCCGTGCCCCCGCAGCCCCGTGCTCACGCAGCCCCGTGCCCCCGCAGCCCCGTGCCCCCGCAGCCCCGTGCTCACGCAGCACTCCGTCCAGTAGATGTGGAGGAAGGGGAAGGTCAGCAGAGCCTTGTTCCCTTCCTTGGGCAGCAGCTCCTCCTTGAACTGCACGAAGTTAGACTCCAGGTGGATCATCTTGGGCGCACGGCCGTAGGACCTAGAAACGTTCTGAAGTCAGGGAGGCGCTGCGGGACGGGGGGCAGGCAGGAGGGCGCACCCGTGAGCCTGGCGGACACCAGCCTGGGGCGAGCGCGGACCCAGGCCTGCACGGCGCTGGCGGGGGGACACTCCTCCAGCAGGCTGGCCCGGGGGAGCAGAGCCGTGCCCCCAGACGCGCCGGCACAGCGCGAGAGCAGCTTGTCTGTGAAGCTCCCCAACATGGGCCAGAGGCCTTTGTCCCCGCGCAGCTCCAGGGCACCAGGGCGTCTGTGCGGTTTCGCTGCTTCTAGAACTGAAGCCGCCCGGTCTCCCTTCCTTCACATGTAAGGCGCCCGCCCCAGGTGGGCAGCACCACCCCTGGCGACAGCCCTGTGCCACCACCCAGCACACAGGCAGCCGCCAGCTCCTCCCCGGCACCCCTCAAAGGCTGCCCTCCGCCGCCATCAGGAAGGCTCCCCACACCTGACACTTGACGAGGCGGGGCGCGTGTCTTCCGAGAATGGGAACGTGGCGGTCTCCCCAGTGCAGGCCAGTGCCCTCCGGCCCAGGGGGCGTGGAGGGCTCCGAGCTGCCGCCTGTTCAGCCCATCTGTGGGCACTGGAACAGCCCCCACCCGCTCGCGCGCCTCCCCAGGCCTGCAGGCTGGGCGAGAGTGACTCTCACACCCCCTCGCAGTGGGCGCCCTTGCCTGTGCCGACCCTTTCCCACCAGGCCTCGCCTCTCCTCAGAGCCCAGGTTGGGCGCCAGTCTACACACCGGGGCCGGCTTCCTCCCCAGCCCTCCAGCTCTCCCTTCTCCCAGAAAGGCGCCGACGCGCCCCTGCTGGCCTGCTCCGCCCCCTGCACCTGCCCCCTTCGGTCTTTTCTTCTCATTTCGCGAGGTTTCAAGAACCGGAGAGAAAGACAGGCGTGACACGTGCCTGCCTCGCTGCCTCTCCCCGCACAGCCCGTCCCCTTGTTTGTGGACACACTGGTTTTTGTCTATTTTTCAGACTGCGCAGAGGCGGCGCGCCCAGCGGAAATCCTTCCCAAATCTCACCATCGCTTCTGGCGACGGCCCTGTGCCCACCGAGCTCCCCGCCGCAGCACGGGCCCCCCCCCACACACCGGGCAGCTTTTCTTCCTATCTTTCTTTTGGAGCCATTTTTTGTGAAAGAATTCTGCGCCCTCTTTCACTTGTCAGCAAGGAAGGCCACCCCCGCAGCCCTGGAAGCAGGAGCGAAACATGGGCCACGTGAGCAGGGGCCTGGGCCTCTGCCCGAGCTGCGCTCGCCCTTGGGTACATGCAAAGCCACAGCCGGCCCGGAAGGACCAGGTCACGGCAGCAGCCACAGGGCGTGTCTGTACATCTCGGGGAGAGTCGGAGTACAACCAAGTCTCCCCCGCGGAGACTCAAAGTCAACACCCCCCCCCCAACAGCACAGGTGCACACAGGGCGGGCCAGCCGCCTCCGCTCGCTGTGGGCGTCCTCGTCCCAACGCCCCTCCCGAAAGGCACACAGGCCACGGGCGGGGGCGCAGGCCGGCTGAGCGTCTGAGAACCCACGTCTCTGCGCAGAGCCTGGCCGGGGCGCGCTGACGAGCGCCAAGAGCGGGCACCACTCATGGTGAGCTGTCCTGCTAGGAACATCGACCAACCGCTCCTGGAGCAAGACCCACAGGAGACGTGCGCCAAGCTCCCCAGCAGCGGTGCCGCCCCACGCAGGCCCAGCCAGGACCTACCTCCTCCACTCCATGGGCTCGCGCGGGAGCTGCTGAGACAGTGTCGGGTAGATAGACGTGAACAAGTTCTGATCTCCAGCACCTGCAACGGGAACGAAGAGAAACACGGTTATGCATTTTCAGGCGGCTCCAGGCAAGTTTGGAATTGATTTCTGTGCAGGCTGCCAGTCAGCAAAATAACCACAGCAAGCGTCTCAAGAAAGCCTGCACCAGGGCCTCCCGGGGGGAGCAGCGGTTGAGCGCTGGGTTACGAGGCTGCCCGCAGCCTCTGCAGCGCCAGTTCGATCCCCGGCTGCTCCCCGGCCACCGGAGGAGGGTCCCACATGGCGCGCAGACCTCTCCTGCCGCCCGCTGCTCCCCTCAGCAGTGTCCTTCGGTCCTTCTGCCTGCTCTGCTCCCCGCTCTGACTCTGGTGAATTCTCTCACCCTCCCGCGCTTCTGACTGTACCCAGTGCTTGTATGAATAAATAAATCTTTAAAAAAAAAAAAAAAAAAAAAGAACGCAGGGTTACAGGCACCCAGGAGGCCTGTGGTCGTGTCGGGGTCCGGCTGTGCAGGTGTCCCGTCAGGCCTGCACAGGGCGCAGACGCGCCCAGCGAGGCTGCGCCACCTTGGCACTAACAGCCACAGACAAGCGTGGCCCCTGGAGCTCCTCGTGATGCCTTCAGGGCTGTCCTGGAGGACCCTGCTCACCGGGGCGGGGGCGGAGGGCCAGGGCAGGAGAGCCTTCACACCGCCCTGGGCCGAGGACAGGTTCCCCAGCCGGATGCTGCATCCTGGGCCGGCTCTTGGAACGCGTTGTCGTTTCCGGGGGGCAGGAATATGCTGACGACGTCCAGGGCCGCAGCCGCTGACCCAAGGAAGCAACGCTCCCTCGATGCTCAGGCTAAGGCCCAAGCTTTCTGAGGGGAACTTGAGGGACAAGCTCTTCCCTGGGGGCAGATGGGGCGTGGCTCCCCGGCCCCTTGGCAAAGCTGTGGGAGCCGAACGCGAGGGGCCCCAGGTCTTCGTGTCCAGTGACCCCGCCCGCCCCCCCACACCCACGTCGCCACTGCAAACCCAGTGAACCGACCGGCTACGTGCCGGCGGGTGGGGAGCCGCGGACTCAGAATCACCCCCACGCGGCTTGTGAGTTCCAAGGCGCCAGCAAAAAACGTCAACTCTAAAATTTGTACAATGACTAAACAAATCCATGAGAAAAAGAAACATCCCCAGGCACGCACCAGGTCCTGAGGCAACCAAGGGGGCCCTGTTACCGGCGCCTTCGTAAGTTGCTCACGTTTTTCTGATCTTGCAAGCCAGGCCCTCAAATGCTATCCAGGCGTGAAAAACCCCACGGACCACACCAGCAGGAAGCCAGATAACACCACTCGCTTTCCTGGGGAAAAACCCCGTGACGACGGAGAGCGACCGCAGGAAAGGGCCTTCTCCTGAGAGGCCGCCCCCGTATCGACACCGACGGCCCGAGCCCAGATGCCAAGAAACCCCCCGGCCGGGACGCGGGCCCGTCCCCGTGGACAGGCGCGGCCGGAACAGCGGCAGCCGCACGGCCAGGGCCCTGGGGAGGGGCGCCCGGGCGCCCACGCAGATCCTACAGGCAAGGGCGCCCAGACACCCGACCGGGCCCCGACCCCGGAACCCACACGTCGGCGAGATGCGGTTTGGACAAAGAGTCTCCGGGGTCAGCTTGGCGCAGGGCTTCCGGGGAGCGTGTCCAGCCGCCGCAGGCGCCCACGGGCCGGGGCCTCCAGGCTGGTGCCCCCCGAGCCTCAGGCGGGAAGGCGGCCCTGCGGACATCTCGGCTTTCGGCGTCCTGTCTCCAGGCCCAGAAAGCTGGCTTCTGTCCTGAGTCACCCGGAATCTGATCGTGTTACAGCAGCCCCACGAACCAGCGCAGCCGGACCCGCAGAAACAGGGGTGCCGCCCCCGATCCTCCGTGGAAACGCACAGAGTGGCGGCGACCGTCAGCTCGGGGGCACCTCCACGCGCACGACATGCTGGCGCACGGCCCGGGGCCTCGGGACAGCTCCCGAGGAGGCGCCAAGACAAGCGCAGCCCAGGAGAACGCCTGCGGACCGCCCACCGGACGGGGCTCGCCTACGGAAGCGCCGCGCGCCTGGACGCAACAGCGGCCCCGCTGACAGACGGGCCGAGGAGCTGAGCAGACATCTCACTGGAGAAGACACTCCAAGGGCTAACGTGCGCAGACGGGCGCCCCCGCTGTGCGGGAAGGGGTGCGGAGGGTCAGGCGGGGACTCACCGCTCGACACGGAGCGTCCCTGTGACGGGCGAAGGGCCTGTCCCGACCCGCCTGCACGCTCCGGACACGGGGGGCAGCAGCTCTAGCAGCAGAAACGCACGACAGGAGGTGGGGCGTGGGTGCATCCCCAAAGAGCGCGGCAGGCAGCACCAGACTCAGGACCACAGCGGACACAACTCCAGCAGAGGCTCCGCAGGCCGCGGCCAGCGCAGCAGAGTGCGCCGGCGGGAGCAGCGAGTCATGGGCCCAGGAGCTGCCGAGAAGGACCCGACCGCGAGGCTGGACATGGAGAGGTGAGGCCACTCGACTCCAGAAGCGCGCAGACCTCACGGACCGCCCGCGGGTTGGGTGAGCGCCTCACAGGGCTGCTTGGAAAACCCCAGGGGCCCCTCGCCAGGTGGGCGAGTCTCAAGCTGAACCTCGTCCAGCAACGAGAGGCCAGGAGAGCCCAGTGTCCAGGGCAGAGTTGGGAGGACAGTTTCCCCTTGGGGTGATTCGGAAGCAAATTTCAAACTGCTCTCCTGACTCAGCCCTGCAGAGCCTGGGTCGGGGGAGGCCGCAGGGGTCCCGGGAGCAGCCAGGAAGCCACGGCCGGGGGCCAGAGGATGTAGGTCTGGGCGCCAAGGCCCACGAAGTCTCTGGCGGTCACCTGAGCGGTTGACCCGGGTCAGGCACGGGAGGGCTGGCCTCAGCCGGCAGGGCATCCTCTCTGCCAGCCCGGGGCAGAAGCCAGGGCCAGCAGAAGGCGGCTGGAGCAGGCCGGGGGGACGCAGGGGGCTTGGGCCGGGGAGCGGTGGTGGAACTGAGGCGTGTTTTGGAAAACAGCATTTGCTGACAGCCCGGACGCTGCCGCGAGAGTCAGGGGGACTCCGAGGTCATCAACGTGTCAGTGAAAAGTACCAAACGCCCTCTAACACCGCAACGCCGAAGACCCACGCAAAAGCCACGTCGAGAGCAGCTGACAGGAGGCTGCTGAGGAGTGGGAAGGAGGGGAGGGCGCAGGGCGGCCCCTGGGGGCTGCGCACACGACACCCCGGGGCCCAGAGAATGTCGCGTGGGCCGGCCCCGAATCTGCTGAGACGGATGCGTCAACGGCCCTGGCGGGGGGCTTCCAGGGGAAGACCAGCTGGGGGTCCAGCCATCGCGCGGGGCCGTTTCAGCGTCATCAGCGCGGGGAGAAAACCCAAACGCTGCGAGTCACCCGCGTGCGCCAAGGGCTGCTCTCCTGGAAGCTCCTCGGAGCGCACGGCGGCCAGGCACGCGCGCGGGCCGCGCACAGGGGCTTTCACTTCTCCACTGACGCTCACGTTCACCCAGGGCCGGGCTACGCGCCAATCCCCCAGCGGCGTGCAGGAGCCCGCGGGCCCACAGGCACAGCCAACCCACAGCCAGCAGAGGCAGGCGCAGCCCACGGAAGAGCGCCGGACCCTCCGGAGGAGCCGAGGCCAGTGCCGACTGTGCTTTCCAGCCACCGCTATGCTCACAGCATAAGGCGCCACCGCGATGAAAGGCAGGCACCCCAAATCACAGAAAGTCAACGCAGCGGCAGCCAAGCCTGCCCAGGCCCAGGCCGTGCGGGCCCTGCAGGGCCCGCCTCCCGCGGTGCTCGGAGGCTGGCGTGAGATAAAGACTTGCATTCACCTGCATCCTTTTTTCCAAACGGCTGCTGTTAGCAAGGGTTAATATACTGTCCGGACCCCACTATTTAATTCCGAGGTTAAATACCCCATCCGGCCTCGGAGGTTCCACAAAACCATCACCAGCCACGCACGGCTGTGAACAGAGAAGGCTGACGCCCCCGCGGCTGGTGTTCTGGTGCCCTCTGCACACCCACCCTTGTACCCCAGCAGCCTGCAGGTGGTGCAGGCGGGGCCTGGTCACAAGTGGGGCGACGCACACCCTGGGTCACGCACCTTAAGATCTAACTGCTGTGACCCTATGCGGGAGAGACGATGAGCCAGGGGCAGCCAGCAGGCCCTCAGCCCCACCCAGCCGCACCCGAAGGCAGCTTCCCCAGGGAGCAGGGCTGCCGGCTGCCCAGTGCTTCTCTGGGGCGCTGGCTCCCCGAGGCGCATCTGTGTGCATCGTCCCTTTAACTGACATTGCAGGTTGCTTTCTGGTCGGGAAAACAGAGGGGCTGTCCCCAGCACCCACTTCTGGACTGGGTGCCCGGGACCGAGCGCTGACCCTGCCACCCGCCATCACAAATGCTAGCCGGGCACAGACCGGCTGGGGTCCAGCCGCACAAGGGGCTGTGCCGGTGTCGCCAGGGCAGGATCCGGCAGATCGGGAGCCCCAAACACAGAGACTCAGGGAGGGCAGACCCGGTGGGCACCAGGCGGCCTGTGGGGAGCAGGGCCCCTCAAGCTGATGCCCGCAGCTGGGGAGGAGTCGGGAGCTGGGGAGTGCAGCTGTCTCTATACTGCAGCAGAGACGCCCCAAACCCGGGGACGCGGAGCTGACAGGCCAGAGTAGGGGGTGAGCCCGCTGGGCCCGTCCCAACACAAGCACCTGAGCCCCGGAACAGGAACTTGGGCATTCCCAGCACCGCTGTCGGCCCCACCCTTCAGAGGCCTCCCAGGGCCACGGCTTCTCTGGCGTGGCCTCCGTGGCCCTCTCCCGACGGCAGGCCGCACGCCTCCCTCCGCCTCAGAGAATCGCCGGCACAGTTTGCGAGGTGTCGGGACGTGCCCCTCCGGGCCTCCCCTCGGCTCACGGGCCTTGTGGAGTCACCGGGCCGGCCGCGGTCAGCACCGCCCCAGGAGGCCTCGGGACAACTCGCTTCCACTTAGAGCAGAATGTTCTAAAGCCTGTGAAAAAAGCTGCAGACAAGCAGAAGCGCTCTCGCTGAGCAGTGAACAGGCGCAGCCGTCCTCAGGGACCGAGGCCGGCATCTCAGAGATGGAGACAGAGTGTGGGCTGGGAGGACGCACACCCGGAGCCCCACAGCCCGGGGTGGGTTTGGCCTTGTCTACGCGGCTCAGGCCAGCTCCTCCCTGCCCTGCGCCCCGGGAGGACGGGAGGGTAGAGGGCCGGGCCTGGCTTGCCACTACTTCGGGCATGGGGGGGGGGCGCCACACCCCCTCCCTCAATCCCCTGCAAGTCCACTAAAGCCACTGTCCTTGCTGAGACTCCAAGGAGGCCAGCGTCCGCAGAGCTCTCGCTCTGAGCCCTGCCTGGGGGAGGTGGGGGTGGCCGTGTCCCCCCCCCCCCCCCCCCCCCCCCGCCACACGCATGACCGCGACCATGAAACGTGGACCTCAAACACGGGGTCGGGGGGCAGCGCCTGACCCAAGGGAGTCCCGGGACGTCCTCTTCAGAAACTGGGGAAAACCCTGCTGAGCACCGACCAGCCCAGCCCAGGCACCACATCAGCAGCACGGGGTGCCCCAGGGCGGGGAGCCCCAAGGGCGGGGACCCCAGCAGCGGGCGGGTGGCACTTGGGGCGCAGCTGCCAGGGTCTGGGGGACACGAAGCCCAACGTGAGGGCTCCGCGCCCGCCTGCGCCTGCAGGGAGCCCGGGGCAGACGCCGCGGCCAGAGCCGAGGTGCGGGAGGCGAGCCGCGAGGCGGCTCCCGGGAGTCCCCGCGTCCAGGCGCGGCAGCAGCGCGGACTTCGAGCGGGCGGCGCCGGGAAGGCGCCCGGGCGGGCACCAGCGAGCGGGCAGGCGAGGGCTCGGCCGGGCGTCCCCGCGCCAGGCTTCTCCCGGGCGCAGGCGGCGGCGGCCCTCGGGCCCTCCCAGCGCCCGCGCTCCAGTCCCGCCGCGGCGCCCCGGGGCTTCCCCGCCGCGGACGGAGCTCGGCGCCCTCCGCACGCCGGCAGCGCCGGGCCCACCCCGCGGCGAGCGGCGCCGGAGGCCAGGCGGGGGGCGCCGCCGGCCCGGCCCGGCCCGGCCCGGCCCGGCCCGGCCGGCCGCGCGCCCTCCCGGCGGGGCCGCCCCGCGCGCCCCTGGGCCCGAGCGCCGCGCAGGCGGCCGGGCGGGGGGCGCGGGGCGGGGGCGCGGGCCGGGCGGGGCCGGCGCACTCACAGGTGACGATGGGCTTGTTCTCCATGGTGTAGACCACCGGCGGCGGCGCGCCCGCGGGGGCGTCCATGGGCGTCCGCGTCAGCGCCTCGGGCCCCCGCGCCCCATGGGCCCCGCGCTGACGGCGCCCGCCGCGACCGCGACGCCCGCCCGGCCCCGCGCAGGCAGCTCCGGCCGGCGCCGCGTCCGCTTCCGGGGTCGCGCGAGCGCTTCCGGGGCGCGCCCTTAAAGGGGCGGTGGCGCGCTCGGCCGACGGAAAGCCGGGCTCGGGGCGGGGCGGGGCGGGGCGGGGCGGGGGGGCGCGGGGGGGTGCGGGGCGGGGCGGGGCGAGGCCGGGCGGGGGGGTTGCGGGGGGGTGCAGGGCAGGGCGAGGCGGGGCGGGGGGGGCGCGGGAGGGGGTGCGGAGCGGGGCGGGGGCGCGGGGCGGGGGCGGGGCGGGGCGGGGGCGCGGGGCGGGCGCGGGGCGGGGCGGGGCGGGGCAGGGGCGGGGCGGGGGGGACTAGGGGCGGGCGGGGCGGGGCGGGGCAGGGGGGGGACTAGGGGCGGGGCGGGGCGGGGGGGAGGGACTAGGGGCGGGGCGGGGCGGGGCAGGGGGTGCGGGGCGGGGCAGGGGCGGGGCGGGGGGGGGGACTAGGGGCGGGGCGGGGCAGGGGGTGCGGGGCGGGGCAGGGGCGGGGCGGGGGGGGACTAGGGGCGGGGCGGGGCGGGGCAGGGGGTGCCGGGCGGGGCAGGGGCGGGGCGGGGGGGACTAGGGGCGGGGCGGGGCGGGGCAGGGGGTGCGGGGCGGGGCAGGGGCGGGGCGGGGGGGGGACTAGGAGCGGGGCGGGGCGGGGCGAGGCCGGGCGGGGGGGTTGCGGGGGGGTGCAGGGCAGGGCGAGGCGGGGCGGGGGGGCGCGGGAGGGGGTGCGGAGCGGGGCGGGGGCGCGGGGCGGGGGCGGGGCGGGGGGGGGCGCGGGGCGGGCGCGGGGCGGGGCGGGGCGGGGCGGGGCGGGGCAGGGGCGGGGCGGGGGGGGACTAGGGGCGGGGCGGGGCGGGGCGGGGCAGGGGGGGGACTAGGGGCGGGGCGGGGCGGGGGGGGGGGACTAGGGGCGGGGCGGGGCGGGGCAGGGCAGGGGGTGCGGGGCGGGGCAGGGGCGGGGCGGGGGGACTAGGGGCGGGGCGGGGCAGGGGGTGCGGGGCGGGGCAGGGGCGGGGCGGGGGGGACTAGGGGCGGGGCGGGGCGGGGCAGGGGGTGCCGGGCGGGGCAGGGGCGGGGCGGGGGGGACTAGGGGCGGGGCGGGGCGGGGCAGGGGGTGCGGGGCGGGGCAGGGGCGGGGCGGGGGGGGGACTAGGAGCGGGGCGGGGCGGGGCGGGGCAGGGGGTGCGGGGCGGGGCAGGGGCGGGGCGGGGGGGACTAGGGGCGGGGCGGGGGCGGGGCGGGGCGGGGCAGGGGCGGGGCAGGGGCGGGGCGGGGGGACTAGGGGCGGGGCGGGGCGGGGCGCGGCGCGGTTCCCGCAGCACGTGGCCGGCCGGGCCCCGGCGCTGGGGGCGTCTGACCCCCGCAGGCCCCGGCGCCCGGGGGCCCCTGCGCGACCCCGACGCTGCCGCGGCGCCCCCGACGCCCGCCCGCCCCGGCGCCGGCGGGAGAAGCGCCTCCGCGCGGGCTGCCCCCCTTGGCTGTCCGCAGCGCCCCACACCCAGCCCGCGGGGCGCCCGGCATCGGGGGGGGGGGGGGGGCGCCGCGTCGCGGGTCGTGCGAGGAGGGCGAGTGTGGGCGCCCGGCGCGGGGGACGTCGAGGGCCGCCCGCGCGGGCCCGCGGAGGGGGCGCGGGGAGCCCCGGGAGGAGCGGGGAGCCGGGGAGGGGCGCGGGGAGGCTCTGCCGGGAGAGTCTCCAGAGGGAGGCGGCGGAGGGCCGGGCCCAGCCCCCCCTCCCCGCCCCGCTGCTGCGGGTCCCCGGCCGCCGCTCGCCCCTGCCGGGAGGGCCCGGGCCGGCCGCAGCCGCTCGGCCGAGAAGGGCCCCGGCCCGGGCGCGGACGCGGCGGCCGAGCCCGAGTTGCCGCCGGGCCCGCCCGCCCCGCGCTGGGCCTGGAGCGCGCGGGGCCGCCCCGTCTCGCAGCGTCGGGCCGCGGGCGCTGCTGGGGCGCGCGGGCGGCTGGTCCTGCGCCGGCGGGTGGGGCCGCTGCGCCCAGGGCCGGCTGGAGACCCCCGCGCCCGCCCGGCCCCAGAGAACCCGCTGAGCGCGGAGCCCGCGGAGGCCTTGCGCTGTGCGGCCCGCGTGCAGAATGTTCTGGAAGTGGCAAGATTCTGGCGCGGGGCCAGGTTGGAGGGCCCTGGGGAGGGAGGGGCGGGGGGGGGGTCCGGCAGGACGAGGAACCTCTGTCTGCATCCGTCGCGTCTCCCTTGTGACCCGGTGGCCGAGTCAGAGCCGCCTCGCGGGGGCCGGGTGAGCCCCGGGCCGGCCGCCCTCCCGCAGCCGCGCGGGAGACAAGACAAGACAAAACCTTCCGCGACGGCCTCCCTGGAGGCGCGGGCGGCCGAGCGGCGCTGTGGAGCTGTCGCAGCCTCTGCAGCGGGAGTTCCACCCCCGGCCGGCCAGGGAGCTACCCACGGGGCGCGGCAGACCCCGCCTGTCTCCTGCTGCGCCCCTCAGCCGTGGATCTCAGTCCGTCTGCCTGTTCTGCTCCCCGCTCTGCCTCTGGCGAGTCCCCTCACCCCCGTATCTCGGCCTGTGCCCCAGCTCTTGTGTGCATAAGTGCATAAATCTTTAAAAATAAATAAATAGAATAAAAACCTTCAGGCGAAACAGGTCAAGGTTTTAGAAAGGGAAGATGGAAACAAGCGCATGCCCTGGCAGCGTCAGGCGCTCCTCCGGCAAATCAGCCGTTGGCCTCCGCGGGGAGGGAGCCGCCGGGACCATGGAGGAGAAAGGCCCACACTGGAGGGCGGGATGGAGGAGGGGAGCGAAAGCTCAAGGAAAAGCCACAACAGGCCGCTGACCGCGGGGCGGGGCAGGGAGGGCCACCAGGGGCGCCACGGCCTCCCAGGCTGGGCCGGAGAACGACGGGACGGCGACGACGTAAGAAAAAACAATTGAAAAGAAAAATGAACTCGACGCTGACTTCAAGGATGAGGAAAAGAGCAAGAAGAGTCGCTGGCCGGAGGCAGGAGGGGGCGTGGGGGGCGGGAGCGGCCGAGCGGACCTGGCTGCCAGGAGCCAGCCCGGGGCTGGCGAGCGCGGGAGGCCGGGCACAGGCCGCCCCGGCCCCCGGCGGCCAGGAGGGAAGTGTCCAGGGAGGCGTGAATCTGTGCTCGTCTAAGTTACCGTTCAGGTTTTTTCCCAGATAAGATAAAATTTCATTTTCCGTGGACAAAAATCTGCCTCCAGGAAACACGAGCCCCGAGAGCCAACGCCCAGATACGAAACAGGAATGTGGACGGGCCGCCTCTTCGCGCCCAGCCCCACGGCCGTCCAGGGACCCTGACCCCTTCCTCCCAGTAAGGCAGAAATGCGCCACTGCTCTCGCTAGCCAAGCGTGACTTGGCTGGCAAGCCTGGCAGCCCGCACACGGAAGGGGAGCCCTGCAGAACCCCGCCCGCAGCGCAGCGCCGACCGGGCCGGCTGAGGGCCTTGCGAGAGGACAGAGAGGCGTCGGGGCTAGAAAACCCACCCGCGCCATCCCCATCCGTGCAGAAGGCGGCGGAACCCCGTGATCGTCTCTCGGCTCGCCAGGTGCTGCGGCCCTGGGTCCTGGCTTCCTCCTGACCACGGCGGCCCGCACTCCGTGACCCACAGGACCCCGTGCACCTGCCAGGAACGGGCCGCTCTGCCGGCCCTGCGCCCGGGGGCCACGGGCCTCGCCCTGCACCTGCTCAGCACCAGCAGAGGCCCCGGGGCCCGGAGGGCGCCCCCCCACCCGGGAGCCGCTGCCTCACTCCTGACGTTTGCTCTGTCGAGTCTGCGTTTCACAGGAAACGAAAGCACCCGCTGCTTCCTCGGGGCCCCAGATTCCCCTTAATTGAACTCAGTTTTCATTCCCAGGGGCGTGGGTCTGCTAGTCCTAAGCGGCCTGTCCGGCCCCTATTTTGTTGCCCACAGTTCTAAATCCTAAGCAAGGTCAGAAGGGCCCGGTCAGTCGGGTGCAGAGCCCAGCCCTGCAAGGCGCCTTCGGATCCATCAAGCGCACAAAGCTGGATCACTGGGAAGGCCACGCGTCCCGCCCGGGAACGTCCAGGGCGAGGACCGACGTATCGTATGGGACCCCGGAAGCTGACGGAGAGGGAAGCCCTGGCCGGGGAACTAGGGTGTGGTCTCCATGACGGCACGGAGTCACCAGGCGGGTGAGAAGGGCCTGGGGGCGGACTCGGGACCCCCGGTTTTCTGGTGCCCTTCCTCCCCTTTCCTCTCGCCTCCCTCCCCTCGCCAGCGCTGCTGGAGGATTCTCCTGTCAATAAAAAGGCCAGGGCCGTGCTCCTCAGCTTTGCCCTGCACCGTGCAGCCTGCTCCGCGCCGCCCGCGTCTTTTCAGCGTGGCGCTGCCCGCGCTACCCCGGCGTTTCTCTGGTTCAGGGGAAAGTGTTTCCAGCCCTGGCCAGAGGTCGGGTCTGCGACGGGTCTCGGCCCCGGCCGCCCTCCTCGCGCCCTGACCGCAGCCGGGCCCAGCTCCCCGAGGGCTGCCCAGGCGTGGGGCTTTGCGGGCTAAAGCCGAGACCCCCTTGGCCGGGCTGGTTGGCGGCCAGACGGGCGGGGCTGCAGGGCGAGGAGGGCCCGCTGGAGAGCGGACCTGGAAGGAGCGGCAAGGGCCGCCTGAGAGTCTGGAACCCCAAGTGAGCAGCCTCCCTCTGTGGGGAGAGGGCTCCTCGCCTGCAGGCCTCCGGAGCCTCCCCGAGCCGGCTCAGGCTCCCCCTCTCCGGCCCTCCCCGCCCCAGCCCCACTACCTCCCTCCATTCCACCTCTGCCCCCCTCGCCCGCCCGCCCTCCCACCCTCGACTCCCACCCTTCCCTCCCCTCTCCCTCCCCGACAGCCCCGTCCTTGCCTGAGCTGCGAGCCTGTCTGGCCCGCAGTGAGAGTGCAGGGTCGGACCCAGTGTGGGAGTTTTTAGGGGACCGGGCCAGGTGAGGGGGGCCACTGGCCTGAGAAAGTATCTGGGCGGCCCCCAGCAGAGTGCGGGTGCAGCCTGAAGCCCGGTCACGGTGACCAGGAAATGGCGAGGCCAGAACTGCCCGGGAAAAGCATGGGCAGTGGAGGCCGGGGGATGGCGGAGGCCGGGGGGGAAGACCGGGGCGTTGGGGTGGGGGGGCGCTGCGTGGGGGAATGGAGGGGGGGGTTCATGGAGCACAGCGCCTGGCCACGCCCTCAGGCTGCAGGAACTCTCCATACCTGGGGTGTGACCCAGGAGGTGGTCAAGGAGCTGGCTCCTGTGCCAGCAATGGCCCCAGGAGACCTGGAGCTGGGGGTTGGCACGACGCCTGTCTTCTGACTCAAGACCCAGCGGCTGGGAAAGCAGCCCTGAGCTGCTCCCCCTCTGGGCTCCTGGATTCGGGGCCTGAGCTCGATCCTTGGGTGGGAAGGGGCTGTACCCCTGGTCCCACCCCAGCTGCCCAGCCCTGGGCACCTCTCTGCCCATGGATGGATTGGCACCTGGGGGAGCCCGAGCAGGTCCGAGGCACCGGGAAGCAATGCAGACCTTGTCCAAGCCTGGAGCTGCCCGCGCCTCCCCCTCACGCACCCCTGCTCTCCGGCTGCTGGGGAGGGAGCGGCTCCACGGGGTGTGGTGGCTCAGACCCAGGACTCCCGCTACCGAGCTGCCGCCGCCGGTCCAGCGGGCCAGGCAGAGGGTCGGCGGGGACGGCGGGGCCCTCGGCCAGAGGCCGGGCCAGCAGCAGCGGGCCAGTGGCAACAACACTGGCAGCGCGGAGTGGGGAAGGCCTGGCCGGCCACCCAGGGATGCGGGCGGGCTGAGGGGCGCGCCTCGGCCGCTCGCAGAAGCGCTGACCGTGGAGGAAGCCCAGTGGGCAGGAGGGCAGGAGACGGCGTCCTCGGGCCCTGGACACCAGGGCCAGCACGTGGGCTGGGAGGGGCCGTGCCCAGCAGCCCTCCCTCTCTCCACGGGGGGGGAGGAGCCGGCACCGCCCAGCTGCCCGCAGAGCCGGAGCCGGAAGCAGCTGTTTCCTCAGGTTCAACCCTGGATCCGACGGGTGGCGTGAGGGCCCGGCCCCTGGGGAGGGCAGCGAGCGGCCACTCAGCCCTAGCCTCGCCGTCCTGCCCGCCGCCTGCGCCCGGCTCTCAGCACTGGGCTGTCCGGCGTGTGGCTGCAAAACTCACCCCCAACTGTCACAGAGGCCCGTGCCCCCGGAAAAGCGGTTTCAGGGAAGCTGCCCCCGGCGCTAAGCAGCAGCAGGGCCCGGGACATTCACCGGGGACAGCGCAGACCAGGGCGGTCCGGCCCCCCGCAGGCTGGACGCTGGCCCAGGCTGGTGCAGGCAGCTGGAGGAGCAGGGCCGGCTGCCGCCCCTCACCACCACCTGCGCCCACACCCTCCGCCATCAGATCCAGGAGGGGGGCGGAGGGGACATGGCCGAGGAGACGGGACGTCTCCCTGGTCCCTCGTCTCCTGGACGAGGGGGCTTCATTCTCCCGGCAGGAAGGTTGCATGGGGGGGCAGTGTCACGGAGGTGGCAGTGCTCCCCCATTTTGTGAGGGTGAAGGGTTTCTTCCCGCCCAGTGGGGGGCCCAGCCTTGCCCCGCAGACCAGGGCCTGCTTTCAAGGAATGGCGCGTTTAAGCCAGCGCAGGGCTCACAGAGCCACCTGCCCTGGGTCCCCTCGTGCACCCCCCCTTCTCCACCCACTCCCCACCTCACTGCCCATCCTGGGGACAGTGCTTCCTTCTGTCTGTCCCTTCTGTGGCCCAGACCCACCAGCCAGGGCTGCTCCTTGGCCTCCACCCGGGGCTCAGGGACACTGTCTCGACCGCACGTCTCTGGGGCTGCCCGCCCCAGGTCTGCCGGGAGGACAGAGCAGGGCCTGCTGAGCCGACTGAGCGGGCCCCAGCGGTGGGCTGACATCGGAGGCCCGAGCACTCGTCCTTGGGTAGGGGCCCGAGGGGCTGGGACGGGCCCAAGACCCGGGAGAAACCGCCCTGGGCACCCCCTGCGCCGGCCGGACTGCGGAGTAACTGAGAACCAGAGAGAAGCTGGGGAGGCGCACAGCGGGAGCACAGCAGCTCCCCAGGACAAGGGCGGGCCCGCAAGCCTCCTGTCCCCGGGACAAGGGTGGGCTCCTGCCCCGACATCACATCACAGGTGGCAGGTGCTTCCCGGTGGAGGTGGTGGTGGTGGGGTCCTTGGATCTTGCGGTGGTTTTGAGAACAGGCTGTGCGCCTGGCGCCTCCACTGTCCCCAGGCTCTGCAGCCCCAGGCCAGCCCCCAGCCATGACACTCACCTCCAGGTCAGGGTGCACCAAGTTCCCCACAGCCCCTCCTAGGCACCCTGAAAACCTGTACTCCTCACGCACTGGGGAGCCCGGAGCCTGGGCTTCTGCCCTTGCAGCCAGGCGGAGGGCATAGGGGCCTGAGGAGGCCGGCGACAGGCTCACCTGCCCTCCTCTTCTGCAGGACATGCTGCCCAAGGGGGCGAGGCCTGCTGGGCTCCCCCACTGTGGCCCTGGGGTCCTGGAGGTAGCAGACACTACCTGTGTAGGGTGCTGCTTCTCCTCCCTGCACCCTGGGCGCCCCGGGGCTGAGTGGCTCTCCCCTGGGGTGGAGCTGGAGCCCACCGAGTGACCGCCACTCCCCAGAGGAGCCACGCACAATGGGGATCTCTAGCAAGCTGTCGGCCTTTGGGGTACACTTTCAAGGGGCACTGTTCTGTCCAAAATTCCCATGTCACAGAGAGACGCCAGAGGGAACATGAAGACATGGGTACCGAGGGCAGGTCTGCGATGGAGCCCCACCTCCTCATGGGGTTCTTTTAAGATCCCCCCATCATTTCCCCTTGCTGTTTGGGGTTGTGCAGGTGCACACAAGTGTGCACATGTGTGCACACGCTGACGTGCACATTCCGGCGGCCAGCTGCTTCCCACACGCAGCCTCAAGGGGGATCTGGGCAACAGCACAAACCCTGAGCTCATCTTGGGGGTCTGGGTGTCCCTGACACCTGTGTGACTAGGTGGGGGGACGGGGCCCCCAAGAGCAGGTTTTCCGGGTCTCAGCTGGGTGGAAATGTGCCAGGCCAGGCCGGAACCCAGGGCCACGGCATGTGCCCAGCAGACAGACCGAGACCCGGGGGCTCCTGGCTCCTGTGAGAGCCCTGTTCTTTATAAAGAAGCAAAAGGGGTTCGGGACTCCTGCCCAGGAAACTGTCCTCGAGGCTTCAAGGCTCAGGTCAGGCGAGGGGCCAGGCACGCTGACGGACTGGCCTGAGCTTCGGCCAGGGGGTCCAGTCCCTCCACGGCCCCGGCCGACAGCAGACCCCACAGTGGGCCCCCAGGCCCCACCGCCCCCGGGACTCCACGCACAGGAAGCTGGGAACAAAAGGAGGCAGACCAGGTCCTCAGCGTGTGGGTGGTTTATCTGTCTCCACGCAGTGAGTCTGTCCACGAGCTCAGCGTCTGTCTGGACAGTCCCGCACTGGGCTACTCCCGCCAGGCACCCGCAGCGGGCAGAGCTGGGCAGATGCAGCCGCCCCGGCCCGGCCCCAGTCCGCCCCCCAACACAGCAGCTCTAGAGACAAACACCGCTGTCCTCACCACACAAGCTGCGGCGGCGGGACGGTAAGAACAAGAGTGCAAGGGAAGCGGCCGCCGCACTCAGCGCCCTGCCCCCACGCTCTCCCCCGGCCGCCCGGGGTCGGCGTTGGCGTTGGCGGGACAGCGCAGCCGCAGCCGGGGCAGACGCCTGCCCAGGACGCCCTGCGACTCCGCTCTGAGGCCTCGGGCTTCGGGCAGGGGACGCTGGCGAGGGCTCGCAGGGCCACGCCCAGGAACCTGTGGGTGCAGCCTCCCCCCACCCGCAGCGGCCACCTCCAGCGTGCCACCACCTCGTGCCCACAGCCCAGCTCCCGTCCAAATACTTTTGCAACAAACTTTTCAGGAGCTGAAAAGTTTAAGAAACGCAGGGCGACGGTGTCTTTACCAAGCTTCAAATGGTAAATCGATTCGGTCGTGCTTGAAAGAGGCACGGCTGCTGCTGGGGTGACCGCGGCCACTCGTCTGGCCCCCAGGGCTCCCCAAAGTGCTCCTGTCCTTTGAGTTCCAGAGCAGTTAGCCGCTGGCCAAGGCTGGGGTCACGGAGCTCCCCTCCGCCCGCCGTCCGCCCCAGCAGGACTGGTTGGGGGCCTGGCCCTGACATGCGGAGGTGGCACCAAAGCACCCGCCCGCAGCAGACAGCCTGAAGGGGCGAGGGGGAGGTGGGCAGGTCCGGCTTTGGGGGCAGCTCACTGGTGAAGGGGCAGTCTCAGGCTGGTGCAGGCTCCAGAGGGGAGGCGGGCACTGGAGGCCCCGCCCCACCCGAGCTGACCATGCCGGGGAGGCCCCAAGCAGAAGGGGCTGCATGCAGCTCCGGCCCCATGCACAGGGCTGGAGAGGGTCTGCCACTGCCTGCCCAGTCTGGGCCGGGCGGGGGTGGGGAGCGACATGCAGGGTGTGAATGCGGCCAGCGGGCAGTGAGGGCCCAGGCACCGCTGACCTGCCGGGCCGCCTGCAGGCAACCGGGCTCCCCGGGAGGCTCACGAGGCGGAGGGGACAGGCACACGGGAGCCGGCACGACCGGCAGCCGCACCAGTGTCCGCGCTGCTCTTGTTGTGCTACTGGGGCCCCTGCACTCCGGGCTGGGCGCCGCTGCCCGGGTTAACACCAGCGCCCAGAGGCCTCTCGAGCCCTATGCGGGCTCTGCATGCAGGAGGCACAGGGAAGGTGGGCGGCGCTAAGCCCGCCTGGGCCTGCCCGCCGATACCGCGATGGAGACTCCATACAGGGCACCCCAGAGGGAAGCTGCCAAGTCACGATGAAATGCTGCAGGACCCGGGAGGCCCAGCACTTCCCAGATGGACACGGGGCGGCGGCCGCCCCCTCACTAAGCACAAGGCCAGAGATGGCTGCCATCGCTGGCCTGAGGGAGACCCGCGGCCGACCCCCTCACTGGCAGGCCAGACCTGTGTGGGAGGGTGGACCTGGGCCCGTGCTGGGCAGCCTGCCCCAGGTTGGGGCTGGGCCCCATCTTGCTCTGGGGGGGGGGTGCTTCTGGCTCTGCGAGTGCAGCTGGCATGGCCCCACCAGCCCAGGCGGCTCCCTAACAGCCAGCAGGGACAGACCCCAGCCCAGGCCGAGGTTGGAGCGCAGGTCGGCAGGGCCCCAGGGGCCAGCAGTGTCCCACCCCTCGTTCTCAAGAGGTGGAAGGGAAATCCACCCCCTCCAAGAAAACATTCCCAGGCATTCAGGGGTAGTTTTTATTGCTCTCAAGGGCTCGACTCCAAGCGCACGCTGCACGCAGCCTCAGGAGGTCGCACGAAGGCGCTGGCTGCGCCCCACCTGGGCGCCCGGCAGCCCCTGGGGTCCAGCAGCCTCAGCGTCGTGCAGGGGCGCAGGCGTGCATCCAGTGTGGGGTGCATGAGAGGCGCCGCCCCTCCTCCCGGGACACGTCTAGATGTTAGTGAGTTAGTGACACACACAGGCTGGGCGCAGCCCGCGGCCGGGGAGAGCCAGCGGCAGGACCCCTCGCGGGCTCAGCCTCCCAGGGTGGCTCTGGGGCCGGCTCGTCCCATGCCCCCGACCCACCAGGGCCTACGCTCTCGCGCTCCTGCTCCTGAGCAGAGAGATGGACAGCAGGGGTGCGGCTCTCG
Organism: Talpa occidentalis; assembly: GCF_014898055.3. Taxonomy (NCBI): domain Eukaryota; kingdom Metazoa; phylum Chordata; class Mammalia; order Eulipotyphla; family Talpidae; genus Talpa; species Talpa occidentalis. The sequence goes on from NW_023604295.1 coordinate 959,786, forward strand.
CCTGCCCATCCCCCGGGGACCGGGCAGGGTCGGGTGGGCCCTAGGAAGGACGGGCTCTCTCCACCGTCTTCCCACACGCCGACTGGGGGCCCGCGAGGGCTGCTGCCACGTTAGGTCTCAACTTCCCATGCTGCGCTCTTCCTTTTTTCTTTCTAGACGAGCCCACCGGCCCCCGTGCTGCAGGCTGGCTACAGCCCACCACAGACGAACGCCCATGATCCTTTGCCTTTCCCTTGCTAAGGGTGCGGGGAGCGTGGTGTGGAAGTAGCGGGGAGCTGCGGAAGGAAGTCCGTGCGAGCGGGGGCATGAGCAAGCCCGGGCTGCGGCCGCAGAGAAGGCCTAGGCGTAAGCCAAGCAGGGGCTGGGCCCTCCCCGGGGGGCGCGGGTCCCTGGGGAGATACCCTGAGGAGAGCCGCACAGGAGGGCACAGGCCGGGCCAGGACGGGGACTCACACACCAGCTTCAGGGGGGTGGGGGGCTCAGCATCCCTCGTTTTCATCACAAGTTGAGAGCCTTCAACATATCAGCTACAAAAATAAATACTCTCCAAGCGGACGAGCACGAAGTGACAGCCGCCCGCCGCCTGCGGCCCCGGCCGCCTTCCTCTGGGGCCCTCTGGGCTCTGCTCAGCTGGGCCCCAGCGCCGGGGGCTGAGCCGGAGACAGCTGCAGGGGAGAGGATGGGGGCCCGGGGCGCAGGCGAGCGCTGCCCCCCCGGGGGTGAACACAGGGCTGGGGGGGTCACACATGGGCCCTGGGGAGGAGCCCGGGTGCGCTGCAGCCGGCCCCAAGGACTCGGCGTGTGCTCATCACTAAGGGACTTTCCCCGGCGCCCACCGGGTCTGGAGCCAAGTGCGGGCCAAGCGGAGCAGACGAGCAGGCCTGGGCCGGGACCGGCCGCAGCAGCTCCCGGGCTCCAGGAGTCGGGAGAGACGGTGTGCCGGAGCTGCGGAGAAGCGGCGAGGGCCAGGGCACATTCCCAGAATAACTGCTAAAAATTGGATCGGAGTTTAAGAAGAGGAGGCGTCCAGGGCTCCCTCGGGCGGACGAGGGCTGGGGACACCTGGGGTGGGGCCGGACCCCGGCCCGCACCGCCCCCGCCAGGCCGGAGCCGCGCCCGACAGGCGGCGAGCACGGCGGCTCCTCAGCTGGCAGGTCTTCCCATCTCTCGCTCTTGGCTCAAGTTTTATTGGTTAATATTAGTCACCAGTTAATAAGAAAAACAGTTTCTCAGCCTCTCCTCACTGCTCGGTGCCGTCCGCGTGACTGGATCGAGGGGACCCGCCGTCGGGCGAGCACAGCCGCAGCCGTGGTCACTCCTTTTTCTTGAATTCCTGGTTCCCATAGCTGGACCCTTTCTCTATCTCGGTCACTCCTATTAGTCGTCGGACCGCAAAGGAAGCTTGAAGACAGGAGAAGGCCGGTCAGGTGCCCTGCCGGCGGCCACGCCGCAAAGACCCCGGCCCTCTCCCTGCCCCCGCGCCCGCCCAGTGTCGGGGCCGTACCCCCAAGGGGAACAGGCAAGCCGGGCCTGCCAGGTCGGGGGCTGCGGGGCTCCAGACTGCCTGGGCGGCCGGCACGGGGCGGGGCCTGTGTCAGGGCGGGGGTGGCGCCAAGGCCCCGAAGCCTCCAGACCGTCACCCGAGTCCCTGAAAGCCCAGAGCCCCCACAGAGCTCTCCGGGCAGGGGCCCTGGTGCTGAGTGGCCAGAGCCTCCCCCTAAGCCCGCCCGGTGGGATGGGGTCCCAGCTCCCCGAGGCCCCACTGCACCCACCAGGGAAGACCCGACAGCTCGAGCCGCGTCCGTTACCTGCCCCAACGAAGCCCAGGAAGGTCAGGATGAGGAGGGGAGAGCCGCTGGCAAAGACGCCCAGGACAAAGCTGAAGAGCGGGGACAGGAGGACGGTGGCCCAGCACAGGAAGTTGAGCAGCGTCCACAGCCGCCGCGGGGGCTTGTGCTGCTCCCCGGGAAACACGCCCTTCTGGTTGTACATCTCCTGCAGCGCGTCCTGGGGGCGGGAGAGGGCGCGCACAGGCCGGCCAGATGGGCGGGGGCCTCGGGGGACACCTCTGCCCGAGCCTGGAGCGTGCGATAGGCCCGACCTCTGACCCGGCAGGCCTCCTAGGACAGAACCGCGGCAGGCACGGCGCAGACCTGGCCGCCAAGGCCTGGAGGTGTGGTCTCCCCACGCTGCGGGCCTCTCTTGGAAACCAGAGAGATTCGCCTGGAGCCACGTTTTACTCGACACTTAGCCCGTTCTCCCTGAACTGCTATTAGCAGGAAACCACCCCACACCCACTCGGGGCAGGCCTGGGACGGCGAGCCAGCAGGGGGCGGTCGCCCGGGCGCAGGCGACTGTCCTCAGTTTACCTCCCCGAGGCCAGCCCTGGTTCACGTGGGGTCGCCAGGGCCAACCTCCAGCCCCGGGGGAGGCCGGAGCCTCATCTCTGCAGCACGTGGCGGGGTCAGGTGTGGGGCCCGCACGGCCAGGAGCAGAGCACGCGGGGCGGCAGGGCCAGCCCCTTTCTTGAGCCCTAGGGATCCCCCTGTTCCCCACGAGCCGTCACCGCATGTAAAGGAGGCCCCTACACACTGGAAGGTGCTCCTGACCCTCGGCCTCCCAGCGCGTAAAGCGAAACGTCTGCGTGTGTGTGCGTGTGTGCGTGTGGCGTGAGCTGGAGCCGGGCGGGCGCGGCCCTGGGGCCCCTCCTGCTGCCCCACACCCCACACACGTGCGCAAGTGAAGGCAACGTGGTCAGACGCTGGAGGTGATCGCAAGAGCTGCTGTCCTTACGTATTCCTTCAGTTTGTTTTTCACAAGTTAAGAAAAATGAAAGCAGAAAGGACGCCAAGAAGTGACACCCAGGCCTCCCCGGGGGCGCAGGGGCTAAGTCTCAGCACCATGAAGCCGGCCGCAGCCTCTGCTGCACGAGTTCCATCCCCAGCCGGGGAGCTACCCGCAGGGCGCGGCAGACCCCTCCTGTCTCCCCGCGGCTGCCCTCAGCAGTGTGTTTCAGTGGATCTGCCTGTTCCGCTCCCCGCTCTGTCTCTGGGGAGTCCTCTCACCAGAGGACCTTGATTACAGTTATATAGTTCCATTTTCCACTACAGCTTGCGATAAAATACCAAACCTGAATCTCTGGCCCGTGCCCCAGCTCTTGTTTGCATAAATAAATCTTTAAAAAAAAAAAAAAAGTGACGCCCGCCCCACCCCGGAAGCCCTTCGAGACCCCGGGGGAGCCGAGTGCCTTACCTTCTCCTGGTACAGCTTGTGCAGCCACTGGGCTGCCTCCTTCTCGTCCAGGGGGATGTCTTCCAGGGGAAACCTCCTGTTTCATTAAGATGGAAAGCAGGGTGAGGAGCCAGAAGTCAAACTGGAAAGCGGAAGAGGAAGCCAGGACACAGGGCCCGCGTGCCGGCCCACCCGCCTCACGTCAGGAAAGCAAGAGCCGCAGGGCTGAGAACTCTAACCCCAACTCTCCGGCAGCTGGCTTCAGCGAGGGGCCCTGAGTGTCCGGGACTCTGCGGGGCCCAGGAGGAAGGGAGGGCAGTCGCCCCGCCCCAGGCCGCCAGGCAGGGACGCGGGGCACACACAGAGCAGGACTGACCCCCTGGGGGGGCCCCTGGACGAGCATGAGTAACTCCTGGGGACGCCTCTGCGGCTGCAGGTGCAGCCCTTCGTGTCTTAGGGTAGCGCGAACTCTGTCTAAACAGAGAACTTCTGTCGGCTGTCCCCACGGGCCGTAGCTGCATGACCGGACCCTGCGCCCCCACGAGCCACAGGGGGAGCCCCACCCCACCGGCCTCTGGGAACCCCAATCACAAGAGGAGTGACAGGCGCTCCGACTCCCCACAGCCGGCCCAGCCCCCAGCAGTCTCCAACCCCAGCCACCACAAACCCCAGAAGGAAAACGCTTCTGGTTTTGTGATGGTCACAAAGTCAGTCTGGGCAGCCCTGGGGAGCTGGCCGGGAGGGCCGTGTCCCTCCCTCACTGGAGTGGCACAAGCTCATGGCCGCGTGAGGGCAGCCAGGCCCGGGCAAGGAGAAAATGGGCAAGACTCGGCTGTTTACATTGGCCACAGGAGTGGCTGCCTCTCTGGACACGTGTGAATGAAACAGGAGCTTGGCCAATTCAAAGAAATGACCAGAAAAACGGGCCTGGGCGGCTGGCGCGACAGCTGGCAGAGGGGGATAGGAAAGCGCTTTGCCAGTTTGGGTTTATCAGGACCTTTCCAGGACTTCAAAGGGGCCGTGATAACCGCCACCGCTGCTGCAGACCAGCTGTCCAGCAGCCCAAGGACTCCCCGCTTCAACGCGGCACCAGCGATGGCTGCCAAGTGGCCACTCGCCATCGCAGAGGTGCTGGGGCGGGCTGTCTGCCTCCCGGGCAGCGACGCTGGACGCTGGGGCCGCCTGTGAACCGCCTCTCCCCAGGCCACTCGGCGGGCAGCGGGCGGCCACACAGACCCCAATCCTGCCTCCTCCCTGTCTCTCTTCCGGGGCGCTCTGGAGGGAACTTGAGGGGCCCTTCCTTCCTCCGCCTCCTTTCCTTTCAGACGCGAGACCCTCACGTCTGGGGTGGAGCCACAGTGGCAGCAGGGACCTCCCGCTGGCGGCCCCACAGGAACGCTGTGCCTGCCCCCAGGGGTCTGCTGGTCCCCTCACGCAGGGGACCAGCTCCTGCACACACGGAGCAGCACCGAGCAATCTGACAATATTTAAAGGGCCCGGGGGGGCCTCCCCTCGGGGATCCTGGGGTGCCCGAGGCTCTGCATTCACCAGTGCCTGTGTCCTGCCAGCGGGCCCAACACTCAACAAGCGGCAGCGGGTGGGCCCAGCTGTGGCCCGACCCAGTCTTCTCTCGGGCTAGAAAGGGGATCCCTGGGGGCCTGGTCGGACTGGGAAGGTTCGTCCTCTGGGCCCACCCCAGGAGGCTCTACTTGAGCCTCTTCCAAAGCCCCCGCCCTTGGGCAGAAGGGCCGCTCCTCCCCACAGCCCCGGGATTCCCTGCCTTTAGCCCACACCCCCTCGGGGTCCGCCCTGCAGCCGCACAGCCAAGGCCGGAGCACCGGTCGGGCAGGCTCACCTCACACACATGTCGGCCTCGTACTTCTTCCCGTAGAGGATGCCCAGCAAGGACGGGATCTTCTTTCCCCGGAAATTCAGCGTGACATCGTAGACAGCCGAGACTGCGGGGGGCAGGGGTGAGCGCACGCCCAGGGCACCCCCTGCACGCCCGGGCACTGCGGCCTGGGCGCCCTGGGCCGGCGTGGACCGTGGCTGCGTGCGGCGTGGCGCCCGGCGGCCATCTGTGCCGCTGCCCTGTCTGTCCCCTCGGGCCCTTCTCCAGCCTCGCCTCCTCCCGACGGACCAGTTCTGTTTCCTCTAAGTCTTCCAGGCACACGCTCTTTGGCCGACGGTCCTGGTGCCCGCCGCTAATGGGCGCCCTAGCGAGGAGGCCAGGCCCTATTCCCCGCCGCCAGCCGCCCTCCATGGGTGGAAGCGCAGGCAGCCCCAGGTGTGTCTGGACAGAGCCCCCTTCCCGTGCCCGCCCGCCCCCTGCCCGGCAGGCGCGCTCACCTGTCCCGCGGAGGCACTGCACCGCGGTGGTGAAGCCCTTGGTGCGTGGCAGCAGGTGGTACTTGAGCGCGGGCAGCCCCTTGGAGGCGGCCACCTCCATGCTGACGCGGTGCTTCTTCTCGGTGAAGCGGGTGCCCTCACAGTAGAGGAGGAACTAGGACCGGCAGGGACAGGGTTAGGGCGCTGTGCAGGCGGCCCTGGCGCTGAACCCCCGCTGGCGGCCCAGCCGCAGGGGCACCCGCGGCTCTGCCAGCAGGCGTGACAGGGTCACTCCAGGGACGGACCCACGTGGCTTCTCGTGGGGCTGCGATCGGCACCCACACAGATTCCCTCACGGAACAGCTACTGACATGTCACTTGCTCTCAAGGAACACAAAGGACAACTTTGCAGAAAGGCGCGGTGCCGGGGAGGCGCGGGGTCTGGGCAGCAGCCTCCGGTCAAGGAGGGCAGAGAGCCCGCTCAGCCGTGCATGGAGCCAACAGAAACGAGGGCAGCCGCTTCCCCAAGGGCCGCCGGCCCCAGCCAGGTTGGCGGCGAGGGGCAGGGCAGAGGACATGGTGATGGCTGGCGTCCCCTCCGCTCCACCAGGGGACAGGAGAAGAGCCGGGCTCTGCGCTGCGGGGGCGTGCTTGGGCGTGGGGGCCTGCTGCAGGGGCCCCGGGGTTTCCTCGGGAACCCGGCTCAACAGAGAACCTCCCAGGAGGAGCGGCCACTCAGCCCGGGCGCTAGGCTGGACACTGGGCAGATGCCCATGCACGCCAAGGAGCTTCCAACTCCCTGCCCCCAGCTGAGCCGTGCTCCCGGGCAGGGCAGGTCCAGGAGAGGCTCCAAGCCTGCACACGGAGGGCGGCGCCTGCCCCGGGCCTCCCACCCTCTCAGCCCCGCGGCTCCCCGGGACGCACCCACATGTGCTCGGGGTAGTCCGACAGGCGCCTCAGCCCCGAGATGACAGTGTCCCGGTCCTCCTCCCACTTCCGCTTGCAGAACACGATTTCCAGGAAGTACCACGTCCAGCCGATGAGCGGCACGTACAACAGCTCCCGCTTGGCCAGGACTTTGGAGCTCTGGGGGGAAAGGTCAGTGCACCAGGGCTCCCTGGACCGGCTGGGCACCGGTGACTTCCGCAGGGTGCCCCGGACTCAGAGCGCGGCCCCGCCGGGATCACACCAGCCCCACTCCAGACAGGGGACGGGGCGCAGGCATGGCGGGCCGGGCCCTGGCCGCAGTGGGCTCCTGGACCTCCTCAGAGGTGGGTGAAATTCACAGAGGCAGCCCTGGTCCCCGGGGAGCTGGGGGAAGGGCAATGACAGCTGACTTGGCCTGGGTGGCCGAGGCAGGCAGTGGGCAGTCCAGGGACCCAGGTCAGCACACATTCAGCCCCCAACTCAGAGGAGCCGCAAGGAAGGAGCACCCAGAGCACGCCAGCACCTCCGGGCCTATGATCACCCCCAGCTGCCCGCCCACACTCACCCGCAGCTGCCCGCCCACACTCACCCCCAGCACGCCGAACCGCTCACACATGGTCCAGCCGCAGAGAAAGTCGATCTCAAAGTTGTGGTTGAGGATGACCACCACGTGCTCCTTCCCGAAGTGCTCCACGGTGGCCCGGTCGGTGAAGAGCGTGCACTCCGTGCAGGACCACCACTCCAGGAGCATGACCAGCTCTGGGGGGAGGGGAGCGGGCACGGTGAGCCAAGGCCCACCCGCCACATGCCCTGCCAGGCCCGTCCAGCATGGGCCCGTCCGTAGAAACGTGTCTGGAGCTTATGTTCCGCCAGACACATTTCCAATTTATAACCGCCCCCTCCGGCAGGGGGAGACCATGACGAGGCCCAGGGGAGGGCTCCGTCCTTGACACTGGGGCTGTCCGATCACCACCTCGCATGCCGTGGTCGGACGGGCTCGGTGCGGGCACAGGGCCAGCCACGCCCCAGCCAGTGCCCATGCCAGGCTCAAGCCCACCAGCCCTTGGCCCTCAGGGCCAGGTGCCAAGAGTGGTTCTGAGCCCGACTGCCTGGCCTCGGTTTCCCCAGGTGCACAGAGGGGCACAGCGGCTCCGGCACGCAGCTGCTCCGGAGGAGACCCTACACCCCAGCGGCCTCGGGGTGTGAGTTCCACCCCGACAGGGCGTGAGACACAGGTCTGGGCGCCAGGCAGGAGGAGGACGGGGCTGAGGACACGGCACTCACCAGTGGGCGGTGGCCCACGTGTCGGCTCCAGGGAGGAGCACGCTCCGCAGCTACGGGTGCTGGGGGCGCGGGGGACTGGGGGCCAGCCAACAGCCCCAAGGAGGAACCAGCTGGCTGGCTGTTGCATCCGGGCACTGCACCGAGCTGAGGCCGCATGGGGACAGCAGGCTGGCGGGCAGGCCTTCCGGGATGACTGACAGCGGCCGGCAAGCCACAGCGACCTCGGCTCCAGGTTCGCGGGCAACGGCGCGGGGACACAGCGAGGCGCAGCCCCCAACACGGCCCCCAAACCCCAGAGAAACCACACATCCACACAGAGCGGGGCGGCTGGGGCGGGCGTGACAGCCGGTCACCCGCGGGCCCTCGCCGGCGCCAGCACGGGGCGGCTGGGAGGGTGGGCGCAGTCAGGGCTGGATGTGAGGGCAGGCCCGGGTGGCCGGGGACAGCGCAGGCAGTGGACCGTCCGCCCGGCCGGCGGGCCCTGGGAGAGGAGGGGGACGGGGCCGCACAGGACGAGGCCGCTCGGCTTCCACGCCTGTCACGCGTGTGTATTTTGCTGCTTGAACAGGCCACGCGGTCTGTTTCCTTCTCCCCCCACTCTGTCTCGACCGCGGATTTAAAAAGCTTAAATCATGTCCAGGCGCAGCACGGTGGCGAGCCTTCCCGGGGAAGACGGTGGCACCAGGCCGGGCTCCAGGCAGCGTGGCTCGGCTTCCGCCTGAGCCCACAACCCGGGAGAGGCGCCCCCCTGGAGGACCCCCACGCGGCCAGGAAGTGGTGAAGCTGAGCACCCCAATGTCAACAGGACACCCCTGAGCAGCCAGCTCAGCACGGGAGGCCGGGGGCCCTGTGTGTCTGTGCCCTGCCAGCTCTGGGCGTTGAGCCCTGTCTCCTGAACTTCTGCGCCAGGCTGACGCGTCTCCTCCCATCTCGTCTTTACTTCTTAACCACCTTTATCTAGCGGTTCAGAAGGCACTTCTGGTTTCTCTTTTCTGCCCCGCACTCAGCTAACAAAGTTCAAAGTTGCAGCCCCCACTTCCTTCCTCACCTGCTCACCCCAACACAGGCCACACCTGTCCGGGGGGTGGGGCTCCTGCCCCACGAGCTGGGCGCTGTTGCTACTTTACATGATGCTCACGTGCGCGGGGCCAGTTCCTCATCTCCCCCCACGGCTCCAGCACAGCCTGCCCCTGGGACGGTTGTGCCCCGGGAAGGCTGTGCCCTGGGGGGTGGGCCTTGGGGAGGGCTGCGTGCTATCATGCCCCCACTCTTGTTTGCTGGAGCTGTGTCCACACCCCTCTGCGGCCCTCGCCAGCCCATGGCCGCGTCTGGCGGTGTCGCCTGCAGCCTCGCCAGGTGAGTTTCTGGCCGTTGATCCTGCGAGGTCGAGCTCATTTTCAGGAGCTACAGACTTTTGCAGGAACCTGCTCACCCTCGCTGGTCCTTGCGGCTTCTCTGTGCCCCTCCTGCGAGCCCCGGCCTGCCCGGGGGCACCGGGGCACTGCGGCTCGGGGCCCAGGTGCTGGCTGTGCCAGGGCGGCCTCTCCCATCATGCCCTTCCTCGCTGGTGGTCCTGCGCAGTCCCAGTCCCTGGGCCACCCTGTGAGACCCGGGGCACAGCTCCACCTGCGCAGGTCCACTGGCTCCTCCGGGCCCGGCGCCGGCCCATCTGCGGGGTGCTCAGGGCTCGGACCGAGCCCGGCCGAGGGTGCTGCTCAGGCCCGAGCCCACCTCCGCCATGCTGAGCCTGGACCCATGCCCGGGCTGGGCTCCGGCACAGTGGCAGGGACGCTGTTTCAGCACCCCTTTCCTCACAGGGCAGGGGCACCCCTTTTTTTTCAGCACCCTTTTTCCTCACAGGCAGAAAGCTCCCGTCCTCACTGTGCGCTCGGCAAGGCCTGAAAACTGGCTTGAACCAGGACATGACTGTTCGGGGCGTTTTATCTCCAAGCTACAGCCATGGGTGGCGCCTACAGCTGACTGTGTGACCAGGGCCTGCCCTGTGGAGGGTGCCCAGCCCACCCGCAGGCCCAGGAGGGACCGGGTCCTCCCCCGCGGCAGCGCTGCATCTCCCTTCCCGCAAGGAGCGAGTGGATTCTCCAGTCCCGCTTGCTAGAAGATGCCCACGCGTGCCCAGCGCGTGGAGAGCCTCTCCACGGGGCCGAGCGGTCCAGGGGGCTGAATGGCCTCCCACCGGCCCACCGCCAGGATGGACTGGGGCCTGGGCGCCCCGCCCTAGTGCAGGCCCGGACCTGTACCGTCACGCCCAGCCCGCCTGCGTGCCCACAGCCCAGACACTCACGGCTCCAGAGCGAGTAGGCCAGGCGGCAGTTGAGCCAGCGGTACAGCTGCTTGTTCACGGGCCAGAGGACAAGCGTGCACAGCTGGGTGAAGTTGATGAGCAGCCCGCTGACCACGAAGACGAAGCCGATGAGGAGGTGCACCACGAACTGGGTCTTCAGGTAGGCAAGCAGGCCCATGGTCGCGCTCAGGGGCGGCTGCACGGTCCCTCGCTAAGCACGGCCGCCCTGCAAAAGGCCGTGGTTAGGGGCCTGGCCGCAGGCCCAAGAGGGACCGTGCCCTGCCCAGCGCCCAGACCAGGGCCTGACGGCCAGCTCCCCGGAGCTGCTTCTGACGGTGACACACGGGGCACGCGGGCTCACCCACCCCTTCATGCACACACCACACTCCCATACACCACACGCATGCACACGGCACACGCACTGCACACACATGTGCACGCGGCACACATGCACACACCACACATGTGCGTGCGCGCTACACACATATGTGTACACCAGAAATGCACGTCACGAGTGCGCACACTGCACACGCGCCGCACGTGCAAGCACCAGAGCGAGTGGCGGTGCGGGAAGGCGAGCCCGGAAACAACACCGAGAGCTGGCGGTCACAAGAGTCATCTCGAGGCACTGCAGCTCCTCGCTGAACAGGCCGAGCCTGCACACGGACCCACAATCTGCCCACGACAGCCGCCAGCGCCTTGCTGCCCGCCGCCCACGGTGAGGCCAGGCTAGGGTGCTGTTCTCTGGCAGTGGGGACTGTGGGGACCCTGGGGACTCCGCCCCACCCCACCCCACCCCGCCCCTCCCCAACACACTTCTGGGCTCCAAAACTGAGCGAGCTGGTGCTTCGCAGCTGTTGCTCCGCAGGCGGCCCCGTAATCCCCTGCCAGGAAGCAGGCGAGGCCCCACGTGCCCGGGCGGGAGGAGGTGTCCCGCTCCCTCTGGGGGTGCGGGGGGGCACTCCACTCTGCAGACAAGCACACCAGGGTGCCCAGGTCCCCATCATCACCGCTAGCACCCCATGCCTGCACGGGGGCCCTCCCCCAGCTCTGAGGGCCACACCGGCACAGCTGCGCTCCCACAGGCCATGGGTGTGGGGCGACGCCGCGGGAGCCTCGCCCCTCCCTTCTAAAGGCGAAGTCGACACCCCCAACCCCCGGCTGTGGGGCCCTCCCCATGGCTGAGGAGCACCGACAGGCTCCTGCGGCCAGGTCAGGGGACGCTCCGGCCGCCGGGCCGCAGGGTGGGGACACTGGCTGGAGGGCCCGGGGATGCCGAGCCGCAGCCCAGCTGACCCTGCAGCGCAGGAACCCGAGCGCGAGCCCCGGCCGGCGTGGAGGACGTGCTGGAGTCGGGGTCGGCGCGCGGGGGCCACCTACGGGTGCGGCAGCACAGGGGCTCCGGGCTCTCCACCGCGCGGTGACGCCCACTCTCACGCAGGCTGCAGGGGGTGGGGTGGATGCCACGGTCTGCACCGCGGTGAACACCTCCCCAGGCCGCTGCGCCACTGCCCTGAGCAGCCCAGCCGCAGGGCAGCGTGGCCTCGTGACTTGTCCAGGCTCACACGGGAGAAGCCAGCCGTCCCCACCCAGGCCGGGACACCTGAGACCAGGTGCGGTGAGCAGCGGCTGCAGCCCCCGCAGGGATGGGGGTCCCTCTGCAAGGCGGTGCCCAAGTGCGAGCCGGGCCGAGGCCGCTTCCCTTTCACAGACAGAGGGTCTGAGGCGGCCGCCCCCGCGGGCACGCAGGCCGCCTGCAGCAGAGCCCTCTCCGCTAGCAAGGGGGGTGCCGGTCCCAGCCCTGGACGCCGGCGGAGCGGCTGGCCAGGCGGAGACAGAGGACGCAGGGCGACAGGAGGAGACGGGGCTGAGACGGGTGCAGGAGGCAGGGCCTGCTGCTCAGCTCGCGCCGGGGACCTGGGGGGCGGGGAGGAGCCCCCTGGAGGAGACTCGCGGACACCCCTACAGAGACTGTGGGGAGAGACCGGGGAGGCGACGGGCAGCCTCTGTCGGAACTCGGGTGCCGATCTGCTGCTTTCCCCCGGACCCGCTGCCCGCCCCCCGCCCGCTCCCAGGGCCCTCTGGGAGGGGCCTTGACGGGGCAGGTTTTCGGGCCCCTGTCTGTCAGGGCGCTGACCCCCGAGGGGACAGATGGGCGGCTCTGGGCGTTTTATTGGGAAACTGCATGGACCTGCCACGCTTCTGTTGAAGGCCTCACGCGCTCAGAGTCCGCTTTGTCTTTGAGCGCTGATGGCCAAGCCCCTTCAGAGCATGCAGATTTGGGGGGCCCAGGGTACCCCTCACTCTGCTAACATGCCCGCCCCATCCCCGGTCAGGGCACATAGCGTGCCCCGGGCCAGAATGACCGGGCCTTGGCGAGCGCAGGCTCGAGCTCTGGCTCCGCCACCCCCTTCATGGAGGACACCTCGCACGGTTCAGAGGTCACGGGGGCAGCGTGCCCACCCTCCCCAGTGTGCACCCCCCGGCCAGGCCCCTTCCTGAGGTGCGGGGCAACGTACCCTGGCGTCTGGGGGCTCGGCCCGCAGCTGGGCTGACGGCCAGTGTTCCCACTGTGTGCCGCAGTGATGGCCACAGCCTGGCCATGCGGGGGCCGCCCGGCCCGCCTGTCGCAGGGGACCTGCAGGCTCTGACCGCTTCCTCTCGGACCTTCCGGAGAGCGGCGGCCCACCGCCCCTGGCAGCGAGGTGCCGCGCAGGGCGTGCTCGGCCCCCAGCCAGGCAGAGCGGGAAAGCACCAGGAAGGGGCCTGACCAGGCCCCGGTGTTGGCCGCACCCCGTAGGATTTCTTAAGCCTGCGCCCCCACACAGACTCACGCTGCCACACACGCCGGGGGCAGAGACACTGGCATTGGGTGATATTTCCTTTTTACAGAAGCTTTATTTCTGAGACGCGGGCCACGCCGCACGAGCCCTGCCCCACCCGCCCCCAGCTGCCCCGGCCGGCCCAAAGCTGCCACCCCGCCCCGCCGCTCTGCAAGGACGGGTGCGTGACCACAGACGCTGCCGCTGTCTCTTCTGAGCGGAAGACTAAGAGGCGGAGAGCTGGGGCGGGGGCAGGGGTCATCCGCCCGGACCACCCCAGCCTGCGGGGGCGCCTGCGGCCCTCCGTCCCCTCCTCCCCCTCGGAGGACGCCACAGGACGAGGCCGCGGGCCGCACCCCGGGCACAGGGAAAGGCGCCGTGCCCCGTCCCCGGTGCAAAGCCCGGCATCCCCCGGCTTCTGCAGGTAAAAGGTGACGGGCCGGACGGGCATCTCCGGCCGGCACCCCACGCTCTGCAGCCCGCGCCCCTCGTGGCCGGGCGCTCCGGAAGCACACGGGGACATTCAGAAGAGCGTGTTGACCATGAGCCCCGAGGGCGATAGACACCGAGGCCTGAAGGCCCTGGACACCGGAGCCTGACGGCCTACGCCTGTCCCGAGCCCTTCACGAGCCCACAGGTCTGATGTCAGGCGCCCGGCGGCGCCACAGAAACGTGGTGGTGCTGGGCAGGGAGGGCGTGGCCGTTTCTTGTTTCTGCTTCCGATGGACTGTGAGTTCGGATCGTTGAAACCCACAAATAAAAAGTTCTTCTCACCCTGAAATCCAGCCCCGGCGTCTGGAACATCAGGAAAGACGCTCCCGGCGTATCTCCCCACCTCCGCCAGACACGCGGACCAGCTCCCGGCTGGGAGGCGTCCTGCCCTCCCCGGCTGCCCTGGCGTGCCCACCGCGCACGAGCTGTGTCCCCACAGGGCCGGTGAGCGGGGCCCCGGCCCAGCACCTCAGACTCCGCTGTCCGGAAATAAGGTCTTACAGAGGCGGGAGGGCCACTGCGGCGGGCCCTGGCCCCGACGGGTGTCCCTTCAGGGAGACGAGACCAGGCCCCGTGCCAAACGCAGAGCAGGGGCCACCTGAGGACACGGGCAGCCCCCCTCCGCCCCGGCCACGCCCACAGGTAACGGCTGCCTGCAGACGAGGCGCTGCGTCCACGGGCTCGGCCCGGCTTCCGTCCACCGGCCCCCACAGCGCCGCCACCGCTGCCACCAGGCAGGAGCCACACCGGCGCTGCCCGCTGCCACCCCCGGCACCTGAGCTGGCCCTGCTGCCCTGGCCCCTGGGCCCGGGGGGACGCAGCCCATGTGCCTGCTCGGGGAGCGCCACGCCGGGTCCTGCCCAGCCTGCAGCCCCCCGAGCCCAGCACACAGCGGCTGGCGGAGCGGGAGGTGGGGAGACAGGCCGAGAGAGGCTCTCCTGGCGTTCCAGGTGCTGGGACTGGACTGCAGGGTGCGAACTTTTCACTCGTGGGTTTCAGTGATCCGAACTCACAGTCCATCTGAAGGAGGATCAAGAAACGGCCGCGCCCTCCCTCCTTCCTCGAGCCCTGCGGCTGGTGACACGGGGGCGGGAGCCCCAGGTTTCTGGTCAGCGAGTGCGGCCCTGCGCTCCGAGTGAGTCAGGAAACGCCCGGAGACGGTCCAGGAGGAGGACCGGCAGGGGACACGGGACGGCGGGGACAGCCCGCCCCGGTGGGGTGCGGGCCCGAGGAGCGGCCTGGGCCGGGCACACACGGTCCGAGCACAGCGGAGACCAGGAGCAAACCCTGCCCGGGAGTTACGGGGCGAACGCTCCTCGCAGGCGCCCGCCCCGGCCCGCCCCGCTCCCGCTGGGAACACAGCCCGGCCGGCCTCACGGGGACTCCCGCCCGCCGCTGACCCGAAGCCCCGGGGGAGACGGGGCGGAGGGGTGCTGGAGGCGGCCACGCCGCGGACGCAGTCCGGAGGGGCAGGGAGCGCCGGCGGGCGGAGGGCCGCGCCGGGGAGCAGGGCCGGGCCGCGCGGTGACATCGCCGTGAGGACGTAATGCGGCACGGTCGCCCCCGGCCCAGCCTGCCGCCGGCGTGGAGGGAAGGGCCGAGGCCTCCGCGCCGTGTGATCCAAGAGACGCATGCAGGCCGGTATAGTGAAGAGCCCAACCCAAACCTTCGGGTCCGTAAGCACCGCCCGCGCCGCGGTGCGGAGGGGCTGCCTTCAGATTCAGGTCATCCCCGCGCAGAGACACCCAGTCCTTCAGGAAGGCTGCGAGCCACGACCTAGTTCTTGGCTGAGAATCATCTCCTCGGCCCAAGCCCAGCGCGACCAGAGCCCACGGGCAGCACAGCGGGCAGGCGGAGGCCTCGCTGCCCGAGGGGGAGGCTGCGGCCGTCAGACCCGAGAGGCCTGACGGTGGCCCCGTGACTGTCCACGGCGAGGTCACAGCAATGTTCACAAGACGAAATGGACACACTGCAGAAGTCAGCTCTCACGGGTGCCGGGGCCAGCCTGGCTGCAGCGCCCAGAGCCGGGACCAGAGAAGGGTGTTTCCTTCCGACATTGCAGCTCGAAGCCACTGACCCCTGGGGTCCCCGGGCCCAGTCTGTTGGGTGCCCCCGTCCCCAAGAGAGGGTGTCCTCGGTCGCTCCGTTGTCCCTCTCTGTGGACAGAAAGGGGACGCTGGCAGTCCAGGGCCTGGGACCAGCAGGTGGACGCATCCAGGGGCCAGGGGAGGACACGGCAGCCTGTCCCACTTTGGAGCGAGGGGCCCTGGCCAGGGGACACGCTCCAGGGACGCGTAACAGAGAGGAGAGGGGCGGGGTACATGCGAGAGAGACGCGGCCACAAGGCCTGACACCCTCCGGCGGCTGAGCAGCGACGCTGATGAGGCTGCCCACGCCCAGGCAGGCGGGGTCAGCCCAGAGGGACGCGGCCCCAGGGCTGGTCTTGGATGGCTACATGTGAGGTGGTTTCTTAGTAGCCGGCGAGTGATACACAAGGCTTGTAAATGTAACAACCTGGTGGAAA
Organism: Talpa occidentalis; assembly: GCF_014898055.3. Taxonomy (NCBI): domain Eukaryota; kingdom Metazoa; phylum Chordata; class Mammalia; order Eulipotyphla; family Talpidae; genus Talpa; species Talpa occidentalis. Next base: position 975,696 of record NW_023604295.1, read on the forward strand.
CTGACTCTCCCGGCCCAGCCTGTTCCTGCAGAAAGTCGCAGACCCCAGGGGAAGAACAGCTGGGACAGCAGACCCCCAGACCAGGCAGGGGCCGGCAAGCAGGCGGCGGCTGGGCCAGGACCCCAGGGTGGCGGCCACAGGCCGAGCAAAGCTGCCAGCCGACAGCGCGCTCGTGTGCCCCGACACCGCACCCGAGACCAAATGCAGCACAGCCCGCCCCAGCAGCCCAGGCCTCGCACCACGGGCAGACGGCCGCGCACCCGGACCCCGAAGCCCACCCCCACCTCGATGCTGCCCTGGGCCCACAGCTGGCACCCGAGGACCCGGGGCAGGGGGAGCCCAGCGCACCCGGCCAGCGAGCCCGAGACCACGCCAGCCGCCGCCAGCGGACGCAGGGGACGAGCAGCTGGCGGGGACCAGCACTGATCGGCCGCGGAGACGGGGGCCTGAGGTCCCGCCATGCGTGCCAGAGGCCCGTGTGGGGTCACCTCTGCTGCTCATGCGTCGGTGGCAGCAGGGCTCCGACCCGGCCCCTAGCCTGCTCGGTGCTGTCCTGACCACGCACCCAAGACTAGGCTCCTGTGCAACTCGGGAAGGGCTGGCCAGTCTGAGGAGGAAGCAGTGCTCACAGGGTAAATCTGGGGTGCCGCTCCAGCTGGCAAGGCCCAGCAAGGCACTCAGGCTGGAAGAGCGGAGCTGGGCTCCATCCTGCCTGCTGGCCACGGGAGCCAGGTGGATCCAAGGACCCCGGGGCCTCCAGGCCACCGCCTGGAGGGGAGAAGCTCCCCCCAGGGGCCGTCGGAAAAGACTGAACCAGGGAGGTGAGTGGCGGGTCTCCCCTGGTGCCGCCCTGGCGGGAAGGGGCAGTGGGCCGGGAGAAGCTCAGGCACAGGGCCTGGCACAGCGCACAAGGCAGCTGGAGGCCTGCAAAGCCCCTCACGCCCACCTACCCCATCTCCCAACTCCCGATCTTTTATCTTTCGAGCTTATTCTGAGGGTTTTACCGGTGTGAGTGGTGGGTGCCCGCGGCAGGAGGTGGGGCTTGTGAAGCCTGGGGTCGATGACTGCACAATCCACCTGTGACAAGTTGGGGCTGCGGACACAGCGGCGCCCCAGACAGCTGGCAGAGAGGGCGGCACAGGTGGGCGCCCAGCTCCAAGACACAACATGCACAGGCGTGCACACAGATGTGCTCACCCCACACTGCCTGCACACGTGTGTACACAGGTGTGCACATATGCACACACGGGCGGGCACACACGCATAAGGCATGCACAATGTGTACATGCACAGACTCGCACATATATGCACACCAGCGTGCATGCACACAAAGGAGTGTGCAAGGCACATGTGACACAGGCACACACAGGAGTCAGCGCTAAGCTGACCTGGCCGTGGTTCTGCTGCAAGGAAGCACGCGAGGACACTGCGCTCAAGAGAAATGCCTGCCTGCAGTCAGCGGTGGCCTGGCTGCTAAGGCACCTTCCACTTGCACACTGTATCTCACACTCGTGTGAGTTCTGGCTTCCCCTGGGAAATGCAGAGCTTGTCACGCCTCCACAACGGGAATACAGCTGACAAGCTGCAAGTCAGCGCCTCTTCTTGGCCCACAAAGACCTGAGGTCTCAGGACAACTCAGGGGGCAGGGGAAGGTGCACACAGATGTGCTCACCCCACACTGCCTGCACACGTGTGTACACAGGTGTGCACATATGCACACACTGGTCCCGCAGGACTCAGGGACCCTGGGGCGGGCGAGGGTGTTGGCGCAGGGGCTTGGCTGCGGCACCTGAGGCCTGATGAGACCCAGATCGCTGGGGGCCGCGGCGTCCCCTCCCACCAGGCACTGCAGGGAGGTGACCAGGATGGTCCTGACGAAGCTTCTCGAATTGTAGTTTCATGAGAACAGGAACCTCGGAGGGGGAATAGGCCACTGGCAAAAAACGTCCTCCACCTCCACCATGAAAGCAGCATCACGACCCAGACACGGAGCAGGCGCAGAGGCCAGAGCCCCGGTCACCCACGAGCCAGCCGGAACGGGGCACTGTCCCTCGGGGTCAAGGGCTCACGCGAGCGTCCCTTCTCCCGGCTTTGAGCAGCTCCGGGGGACCTGTGTTTCGGGGGTGGATTCCCAAAATGTGAATCAGATCTGTGAGACAGTCACGCAGGACTGTGAGGGGGGGCGGTGCAGACATTTCGGGGGCACTCAGGATGGGTCCAGAGGGGCCCGGGTGGGGCCCAGGGACCCCCACACTCCTGGAGCTGGAGCTGAGTCCCCCAGATGGGAAAAGGGGCGGGTGTGAGCAGGTCCGGGCACAGTCAGGCCCAGCACCCGAGCCCTGACCCCGGTGGCCGGCCCCCTTCCCCGCCCGGCCCCCCGACACCGTCACCGGGACATGCAGCTGCGGGGCTGGACGAGACGGGGTGGCGGCGGCTCCGGCCACAGCACCCCCAGAGGAACAGCCGCCGGCGGGGCCGTGGGGCCCGAGGTCAGGAGCGACTCTGCCCTGGGAGTGAGACTGTCCCGCCCTCTTTGTTTTTTCCAGTAAAACTAGGAGCCGCGAGTGCGCCGGAGAGGCCTGGGCTGGCCCCGGCCCGCGGCGAGGCTGAGCCGGGACTTGCCGGGACCCGCGCCGGGTGCTCCCGCGCCCGGTGCTCCCGCGCCCCAGACCGTCCTTGTCTCTTCTCTCCCACGTTCCCCAGACCCCCAAAGTGGACGCGACTCTGTCCTGCCCATCAGCCCTCTGCGTGCAGCTCCGGGCAGCCCCACGGGCCCGCCCCACGCGAGGCGCCGGGCCCAGGGGACCCTCCTGGGCGGGCAGTGTCCCGGGAGCCGCGAAGGAGCACGCCAGAGCCTCCTGCCCTTCGAAAGCATGACCTTCCCGGGACACTTTCCTCTCCCGCTGGGGGCGGCGCTGGGGGTGCTCCCTGCCCTCCCCGCAGGCTGGCGGCTCCCCTCGGGCGGGGTGCGGGCGAGCAGAGTTGGGGGCGCGCCGGCGGGGAGTGGCCCTCACCTGCTCTTCACTCGGGCCCCTCTCCTCTCCGCGAGCCGACTCCCGGGGCCGCGGCTGCCGCAGGTGGCAATGCCAGGGCCTCACGGCAGGACGTGGCGGGGCAGGGGCAGGGGCAGGGGCAGGGGCACGCACCACCTCCGGAGCATAAATATAGCCCTGGCTGGAGAGCCGGCCCCGGGCCTCCCAGCGCCTCTCCCGCTCTCCTGCTCCTCCCTCTGCGGGAGCGGCGGGGTCAAGCCGGCTGCCAACTGGGTGAAATGTCGGGCCGCCCGCCTGCCCAGGCCTGCGCTCGCCTGGCACCCAGGTCGCCCCGCTCGGGCCGAGACCCACAGCCCCAGGGGAAGCAAAGGCCCTCGTCGCCCTGCTTGGAGCGGCTCCTTCCTGGGTCCAGCTCCAGGAAACACTTGAGGCCCCTCCCCCACGGCCGGGCCCGCAGGCTCCACCGGAGCAGAGCCCTGACTTTGCCAGACGCAAGGACCTCGGTGCCACCGCTGCGCTCCCTGGGCCGCTGGCGCATGCCCCGTCCGCACTGCGCATGGCCGGGGGCTGTCCGCCCACAGACCGCCTCTGCCCCTCACCACCATGCGCGGGGGCCAGCTGGGCCACCTGCCCCGCCAGGCCTCAGACCCCGGAGGGGTAATCCAGACTGGTCCTGGCGGGTGTGAGCTCGGGTGGGACTTTGGAGAGCACTCCCCACAGCCCGCAGAGAATGGTGCATGACCAGTGTACCTCAAGAACACCAACACCAAGGCCTGGCAGGGCCTGGCACCTTTCTAGTCCCGTGAAGGAGCTGGGAGGGCCCCTGGGGATGCCGAGGCCGTCACCTGCAACCCCAAGCACAGGATCTCTCCACGAGGACCAAGTGGCCCGAGGCGCCATGTCTCTGTCCCCCAAACCACCCTCCCACTGGCCCCTGGTGAAACCCACGCAGTGAAACCAGGGCCGCAGAGAACCCACAAGTCTACGGGCTCCAGAAGCCTCCAGCTGGTATCGCAAGGCCCTGGCCAGGCGAAGGCCTCCAGAATTCTGAGATACTTCAGTCCTCAAAGTCCATAAACAACCCATTTTCTTAAGATCTAGCTCAAAAAGGCTGGGGGAGGGAGGGCCTCCCCATTGGCGCAGCAGTTGAGCGCTGGGTTGTGAAGCTGCCCGCAGCCTCTGCAGTGCTGGTGCCATCCCCGGCTGCCGGGCGAGGGCCCTACATGGCGCGCAGACCTCTCCTGCCGCCCGCTGCTCCCCTCAGCAGTGTCCTTCGTCAGTCTGCCTGCTCTGCTCCCCGCTCTGGCTCTGGTGAATCCTCTCGCCCTCCCGCGCTTCTGACTGTACCCAGTGCATGTATAAATAAATAAATAAATCTAAAAAAAAAAAAGATCGGGGGGCTGAATTCACTTTCACTTTCTGCCAGTACAGAGCAGCACAGCGAGGAGGCCGGGGGACAGGGCAAGGAGCGGGTGGAGCGGGAGGGTGTGGACGTGCCTGCCAGCTGACCCACACCAGCAACAGCCAGGACACCCATGTGAGGGGTAAGCCCCAGTCTGGAACCCCCGCCATGGGGAGGGCTCAGGGCATGAAGACGCACCCTCTGCAGAGAGCACCATGCGCAGATCAGGACCCCCAGAGGCGACGCCCCGAGGGTGGCTGGTTTAGGCAACGCCCTGCTGCTCCTGCCCACGGAAACCAAGGCCACCCTTGGACAGGCAGTGCCTGCAGGGGCCTCAGCTGGCGACTCTAGGCCCAGCATTCACCTGGATGACCCACTAAACCCTGTTGTTGAGATTTATTTCCAGTTCATATATTAAACAAAACCCGAGATTAGAATAGAACTTGATGGCTTCCCGTGTGAGTGTGTGTGCGTGTGTGTGCTGTGGTGTTTGGGGGTGTGTGTGTGGTGTGTGATGTGGTGAGTGTGTGTGGTGTGGCGTATGCGTGTGTGGTGTGCGCCTGTGTGTGGTGTAAGAAGGCAGTACCGGATTCTGCAGATGTTTGGGGACACCTGCCCTTGGAAATCAGTCTTCAAAAATTGTCAAAAAAAAAAACCAACCCTAGAAACGGCCAGCTATTTGAGGATGACTTTGCAACATTTAAATTTTTAAAATTGCTTTTACTTTTCAATTTCTCCTGACCAGTGTAGAAAGCCCAGCCCCCTGGCCTGGCACTGCTACTGGACACCCCATGGGGGTGGCGGAGGAGGGTGCCCGCTGTGCGCCCAGCGCCGTGCGTGCCGTGTGATCCCATTTGGAAAATCACAGCTCGTTCCAGGTTGCTCCTCCCTCCTGCATGACTTCCTCCCCCGTCTTCCGGTTCCAGACCTGCGACCTGCACACCCCAAGGGCCGCCGACAGAATGGGACACCAGCACTGGCTCCACGAAGACCTTTGCTCGCATCGTGTGTGAGGGACGCGTGGTCTCCGGCAGCTGCCGCCGTCACGGGCGCTGTGGGCGGGAGGCCTGGGGCCCGCAGCAGGAAGGCACACGCCGCCTTTCCTCTGGAATCTAATGCCTGAGCACAACCCAAAGGGGAGCCACTTTACAAATTTCACAAAATTTGGACTGAGACCAAGAAAAGTACAATTTAACTCCACGGCACTCCTACCTTCCCCTGGCCCCTCCCGCCGCGAAAACGTGGCTGAAACGAGCTACACTCTCAGCAAGAACGCACTGGCTCGGGCTTGGCTGTTTTCTTTACCTTCTCACCACGTCCCCCGCTCCCTGCCCACACCTCTGTCAACAGTGTCCTTGCTCAGTTCTCCTCGCGTTCCACGGTTTGCACAAGCTTTGCTCTCTAACAGGACCCTGAGTGACAGAAAGACTGAAGACACAGATCACGACGGACAAGTTTTCAGAAATTTAACTTCCCTCATTCTTTGTGCAAAGATTGCTTAAGGACACAGTCCAGCAGAACAAGGTGAAACCTAATGAAGACAAAGACGTGGGATTTAAGAAAAAAGAAAGGGCCGACCCATGCAAGGAAAAGAAGTGCCAGGACGGACAGCTAGAGCCTGCCTGGAAAGAACAGGACAGCGACAGAGAGAAAGCATTAACAGAACTTGCTCAGCAGAGAATGTGATTAAGGAATCGGACATTTTAGGCATTAAAAGAATGTTTCTTTTCTCAAAAATAAAAAGCAATTAAGATTTTCAAGTAATAAAAAATGCTTTGCAAGGAAAACTGTGATCCAAACGTAGAAAAAGTTAACATCCTTAATTGGCTTCATGAGGTGTGTAAATCTTTCTCTTTAAGCAGCAAAGACTTAATGACTTAGGGCCTCCCCTGTGGTGCAGTGGTTGAGCGCTGGGCTGTGAAGCTGCCCGCGGCCTCTGCAGCGCCGGTTCGTTCTCCGGCCGCCTGCGAGGGTCCCACATGGCGCGCAGACCTCTCCTGCCGCCCGCTGCTCCCCTCAGCAGTGTCCTTCGGTCCTTCTGCCTGCTCTGCTCCCCGCTCTGGCTCTGGTGAATTCTCTCACCCTCCCGCGCTTCTGACTGTACCCAGTGCATGTATAAATAAATAAATAAATCTTAAAAAAATAAAAGACTTAATGACTTAGCATTCTAGTACCTTCTCTGGCGTCTGCGGCAACCATATTTTTAAAGATGTATGGAATGCTGCTTCTAACTTTCAGTCTTTAGAAATGACCCCACAACAGGAGCAAAAAGAACGTATTTAAGACTATGGAACATAATGTAAAAGTCACAAGCTCAAAATATTTTAAATAATGGGGGTCGAGACTTGTATCCAAGTTGATGCAAGAAAAAAAGGAAGTGTAAGTGCTAAGTTGTCAGGGAACGGTGAAGTAACAGCGTAACTCACAAAATTCGGAGGCAGCGCAGAAGGGCGGGCGGGAGGCAAGAGGCTCGCTAAGCCCACCAGTGACCGCGAGGCGCCGTGGGCCTGCGCAGCGAACGAGGGTTGTCTCACGCGTGATGACCAAGACTCCAGGGCAGGGCCTGGCGCGTGCAGGCCTTCAGGAAAGCTCTTCCAGGGATATAAAGATCATCAATAAATCAAGGCATTTGCGGACAAATTCTAAGTGTGAGCGGAGACAGGCGAGGAGCTTGCTTTCCTTTGAGTTACTTGATTTTTTTTTTAAACCGGGACATGTCATTTTTTTTTTTTTTTTTAAGATTTATTTATTTATTTATACAAGCACTGGGTACAGTCAGAAGCGCGGGAGGGTGAGAGGATTCACCAGAGCCAGAGCGGGGAGCAGAGCAGGCAGAAGGACCGAAGGACACTGCTGAGGGGAGCAGCGGGCGGCAGGAGAGGTCTGCGCGCCATGCGGGACCCTCGCCTGAGGCCGGGGAATAAACCGGCGCTGCAGAGGCTGCGGGCAGCTTCGCAACCAGCGCTCAACCGCTGCGCCCCCGGGGAGGCCCTGTCATTATTTTTATAGCAATAGAAATGTGAAAACACGGCAGGGCATGGACTAATGTTGATTATAAACTAACAACATCTTTAAAGATGAAAACCAGATCTGCTAGTAACTTAGGGGAGCAAAAGTGACCCGGGAAGCCTTTGATTCAGTGGCTGAGCCGGCGCCGCCTCGGTGGGAGGGCCCCGCCCCCGCTGGGCCCCTCCAGAGGCCAAGCTCAAGCAGGACGCGCGCACCTGTGTCTGTGGCCTTGGCCTTGGCCCATGACATGATCACTTAGAACTTAAGGTCACGCTCACCACCAGCACTGCAGGACAGTGCTGAGTATCGGGGAGAACGCGTGTGAAAGTTCCGGGAAGATCTCTGTTCATAAACAGCCGCGGGAAAGGGCACTCGGGTCCCCAAGCCAGCAAACAAAGGTGCCAATTTCCCGCAAGCGACAGACACGGAACCGCTGCGGGCGTCCGTAGATGACACAGCCCTGCCGTGTCCCCAAAGCGACCTGCCGTTCCAGGGGACTCTCCGGCCACCTTGCTTGGAGAAACGCTGCAAGCGCCTCTCAGGGAAGACCTCGTCCACCCCGGGCCTGGCGGGGCTTCCTGGGGAAGAAATGGCCGGGCAGGTATTTTCTCAAATGTCCCAGAGAACTTTTCCAGTTTTTCGTTACCTCTTTTAGCAAGTTTCATTAATTCAGATTCAGATTTGCTTCCCCTCGGGCAGTCGACAGGGTGAGGGTAACTATTTGCACGCTCGCGTCCCCGTGGAGGCGTGGCCGAGATGGGCTCCCGCACCGGCCCTGCCCCGCTAGCGTTAGAAACACGCTGCTAGGATTCCACACGAAGGCCCCGGCACTAGTGGGCAGCGCTAAAGAAACAGCCAGAGGGAGCGGCCCTGCCGCGGGGCGCGGGGGCCACCTGCCTGTCGCCGGGCCGACGGGGCCGACTCTGCTGGGGCCACGCCACCTTCCCGCCGGAGGCCAGTGGCGCGACGCCCTTCCGCTCCCGGCTGGCTCCGAGATGGGGAACGTGTTTCCCTTAGAGACGCACCGCCAGGCCCCACGCACATGCGGAGCAGCCCCACTGAGCCAGGCCGAGCGCCCGGGGCCGAGACACAGCTGCGCAGGTGGAGCCGGGACAGCACTGGCTCGTACCTTCCAGGTGGGTGCTGGGGACGTTCACCCCAACCCCAAGACTCGAGACACAATTGTGCCCGCCTGATCCCGGTGCATCCCGGCCCGCTGTGCTGCGGACACACCCACGGGGAGGGTGAGTGACCGGCATCCGCACCCATCAGCCAGCCCTACAGAGAGCGGGGCGGGGCGGGGGGGGGCTGTTGTGCGATGCGTGGAGTCTGGAGGTGGGGGCTCAGGGGGCGCTGGCCGCCCGTGGGTACAGAGCCCACCCTGGAAGCCGCCCCGCGGGCCTGTCGTGTTGCTTGTGCCTGTGGGAGCCACGAGCTCTGGGACCACTGAAACTGGCCCTGGAGGCCCCGAGCCGCCCCAGGAGGGTGGCACTGACACAGCAGCACTCCAGCCCCCGCCATGGGGAGGTCAGCCTGTGGCCGTGGGGAGCCCCTGCCCAGCAGAAGGAGGGCGTGAGGCCCTGGCCCAACCCTGGGGCTGCTGTCATCTGAGCCTCCAGGCAAGGACAGGGGCTCAGCAGTCTCCAGGACATTCTTTTAAGTGGGTTCTGCCGCCCTGGGTCGAAAGTAGCACTGGCGTGGCCGACGACGGGGTGGCCAGTGTTCACCGGAGGACACACCCCCTAGGCCAGGCTGGGCTGGACAGGACACGAAGCCACCAAGCGGGAGCCCTGCCCCCTCACTGCAGGTGGTTGCGGGAGGGGCACCAGGGGAGGGGCTCAGCGCAGGCTGGGGTGTGAGGGTGCCTTGACCTGAGCCAGCTGGACGGGCCCTGCCCCCTCTGGCGGCCTCGCCCCTGCAGAGCCCCAGTGGACGTCATAAGCAGAAGCATTAATCGGATGTACAGAAGACGGCGCCCCCGGCAGATGCAGCGCGTGTAGGAAAACAAAAGTAATCCCAGGGTCCTCAGGAGAGCCAGGGCCTCCCCCTAGCAAACCACCCCCTGCTCTGGCTCAAAAAAAAAAAAAGTGAGTCAGAGGCGGGGACTTCAGAGCCCCCCAGTCCACCAGCAGGTGGCTGCCCCCTCCATCTGGGCGGCGTCCACACCAAGGCTGTCCTGCGGCGATCGGCCGACACCTTCTCCACGGCCCAGCCTCGAGGGAGGCCCCCGCCCCACACTCGCAGCAAGAGCAGGACAGCTGGTCCCCAGCACCGGGAGGGCGGCCCGCGCAGACCAGCACACGTCACAGGTACACAGGGCACTTCTGCCCGCGCAGCCACCCGCTCCCTGCCCGCCGTGGAAGCCCGAGCGGCGTCCACCTTGGGAGACAGGCTAGCAAGCAGCAGGGTGACCAGCAGCAGGCCCGCACGAGCTATGCCGGTGCCCACTTCTTTGCAAAACGCACCCGGCACCCGCGGGCACACTACTCTGGCCACCAGGCCCCTGCGCCTCCTTCAGGAGTGCTCCGGGTGGCCTCCTGGAGGGCCAGCACTGGCGGCCCAGGGCCAGTGTGCTCCCTGCCCGCCACTGCCAGGAGCCCCCAGTCTGGGGATGGGAGGGCACACCGAGGCCCCTGGGGAGCCTCTCCACCCTACGGTCCGCCATGCTCACCAGTAGAAGTAATAGGCCAGGGCCAGGGTGACCAGGGCGACGCACAGCCCGGAGAAGACGCAGGCCGGGGAGCTGGCCAGCATCGTCAGCCGCTCGTTCTGGCACTTCCAGAAGTCGGATAAGGAGGCCCTTGGCCAAGGAGCAGGGAGGGAGGGCAGGGAGGGGGGCACGGCCACCAGCACTGCCTCTGCTGGCGAGCCAGGCAAGTGCCCGGAAGGGCAGGGGCCCAGATGCCACCTCCCCGCAGCAGCACCTGCCAGAGGCTCACTCAGGTGCCAACAGGAGCCCCACGGCGGAAGAGGCACCCTCCTCTCAGCCCCACCGCGGGCTCCGCACTGGGCGCCCAGTGATCCAGCAAGCGGCTTTGGGCCCAAGCTGCGCGTGGGGGTGTCATGGGGCTCAGCCCCGCCCCGGCACTGACCCTCGCCTGGGAATATGGATGAAACGCGACCTTCCCCACCTGCAGCAGCCACTGGGCACTCCGACTGCAAAGCCCCCAACAGCAACGGGCCCGGGTAGGGGTGGCGAGGGGCCCTGCTAGGTGCTCGGGCAGGAGTCGCCTGGGCGCGCGGGGCTGGACGTCCATCTGGTCTGCGGGGCGAGGCCCCACCTGTGGGCGCCGCAGTGAGGAAGAGCCGCCAGTCCCCCACCTGCCAGACCAGGCTCCCCCCGGCACCGCCACGAGGGGCTGGGAGGGGCCCGGGAAGGGGGCGCCTGCCCCTCTCCAGGAAGCACGCGGGCGAGCAAGGACACAGGTCCAGCCCTCCCGGCCTGGAGAAGCCGGGCCACCCGGGAGAGGCCGCGGAGGGGAAGGGACTGTGACCAGGTCTCCGGGAGCTGCTTGCGGGGCGGGGCGCAGGGCTCTGGGGAGCCTGCGGCCGGCGCGTCCCCTTCACGGCCAGCGCCTTGCGTGGGAGGGAAGGAAGGGATCACCGGGCGTGTCCCCACGGCCTGGGAGAGACGCCTCCCACGGGGCCCAGCGCTGGGCAGGCGACCTCAGGGGTCTGCTGTGAGACCCGGGTGCTGGCGAGCCCCGGGGGGGGGGCAAGGTCAGGTGGCCTGAGTGCCGGCGGGGGGCTTAGCCTGTCCAAGGCTGCTCCCCAGGGACTGCCGGTGACACGGGCAATCCTGGGGGCCCAGACTCCCCCACAGGCACTCCAACAAGTGATGCCAGGAGAGCCCACCCCAGTCTCCGCAACAGCGGGGACGGCGCCCTGAGAGCTGGCCCTGGTGTGCCCGAGGCCTGCGGTGGGGACTGCTGAGCAGCTTCTCTTGGGGAACCCCCAGACCCACCCCTGCCTGGGGCCAGTGCTCATTTCAAGAGACAAAGGTGGGCCAAGATGCCTGCCTGCCCGAGGGGCTGTATCTGCCGGGAGAGCTCCGGTTCCAGCCCTTTCTCCCCAGGTGTGGCCAGAGGGCGGGTCTTGAAACCAGAGACTCCCCCTCCACCCTCTGGGGCTCCAGCGCTTGGCCCGGGAGCCCTGCTTGCGGGCAGCAGAAGCAGCGGCGGGTGGGGGGCATTTTACCGCCCTCCCCCAGTGGCTCCATGGGGCTCAGGCTGCAGCCCAGGGCAGCTGTGGTGGCGGGTGATGGGGTTCCCCTGCCACGTCACCCCAGGGCAGCAGCCCCTGGGTCAGGCTGCAGGGAGGGGCGGGGCCCACGGGCAGCCCCAGGCTGAGGCTCCTCCAGCGGCTGCTGCGGAGAGGCCAGAGGCCGGGGTGGGCCTGGGCGGGGGCCGGGCCCTCAGGTGTGGGCCATGAGCTGGTGGTCCAGGGGCCAATCAGCCTCGGGCGAGAAACCGCCCAATCAGGCTGGGGCGGAGGTGAAGGCGAGGTCAGGCGGGCAGGAGCCGGCTGGGCGCCTCTGTCCTGCCCTCTGCAGAGGGGCAGCGTCCACAGCCACCCTCCGGTGGCCTCTGACGCCTCCTGTGGGAGCAGCAGAGGCCGGGCCTGGCGTCGGGGAGCTGCTGCTGCTGCTGGCGGGGCCGACGCTGGCCCAGAGTCGGGCAGGTGACCGGGGAGGCCCCGCGGCCAGGGCGGCCAGCGCTGCTGTCGGGTCCAGCGTCCGGGCTGCCCACCCCAGCTGCAGGATGGGCTAGGCTGCGCCACCTCGACGGCCTGTGGGCGCCTCCAGCTGGGTGAGTCACCGGCCGGCTGCCCGTGGCTCCGGGCTTCGCTGGCGGACGGCGCCATCTTGGGTGAGCGGCCTTAGCAGGGCGCCCTGGACACTATCTGGGGTGAGGGAGCCGCCACCTGTGGCCGTGGAGACTCTGTCTCCCGTTTGTTAAGCCCCATGGCTGTCCCGAGCGTCCTGCATGGTGCGCATGGTGAGAACCACGGGTGACCCGCCCTCCGCTGGGCACTGTCGTTGGGGCGCTGCGCCCCCCTGTAGCCCCATCACAGCATTGCAATCGGGGTCACATCCCACCCCCACTGCCTCTGCCAGCTCCCAGCCCCACCTCCCGAATCCCGGGTCCTGAGACCCTCCCACCTCCAGATGCATCTGCTGGGGGGCAGCTGGGGCTTCCCCTACACCCACGCCCTGCAGAGCCTCCAACCCGCTCAGCCTGGAGACCAGGCCCTGGGGCCGTCAGCTCTGGATCAAGGTGTGGCCCGGCTGTGCTGACCGCAGCTGCCCTGCAAACCACACAGCACAGTCCCGTCCCACACCGCCCGGCTGAGCCTGCGCCCCACTGTGAAGTGACAGCGGGTCACGGACCCCAGGATGAGCACCTGGACACGCCCGGCAGGGGGTGGCAGCGGAGTGGAAAGGCCCCAGCTTTCTTTTCCAGACTCAGGGCAAACAAAGCGCAGGCCTGTTTCTGGCCCCTCTGCACAGGGCAGGGCGGCGGCCCTCACTGGGCCAACCTGTGCGCTTAGGGCCTGTGCTGCTCACTTCAAAATAAAGGCTGACGGGAGGTTTCACCCAGGCCTCTCCAGGGCGCTCCTCTGTGGGGAGCCGGGCTGACACCGCTGATGGGGCCTGGCCCGTGCCCAGCCTCTTGGGCGGCACCTTCCCACACCTCTTGGTCTCTTTCGAGGCCGCAGAGAAGCAAGCTCGGCCGAGCACGTCACCCCGGAAGTCACAGCCGCTCAGAGCGTCCCGGCTGGAGGCTGGTGCCTCCTACACAGACACGGAGCAGGGACGGGCTGCGCTGGGGCCCAGAGACCGCCAGCAGCGTGAGGGCAGCCCCCACCGTGACGGCCCCCCTCAGGCTGGCACCCCATCAGGCTGGGACTCCCCTTCAGGCTGGCGGCCCCACAGCCCCTCAGCGTGGAGGGGGTGGGTGCAGCAGTAACTCACGCTCCTCCGGTGGAAGTCACGCCTGGGCCAGGCTGGCCAGACACGGCTGTTGCCAACGTCAAGAGAAAGTCCACCTGGTCCCTGGACAGCCCAGGCCTGCCCGTGACAACCTGCTTGCTTGGGATGGGGGGAGACTAGGGAGCTGGGCAGCCCCGCAGAGAGCCCAGCATCTCCACCCACAGGCTGTGCCCGAACAGCAGCCCCGCACAGAGGACCAGGCAGACTGCAGGGGCGGGGGCGCGCCAGGGCCCAGGAGGTGAGCAGACCCATCTGGACCCAGGAGGGGCAGACAGGGGAGGTGGCGGGCAGCCCATCTCCAGATCACGTCCTCTCGGCCCTGCCCCCAGCCCCAAGTCCAGGGTGCGGCCCAGCAGAGCACAGACGTCCCTGCTGCCCCCGGCCCCTGCAGAGCCAGCGCCCTCCCGCAGGCTGGGCCGTCGGGACGCGCCCAGAGCTGGTGCTGGCGGCCACCAAGCTGACGGAGGGGCCAAGCAGGCAGAGGCCCAAGAGCAGGCCGCTAGGGCACGCCGAGGTCGCACCGGGCGACAGGCAGGCACTGCCATGGCCCATCCGCCCGTGCTCTCAGCAGCTGGGCCGCGGCGCCTCCGCCCAGGTCGCAGAACCCCCGTTGCTCTGCCCGCGTCCCAGAGCGAGCCTGGTTCCTCCCCGTCTGCACCTCAGACTGGCCGCTCCCAGTCAGCTGCCCACTCCCCACCGCCTCCCCAGAGGCCCTGCGGCTCCGGACTCCTGGGCCCGCCCTGACGCAGCCCGGGCGCGGGGCAGGGTCAGCGGGAGACGGACGCGGCAGCGCCGCCTTCTGTCCCGTGGGAGGCAGAGGCCGTGGTCTCAGGGCTGCCCACCCGGCAGGCGGTGGCCAACCAAACACCGGGAAGCAGCTGCTGGGAGCTGGGCGGGCCCGCGGGCCTTGGCGCTCAGAGGCGGGACCCTGGCGGAGGCCGCCGGGCAGGGGACGCTCAACGGCCGGAAGACCCCTCCTCACGACTGTAGGCGCGTGTGCCCAGGGACAGCGCCCCCACACCCCCACCCCGCGGCCACCCGGCGGCCCTGGTGGGCGAGCACGTCCAAACCAGAGTCCCGGCGGGAAAGCTCCCTGCCCAGCTGAAGCGAGCTGGAAACGCGCGTAAGCAGGCGCCCTGACCGCCAGGACGGGCCTCCCGCACGGACGCACACAGGCAGCCGGCCGAGGCCCCCCGAGCTGCGGCCCCAGCCCCTGCGGGCATCAGGCGGGAGCGCACCAGCCTCACGGCTCCGTCGTCGGACCACGGCCAGCCCCGCGGCCCTGCAGGGAGAGCCCCAGCGAGCCTTTCCCCAGCGCCTGGTGCCCGTTGTGGAGGCGGAGCCGCAGGAACACCCTGAAGGGGGGACCCGCCCAGGGGCAGGTGTTTTGAGTGCCGGCCCCTCCCGCCCCTCGCTGGAGGCCCCGGCACCTGCCGAGCTGCTGGGCACAAAGCGGCCCCGCACACCAGCTCACTTTCCTGGACCGCCCCCGCGGCACGGCCGCTGCTATCCTGGGCAGCCCCAAGGCCGCCCGCGGCCGAGGGACCGAGGTCTGGCAGGGCCGGTGGCCGACCCTCCCGAGCCGCGTTCTCAGCGCAGGCGCCTGCTCCCATCAGCCGCAGGCTGCCGCCCGCACAGTCCCCACTGGTCCTGGCAGAGAGCGGTGGGCGTGGGCCCATCCACCGGGGGCCTCACCCCCCAGCGTGGGCCGGGGAGGGGGTGCTGAGCTGCTCAGCCTCGGCTCCCACTGCGGTGGGGACACCAGTCAGGGGCGAGGACTAAAGGGTGAGCCTGCGACATCCTTAGACCAGGGCAGGCCACCGCCCTCCCCCAGGCCTGCACAGTCCTGACCCCAGGACAGGAGATGCCCCTAGCTCCATGTTGAGCCTGTGCGCGAGACAGGCCAGGGCACTCGGCCCGGGCATCTGAGTGCCGGGCATCTGCCCATCTGCTGGCAGCACCTTGCAGGCTGGCCCGTAGTGGGGGGCGGGAGGGAGCGGGTGGCAGAACATGGAGACTCACAGCCGCCTGGGGCTGGCGCTGGGGTCACACTGGGGGTCACAGCCCAGAGCACCTGCCACTCGGAGCAGGGCCCGCCTAGCCCGGGGCCTCAGAACCGCTGTCTGGCCACTCGCGCGCGGGTCACCCCATGGCAGTCCCCAGAGAAACGTGTCTCAGCCAACCAGAGGCGGCTCCGGGAAGGTGTCCTTCAGCTCCCCGCTGCCCGGGGCCAGGGTGTTGCAACCAAGTGACCTGGCACACGACACAGAAATGAAAGTGACTCTGCGGGGCCAGGACACCCCACACCCACCCCAGCGCGGCTGCCCAGAGGTGCCGAGACGCCCTCCAGCTGCCTCGGGCTTGGTCTCTGCCCTCAGGACTCACCACACACATGGGCGGTGGCCTCGGGCTGGGCCGGGCCCGTGGGTGTCAGCTGTGCATGGCCATAGCCATAGACGGAGCGTCACTGCCCACGGGGTGGCCGTGGGCTGTGGGGTGGGGCGGCTGGGAAGGCAGGGCCCCTGCTTGCGTGAGGAGTGCAGGGTGAGGGCAACTAGACCCCTGGGGTGCAGGCGGGAACTTGGGGGCCCACCAGTGCACCCTACCCCTCTCCCAGCAAGAGCCGCATTCGGGCCTGGGGAGGAGGCTCAAGGAGAGGGTGCAGCCCCACCCTTACCTGTCAGTCCCCTGGACCTGCAGGACCGGTCCCCGCGCCTGCCTGCGGAGTCCACAGAGCCCCACTGCAGCTGAGCCTTTATGCTCCTCAGCCCCTCCCTGTCTGGGCAGCAGGAGCTGGTGGGCGGAGCCGGGGTGGGGGGAACACAGGTGTTCTCAGGCTTGACCTCAACCCTCCTGCCAACGGGAAGACAGAAGCTGCAGGGCACCCGAGCCAAGACGGGGCATTTCCGAGATGGTCAGGGAGGCGCTGCCGCCCTGCACGGTGCAGAGACCCCGTCCGTGGGGCCCGGGGCGGGCGGACGGGGAGCGCCGGGCTTCTGCCAGGTCACGAGGGGTTTCTGGACTCCTGACACCTGCGAGGTGGCAGCAAGGGGCTGGCTGCCACCCAGACCCCCACCCCTTGCTTCTGAAAGAGGTTCTGCAGGTGGCAGGCACGTGAGGTGCAGCCCCTGCAGGGGGAGCTGGGGAGGGTCACTGGGTGGCGCTGCGAAGGCGGGGGTGGGGGAGGTGGTCCCTCCTGAGACCTGCAGGCTGGGACGGGGCGTGTCACTGCTAACCTCAGGTCTGCTCCAGGCGGGCCCCTGGCAGGTGGCAGACCCTGCTCCTCACTGACGAACAGGCACGAGGGTGTTTCCCGACAGCCAGGGAAACCGAGTCCTGCGCTGGGGGTGGCTGAGGAGACACGCCCCAGACCCTGCCCTGAGCCCGCCCGGGGCGCTGTCCCGGCCGAGCCATCCCACACCCACAGCTGGCGTTCCGGGGAACACGCCCGGGAGTGCTGGGAGGCACAGGAGGGCAAACGCTGCCACCCCAAAAGATACCGCTGAGGCTCAGGGTGCTGTCGCAAGAGACAGTCGCCTGGGAGCGGAGGTCGCCCTGGACCTCGCCCTGTTCTCTGGAGAGGCAGCCCTGGCGCCCGCTTGGGAGTCACCCCATGCCCCCGCGTGCCCTCCCCCCCCCCACACCTCCTGGCCGCCGGCCGCTTAGGGGGGCAGCCCCCAAGGAGAGGACGGGCTGCGGGTAGCATGCACAGGAGGGGCACGTCTTCGCGAAACTGCTCCTCCATTCCTTCCCCACCCGCTGCTAATCTGGTCATTTGCAGGGAGCCCCTGGAGGGCGAGCAGACGCCCCGCCCTGGCTCAGCACGTGGCCAAGCTCAGGCTCTTCCCAGCAAGACCTGCCTCTGCCCTGCTGCCCTTGGCCTGGCTGGGCCCCAGGCACCGACACCGCCCACTCACCCCATCCCCATAGCCCTGCCCCCCAGGCCCTAATCTTACAGAAGTGGAACACGGAGGAACGACATCTCAGGCACCCCCACCCCACTGTGGCGTTTCAGATCTGCGTGTGTACGTGGGTGCGCGTGTGCGTGTGCGTGTGCGGGCTCTGCTCTGCCTTTCCTGTGGACCCGCCCCAAAGCACCACGCGCCCCGCTGGCCTCTCAGTCCAGGGCCACCCTGCCGTCCACAGGCAGCTCTGGCCCAGCCTGGACGGGCCCCACAGCCTCCAGGGACGCAGGTGCCCGCGAGTGCCAGAGGGTGCCCTAGCCGAGGGGGCTTCCCTCCCACTGCCAGCCCATGGCACCCACCCGGTGGTCACACCACACCCCAAGACCCTCTCCTTGCCGCCCTCGTGCTGTGAAGTGCCCAAAACAGCCGCAGAAACCACACGGGCTCATGGAAGTGGGGCTCAGAGCGGGTCTACGCCACGGTGTGCGAGCGGCGCCTCTGCCCAGCCAGCCGGCCTCCAGGGGCTCCCCGTGGCGCGTCGGCAAGGGGCCTCTCCAGTGGCCACGGAACACCCCTCCCACATGTGGCACCAGGGCATTAGGTGCCCGGTCCTGGGTGAGCAGTGAGAGGCCCGTGCCTCACTGCCACCCCTTGCCCCAGGGGCGCGCCCGCCCCCAACACCCAACCTTCGCTCGGGGCCAGAACATGGGATTAAGCATTTTAGCCTCCAAAGAGGGAAACAGTCTTCTCCAGACACCCCAAATAAAGATACCTGTGCTCTCCCGGGACCCGGCACGTGTCGGGCAGACCGTCCAGAAGCAGCGTCCAGCCACAGGGAGGCCGCGGCGCCGACTCCCACCCAGAGAGACCCAGACTGTCCCAGTGGCCCCGCCCGGGCCCCGCTCCCGCCTCCAGCAGGCCAGGGCTCCTTAAGGCGAGGGCGAGCACGAGATCTGGGCCTGGGCTGATCACTGATTAACCGCCGGTGACCCTCAACCCCTAGTTCTCTGTTATCAACTGAGAACAACCGGCAGAGGCCCCTCGGGAGCAGCGTCGGGGGCCTGAGGGCACTGAGCTCAGCTGGGCAGGGCCACTCCTCGAAGCCCGCGTCCCACCTCATGCAGGCGCGGCTCCCAGCAGCACCAGCGGTGGGTGCCGGCCAGTCCCTGCCAGGGATAGGAACCCGTCCTGGGGTGAAGGTGGTGGCGGCCATCGTGTGGACAGAGAGAGGCCAGGCCAGGTAGTCAGCGTTTAGAGTGGGTGACACAGGACACAGGTGTGGCCGTGGGGGGGGGCAGGGACACGTGACAGGGCCTCTGCAGAGGACACCGGAGCCCGTCCAGGCCGGGGGCTCGGTGGGAGCACCGCGCTTGGAAACGCAGGTCTGGAAATACCAGGACCAAGCTCCACGCCAAACCCTTCCGCTGCCGTGACGAGGGCAGGCAGGCACGGGCGAGCCGCAGGGGTCCCGCCGCCCGGCACCGTGAGGGCAACGGCCAGGGCAGAGGAGCAGAGTAACGGGTGAGATCCTGCGAGGACAGAAGCCCAAGGAGGAGGACGGTGGATGACGCAGCAGGACGTTTCGCCATAGGAAGGGGGACACAGAGACCCCCAGAAGGAAGGCACCGAGGAAGAGGGTCACACGAGAAGCAGAGGCTTCGGGTGGGAAGAGTGTGACGTGGGAACGGTGGCCTGGTCTGCTGAGTCCACCCTGCCCATGGCGGGGAGGGGGCGCTGGAGGCCCCAGAGGCCCAGGCGAGCAGCGTGGGCTCGTGGAGAAAGCGGGGGGAGCAGAGACTGCTGGGCCTGGAGGGGTCTGCGCCGATGAGGTTGGGGGCCGCACACAAGCCCTTCCCCTCGCAGGCAGCAGCGGGCCCAGCAGCGGGCAGGGGCGAGCCCTGGTGAGGCGCGGGCCAGGCCTACGGGCGCCGGTGAAGCTGCTGGTGCGGGGGTTGGGCGACCGCAGGACAACGCACTTCCACAAGGCCCAGGTCAGCAACCCCTGAGCGCCGACAGCCAACGAGGCCGACGTGTGCGTGACACAGAGCACAGTGGGGGCCACGTCCAGAGCGTCTGTGCCAGGACTTCGCGCCGCCCCCAGCTCCGGCCCCAGCGCTCACGGCAGCGCCCCCCACCCCCACGCAGGCAGCCGGCAGCGGGCAATCAGGACTCAGACAGAGGACGCAGTCAGGGGACGCAGACGGGCTCCAGACCTTCCCACCGGACAACCACGGGCCGGGCCACGGGAAGCCAAACCAGCTAGAGCAGGATCGAAACTCTTCGAGAAGCCAGAAGGGCCAGCATGGCCACTCCTGTCCCAGCAGCCCTCGTCATGCAGCGGGTGACCGGGGGCTCCACAGACACCCCCCTGCAGGACACGCCAAAGCAGACCCTCGCCCCAGGAGGGACAGCAGCCTCAGCGAGGGCCCAGGGGGACGCCAGGGCCACAGGGCGGCAGCCGTCCTGCCCGACGCCGAGCCTCCAATCAACGGCCCGTGCAGCAGACGACAAAGGCCCAGCAGGTCCCACAGGCAACTAAGACACAGCGTTCCCCAAAAGGAGTGACAAGATCGGAAACAGAAGGGGTTCCCAGCCCCGGCTGACACGCCCTCGTCCGCGGCTCCTCTCTGGGGGACCTGGAGCCACGGCGTCTCATGCAGCACGAGGGGACAAGTTATTGCAATTCTTTAAATTTTTAGAAATGAATGTATGAAAATAAGAGAATTAAGTCTCCAATTTAAAAAGTAGCAGTAAAGGGCCTCCCTGGTGGCGCAGCGGTTGAGCGCTGGGTTGCGAAGCTGCCCGCAGCCTCTGCGGCGCCGGTTCGATCCCCGGCTGCTCCCCGGCCACCAGAGGAGGGTCCCGCATGGCGCGCAGACCTCTCCTGCCGCCCGCTGCTCCCCTCAGCAGTGTCCTTCGGTCCTTCTGCCTGCTCTGCTCCCCGCTCTGGCTCTGGTGAATTCTCTCACCCTCCCGCGCTTCTGACTGTACCCAGTGCTTGTGTAAATAAATAAATAAATCTTAAAAAAAAAAAAAAAAAAAAAAAGAAAACCATTTGTTAAAAAAAAAAAAATAAAAAATAAAAAAAAAAAATAAAAAGTAGCAGTAAATTACAAAGAACTCAAAACGTTAATAAAGGTCAAAGCAAACAAAAGAGTCAGAAAAAACTAATTTATAGGCATGTTCTTAAAAGCTAAAATGTAAAAAGCTAAAATGGTAAAGCTTCCGTAGCTAAATTCTGGGGAAAACTGATAAAACAAAAGTCGCTGCAGTAAAGCCCGCCAGGGGGAGGCGCATAGACAGACACAGGCTGGGAAAGAGGACTAACCCCCGAGAGGCTGCGCGGGGCGGGGTGGGTGGGGGAGAGAAGGGCTCGTCTCAGCGCAAATAAATCTGAAAACCGGGGCGCAGTGGGTCATTTGCTAGGAGACAAAAATTTCCTGAAAAGCGACAAAGGAGACAGGAGCGCGAGCAGGCGGCCGGGCGTGCCTGGGGGACGTGGGGGCAGCGCTGACTGTCGCCGGCCCGGGGGCTGCAGCGAGGGCCGTCCCAGCGCCGTCCACCCCAGGACGCAGAGCCGGGGACGCCACGTGCTCCAGAGGGGGGACCCCCGCACCCACACCCGCCGCCAGCCACGGCCTCGGCCGTCCCCTTGGGGGGCAGGAGCGCAGGGTTTCGCCCATGGGAGGCACGGCCTCTGGGGTCAGCCCTGTACCCACCTCAACACCCGGGCTCCACCCTGGGCTCTCCTGGTCACGTGGAAGCAGCCCCGAGAGCAGGGCGGGATGGCTGGGCAGTGGGCACAGGCGGCGCCTCACGGCAGCTCCATGGCCAGCACAGCTCCCACCCGCCCCGAGGGCAGACGTGCCCCGTCACCCAGCCCCCGCCAGGCACCGGGCACTTCCGCCCAGTGTCCCTGTCCCCGCCGCATCACAGGACCGGCGGCACGAGGACCGTCCACCACCAGCCACAGGCGGCCCCCAGAGCGTCCTCGGAGGCCTGACCGGCGCCCAGCGTGACGCTGCGCGGGCGTGACCAGACTGTGAGCCGTCGGAGGCCGCGGCTCTCCCGGGAGGCGTCAGCGGTGCACGAGGCCCACGCTGCCCCCCGGCCTCCCCCACCCTCCGTGGCCGCAGTCACCACACCTCCTTGTCCGGCCCCGGGAACACGGGCTCAGCGGGCTTCCACCCGCAACCTCCGAATGCCCGCCCTCCGGGGCATCTGCCCCGCGCCCTGCACGCAGCCCTGGGCTCCGGCTCCGGCGCCTGCCTCCACCCGCCGTGCCATGGAAGCCGCCGTCATGTCCTAACACCCCAAAGCCAAGAAACTCTGCTGACTGAGAGTGCCGGAGCCGAAGCCCCCAGGGCCAGCGGGCGGAGCCCCCCTCCAGCCCGGCCGTGGACTGCCCGAGGAGGCTGAGGCTCCCGACAAGGGCAGCAAGTGCTGCACACGGAGCCTCCGCCTGAGCCAAGGCGCACGTCCACGCAGGCAGACCAGCATGGGGCGCAGACCGGGGCTGCAGCCGGGCGCCGCGGAGCCCAAAAGGAGGTATGTGGGGGAGCGCGAGCAGGGGGAGGGGGCCTGGGGCCCGGGGGGTCCCTCCTGGCCAGGCACTGTCCTCAGGCCGGACGGACTCGGTGCCCAGCAGGGTGCGGCCATCAAGGCTGCTGCTCGTCCCAGCACCTCCTGGGACGTCCCGACAGGAGCCCACCAGCCTGCGCTCCAGGCCAGGCCCGCCCAGGACATCTGGGCAAGACAACCGCCGGCCCCACTGGGCCTGCTAACAAGAGCCAGGTGACGCCCCTCCTGGCCGCACCTGGCAAGCTTCCCCTGAGCTCACCTTCTGGACTTTGGACAAATGAGAGTTGATGACAGACATCTTTCGGCCCCATAACAAAGGTCGAGCCTGTGTGCCCCTCAAGAAAAGAACAGAGTCGACGTGGCCCGACACCACCCCACAGCGTCACCCAAGCCGGTCAGTGAGCTGGACCCCTGGATGCCCTCGCTGTCCACAAGGGGCGGGCTCGGGTCTCTGGGGCAGGACCCACTGCAGGGAAGAGAAATGCACGCGCACGCACACACACACACACACTCTTGCACACGCACATCCTCCGCCCCCAGCGTGGGGCGCCCTTCTCCCAACTTACCCAGCACCGGGTCGGCACTTGTGGGAGCAAACGTCCTTGGGTCCCGGCTTGCAGGGCTGAAAGCGAAGGCAGGAGAAGCACAGCTACAGGACACGCAGGCCCCGAACGCAGCCCGCACGTGGGGGAACTGACCGCCACGAGGCCCGTCACTTCCCGGAGAACCCAGCAGCCCACGGGCGAAGGCACACACCAGGGGCGCGGCCCACGGGCCTCACTGCTGCCCGCACCTGGTCAGGAGGCACGGCCATGGCTTGCAAAGAGACAAGCCCGAGAGACCCAGGAGGACAGCAAGGCGGCTTCGGCCTCCCTTGAGGGCCTGGGGAGCGGCCGCTGCGGCGGGTCCCACCTTGGGAGCGAGCGGCCTCCGCCCCGCTGGGTCAGAGCAGCCGGGCCCTCAGCCGCCAGCGAGGGCGCAAACCTGCGTGCTGCCCCGGTGACCGTGCCTGCTCCTGTTGAATCATGCTGAGACGCGCATGCCATAGTTTGGTTGTTTCTTAAAAAAATTTATTTATTTATGCACACAAGAGCTGGGGTACAGGCCAGAGGTGTGGGGGGTGAGAGGATTCACCAGAGACAGAGCGGGGAGCAGAACAGGCAGACAGACTGACATACACTGCTGAGGGGAGCAGCGGGGAGACAGGAGAGGTCTGCCGCGCCCTGTGGGTAGCTCCCTGGCCGGGGATCGTACCTGTGCTGCAGAGGCTGCGGACAGCTTCCTGGTGCTGAGATCCCTGCGCCCTCAGGGAGCCCCCAGGGAAGCTTTACTTGTAAGATTTAAAGAGTGTGAAACTTTAATTTTAAAAAGCCTTCTGGGGCCTCCCCAGGGGCCTAGCGGTCAGTCTCGGGCTATTACCACTGTGGCCTGAGTTCCATCCCTGTACAATCACGTACAAAAAAGCAGCCCCCCCTCCCAGAAATGCAACACAACCGCAAGACGCAGCACAGACACCCTGGCAATGGATTCAGTGCCCCCAAGTCTCTTTTTCTTATGAAAAATTTTGGGGCGGGCCTCCCCTGGTGGCGCAGCGGTTGAGCGACACGCTGTGAAGCTGCCCGCAGCCTCTGCAGTGCCAGTTCGATCCCGGCCAGCTGGCGAGGGTCCCACATGGCACACAGACCTCTCCTGCCCCCCGCTGCTCCCCTCAGCAGTGTACTTCAGTCATTCCTCCTGTTCTGTTTCCTGCTCTGTCTCTGGTGAATCCTCTCACCCTCCCACGAGACTGGCCTGTGCCCCGGTTCTTGTATAAATAAATAAATAAATCTTTAAAAAAAAAATAAAGAAAAATTTTGGGGCCTCCCTGGTGGCGCAGGGGGTTGAGACGCGGCCTACGGGGCTGTCCGCAGCCGCTGCAGCACGGGTTTGATCCCCAGCCCGGGAGATTCCCACAGGGCCCAGCAGACCCTCCTGTCTCCCCGCTGCTCCCCCCAGCAGTGGATTTCAGTGGATCTGCCTGATCTGCTCCCCACTCTGTCTCTGGTGAATCCTCGCACCTCTGGCCTGTGCCCCTGCTCTTGTATGCATAAATAAATAAATCTTAAAAATAAATAAAAAGAAAAGAAAAACGTGGGAGCAGAGGAAACTGATCCTTGTTTAAAGATAAGTCCACGCTAAATGACAAAGTAGAATTACTCATCGCCGCTGCCTTTTCGATTTTCTTTTTTCCTGAAAACAGCTCCTATTTATAAGAAGTTTGCGCCTTATTTCTATCTCCTCTCGCCCCCTTGTCTGTCTCTCTGTCCCCACCTCCCCCACCCCTGGTCTCTGCCCCCCTCTCTCCCCCACCCCTGGTCTCTGCCCCCCTCTCTCCCCCACCCTGGGTCTCTGTCCCCCTCTCTCCCCCACCCCCGCATCCCTGCCCCCCCATCGGAAGGACAGCCAGGATCAGCCGCAGCCCGAGCGGCTCTCCTGCCAGCACAGTCACATGCTGCAGCTGTCCCGTGGCCCAGGTCTGCTGGCCGCTCCTCCGTGGGGCGAGCAGGGGTGGGGGCAGGGGTGCTTCTCCAGAGCTCTGTGGCTGTTTGCAGGCTTTGGTGGGTGTGAGTGGCAGCAAAAGGAGTCTGGCAGAGTCATGCTATCGCACGAGTCCACCCTTCCACCAACGTGGGTTCGGGTTCTGACACGTATTCGCAAAGGTCACGCATGTGTGGGAAACACGCGGAACAAGCAAGACTGCTGAGCGCAGGGAATCACTGTCCGGCCGCTGAGACGCATCCCTGGCCGCGAGGGGCCGAAGCTCCGGGTCCCAGGGCCTCCGAGGACCCACCGAGCAGCCTGCACCCCGGAAGCCGCAGGAGGACGGCAGAAGCCCCAGGGTGGTGCCCGCAGCCCCCAGCTGGCCGTCCCCACTCTCAGGCCGGTGGCTTCCGGGATCCGCAGGTGGACTCGCCGTGGAGACGCAGCCTCCGAGAGCCGCGGGCTCCGGCCCACAAGGACGTCCAGCCCCAGGCGGCCGTGGTGAGGACCCCACCCCGGCTCCACCCCGGCAGCACCGCGGGAGGGCGACCCTGGGGCCAGCGGCGCGGGCAGGGGGTTGGCCCCTTCCTCACTCTCCCTTCTCAGAGCGGCCCCGACCGTCACTGCGGGAGAGCTGTGTCCCCAGCAGCACAGCAGGGGGCCACAGGGGGAGCTGCAGGGAGCCATGCCCACCTGGCCTCTGTGCCGCCACTGCCCACCGGGACAGACAGGCCCCATTGCTATTCTCACCGCTGACCTTGCAGAAGAGACCCGCGTCTCTGCGTCCTCCAACACGGAAGGAAGAGGACTCCGAAGCCAGAACACCAGCGGAGGCGAACCACCTACCAGGCGTCCAGCACGGCCTCCTCCCGTGCTCCAGGAGGAGCCAGGCTGGAAATGTGCACAGCAGCCAGCACCCAGGCCAAGCCCCCTGGGTGCCAGCTGAGACGTCACATCAACCTGTAGCAAGTGGGGGTGCTCGTGCCCTCAGAGGAGCCCATCACACACCCCCATCCCCCCAGGAGGCCAGGGCAGCCTCACGGTCCTCACTGACCACGAGGGCAAGTGGCGGGAGTCAGCAGGGCGGAGGAGCGGGGGAGAGCGGCCAGGGGCCCCAGGCGGGATGCAACAACACTGATGTTCGAGTGTGTGTGTGCGTGCGTGCATGTGTGCGCGTGGGTGTCTGTGGGGAGTGCGAGTGTCTGCATGGGTGTGCGTGTACACATATGGGTGCATGCGTGTGCACACGCACGAGCATCCCAGCTCTGGCTCCAGACCAGGGAAGGCCTCCCAGGCAGTGACAGCCCAGTAGAGCAATAGAAGATTCAGCAGGCGAAGGGGAAGGAAGGTTCCAGAGAACGGCGTGGGGAGGCCCAGGGCAGCAGGCAGCTCAGTGGAGGATCCAGGCGGCGGTGGGTGTGTGTGGGGGGGGGGGCGGTGCCTCGGGAGTCGCCACGACGG
The DNA here is from genome assembly GCF_014898055.3 of Talpa occidentalis. Taxonomy (NCBI): domain Eukaryota; kingdom Metazoa; phylum Chordata; class Mammalia; order Eulipotyphla; family Talpidae; genus Talpa; species Talpa occidentalis. The sequence goes on from NW_023604295.1 coordinate 1,001,559, forward strand.
CGTCATGCGCTGCTTCATGTGAAACACGCGTGCACAGAAGCAGAAGGGGAGGCACGAAAGGGAAAGGACACCAGGGTGGAGACGCGGGGGAGAGCCGGGGAGGCCCAGGCAGAGGCCTCATGCCCGCGGCGGGTCAGGCAGAGCCGCAGAGCCGGCGCAGGGACCAGCGAGCGCGGCCGGGGCCGGGGGCCTGCAGACGCCGAGCCGGTCAACGAGAGAGCGGCTGAAGTTTCCCCAACTGCAGGAAACACAGCTTGGCCCTCGGGCCGCGCGGCTCCCACGCGGGATGACGAACAGGCCGCGGGAGGGAGGCCGGCCGCGCGCGGGGGCAGAGCCACGGCGGGTCGCACGGCAGGGAGGCCGGAGGCCAGGGCCGGCAGCTCCCCGCGGGGCCCCTCGCCAGTCAGCAGCCGGAGCGGCGGGACCCCACGCCAGAAAGGGGGACGCAACAACGGAAACTTCTAAATAAGAACCGAGCAGTGAAAACGCTCCACACCCCAGCACAGCGGCGCCGCCGCGGCCGCAAACGCTTCACGGACGCCTGGAAAGTAGCTGCGCCCAGAAGCTGAGGCGCCCCGCGCAGCTGGAGGGGCCCGCGGGGCCAGCGGCCAGAACGGAGCTGCGGCGGGGACAGCCCGAGGCCGAGGGCGCCTCGACCGGGAAGAAGGCAGGGAAGCAGGGGCGGAGACATTCGGGGTGACCAGGAGGAGCTCACGTCAGGCAGAGCAGAGATTTAAACATTAGGAGGCATGACGACCTTTGCCCCCCGCGAGGCTCAGCTGCCCTGGGCAGGGTGGGAGGCGGTGGCGGACGCCTGGGTCACCACGCTCCGTGGACGCCACGCTCCACGTCACCCCCCGCCCCGTGGGCTGGCCAAGAAGATCCCGGCAGAGGCGCACGGGTCAGCCCAGGAGCACGTCGGGCGGCCCGGCTGGGGAGGCTGAGGCCCTCGGCTGCGGACCATAGCCCCCGAGGGAACTGGAAAGGGCGCCCTCCCCAGGGCCTCCAGAGGGACAGCACGGGAGACAGCCGCGCCCGAGGGCGCCGAGACGCGGCCCCAGGTCGGGCCCTAGAAAACAAGCTCAGCAACTGATCCAGAAAAGAGAGCGCCGCACCCGTGAGAGGAATCCACCAGGACTCACAGGTCGGTGTGGGGGACGGCGGCCAGACGCGGGCAGGTCAGCACGCACAGCCCCCCAGGCCCCCTCCCCGCCAGGACACTGATGATGCTCAGTGGCAGAAGGAGAAAGACACCGATGGCCCCTCCCACGGGGGGTGCGGGGAGACCAAACAGGCTCGGGGAAGAGACAAACTTGCAGGCAGCCGGAGATCGGGGCGCACAGCCGGGGTGGGGCTAAGGGGTCCAAACGGGGCGGGCAGGGCACACGGGGCAGGTGACGTGGCGGGAGACCGACGGGTCCACCCCCGCGGGAGGAGCTGAATGTCGGGCGGAAGCGACCAGGGTACGAAAATCGAGACGTTCCATGTAACGAGAGGAAGCAGGCCACGCGGCCCGGCGCCGAGCGCGAGGCGGGACGGCCGGGGGGTGGCCGGGGGGCGGCCGGGGGCGGACAGCGAGACAGGGCGGCCGCGAGCCCGCTCACCGCTGACCAGGGCAAAGCACCCTAAACCGTGCGGCCGCCGGGCAGGGGGCGGGCGGGGCGGGGCGGAGAGGGAGCCCACTCAGAGCTTCGCCAAGGACGGCAGAGAAGCCCGCGCCACCAGCTCGGCGCGCAGCAGCGGGAGCCGGCACGGCCCGCGTCAGCACTCCCGGGGGGGTGGGGGGCTCACGCCCCGGCCACGGCCACGGCCACGGCCACAGCAGCCTTCCGGGCTGTGCGCTTCCGCGGCGCCAAGCTGGCCAGCGGGTCCAGGGCGCCCCTCCTGCTCCCCCTGGTGGGAAGGAAGTGCTGCAGGGCTCCCCCACACCCCATCTGCAGAGGCCCCGGCCCCCACGCCACACGGCGCGGCCGCTGTCCCTCACGCATGGAGCCTGGGGAGATGAAGGCCGCCTGCGTGGTGTGGGCATCTCCCGGTGGAACTGACCGGTCCCACCCGGAGACAGAGCCTGGGCTGTGGCCAGCGTGAAATGCTGACCCTGCCCTGGTCACCTGGCACCTGCCAAGGCGCCCTGGAGCGGGGGCCCCAGAGTGTGGCTGACCCAGGTCACTGCGACCCCAAGGACCCTCAGCCTCACAGCGCCCCTCCCTCCCACCAGAGCCTTGTGGGGAGCCCGCGCCCGTCACTCCCAGGCCAGCACCGCAGAGTCCCTGGCTCCGGAGGCCACCGCCCCGCGGCCATCCACCAGGATCCTCACCGCCGCCGTCCTCACCACCGCCACTCCACACCACCCGCTCCCGACCGCCCGGGCTCAGCTCCCGACAGACCGTGAGCTGCGGCTGGTGTCCAGGAGGGCAGTGTGGCCGGACAGCGTGTGGCCCTGCGTTCCTTCCGAGACCCTGGGCGTGACCAGGTGTTCTGGGGGCCTCTGCGGCTGCTTCCCCTCCTGGGCGGCGAACCTTCCTGGGCAGCGAGCCCAGCACTGGCCAGGAGAGGGTGTCCCCGCCCTTCTGAGGCAGCTCCCGGGCGGCCCAGGTCTGCACCGTGGCCAGTGCTTCCAGAAGCGTCTCGAGCAGCTGCCGGCGGCAGCACCGTCTCCTGAGGACAGCGCCTGCCCTCGGGAAGACGCCCGGTCCCCCAACCTGTCTCCTGCCCCAGAATCTTCTTTTACTCTTTTACAAAACTGTCCACTTAACGGTATGTGTAGAGAAAACTTCCACAAAACCACCACCCCTGTTCCCGGTGCCCCTCGACGCCTCTAAGTGGCCCCCTGAGTCCCAGGGTGCCCCAGCCAATCTCCGCCTAGCTGCGCGGATGGGGGGCCCTGTGCTCACCTGGACGGAGCCCCCCACACACTCTGCGGGCCCCCAGGAGGCCGCAGTGCCCGTGGCAGGAGCTGTGACCTCTGTCCTGCGTGCGGACATGTGGCCACCCCCCCCCATGTCATTTGGAGGTGTGCATTCAGGGGCGTCCGGGCTGCCCAGTACAAACAGCGCCGCCGCAGACCTGCTGGCCACCTGGCGGGCACCCATGTGCCCAAGGGTGCCCCAGCCCCACGCCACGCTGTCTGCAGAGCCGGTCAGGCCGATGCACAGTCCCCCAGGGCCAGGCACATCCCACTGCAGGCTTATTTCTGCCTCTCCCAGCGGCACGGGGGCGAGTCTGGTTTCATCTCTGTGTTTTCCTGCCGCTTGTTTGTCTTGTCTGCTCCCGGGAGGAGCAGTGTGGAGATGCGGGGCCGCGCCGCCTCTGCGTTTCCACCAACACAGACAGGGAGGCGCTCGAAGCGTCCTCAGCACCGGGAGCGGGACCAGACGCTCCTTACGTTGCACCCGAAGGCCCATGCAGGGGCACCAGGGACGGGGCGGGCGGCGGCGGGGGGTGGCAGAGGCAGACCTGGCCTGCCCCTCCAATCTACAGAGCCTGAGAACAGACGCTGCCGGGGCCTGCCTACAGCCGTGCGCCCAGCCCCTGCGTCGCCGGGACACCACCACGGGGCCAGACACGTCAAGCAAACTGGCAGCGTCTAAGCGCCGCGCGTGACAGCAGCAGACGGAGCAGCGCGGGACGAACGTGCCAGCAGCAAGAGCGCGCGCAGGGCGGCGGGCAGCTCCCTCCCTGCCAGTCATTTCAGGAGACCCGTGGGTGGGGCCCAGCCACACCCCAGCAGGAAGATGCCGCATCACAAAAGTGCCCCCCACGCCGCCCTTCGGGGACCCGCACAATTTCAATCAAATGGGGAGAGTTTCTCGTGAAACCGGACAAGCTGATTTTAACACCGACATGAACGAGCAAAGAGCAAGACCCACCAGGCACCCTGGGGGCTCCAGGGAAGGGCGTCCAGGTGGCCAGGGTGGGGTGCTGAGTGGAGCAGGGACCCCACATATACCTATAGGCCGGCGAGACAAAACCCACCGAGGGCGCCCGGACAGGCGGCGGCAGCGGCACCACGGAGGAGGGGGCAGGGAGGAGCCGGGGGCTGGCGTCGGGTGACCCACTGTGCGGAGCACACCCTAAAACATCAGGACGGAGACGCAGGAGGCACCTGTGGGCCAGGCCTTCTCCAGCACGCCCAGGAGAGGTGCATCAGGAACTTCTACTCATCAAGACAAAGTCAGAGACTGGACAGCTATGGGGGGTGCCCGCGCCCCTTCCCAGGGCTCCTGTCCTGAACACAGGAGTCCCCGCATCAGCACCCCGAGAGCACGGCGAGGAAAGACCGCACCCACGAAGGGCAGAAAAGGGCTCCGAGGAGGAGACGGGCGCAAACCTGTCCATGCAGGCCCCCCCAGTCCCCCAACCCACTCTGGCGGCAAAGACACCACCTCCCAGCGCAGGGCGTGGCTGGGGCTCACTACGGGCAGGCCGCTGGCCCGCGCACCCTGGATACTGCCCAGTGAGGTGGTGTGGGGTCTGCCCGCCTGCCCGAGGCTCCCTGAGCCCACGGGGCCTGCAGGGGTGTCCGCCGGCCCCACGCGCCACCGAAGGCTCCAGGGAATCAGACGGGTGAGGCTTGTCTTCCAGTGAACTCGGGGTGCACTTCATAAACCTCACTGTCCCGACCTCCTGGGCGGGGGGCTCGGGTGTGCACGCACACGCACGCGCACACGCACACGCACATGGATCCTCACTGTGGCGTCCCCCTCCCAGCCCCGCCCGCAAGAGGAGGGTCGGCCCCTCGGTCTCTTTCTCCTGCTGCTTCTCCAGCGTCTGCAGGCGCCTCTGCATTTAATGAGCGCCGTGGCGTTACTCCAGAGCCACGCACATGTGTTGGCCACGCGGTCACAGCAGGAGCCCGGGCCATGCTCCGGGCGGCCTCTCGTCCGGCCGGCACGGCTTGCTGACGACAACGGATGCTGCATGAAAGCCGGGCGTGGGCTTGACTCAGCAGACCAAGAATCCAGTAACTTTTGTGGGGTGAGCGGTGGGAGCTATGGCAGGGTCAGAAGTGGGGGTGCAAGGGCGCGGGGTCGGTGTCCAGGGTCAGCGGCTGGGGTCCAGGGGAGCCACGTCCGAGCGAAGCCATCCTCACCCTGCCTCGCACCTACCTGCTCTCTGGCCCACGGGCACCGCGGGAGCCTGCGACTGTGACCTCCGTGGGAAGCCTGTGGGTGTGCCCAGCAGCCGGGGCGCCTGGAAGCACCAGCCGGGAACGAGGCCTGGTGGCAGCAGCCCCACCCACCCACAGCACCCCAGAACCAGAGCAACAGAGGCCTGCAAGCACCCCCAGAAAGCTGAACAACCCAGTCCCGTGCCCCACCCATACCGGACGCCCCAGCTCCCTGCCCCACTCTCAGGGGCCACAGCTCTCCACAAGCAACACGGGGCCCCACGCCATCGCCACAGTCTGGAGCTCGGGGGTCTCCATCTCTTTCTGCGGATCACCAAGCCGCTCCCCTTCACCCGGGGGCTGTCGGGGGCTTCGCCAGGCAGATCACCGTGCAGAGCCCGGCACGCACCCAGGCAGCCCGGGCGGGGCGGCGTGGACGCAGGGCCAGGGTGCGGGGTCGGGTCCAGGGATCCCAGCCGACACTGTCCCGGCTGCGGCGGGGGCCGCTCCCCAGCCTCACCAGGCTGAGCCCCGAGGACCAGGCTTACCCCCTCCCACCCCTGCAGCCCCGGCCTTTCTCGCCCAAAATCTCTTGCACTTGGCACCTGCTGCCCTCGTAACCCAAACGGCCGTGGTCTTCGGTTCGCGATCTGATGTCTGTGATTTTACCAAGAGCCGCTGCTGGGAAGGCGCGCGCCAGGCGGCGCCACCACTGCCCCACGCCGCCCCGCGGGCGCCGCTCTTGGAAATGAGGCACATCCATCACTGGCTCCCCGCCGCTCCAGTTCCACCAGGACCGTGGTGTAAATTCGAAATCAACCTCTGAAAAGCTGAGCCCGGCGTCGGCAGTCTCGGGACTCACGTCGGCGCCACGAAGCGGGGCGAGGGCCTGGGCGGGTCTGCGGGAGCTGCGCCCACTCCCTCCCGCCCTGCGTCCCTGTGGCGCGTCAGCCTCACAGTGTGAGACCCTCCTGTCTACCGAGTTAGCCTTGACACATGGCAAGTTTTCCAGATGCTTCGGGAAGCCGCACAGCTGTCAGCGCAGACGGGGCCTCGAGGGGTCTGGCAGCGAGACCCACAGCCCTGGGCCCATCAGGCCTGCTGCCCGCTGCCCATGCCGTGAGTGACCCACTTCCCACGCACAGTGTGAAGCTCAGAGCAGCTCAGACCACGGCCACTGGTGTCAACTGAAAAGGCCTGGACGGCAGCGCAAAGGACACAGCCACACCAGCGCCCCTGCCGCGGTTCCAGGCCAGGGGCCGCCAGGAGAAAGTGTAACGGGGGTCCCCGGAAAAGGGGAGGTTCCAGGTTCCCTGCCCCACCCGAGGGACAGTGGCGCTGGGGGCGGGGGAGGAGAGGCCGGAGAGGAGCCCGGCGAAGCAGGAAGCAGGAAGGGGCAGGAGGGGCCTGGAGGCGCGGGGCGCAGAGGCACGTGAAGCTGCTGCGCGGGCTCCCGGGTCCTGGACCGGGTGACACGGCGCGGCGGGACCCGTGGGGCGGGACGGCGGCAGCTTCGACCTGCGCTTGGACGTGGCTCTTTTCCTCCCAGACTCGCGCGGCGGCTTCTGCCTCTTCCGCGGGTCCCGGGAAGGCGCGTAGGCCCCGGCGGGCTCTGGGGCCTGGTTCTGGGCCGATCCTGGGGGGCTGACTTGTGCCCACGAGGGGACGGGTGACTTCGGGGGCTTGATCTGGACACTCTAGTCTCCCCTTTGCTGTGCTGCGCCTTGAGGGTATTCAGGTCCTTTCCGCGAAGGGCCTGTGCTGGGTCTCGACGCGGTGGGTGGCAGAACCTATCTAGAGCAGGCAGGTTTGGGGGTTCTGGGGTGCCCCCTCCTTGCCCTGTAACAAAGCATGGAGCTCCCGCCGCCTCCTCCACCCGGGACCTCGCTTCGCTGTCGCTTAACGCGACCCTGCAGGGCTAGCGTGGTGCTGCACCCCTGCCTCCCCACGCCCCCTCCCGCCTCCAGCGGGAAATCAAGCTGACCGGCCATGATGCAGTTGCCAGTCACCAGGGGCTGGCCCCGCCGGGCACCTGGCTTCACATCTACTCCCAGGTGGCAGACGCTCGGCCAGGAGGAAAACACCGCCCGCCGGCCTCCGACTCAGCAACAGCAGCCTCTGCCTGTGCGCCTCCCATGCGCCTGGGAAGATGCCGGCGCCGCCCGCGCCACTGGCTGCCCCATCACGGAAACCCGGGCCCTTCTTCAAAGTGACTGGATGAGGGGGCCTCCCTGGTGCCTAGGGGTCAGCCACAGGCTGTCACCACTGCGGCCCGAGTTCAATCCTCGGCCAGGGAGTGACCCACCGGCACAGCAGACCCCTCCTGTCTCCCCGCTGCTCCCCTCAGCAGCGGGTTTCAGTCAATCCGCCTGTTCTGCTCCCCACTCTGTCTCTGGTGAATCCTCTCACCCTCCCGTGCATCTGGCCTGCACCCCAACTCTTGTATAAAAATAAATAAATACAGATAGACAGACAGACAGACAGAGTTCAGTCCAGCTTTCCTAGAACGTACGCACGTTGCTCAGCGCGGAGGCAGAGCGCTCAAGAGCCAGCGTCACACACACGGGGGGCAGCGGCGACGGAGCCCCCGCCCCGGCCCTCCCTGGACGTGCTGGTCACCCCTGACTCGGAACTGGAAAGGCTGAGTCTGCGACGGGCCAGCCAGGGAGGGCGGTGAGGAAGGGCTGCAGCCGCTGCCTCTGCTGAGGGGCGCTCAGATGGCCACGAGGGGTGAAGGTGGCTCCCCTCTGCCCCCCGACGTGGAGGATGGAGCATGACTGGACAGAGGCTGCCCCCCAGAGCGCAGCCTCTCAGACACTGTTTGTTTTTCACTTTCTCTGTCGGATGCCGAGGCTGATGCCGCGCTCCCCTCCCTGCGACCAGACACGCCCGACCTCCCGCCGGTGCGGGAAGCTGTGGCCTCGGCGCCCTGGGGGCTGGTGTCGGGGCGCAGGCGTCCCCTCCCCACTCGGGCGAGGCCACCCCGCCAGCCGCCAGGACCCCAGGAGCAGCGGGGCAGGAGGTCACCCCGCGGGCGCCCTTTCCTGGCTTCCGAGGCCCAGGCCCGGGGCCGCCGGGTGGGCTCGGCCCTGCGGGGGGCCGGGGGCGGAGGGGGGACCCGGGCCGGGCCCACACCTGCCCGGCGCGGCCTGGGGGCCTCCCTTGGCCGCCGACACCCCGACACCGCGCTCCAGCGGGCGGGCCCGGCCCGGCCGGCCTGAGACAATGTAGCGCGCGGGGGATACAGAGTGGCCCGAGGAGGCCCCGGGGGCTCGGGCCGGACCGACAGGGTCGTGGGGGGCCCCGCCGAGGCCGCGGCCGGCTGTCACGGCGGGTCCCCCACGCGGGCGCCCCCAGGCTCCCGCTCGCGGGGGGCCGCCTCGTCCCGGCCCCCCGGCCTCCTGGGGGAGCGCCCCGCCGCGCCCCAGGCCGCCCGCCGGGAACTTCGCTCAAAGTTAAAAAAAAAGCCCCGACGCGGGTTCGCGCCGGCCCAGCCTCGGCCCAGCCTCGGCCCAGCGGCGGGCGGGTCGCAGCCCCGGGCCGGGCGCCCCCGCCGGCGCTCCCGGGGCGCCGGCTCCGCCGAGCCCCGCCCGGCCCGCGCCCCGGCCCCCCGGCGCCCCCCCCACCCCCCCCACCCCCCCCCACCCCCCCCCCCGGCTCCCCCGAGTCCCCCGCGCCCCGGCCCCGGCCGGAAAGCGAAACTACCCGGCCCGGAAGGGGGGCGCGGGGAGGAGGCCCCGCCCGCCCGGCCCCCCCCCCGCCCGCGCCCCCCCCCGCCCCCCGCCCCGCTCACCTGCAGCCGCCGCCTCCCGCCGCGCCGGCCTCGCCCGCCCGGGCCGCGGCCCTCGTCGGGCCTCAGCAGCGCCCCGCGCCGGCCCGCCCGCCGCCGCCACTTCCTGTGCGCGCCCCACAGTTCCGGCGGGCGCGGGGCGCGGGGCGCGGGCGGGCGGGGCGCGGGGCGCGGGGCGCGGGCGGGCGGGGCGCGGCGCGGGCCGGGGGACCGGGGCGCCGGGCGGCGGGGGGCGGCGGACCCCGGGGGCTCGCGGGCCGGGACGCGGGGCGGGGGGGCCGGCGCGGGCCGGGAGGACCCCCGAGCACCCCTCGCGGCCGCGGCGGCCGGCGCTGTCCGCCCCGGCGAGCGGGAGGGCAGCCCCTTCAGGGCCAGGGCGGGAGGGCGGGCTGGGGCTGGGACACCCTGGGGCCTGGCCTCCGAGCATAGTTGGGGGCCCCTTCCGCAGGCCCTGTCAACGCGCTTACACCCCGCTTCTCCCCAGAAGCCCCCGCAGTCGCCGGGGCAGCACCTGGTGTGAGTGTCCTGGGGTCACAGCTTGGCTGGGCGCAGGGTCAGGTTTCAGACCCACATGCCGCCCTTTGACATACCGACCTTGGCATCCGCACTGGGCTGTGCCCCCAGGGCACCCCCCAAGGCCAGTGTCTCCCCCGCCTGAGGGCACTGACTGTCACGTCCTGCCCAACTGAAGAGAGCCGCCTGGCCAGCCCCCGCCCCCCGCCTGGAAGACAGGGCTGTCCCCCCCATTACCTGCACACCCCTCACTGTGCCCCTCGGCTGCCCCCACTGCGGCCTGGGGCGGCCTGAGCCCACTCCCCAGCCTGCCCCGCGCTGCGGGGCCTGGAGGACACCATCGAAGATGGCTCAGAACGCCAGGTGCAGTTACTGTCTGCTGCATCTTATTTTAAGCCTCCTCAAATTATTTCAGAAAACACCTAGACTGAAGTAAAATAAACACGGCCGCACCTGTCTCCTCACATCCCTCGCCCTCCGCAAAGAAGCTGGGCTTTGCCGGGTCACAGGGTTGCTCGCGAGCCTTGGGCCTGCGTGGTCACCGGCCTCCTTGCCCGCCGCGAGCTCCACCAGCACCTGCACGTGTGCACCAGCGCCGGCCCGCGCTGCAGAGCCCCGGGCCCAGCAGACCCCCGGTGCCATCGATGCCACAATACCCACGTAGTGTTTTTAATTTAAAACACTGAGCGTCTGTGAGCGTGGAAACCCTATCCACACTGACATTACATTGTCCCCAGGGTATGGCAGGACTGTTTCTGTATTAAAAGAATAGACGCGTCTACCAGTCCAGAAAGCTTCTCGAAGGACGAAAATGAAACATGCTGGCCGGTCACTGGTCAGGGCCTGGGCTGGGCTTGCTACCTGCACACGTGATGTTGGCTTTTTACAATTAAAATGTGCCTCATTTCGCCATCTGAGGGCCCATTAAGTTACCCTGAGCTCTTTTGAGATCTGCTGGAAATACTGTTTGTCTCAATAGCCTGAGGCGTCATCAATATAATCTAATCTGCATTCAGTTAGAGTCTAAGATCATTCAGCCCTGGGCTGAGCAGGAACTCGCCTCTGGAAAAGAGCAGAGCAAACATTTAATCAGATCCTGGAAGTCGGCCAGCAGCCTTCCTGGCTTCTGGGGGGGACACGTGCTCAGCCTGACCAGGACGGGAGGTCACAGAGGTGCGTGGCCCGGCCAGGCCACGAGCCGCAGACTCGGCTGCCCAGCCCACGTCGCACTGTGCGTGGGGCTGCAGGCCTGATGCGGCCGGCGCTGCCGCTTCTCGGGGCCCAGCCGGCGGGTCCTGTCGGGAGAGGAACCCCGGCCCGGCCCGAAAACTAGACGCCAGAGGGCAGCTCAGCTGGAGTTGCGGGCTCGGTGGTGGACCCTGCAGGAGGGGGGGAGCGCGTGCCCACCAGGAGTGTGAGCCAGGCCCCGGGGAGGGCCCCTGCTCACGGTCTCACCCTCAGAACTGGCTGCTGGCCTCCACAGGTAGGTGAGGGAGCCCCGGGTGGCCCCAGGGTCAGAGGGCAGGCAGCCCTTCCAAGCAGCCCTTCCAAGCCCAGGGTCTCTGCAGTGAGGGGCTGTCTTGGAGAACACTCCCCTGAAGCCTCAGGCCAGCCCGCGGGCCTTTGGGTACAGGGCGGCTCCCAGGCGGGTCTGGAGAGGGGGCGGCCAGGCGAGGGGGCAGCGCCAGGGAAGACACCTGGAGCCGCTGGACACACATAAGCCTCTGGCTGTGGACAGGCGCTGAGCGCCCAGCTCCGCCAGCCTGTGGCCCGGACAAGGCTCTCCGCGCGGCCCCCATTCCCGTCTGCAGAGGAGCCCGGCCCTTCCCAGACGGCCCGGGGCCGGTTCAGGCGTTTCTAGAGTCTGAAGCAGCGTGATATCGGCCCACGAGGTCAGACTCGCCCGCCCTGTGAGCGCCGGGCAGGCTTGCTGGGCAGCTTCTCCGAGGCAAGAGGAGGTCCCCCACGGGCGCCCCGCGGTGACAGGGGCTGGTGACAGCTCGCCCTAGCTGCGGCTCCTTCTGGGGCGGGGCCCACAAAAGGAGTCTTTCTTGCAGAGCCTGGCACCCCAGCCGCCCTGTGGTCGATGGCCAGAGGTGCTGGCTCAGACACCATCATTGACACCGGAGGGTGGGTGCAGGGGGCCACTGCAGGGAAGCCTGGCTTGGTCAAAGGTCAAAGTCAAAGCCCAGAGGACAAAGTCAAGGTCATGAGAGTGGTGACATCAGCGCGCTGCCTGGAGCAGACCTGGGGGGCATGGGAGGGCAGGGCAGCCACCTGTGCTGAATCCCCAGGCTCCCACGCTGGGAGGACAGGCACTGGGGCATGGGGATGCCAGTCTCTGCCCAGCGGGCATGTTGTAGAGATCCAGGGCCTGCAGGGCCCATGCACAGCCCAGAGCTGCTAGTCTTGGACTCTGACCTTTCTGCAAGTCCCAGGGCAGACAGGCTGGCCGCCAGGGAGGCAGCTGAGGGCCAGAGACAGTGACACGACCAGATTGAGGCTGCAGGGCGGGACGGGCTGGGGGAGGGGCTGAAGCCCCCCCCCAGCAGTCTCTGCCTCAGTCAGTCACCTCATGGTCTGAGGCTCTGCCTGCCCAGTCCTGGCCCTCCTTTCATCTGTCAATGGCATTGCAGCACCCCAGGACCTTGCATCCTTACCCCCTCAGCCTGTCCTGAGACCTAGCCTCCCCCAATTAGAAACGCTATGTGCCTGGGACACTCCTGGGGCCCGCACCCCGACTTTGCAGACCAAGGTGCGCCTGCCTGAAGTACGCGCCGCTTCTGAAAATCCACCTGTAAAGGTTGGTGTTTGGAATGCATGAGGGGGACACTAGCCAGCCCTGGACCAGCCCCCCGCGCCGCCAAGTCCCCAAGACACAGGGCGGGAGCCAGGCAAGGGCTACCCCTGGTTCAGGGAAGATTCCAGGAAAAAAATGACCTGATGCGCTGTACATAAGGGAGGAGGTCTCTGCAGAGACGAGGGAGGAGATAGGCTAAGAATACCCAAGAACAGGGCCTCCCTGGTGGCGCGAGGGGTTGAGCACTGCACTATGAAGCTGTCCGCAGCCTCTGCAGCATGAGTTTGATCCCTGGCCAGGGAGCTACCCACATGGCGCAGCAGACCTCTCCTGTCTCCCCGCTGTTCCCCTCAGCAGTGTGTTTCAGTGGATCCGCCTGTTCTGCTCCCCACTCTGTCTCTGGTGAGTCCACCCCCAGCATCTCTGGCCTGTACCCCAGTCCTCATTTGCATAAATAATAAATCTTTAAAGAAAATAAGACTACCTAAGAACAACAAAAGAATCTGATGGTGAAACGACATGGATGCCCTCCTGGCACGGCCCTGCTTGAAGCACCCCCACTGGCAGGCAGGGCAGCTCTCTCTGGTCCAGGAGCGGGCACTGGGCCCAGGGGGGCTACAGAGCTCCCTGAGGTCACATGGCCTGGGACCATCAGAGCCTGGTCCCCTGTCTGGGGAGCTTGCTCCTTCAACTCCTGTTGAATAACTGGCATGCAAGTAGGGGTGCAGGCCCCACCCCTCAGGGAGCTTCTGAGTGAGAGCTGGCCACGGCTCCGGTGGGGCAGGAGTGAATGGGGTGGCAGGCGGGGCTCGGCCTGGCCCCTAGCAGCACAGCATCTGCCCCAGCCCACCAGCAGGAGGCTGCTTGGGGTGATGCCTGGCAGGCCCCGCCCCTCCGGTGACCCCCTGAGGGACTGTCAGCTTTTGTCACCTTGGTGCTTTCAACATCTGGAGGAGCATGGGAGTCAGCACTTCTGGGGGCGCCCAGACCTCGACCAGCCAGCCCCACTGCCCAGCTCTCTCGGGTCCTCTGGGTGCCACCGTGGGCTCACAGCGGGAGAGCCTGCTCTCTGCCAAGGGAGCTCCGTCCAGGGCCTGGCCCCAAGAGTGCGCCGCTATCAGTGGGCGAGGTCCAGCTGCAGACCCCTCTAATGCCAGACAAGCTTCGACCAAACTGATGGATAAAATGGCGGGGAGGGGGGGCTGCAGAGAGGCGGGGCAACGAGAGCCCCCGACAGTGCTGGCTCTGTAGGGGGCCGTGGGGTGCTGTGGTGTCGGCACCATTTCTGCCCGACGAGGAGCAGGTCTGGTTTGCCATCTCCAGGGCCCCGTGGCCAGCTGGATGTCTGTGCCGGCGGCTTCCAGACCAGGCAGGCGGCTTCATCCCCACAATGCCCCCACCAGCTCCCCGGGGATCCCCTGTGGCCTCTTCTGCCATCTCTCTCCTCCCGTCCCTCCTTGGCCAGGCAGGTCCCCAGAACACAGAACACGGTGTCCGCCTCCAGCCCTGGCTGAGCCCCATATCCAAGTCCTGCCAGCCCCTGCCACTCCCAGGGCCCCGCGGCCCTGCCCCTCCCGCACAGCCTCGTGGTGAGCCCTCCAGCGTCCCTGTGTCAGCTGTGGCTGCCCAGTCCCTGGGGCGCTGGCTCCCGCCCACGCCGCCCCGTCTCCCCCGGCTGGGCCGGGGCACAGGTGACCGGTGATGGCTGGCTCCACGGAGAGGGGAGCCCCCCACGACCTTGAGCCTGGGCTGCTCTCTGGGCGCGAGACCCGGCTTGAATAATGCCAGGAGCACGCGCTTAGAAAATGGCCGAAACGCTGCAGTTCGAGCTGTGTGTGTATCATCATGACGAAGAATTGAAAATAAATGAGTGACTTGTCTCCTAGGAATGGCTGTAGAAGGACTTGCTGCAGGGGCTGTTCTCACTGCTCTTGGAGCCAGACAACTTCCCCAGCACGGCCACCCCGCCTGCCCGCCCACCCCATGATTTCAGAGGCCGAGGCGTGCCGGGGCCAGCAGCAGGACCAGCCAGCTAAGCCCAACCTTGTCGCAGCACAGACGCATGAGCTGAAGAACGGGGTGCTTTAGGCCCTGAAGCCCCTGGTGGCCCGTCACAGGGAAGTGGCAGTGAGCGGCCCGCCCCCAGCGCTCCCGGGCGGACAGCTAGCACCTTCCAGAGCCACACGGAGTAAAGAAACTTTCTTGTGGCTTCATAGACATGACGAGCTGGAGTATTTTGTGACAAGTGCCCGCACTACCTCAAGGCTGGTCTAAAAACAAGCAGAACCTGGGCCTCCCTGTTGGCGCAGGGGTTACGTCTCAGCACTATGAAGCTATCGGCAGCCACCGGAGCACAAATTTGATCCCCGGCCAGGGAGCAACCCACACGGCACAGCAGACCTCTCCTGTCTCCCCGCTGCTCCCCTCAGCGGTGGATTTCAGTAGATCCGCCTGTTCTGCTCCCCACTCTGTCTCTGGTGAGTCCTCTCACACCTCTGGCCTGTACCCCAGTTCCTGTATGCGTAAATAAATAAATTTAAAAAAGAAAAAGAAAAGAAGAACCTGGCGTCCGCTTCCCTGGCCCAAGAAAGGCCTGGGGCTCCGGGACTGTGATCCTCCAGACCATTCTCGGAGCCCCGGCCTGGCCCGAGCCAGCTTCCCCGACTCCTCTCCGTCTCTGCCTTAGAGCCCGTAACCGGGGCCCGGACACGGAGCCCAGCCCCTCCCATCCAAGCCGCCCCCCACCCCCAACGTCCAAGACGGGACTCTTGCGAGGCCTGGGGCCGCCCCACCGCCCTGGGCTCTCCGCACAGCTCTGAGCCAGGAACCAGGAGGAAGAGGCTCCAGGGGGTCTGCCCGGGCCCTGCAGCACCACCAAGGCAAGAGGGTCCTGGGGGCACTGGGATGGCATTGATGGGGGACAGGGTCAATCCCGCGCCAAGCCGTCCGGGCGTGCTGGAGACGGGGTGCAACCGGCAGCCGAGACGCCGAGGCGGCGCCAGAGGCAGGCCCGGGCCAGGGGTCCCCGTGCTCCCACACGCTGGTGAGGACTCAGCGCAGCCAGGGCCTGCGCCCCTGCTGGAAGTTCGCGAGCTCGGAGGAAACGCCCGCCCTGGGTGGTCGGGTCCGGTGGAGTTTGCGGTCGAAGCCCTCGGTCTCCGGGGCCTGGAGCCCGGCGGCCACGGCTGAGCTCCGGGCAGGCCCCTGGAAAGGACGTAAGTGGGGGCGAAGCAGGGGCAGGGGCTGACTCGACCTCTTCCTGTGCCCCGAGGCCCGGCTGCCCAGCTCTACCGCCTCTTGCGTCCGGCCATCCCGGGGACTGGGTGAGCGGGATGGTCCCATCATCGGGGCCCAGCCTGGGACCGCACGATGGGCCGAGCTGGCGCCTGGCGGGCCTTGGCGGGCCTGCATCTCAGATCCCTCCGGCCCCGGCTCCGCCACCCCCCCTCCCTCCACAGGCTGGTCTGCAGCTGCAGTTAGCACAGGCCTCCAGGGCTGAATCGTGCCCCCCGAAGTCTAGGTGGAAGTCATGACCCCAGCACTTCAAAATGTGGCTGGCTGGGGAGGCAAGGCCTTGAGGGAGGTCACAGGGTGGCCCTGGGCCACAGGACGGGGTTCTTAGGGGACTGGGGAGAAGATCAGACTCCCAGGGACGGGAGAAACACATCCACGCGGCCGGGGGGTGGTTGGGGGGGGCGCGGCTGCGGCAGAAGCCTGGCCCTCACCCTGCAGCCCCAGGACAGGTGAGCACGAAGCTGCCGTTCTGCGTCCTTCTCTGTGGACTCGGGACAGGGCTGGGGCCGCTGCCCACCCCAGCCTCTGGCCCCGCTGCCCACCCCAGCCTCTGGCCCCCTGCCCAGCCACAGCTCTGCCCACTGGCGCGGCGGACAGCCGGCTTTCCCTGTGCTGTGGCCAGCGGGCACAAGCCCCCAGGGTCCCCACTTCTCTGCAGAAAGCTGCCCCTCGGGTTCAGGTAGTCGGGGCACAGCTGGCCCCACAGGCTCCCTGGGGGTGCTGCTAGCCGTGACCTTACCCCGGAGCCCCAGGAGTGCTCTCCCCGACCGGAACCAGCCTCTGCCTCAGCCCCCCCACTCCCCCACGGGCTGGGCTGGGAGTCGGGTGCAGCCGCTTCCCGCCCCTCACACACACGTCGCTGGACTGTTGCCATTTACTGCAAATGGGCAGAGGAAATAGGATGGCTGGGGGTGTCTAAGGAACTCGAGGACTATTTTCAAGCATCTGAGAAGCAACCTGCTCACAGAAACTGAAATGCTAATTATGAACAGTGATGATCTATTTACTGAGACGGCCAACCCCACTACCTGCCTGAGCTCGGGAGGACAAGCCCCCCGCTGCGGGCCCAGCCCGCCCTCGCGGCCCCGGCAGGCTCTGCAGCGACAGCGGGTGCTCAGGCAGGGTCCCCAACCCCAGCTCCTTTCTCCTCCGACGGCTCCGATGGGAGCCGAGACCGGGCTGACCTGAGAGGGCCGCGGCCTCAGGGTGGTGGTGGCTGGCACGGGGTGGGGCTCCACAGGGACCCCTGGGGGGGGTCGAGGCGTCCCCTCCATACCTCCTCCCTCCAGTGCACGCGACTGCCAGGCCTGACCTGGACTCCAAGGTGTCCTCCTCTGAAGTGGCCCTTCTGGAACTGTGGGCCCCAGCCCAGGCCCAGCAGCTTGAGCCGGGCAGCAGGAAGCAGACCTACCCCCACCGGGTCCTCTGAACAGAGACGGCGGCGTGGGGGTGGGGCAGAGTCTGAGCTGTAACGAGCCCTCGGGGGCCCGGGGGGACCTGCAGCTTAGGCCACTGCCCTGAAGGTTGTCCTCAAAGAGGAAATGAAAATGAGTCCAGGACCTATGCTGCAGGGCACACAGGAAAAGGAAACGGGAATTTTAGTCATTTCTCTCCTACATCTGACAGGACGGCACCGCTGCTGCCCCAGAGGCCCCACTGGCCGCCCTGACCCTGAGCCCCGCCGAGTGGGTGGGGGCCACACCCAGGGGGCCGGAAGCTGAGATGGCCAAGTTGGCAGGTGGGCCCCCCAAGGCGCCGGAAGAGCCTGTGGGGCCCTCTCACCGCAGCCAAGTTGCTGGGGTCTTGCTGTTCCTCAGCGGGTGCAAGCCTCATCCCTTCTCTGCCCCGTCGTCCTGGCATCCTCTGTGCGTCTGCACCCCAGGTCCTCATTTTTTTTTTAAAGATTTATTTATTTGTACAAGAACTGGGGTACGGGCCAGATGTGCAGGAGGGTGAGAGGACTCACCAGAGCCAGAGCGGGGAGCAGAACAGGCAGACTGAGTGAAACACACTGCTGAGGGGAGCAGCGGGGAGACAGGAGAGGTCTGCTGTGCCCTGTGGGTCACTCCCCGGCCGGCCGGGATTGAACCCACGCTGCAGAGGCTGCGGACATCCTCACAGTGCGGCACTCAACTGCCTGCGCCACCAGGGAGGCCCCCAAGTCCTCCTTTTCATCACAACCCCAGTCCTACTGGGTCAGGCCCCCCAACAGCCCCAGATGCACTAGTTTCATCAGCAAAGACCCTCTGCCCAGATCAGGTCACATCCACGCGATGGGGGCCTAGGACACCAGCACAGGACAGAAGGAGACAGACTCCGCCCTCATGCCCGTGGGGCTGGAGAGAGACTGGCAGGAGCAGGGGTGACTGGCGGGCCCCAGCTTGGTCAGCAGGCTGGCGGGGTGTCTGGCCTGTACGTGGACGAATGGAGGCCCCCAGCTCAGCACAGGCTTGGCCAGGGGAGACACCCCCTCCTCACCCCCACCTGCCCCCAGCAGGCGAGGGGCCCCCACCTGCAGGGCAGCTTCCCCACAAGAGCCAGAGCCAGCTACTTGCCCTCACGCAAGCGCGGGGGGGCCCCGCGGGGCGGGCACCCCCCGGGAGAGCTCTGTGGCAAACGCGACTGAACATGGCATCTGCTCTAGGGAATCAAAAAACAGCTGACAGGGCCTGCTCGGTGGCGCAGCGGGTTGAGCGCCGTGCTGGTAAGCTGTCTGCAGCTTCCGCGGTGCGGGTTCGATGCTAGGCCGGCCAGGGAGATTCCCACAGGGCGCACAGACCTCTCCTGTCTCCCGCTGCTCCCTCAGCAGCGTTTTCAGTCGTCTGCCTATTCTGCTCCCCGCTCTGTCTCTGGTGAATCCTCTCACCCTCCCGTGCCTCTGGCCTGTACCCCAGTTCTTGTATAAATGAATAAATCTTAAAAAAAAAAAAAAAAAGGAAAAAAGCCAGCTGACAAGGGCCTTCGGCGAAGGGGAGCGCTGGTGTCCACTGAGCTGTGACGCTGGACGCTGGGGCCGGCAGGGGTGGGCGGCTGTGTCCAGACTCTGCGTCAGAAGTTTGGATAAAGACGGTGGGGGGAGGGGGGCTCCCTGGTGGCGCAGGGGTTAAGTTTCAGCACCATGAAGCTGGCCGCTGCCTCTGCAGCACGAATTTGATCCCCAGTCAGGGAGCAGCCCAGAGGGCACGGCAGACCCCTCCTGTCTCCTGCTGCTCCCCTCAGCAGTGTTTTCAGTGGATCTGCCTGTTCTGCTCCCCGCTCTGTCTCTGGTGAGTCCTCTCACCCCCGGCACCGCTGGCCTGCACCCCAGCTCGTGTTGCATAAATAAATAAATCTTAAAAAAAAAAAAAGACTGTAAAGGGCCCTTTGCCCTCATTTGCGTCCCAGCCCCAAGGGCCTCTGCCCGGGCTGCTCTCTGCAGGTGGCCCTTCCTGGCCAGAGCCGCCCACGTCCTGGAGCCTCTGCCCTCCCCGGCCTGGGTGTTGAGCCACCGCCTACCTGCTGAGCTCCTGCTGCCACTCACAGTGGAGAGGGGCCAACTGGAGACCCCTCTTGGCAGAGGCCCCCCACAATCTGGCAGCCACCTCTGCCCCCAGGCCCCCTTTGGAGCCACTGCCGAGGGGCTGAAGCTGTGATACCCACTTGGGAGCCCTAGAGGGCTCCCACTTCTGTGGCCCCCTGGGCTTCCAGGCGTGCCCAGCTGGAGGCCAAGGAAGGCCTCCCAGCAAGACCTCCGCCGTGGCCAGTGCCCACTCTGTGCCAGTGGGTGCAGGGCCAGCAGCCCGACAGGTGCAGGTGCTGGAAACCAAGAAAAGGTGAGGGGTGAGACAAGGCTCAGACAAGCTGGAAGGGCCTCCAGACACCCCGAGGACAGCGACTCCCGGGTCGAAGTCCACCACGGGCCAGGGGCTCAGGACAGACCTATTTCACTGGACTCCCCAGAAAAGCAGCCCCACCTCTGCTCCAGGACTGCCCCACCGAGGAGAAGGCGTCCTGCCTGCTCCCTGGGCCCCCAGGTCCCCGCCTGGGGAGGGTCACTCTCCCAGCACATCCTGCCTGCACAGGACCCCGAGTCCTGAGCGGGGCCCTGAGTCCCCAGACGCTCAAGGCTGGACCCAGGGCCACAAAGCGCGGCGCTCAGCCATGTCGCCAGGGCCCTGTCCGCCCCAGCCGCCTGGCGCTGCCTCTTCGAGGTTCGAGGCGAGCTCTGGACGTGGTGCTGCCGGCCCAGGGGACTCGGGCCTCACAGGAGCAGACGGGGCAACAGACAAAACAAACGCCAGCTGATGCCATCGCCCAGCGAGAGACCCTTGTGTGGCAACGGGGCGGGGCGGGGCCGCAGAGCCTGGCACAGTACCAACAAGTAGCCTCGGGGTGGGCTCCAGCTCCACGGCTGCCCAGGGCAGCGTCTAAGGACGAGAGGTCACTTGGGGGAGAAAAGCTCGAGCTGACGGGCTGGGCCTGCCGCGCGGCCATCGTCAGAGAGGCTGTTAGAGAATCTTCTGGAGACACAGGCCCCTGCTCTCTAGCGCTGGGCTGGGCCCAGCTTTGGTCACTCTGTGGCTTCCGCTTGGGAGGCCCAGGTGTGCTCTGGGTGGGGAGGCCCAGGTGTGCTCTGGGTGGGGAGGCCGGGCGGGCCAGGCTGTGTGCCTCCCGGGAGCCGAGAGCTGCGCGGCGGGGCCGCTCACTTTGGGGCTGTGTTTATTATTACAGTGAGACGCGCCTGTCGTCACCCCTCCCTCCCGCCCCCGTGGACGGGCACTCCGCTGGGCCAGGTGTGCAGCCGTTGGTGCAGCCAGCCCCCCGGCCCCTCCCCAGGGCTTCCACCTCCCAGCTGGGTCCCCCCTGTGGACGCCTCCCTCACCCGTGCCTGGGGCCTCCGCGGGCACAGGACACGTCCCTAGTGGCCAGCACAGGCCCAAGTCCCCCCGCCGGGCCTTCCCGCCCCTGGACCATGTGGGTGGTGCCGGGATTTACCTCCCGGGTCCCGCGTCCTCTCCCGGGGGATGGAGCGCGAGTGGCGCGGCTGAGTCCCACGGCGACCGTCTGCTGCATGGAGGGAGCCCAGACGCCCCAGGGCGGCCGGTTCGCTTCTGCTGTTTCCAGACCTTTGAAAAGGCCACGCTGAGCAGACAGCAGGGACGGAGCTGCTGGGCCTGAGCAGAGAAGGGCTGTTCCCAGGTGCCAGCGTCCCCTCCCGCCCGGGGCCGGCCGCCCCCTGCCACTCCAGACCTGAGGTCCCGCCTCCGCGCCACCCTGGACAGTGGGTGGGAGCGGGCACCACCATCGGGCAGGAGGCTCAAAGCAGGAAGGCCCTGCCCCGTGGGTGTCCCCCCAGCCCGGGCCCAGCTCCCCTCTGAGCTCTCAGGCCTGTGCAGGCCCCTGGGGCCCCTCAGAAAGCGCCAGAACATGCGAGTCAAGCAAGCGCGCCCGGCTGCTGGGCTGTCACTGGCCTCCACGGCAGACCAGAGGGGCGGAGGGCCTCCACGTCTGAGGGGGACCGCCCCGCCGTGTTCACAGCAGCGTGCCCAGAGGCCCCTTCTGGGACGTCCCCCGTGGGGCAGCACCAGGTCCGGCCTCACCTGAGCAGGCCGGGCCTTGGAGCACCCGGCAGGGACCAGCAAGGGGGAGCCGGGGGCACCGCCGCCCCTTGCGCAGAACACGTCCCCGCACATGCACCCCCATAGCCTGCGGCCCCCGCCGACCAGGAGCAGCACAGGGCAGCTGAGCAGAACCTCCATGGGGCAGCACTTCCGGGGAGCGGCACCCGGGACCTCCCCCCAGGCGGCTGTAGGGAGGGGCGCACCACCCCAGCGCCACTCTCCAGGCCCAGGTCTCGGCCCAAGGACCTCCATCCCCAGAGCAGGCTGGCGGCGGAGCAGGGTCCCTGGGGCCAGGGTGGAGGGTGCTGAGCACGGGGCGCCCTGGAGCTCGGGGGTGAGCGAGGAGGAGAGCGGGGCGGTCCCCGGGAGGGCGCGGGGTGGGAGCTGGCCCTGGCGAGGGGCCTCTCCCCGAGGGACACGCTTTGCTGCTGTGCGTTCCGAGCAAGGAGCGGAGTGAGCCCCAGGGCCCCAAGTCCCTTCTCACCATGGTCACGCGCCTCTAACAGGACGACCTGCCCCCCCGCCCCGGGGCAGAGCCACTGCAGGCAGGTCTGAGAGACGGAGGGGGCTGCGGGGGCCCGGGGCTGCTTTCCAGAAAACTGCCCCTTGGCTGTCCCTTTTTCAGCGTGCCCGCCTGGTCCTCCCCGTCTCTCACGCCAGGCACCGCGGCAGCGGGCGGCGCGCGGGCACACGCATCTGGACGCGGGCCGCGAGCACCTGGGCGGGCCGCAGCCCCGCTGTCCGGTGCGGGACGGGGGGGGGGGGGGGGATGCCATGGCGCTGCCCACGCGCTGCCCCACAGAGCTGCGTCTGCGGACACACACAAGGTGTGAGGGTCACAGCCCAATAAAGCTGCTGAAAGCAAAAGCTGGGGGCATCCTAAGGACCCGAGGAGCCCAGCGGAGCCCCATGCCCCTCAGACGTGCCGACCGATCCTGGTCCTGGCCACAGGGTCACAGCCACGGCCCGGCTCCCTCCCGGGGGCCCGGTCGGGACAAACCAAACACACCGCACCCTGGGAGGCCCGAGGCAGAGGCACCCGCACGGGCAGGGAGCGGCCTGGCCCCGAGACGCGGGTCACGCGGGGAGCCACAGGCCGGCCGCTTGCTTTAACCAGATCTTCCCAGCCCCTCACGGGGAGCTGGCCGGGGGCCGGGGGCCGGGACGCGGGTGCATCCTGGCTATTCCCCGGATGCCCGTGCAGTTGGGGAAGTGGAGCGGCCTTGGTTCATTCCGCGTGACGCACCGAGGCCCTTGCAGGGACGCAGGCGCGCGCTGCTTACACGGAGGTCTGGCCTGTGTCCGCTGGGTAAGGAGGGCGCGCGGGCTGCCGCCGAGGGCTGCCGTCACACGGACGCACCCCTCGGCTTCCAGGCTCCCCGGTGGTGGGGCCGGAGCCTGGGGCACAAGACGTCAGCGAAGCCAAGAAAACGAGGCTCTGGCACCGGCCGTGTCCTCGGGGCTGCGGCTGCAGTTGTTTCCTGGCCCCTCACCGGCCCGCCCAGAGCTCCCCGCCCTGCCCCCGGTGGCCCTGCCCGCGAGGGCCTGCGCTTCAGCACCACGGCCAGCTCGGGACCCCTGGCCTGCGCCTTCCCCTGCGCCGACATCCCTGCCCCCGCGTCTCCCCCACGCGCGGGTGGCCAGTAGCTGGGGCTGATGCCCGCGGCCACGCCCTGAGCTGGGCTGCTCCCCAGCCCTCCTCACAGGTGGATGTGCGCCCCACGAGGACGGCACCCCCTCAGCGGACCCCAGCGTGCGGCTTCCTCCCTGGCGGCTCCACGCAGGGAGCTGAGACCCACGCGGGAGTGAGAGCGGGCGTGAGCCCTGGGTGGAGCCTGTGGCTCCCCTTCCCCAGCAGTCACGGGTCTGCCCCAGGTCTGGGCGAGGGGCGCCGGCTGTGCCACCTCAGGGTGGGGCGTGGGCGGGCCCGGGGGCGTCTCCCCCACCAGGTCTGTCCCGCCTTGGCCTGGAAACCAGAAGCCCCCGGGCGGGGCTGGGGCAGGGCCAGGGAGGGGATGGGCCGTCAGGGTCTCCCAGGAAGGTCGCCAGGCACGGGTGCCCCCACCCCTGCTTCCCACTGTCTCATTCTGAACAGGTGGCAGCACAGCAGCGCATCCTGCGGGCAGCAAACGGCGCCCCTCCACGGGGGCGTCTCTCTCCGGAGAGACAGTGATGACGTCGTTTACGTCCACACTTGAGCATTTCGCTCTTATTCTAACAGGACGGTGAACACGAGTCTTAGGTTTCTGTTACTTGGAACACGGGCAGCATGGGGATGCCCCCCCAAACTCTCCCGCCCCGTTCGGGGCTCCCCAGGTACGGGGGCCCCAGCTGGAGCGGCTGCCCGGAGCCCTGTCGGGGATCTGCCCAGACAGCGCTGAGGGCCCAGCTGGTCAACTTCAAGCATCAGGCCCCGGATGTCTGGCAATTTCAACACCCCCCAGAAGTAACCACTACCCCTTAACTGCGGGGCCGGCCTCGTGCCCGTGCAGGCGGCGCTTCGCAGGGAACCGGCGCGACACCCTCTCATTTGTAACATGCTCCTGTTCTCCCCGCGGACGGCACAGGGAGGGGCAGCGGCTGCCGAAGGGGCAGCAGGCGGTCCAGTCTCCGGCCCGGCCCGGCCCGGCTTAGCGTTTCTTTGGAAACGTCGTGAGCGCCGGCTGCCGGCCCGCGTGTTATTTCTGAGCTCCGCTGCCGAGAAGCGCCCACGAAGACACGCCGCTGTCCTGGGCCTCCCCGCCCTGCCGGGGGCGCCCAACGGGAGCGCGGCTCGGGCCTGGCCCAGGGCCCGCCGGCGGCCGGAGAGGGCCCGCGCCGAGACGCCCTCTGGCCCAAGTTAAAACGAGTCCCCTGCGCGGCCTTCCAGCTTTACCCCGCTGGCGTCCAGCTGCCGCGTGCAGCTCGAGGACCCACCTCTGCGCCCCTGGCGCGCGCGGGCGGGGGTCGGGCTCCTCACTTCCTCCCCGGAGGCGGCCTCGGGCTGTCTGCTGGAGGCTTATCTCCGGCTCTTTTTCTGCCCCATTGATCCGCTTTTCTATTTTTGACCAGAATCACCTGCCCGGCTCCTGCGGATTCACGGTGACACTGGAAATCCAAGAAAGCAGCTCTCCCAACTGTTCTCAAGACAGCGCCGCGCCGGCCACCCGAGGGCCTTGGCCTCCAGAGGAGCGGGAAACCAGCCTCTCCAGGGCAGGCCGGCGGGGATCGCTCTCGGGGTCTCCTATTAAGTGAACGGACTGACCCGGGGACAGCGGCGGACCCGGGGCCACGACTGCCCCGCTGTGCCCGGGGGCGTCGCGCTCCCCTCTCTCTGTGTGGCATTGTGGGTGGAGCTTATTCATCAGAAAAATAAAATGTAAGAAAATCGGGAAACACAGGAGACGTGAACATAAACGAAGTCGCGTGTCCACTGAACGGAGTCTCCGCGTTCCCGGCACAGCGTCGCTGCACACGCCGGGGGGCCGTGCGCTCGGCCGAGGCCCTAGCCGGCCTGGGTGGCGCGCGGAGCTGCTGGCAGCAGGGGTGTGGCAGGAGGGTGGAGATGGGCAGGGTGGAGGCCCCGTGCCTGGCTCCCTCGTGGGAGGGGGGTGTTCTGGGGTCCCCGCTGGCACTGAACCCCAGTTCCCACCCGCAACCTGTGCGCGAGCGCTTGCCGCCGTCCCCCCTCCCTCTGCAGCCCTCCCCCGGCCCTGGGGTGCTGTGGCGGGACCCTCGCGGAGCCCCGCATTATCTGTGCTCTGGAGGCATCCCTGGGCATGGCAGAATGTTCTGGGCTACCCGTCTCGCCGTGCCCTCGTGATGGCTCAGGGCCGGCCGCCCGGCGCCCTTCCCGCGGCTCCCACCCGCCCTTCAGGGCCCCTCGCAGAGCAGTAGAGCAGTAGTTCCCCGGCCGCCGCCCCCCACCCCTCGCCTTCGGGCCAGGCCGCGGGAGGCGGCGCTGCGGGGCCGTGGCTCCTGGCTGGCTTAGAGGCACACACGATGCAGCTCCGCTCACGCCCCCTGCGGCGGGCTGGGGCTGGGAGTGGGGTCTGCCCGCTGTGGGCGCCCGGGGCCTGACTCCTCAGGTCTCAGCGCGGCGGTCCCGACAGTCGGAGGAGCCCCTGCCGCCTGGGCGGGCGCCCCACCCCCGAGGTCGGCAGGAGGGACCGGGCCCGGCTCCCCGCACAGCCCGTCCACCACCTCCCGCCCTCCGCCCGCTTCAGACGCGCCAGGGCCCCGCACAAGGGCGCTGCCGGACAGGGCGCGGGGCCGGCTCCGAACGCCCGCGCAGCCACACTGGCCAGAAATAGGCCGGGCGTGGGCGCCGAGGGGGAGACGCGGCGGGGACGTGAGTCACCGCCAGCACTTCTAGAAGCAGGTATTTTGGGTCCCTTCGGAGAGCGGTTTCCAAAGAGGCGACGGGGCCGGCGTGGGCTAGGGGAGGGGCCGAGGCGGGGACGCAGGGAGGCCTCGGGCCGTGGGTGCCGCTCAGCAGGGGGGGGCCCTGGGGGGGTCTCGTTGGCCCCCGCGGGCTGTCCACTGACCTGGACGCAGGGCGGGAGCCCCAGGGGTCGGCAGCCCAGTCCTCCAGCCTCGGGGGTGACCCAGATGGCCGGAGCGACCGGGACTGGTCAGCGCCTCTCTGGCTACCCTCCTCATTGCCGGGGGGAGCGGAAACAGGAAGCTGGAGGGTCCAGCAGACCAGCGAGGCCCTCTGCGCCGAGGTCCTGGGCCTGCGGGAGCCCCTGGTTGCTTGGGGGCTCGGTCAGAGTGAGCCCCGTGCCCGTTCACCAGCCTCCAGGCCAACGCAGCTCCCCGGAGCGCTTGCAGGCAGGCCGGGCGGCGCGGGCAGGCCCTCCTCTGGGCTCGGAGCGGGCAGCCTGCGTGCGGGACGCCCTGCGTGGGGGCAAGAGCTCCTGCGCCAGCGCCCTGCCCTCTAGGATGACCTAGGCCTGGGGGCGGCGGGTGACAGCCCGTACCCGGGGCACCCCCTCCAGGGGCGTCACTGCACGGCTCAAGAAAGCTATTCGGGACGTCGTTTCTGGGAGGTGTCTGCCCGGGACTCGCCCACACCGACCTGCCGCGTGCGGGTTGGGGGCGCTGCACTGCCGGCGCTCAGGGGCCACGGGACTCGGCACCAGGCGGGAACAGGCTCCCCCACCCACCAGGGCGCTGCCAGTCACCTGTGCCCTGCTGCCGGGGAGCCCCTGCTGGGCTCTGTCCCCCAGCCCGGCCCCCACGGTGCCCGCTACCTCCCGCTACCCGCAGGCCCTGCCGCCACTTTCAGCAACATCCCCAGCTGGGGGTCGCTCTAGCCCCGCCCCTGCCCCTCCGGGGACCCCTGCAGCCTCCCCGCCAGCCAGGCCCCCACACCGGCTGCGCAACCCCTGGAAAGCCGCAGACAGACAACAGCACAAGCGAAATCGAGGGGCCCCCAGCAGCCCGTGACGCTCGCCGCAGCCCGGGTTTGTGAGCAGCCAGGAGCCCAGGCTGCAGGAGCCCCCCCAGGGGCCTGACCGGCTCCCCTCCTCCGCGTCTGCGGCAACTGCGTCAAGCAAATCTCCACTGTGAGTTCGTGGCGTCCAGTGGGTTTCAGTGAGTTCTGCCATCACCCCGACACCGACGCCGCAGGGATCGGGTCCGGATGGAACCCCTGGTGGGGGCTGCCGCACACACCCCCGCGCCCCAGCGCTCGCTCCGCTCCCCCGAGGGCCAGCGTTGGGACTGGGGGGCAGCTCAGCCCAGCGCCATCATCCCAAAGCCCGCGCCCGTGCGTGCTGGGCACAGCCCGCAGCCGCACGCCCAGGCCAATGCCAAAGGCCACACGGTGGGGCGGGGAAGAAGGTGGCTGTGCCCTGCCCGGCGAGAGGCTCCCCCCCACCCACCGGGGCTGCCCCGATGCTGCTCGCGGCACCAGGCCCGAGTCCCAGGGACTCATCTGCAGGGAACCAGAGCCGGGGGCCCTCGCCCCGGCCCCCCAGCACAGACGGCTGCCCGGCCAGCACGGCCCGACGAGGCCTGGGAGCCCCCGCTTCCCCGAGCCAGCCCCGACCTCCACCGCGAGTCTGGAGGGTGATGGTGGGCGGGCGGCCCCAGGCCCCGCTGGCCGTGCACGGTACGGGGCCCTGCCGGCTCTCTGCGGGGGCCAGGGCAGGTGCCACCCGGGCCGCAGTCAGCTTCACAGAGCCGCTCCGCTCCCCAGCCGGGCGCTCACGTCACGGCCTGAGGCAGGTGCGTCCTCCTGGGGTCGCCTCTGCCCAGCGTCTGTGAGAGAGTGCTGGGAGGCTGGGGAGAGGGAGGCGCAGGCGGTGCAGTGGCCGAGGCCCCGGCCCCGGCCCCCCATACCTGGAGGGGTGTCCAGGGCCTCTAGAGCAGAGCGCTGGGGTGGGCCCCGAGGTCTGCTGGGAAGGAAGCCCCACATGGGCTCCCCTGTGCCCAGCCAGGCAGGGGTGAGCAGCGAGTCCTCCGAGGCAGCTGGGGGGGACAGCAGGGTTTGGGGCTGGGGGACCGTGTCAGGAGGGGCATGGACGCAAGGTCAGTCCACACCTACCGAGGGGCGAGTGGTGCCCCGCTCCTCCCACAGCCCATCGCAGGGCCGAAGGTGCCCCCTCAGGGCAGGGGGTGGGACTGCAGCGCCACCCTGGCAGGCCCCAGGCGGAGAGGACACAGGCGACACGGCTGAGGGGGAAGCCACGACCCCAGGGATGGGCCAGAGGACCAGGCGGCCGCACTGTCGCCACCAGGACTCGCTTCAGGAGCTCGCAGCGCTTTATTTCACAGCCAGCGACCTGGGCCGCGCCTGCAGGGCTCCCGCGCCCCGGCCGTCCGGGATGCTGGCACTGAGCGTGGCCCGGCTCCCTCCAGTCCTGGCCCGGCACACGGAGTCCCAGCACACGGCCAATTCTGCGCCCGGCCCAGCCGCCATCACTCCCGGCCCACCGCGGCCCGCCGCCTCTGTGGCTCCTGCTTCCCCACCCCCTTCGCTGTGGTCTGGGCACGAGGTCGCCGCTGCCTCCTGAGAGCCCGTCTCACGCCACGGCCGCCGGGCTGCTCCTGGGGTGCGTCCTCTTCCCTGCCGTTCCCTGGAACAGCAAGGCCAGGCGGCCGCGTGAACGGGGCCAGAAGGCAGTGCCTGAGGTATCAGCTCAGGGCAGCCCCAGCCGGGACGCCCACGTTAGCGGAGACCGAAGTCCACGGCCTTCAGGCAGGATGAGCCACGAGGCTGCAGACACAGGAAGGTCAGCCAGCGGGCTCAGGGCACGAGAAGCAGGCCGAGGCCCCGGGCACATGATGCTGGTCAGAGGGGCTGGTCAGAGCAGGGCCCTGAGCTGAGGCCCCTCGGTGCCCACAGCCACGGGCGGCTTCCAGGGAGCAGTATGGAGCCCCAGCCAGGTGTGACCTCACAGGGACAGAGGCAACCGGGCCCGACAGAGGAGCACGTCCCCAGGATGTGGGGGTGACACAGGCTGAGCTGGGCTGGAACCACCATGCCCTACATTGTGCCCCTTCCAGCCACAGGCGCCCTGGTCCCACCTGCTCCCAGCCCATGGGGTGACAGGAAAGGGTTGCCTGAGCATGGCCAGCACACCCCAGCCATGGGGAGGGCAGCCTGGGGAGGGTGGGGGGAGGGAGACCAGGTGAGAGCAGGCGGCGGTGAGGAAGGTGACCCGTGTCTGAAGGTGACGAGACAGGCCCTCCCGTGGCATGCGCCATCCCCAGGCTACCTGTCCTGCTGGGCAACTGGGGCTTGGATGACCGCTTCCTGGGCTTCTTGGCCTTCCTCTCCCGCCTCCCTTTCTGCAGCTTCCGGTAGACTTCCTCTGGGATGTCATCCTCGGGGAACAGGCCTAAGGGTGGAGGCTGCTGGTCAACAGGCGGAGGCAGCCGGATGCGTGGGTGCCCAGCCAGCACCTGCCCGTGATCCCCGGCACGAGGCCCTGTCCTGACTCTGCCCCCGCTGCCCTGGCACAAGCTGCCCCGCCGGCTCCTTGTCTGGACATGCCCAAGGCCTGGAGGGAGGCCTGGGGGGATTCCCTACCAGTGCTTGCCACAGGGAGCTCTGGCCAAGGCTGCACTGGGCCCAGTGAGTGAGGCCTTCGGGGCAGGCCTGATGGGGTGGGGAGGCCCCAGTGGGGCATGAATGACAGCAAAGCCCCAACAGATGTGGGGAGGAGCTGTGCAGTGGTGCCCGCGGGGAGCCCCTCTACGGAAGCATTGGGGGAGCCTCTATGCTCAGCATCCGCCCCCATCCTGTGGTCCTGACAGCCTGGCCGTGGACAGAGGTGCCTGCCAGATGCCACCCGTGGCCCTGACAGGACTAACCAGAAACCAGGCTCCTAGGCCCCACCCCCACAGCGCCCCAAGAGCTTCAGAGCCGCTCGAGTCCTCGGGTCAGGGAACAGCCAAAAGCGGAGAGTCCCCGCAGCTGCCTCCCCCAGAGAACACCACCGCTTTCTCCAGAGACGGCCCGATGGGGCTGATCACAGGGGGCCAGGCCGCCCCCGAGGACGACGTGCCCGCCTTCCGGGTCCTTCTAGATCTGTGGCCGTGCTCACCTTCAGCCAGGTGCTGCAACCTGAAAGGACAGGACAGTCACCCCAAGGCTGTGGACTGAGAGTAGGGTGGGGGTGGCAGCCACACGAGATTCCTGTGACAGCTCCCCAGGGAGCCTGCCTCGCCCCCTGAAGACGGGGACAGCCCTCAGCCCACTAGTGAGGCCGCTTGAGAGGAAAGTGGCGCCGCCCCAGGACACTCACTTCCGGATCACCTTGTAGAGCCGCTTGCGGTTCTGCGAGGGCGTGTGCGGCTGGCTGGCCTCCTGGAAGAGCCTGTTGGCGACGGCCTCGTAGTCAAACTGCGCCAGAGAGGGGAGGAGGCTGCGTCAGCAGAGATGCCTGGAGCGCGGCCCGTGCAGAGCTCGCTGGACCCTCACAGCTGCTGCGCTCGGCCACCAGGACACCTGCTACCCCCCTAAGGGCGGCGCTGCCCCCCGGAACTCGGGAGCCCAGGACACAAGGTCCGCAGCCACAGGATGTACGGCAAGTGGCAAAGGGCCCAGGAGAGAGAAAAGCGGGAGGGGGGCCACCGCGCAGCTTCGGGGCGTTGGCAGGGGGAGCCAACAAACAGGCTAAAAAAGTACGTGTGGACGCTGACGCCCCACTAGAGAAAAAGGGTCACCCAGAACAAGAGTGCCACGAAACTTTTCAGCCTCCTACGGGTCTCTCGGCGGCGGCGGTTAAGAGCAGCTCCTCAGGACAACCAGCGCCGGCTGCTGACAGGCCCCTGGGCCGACTTCCCGGAAGCCAGCAGGGGAGACCGGCTAACGAGGCTGACGTCGGCAAAACTCTGAGCCTTACACTCCCTCAGGCAGGGAGAAAACAAGACTAAGTTGGCAGCGCCCCGGAAATGCCTGCCATCTTGTTCCTCCCCAAGCAGTCGGCGCGTGAAGCTCCTCGGACCCCGCGTTTCCCGCCCGCTGGGCAGCCACTCTGGACAGTGCGTCCGCCTGAGCTGGCCCGGCCCGGCCCGGCCCAGCCCACGCACCCGAGTCTGAGGGCCACCACAGCGCCCTGGACCAGGCACCCACCTGCAGCATGCTGGGGGCCCCGTCCTCCTCGGCGTCTCCAGCCTGCTCCGAGTCCGAGTCTGTGTCCGAGTCCGCCCCGCGCACGGCGCCTGTGTGCCAGGACGCAGTCAGGCACGCGCGCCTGGGCAGGGCCCACATGAGAGCCTGGGTGACACCGAGGTCCTGCGCAGAGGGCGGGGACCCCACGGGCACCGAGGGAGGCGACGTCTCAGGATGCCGGGACCGTGAGGGGTGGGTGCCGGTGGTGGAGAACCGGGCTGCCTGGGGGCTCCTGGTCCCCTGGAGGGGCTCAGGGACTTGGGGCAGGACAGGGAACAGGTGCTCGGCACAGCCAGATGAAATGCCAGGGGGCGGGTGTTGGCTAGAGGAAGCCCAGGCAGAGGCAAAAGCCTTGGAGACAGACGCCGACGACATTCCGCAGCGTACCGGGACCTCTCACAGGGTGCGTGACGTTGTCCCCAGCCGTCACCACAACACCCATCAACTCAGACAGACCGAGGACCGCAAACAAGCCCCTTAGAAAAGAGGCTGGGGTGGCCGGTCCATGGGCAGGAAGCAGGCGGGGAGGTACTCGGTGGTGAAGGGCACAGAGTTTCAACATGGGAAAAGGAAGGTTCTGGAAAGGAGGAAGTGGCGCTACACACCAAGTGCAGCTGGTGGCCTGTGCGGTGCACTCAGACACTGGTCCCAGGGCCACGTATGTGTGCCACGAAAGCAGCGTGTAGGACAGGGATGGCGCATGCCACGGGAGGGCCTGTCTCATCATCTTCAGACACGGGTCACCTTCCTCACCGCTGCCTGCTCTCACCTGGTCTCCCTCCCCCCACCCTCCCCAGCGCCGGAAAGAGGCCCCAGTCAGGGTGAAGGCTGGAAACAGTCTGGACCAGACGCCACCGCGGCCAGAGAGCCCCAGGCCCTTCCTCACAGACCCTCGGGAGACACTACCACGGCACTGTCTGTCTACTCTCATCCTCCTGAGCAAGGGGTGCACTGGGAGCCCAGCTGCAGGGCTCCCTGTCCTGGGGGCCGAGAGCCAGGAAGGACGGGCAGGGGGTGACATAACTTGTGACGGAGGCTGGATGGCGCCAGCATGGGGCCTGGGCAGGGCTGGGCTGCACCTCAACAGTGCTGGGCGGGGGTGTGGCTGAGATGGGGTGGGTGGGCCCAGGAGTCGGCTGGGACCGAGGGGTGTGCAAGGGAAGGCATGCGCGTGCACACACACGCACACAGGCATGGCCTTGTGGCCACACGGCTGTCGTGCTGAGAACAGCCTATGGGGCCCGGGAGCCGAGACAGGAGGTGAAGGCGGGACCCCAGCCCAGGCCTCCACACACTGTACCGTGACCCTCACCTTTTGGCGGCCTCCCATGAGGCTCACTGTGCTCGTCGCCGTCCTCCTGAGTGTCCAGCTCGGCCAGGAGGTCTTCGATGGCGAGCGGGGCCTGCTCCACGATGGTCTCAAAAATGCCCCGCGCGATGTTATGCAGGACCAGGGGCCTGGCAGGCAGAGGCTGTCAGGCCCACTCTCAGGGGTGACCCGACCATATCCCTCTCCTCCACTGAGAGCCCCATTGGGCACCAGCAATGTCCACCAAGGGAGCACCATTCCCTGGAGTCCTGGGCCCGCCCTCCCCCCGCCATGGCCGGCGCCCCGCACTCACTCCTTGGTCTGGGCGGCGATCCTACAGAAGGGGGTGATGAACCTGAGGTTCTGGTCTGCGGTCAGCTGCAGGGAGAAGCAGGAGCAGCTGTAAACCTCACCCACGAGTCATAGCGAGGGAGGGACCCCACCACACCCCATCCGGAGATCCTACCTCAGCTGCGCCCACTTTGGTCAGCTCCTCTAGAAAGACCTCGATAAAGTGGCTCTTCACCCCATTGGGGGCCTGGCTGTCGGGATGCAGAATCTCTGTGGTCAGCAGCTCCAGCAGCTGCTCCATCTCTCTGGGAAGAAAGCACAGCTCGGGAGTGGCAACGCCCACCCACCCCACGGGCATCCGGGCAGGACACTGTCCCCACCGATCCACGTCCTCCCCCGCACGGAGCAGACTCTGATCGGGACACCCCGTCACAGACAACAGCTGCTGTCACCGACTGATGAGTTGCCACACGAGCACATCCCAGGGGCGCGTGCTGCTGGCTCCCGGTCTGGAGGCCCAGCTTCTGAGGTCAAGAGCCCCAGAGCAGCCTCTCACAGCTGGGGTATGTGAAAGCAGGTGGGCGATTACAGACAGACCCCTGCTCCCCACATCAGAGCCGCGCCTTCTGCAACACCTCCGGGGGTCCGCAGGCCCAGCAAGGTGGGGCTCAGTGCTGGTTATGCCCAGGACAGGGGAGGGGCAGGAGACCAGCGTGAAGACAACGAACACTCCCTCGGGTCTCTTAGGACAGGAGCAGCCAGGAGCCCTGCTGCTGTCCTGTCATGCTGACGTGACGGCGGCGCCTCTTCAGAGGGACCTCGGCGCCGAGCCGCCGTGACAACAAGGCTGCACGTGTGCGTGACCATCAGCCACAGAGCGTCACTAAAGCGGAACTGCCTCCTCGGGGTTTGCTCCCTCCCAGTCACCAGCCCCCCAGGGCGCGCCCGCACCGGCCTGCAGGGGTGGCAGGGTCCTCAGAGGACCGAAGGGTGAGCCCTGGCGCCTGCGCTCATGTCCAGCTGCCACAGCAGCACTCGGCTCAGCGCGGGACTGGCTGGCGGCATGTCCGCCAACCTGGGCCCCGCGCCCCGGGGGCCTTGGGCCGAGGCTTCCTGCCCCA
The DNA here is from genome assembly GCF_014898055.3 of Talpa occidentalis. NCBI lineage: Eukaryota > Metazoa > Chordata > Mammalia > Eulipotyphla > Talpidae > Talpa > Talpa occidentalis. Next base: position 1,034,994 of record NW_023604295.1, read on the forward strand.
GCCGCCAAATGCCCCGCAGGGACCGCCCAGAGCAGCAGCGGCTGGAGACAAACACCTCCCTCTCCAGGATCGCTGGTCAGCGTGCAGCCGATCTGTTGCGGTCCACCAGCTGCTTTCTAACTGTTTCTGAGCAGCGCCAGGCTCGCGAGACCAAACACGCCCCGCGCTCGGAGGAGGAAGACATGAGGAAACAAACCCTCACGCGACTCCCTGCTGAAGGCCACCGCTGGAGCCACACCTGGTCCCGGCACCCAGGTGCCCCAAGGCTTGGCACCTGCTCTCTGGCCACAGAGCCTCATGGCTGGCGGGACGCCCTACCGCTGCTCCCAGGGTCCCAGAGGGGCTGGAGCCACCCCGAAGCGCTTGCGAGTCAGGTGGGAGCCGCGGTTTCGTAGACAGCGTGCCCGTCAGCAGCAGCTTCAAGAGCAGCCGTCTGGAGGGTTGCTTGGCCAAGTGCCGGGCGCTGAGCAGGCACAGTTCAGACTCGGCCTAAGCTTTCTGGGCTGCAATGCCACCTCCCAGAGCCCTCAGGGGAGCAGAGCACACAGCGCCACATCCCGACACGCGTGCTGGCACCAACCTGTCTTCCCAGGCCCGCGTCCGCAGGGCCTCCAAGGATTCACGCAGGACCATCCTCATGAGCTGCGGGACAAAAGGCGCTGTCAGGGCACAGCCCAGGCCATGCGAGCTGTGCCCGCTCCCCCTGCCCCTGCCCCCTCACCAGGTAGAACTTGTCCAGGCGCAGCCTGTCGATGCCCAGCCACTCGCGGTTCATGGTCTGCCAGAAGGTCTGGAGGAACAGGTGCTCTGTGGGGGACAAGGGCCCAAGAGAATGGTGGAGGAGCGTGGACGCTGCTCTAGGAAGGGAGTGCAGGACTGGGACACCGGGACCTGGCTCGAGTCGCTGTGCCACAAGCGCGTGGCTTAGATTTGTGATGACTGGGAAACTGGGGGAGAGGAGCCAAGTGCAGCCGCATTCTCTAAAGAGGAAGGGGTGCCCTGACCTTGGGATGCCAAGGCCTCCCCAGCTCCCACTAGGGACTTCTCCCAACAGCAAAGGCAGCAGAGGGGTGAGGAATGGGCGGTTCATGCTCATGAACTCAGGTGCCCCTGGGTACAGCCTGGGATCTGTCCTTTTGCTGAGCAGAGACCTCTGCAGGTTCCTAAGGGCAAAGGTGATGGCAGTGTCTGTAACTGATGGCAGCCCCTAACCATGACTACCCGCCCACTCACACACATCTGAACTAAGCACACCCAGAGCCAGGGGCATCTCTAGAGAGTCACCCTGAGGTCAGTGCCAGGGACGCTGCCCGGCCTGACACTGGGCGTGGAGTCTCTAAAGACGGCAAAGAGTTAGAATAGGCTGGAGGAAGTGTGCACCACCGGGAGAGACTCGGCCAAACCGGGGGGACACCAGACTAGCTTCCGCTTGAACTCTAAAGCGCATGCTGTGAGCCAGCCAGACTCCTCGCCGAGCCTGGAGCCAGGGCATGCTGCACAGGAGTCCCCGGGCCAGTGCCTGGCAGAGAGCAGTTCAAGCGGGGACCCGGGCTCCCTCCCACCAGCAGGTTCAGCCATGGCAGGGTACTCACGCGCCTCCACGGTCTGGAAAGCGTGGATGAGCTGGGAGATGGTCCTCCCCAGTTCCTCCTGCATGGGGAACAGTAAAACTCCTCAGACCCAAAGAAACATGGCCCTCGCTGTCCACTCACCCACTTACCCGGCCCAGACTCAGGGGGCCTTTCAGCTGGTGTGCATGATGTTCAAGACCCCACTGTGCCAGCCCACCATGCCGGGACCTGCAGAGTCTCACAAAAAGGGGCAAAACTGAACCCCAGCAACAAAAGCCCAGGGTGAAGGGCAGTCAAGGGAGAGGCTGAGAGACCGGGACGCACAGCCACCTGAGCTGCCGGAGGAGGGTGTCAGCCAGACCGCTCGAGTCAGTCGAGAATTACCTGGTACGCTTGCCACAGAGAAAATTCCAGAGTCTCCCTGTGAGCAAGTCTAGCATAGGCACAAAACACAAACCCGGGTGCTCGTGAAGAGCAGACGACTTGCACTCTGAGAGGGGCTGGCAGTCTAGTGACACCACAGGACACCATGCTGGTGGCGCCTCTCACTGCCCGTCATGCAGATGTCCAAGAACACACCCCAGGGACAAGCCTGATGTAGGCTGTGGACCCTGCATGACATGCTGTTTCCTGCTAGTTCACCCAGTGTGACAGAGGCGCCCTCCCATGGGGGACGCGACGGTAGAGTGTGTGCCACGGGGGAGGGGTCTGCAAAAGCACTCAGTGCCTGCTCCTCTCAGGCTTACTGTGAACCCGACATGGCGCTAAAAACATGAAGTCCATTAAAAAAAAAAAAAAAAAGGGGGCCTCCCCGGTGGCGCAGTGGTTGAGAGCTGGGTTGCGAGGCAACCCAGTGCCAGTTCGATCTCCAGCCACTGGGTGAGGGTCCCACATGGCGTGCAGACCTCTCCTGCCACGCCCGCTGCTCCCCTCAGCAGTGTATTTCGTCAGTCTGTCTGTTCTGCTCCCCGCTCTGACTCTGGTGAATTCTCTCACCCTCCCACGCTTCTGACTGCACCCAGTGCTTGTATTAAAAAAAAAAAGACCCACAAAAAAGGTCAGTGGGAGAAACCCTCGTCTCAGAAAACCCCGCTCTATCCCTGGGCTTCCCTAACGGGTTCCTCTGCTACCTGGCAGAGCATGGATGAGCCAGGGCCTCACCAAGTGTGACCTGGATGGCTTCCAGCTTCTCCAGGCACTCAACTCAGCAAATGCAAGGCCCGCTCTCGCTCTGACCAAAGCCCCTGGCCCTTCCGGTCATTTAAGAAACATCAAAAATAAATAAACAGGGCCTCCTCGGTGGCGCAGTGGTTGAGAGCTGGGTTGCGAGGCTGCCCGCAGCCTCTGAAGCGCCGGTTCGATCCCCAGCCACCAGGCAAGGGTCCCACATGGCACGCAGATCTCTCCTGCCGCCCACTGCTCCCCTCAGCAGAGTACTTTGGTCCTTCTGCCTGCTCTGCTCCCCGCTCTGGCTCTGGTGAATTCTCTCACCCTCCAGCACGTCTGACTGTACCCGGTACTTGTATAAATAAATAAATAAATAAATAAATCTTTAAAAATAAATAAATAAAGAGGAAAACACAGGAGCCATAAACTTCACCCAGCCATCTCTGCAGCGTCAGAATGCAGGTCCACCACAGGCCCAGCTGTGCTCCACCGGGGTTGCTGCTACCTGCCCACACTCACCTGGAGGAGTGGCTGGTCCTGCATCCACATGCAGTAAAACAGTCCCTTCCAGACCTTCAGCAGCTCGTCATGGGTGAAGCCACCTGCACCAGAACCAGCACCACTCAGACCCAAGGAGCCACCCTTCAGTGTAAGTGCAAAGTCAGAGGAATGTGTCCTCCTGAGGAGGCACCTCCACCCAAGGCAGCATCATGACTCAGCACCCACGGGCTCTGTGGCTACAGGGGCTCCCCAGGTGGCTGCTATCCATGAACTCGGTGACACTGACTGAACAGCTACTCGCCTCAGGCACAGCACTGTGTCTCCTGAGCCAGTGGGTGGCTACAAAGCTGAGCGTATCAACTACTCACCCAGTGTTACACGTAAAAGTCTGCAGTTTTCTGCCGACAGTTCATGTTTCAAAAGAAAAAATCTGGTGCCTGCTCCTGGGACAAGGCTTAGTATCAGAATCACACGGGGAGCTGCTTAGGCCACAGACTGCTGGCCTTACCCCATCTGCCCATTCAGGTCTGGGCTGGGCCCCAACAGTGTCCATTTCTAAGGAAGTGTCCAGGCGATGCTGAAGCTACTGAGAAGGGCCACGCTTGAGAACCACTGCTCTAGAGCGGTTCCCCATTTAAGGAACAGGGTGCATTTCTGGCCAAACGACACATCAAAAATTACACAAACAGCGACCCACAATGCCAAATAGCGCTCTGACGGGAAAGCAATGGGCAGAGGAACGTATGGTCTGACTGGGAGGGCAGGTTCCCAGAAAAAGGGAACTGAGCCGGGCAAAGGCGTTAAGGTCTGAGGAGGGGTGTCCACGCGGAGGGCCACGAGGGCACCGCCCCGGTCACGGGGCGCCGGGCTGTAGGAACCCGGCCACGCGCAGGCTCCACGCGGCGGCGAGCACCCCAGTCCAGGCCCGGGCCTGCCCGCCCCGCCCCGCCCGGGCCCGCCCCCAGCCCCGCGCCTACCTGCGGCCTGCTGAGTCCTGGCGACGATGTACTTGCGGAGCCGCCTCACCGCCCGGTCCCGGGTCACCTGCTCGTTCCCCGCCAGGCGCTGCGCCAGCTGGACCTCGGGAGGGAGCCGCACGCGCGAAACCATGACCGCCGCCGCCGAGCCCCGGGCCTCAGGACCTCGCCGCCACTCCGGCGCGCGCCGCGTAACGTCACCGCCTGCGCCGCTCCGTCCCGGGCGCGCATGAGACGTCACCGCCAGCGCCGCTCCTTCCCGGGCGCGCATGAGACGTCACCGCCAGCGTCTCTCCGTCCGGGCGCGGGGCGTGACGTCACCGTCCGCGCGGGCGGTCTGTGCTCGCTCCTCTGCGGGCGGATGACCCGGCCGCGCCTAGTGGCGACCGTCGGGGGGACCTTCGCTGCGGATACCTCTGATTCAGGAGGGTCGTGCGTACCCGCTCCCGGGGGTGAGGGGCGCGCTTCTTGGCCGGGAACGCCGGCAGCTCGGGTGAAGGGCGAGGAGGGAGGCCGCCGGCCGCGTGAGTCGCTGTGGACGGGGGTCGTCGGTCATCGGCGGGCGGGAGAGGCCCGGACACACCGCCGTCCGCGAGCCGGCCTCCCGCGGGCCTCTGCTCCGGGCTTCGGGCTCTGGAAAACGGTCACGAGCCAGACCGCCTCCCCAGGTTAATGGCAGGAACGAGGGTATAGGCGACTGAATATGGGGGGAGGGGTGCAATATGCAAATCTCCCTGAAACCCAGTTCAGAGAGAAAGCTCCAGAAGTCATCTGGGAGCAACTGGGAGAGCTTGCATATGGGCCAGAGGTTAGACAAAAATGTTTATCTTCTTAGGTGTGACAATGCTGTTTGTATAAATGGGGTCAACAGACTTTTCTGTAAGTGCCATATAGTGGCAGGATGGGTACAGAGCAGGTTCTCTGGTTGGAGCAGATGGGTAAAGGAGAGTGCTGGAGCCATCGGTGGCTTTTTCAGGCTTTTATTGCCATTTTACCGGGTACATGGCAGGCAGGGGTGCTGGGAGGCTGGCAGGCCTCCCAGCAAATCTTCACTCTACCTGGGCTCTCCAGCGTTCTTTCGGCTTGTTCTCTCATCTTGCTCTCTCTCTTCTGCTGGTTCCATTGCGTTCCCTCGCTGGTTCTCATTCTGGTGGTACTCTTCCGTTCTTGTAAGCCAGTCCAGGTGTACGCACCTATGCATGCCTACTCCAGGTGTCCGCCATCAGGCATGCATTTAATCTAATGGCGGGAGGGCAGAAAAGCCAGACACTTTTTACTTACCCTACATGCCATATGTCAGGGCACCCCAAAAGCATCTCTAGGTTCACTGGTTTGCTAGGAGGACTCACAGCTACGACTCATTATAGCAAAAGGATACAGAGCAAGCAGTCCAAGAGAAAGTCCAGAGAAGGGAAACCAGGAAACGCAGGCCCAGCTCCACCTGGCTGTGAGGAAACCGCAGGCAAGCCCAAACAGGATTATTTCCGAAATAAGTGATCCAGATCCTGAGAGACAAAACTTCAGCATGGCTCCAGGTTGGCTCACTAGGCCACAGGACAAGGACGTGCTAGTGGGAGGGTCCAGATCGCCAAGGGGGTCTATTTTATTTTTTTTAAAGATTTATTTTTATTTGTTTGTACGAGCACTGGGCACAGTCAGAAGCGTGGGAGGGTGAGAGAATTCACCAGAGCCAGAGCGGGGAGCAGAGCAGGCAGAAGGACCGAAGTACACTGCTGCGGGGAGCAGCGGGCGGCAGGAGAGGTCTGCGCGCCAGGTGGGACCCTCCTCCGGTGGCCGGGGAGCAGCCGGGGATCGAACCGGCGCCGCAGAGGCTGAGGGCAGCTTCACAACCCAGCGCTCAACCACTGCGCCACCGGAGAGGCCCTCAAAGGGGGTTTAGATGCGGGTAGAATGTGAGTCAGTCTGCACGTCTGGCCATGGGATTGCATCTGGGGCCATTTCCTGCCCTGGCACTGGTGCTGCACTCCTGCTTGTGGAAATGCTGGGGGGGGGGGTGGGGGGGGAGGAGGAGGCTTCCAGAAATCCTGCACTACTCTTGTAATCTCAGATTACTTTAGTATAAAAAGGTTGAAGGAGGCCACCCTGGTGTCACAAGGGGTTAAGCACCACACTATGAAGCAATCCACAGCCTCTGCAGCATGAATTCCATCCCTGGCCAACCAGGGAGCTACCCACAGGGCGCAGCAGACCTCTCCTGTCTCCCCGCTGCTCCCCTCAGCAGTGTATTTCAGTCAGTCTGCCTGTTCTGCTCCCCACTCTGTTTCTGGTGAGTCCTCTCACCCCCTGCATCTCTGGCCTGTGCTCCAGCTCTTGTATGCATAAATAAATCTTAAAAAAAAAAAGTTTAAAAATTACAATAGCAAAAAGGAAATTCTCATGGGAATTTGGGGAGTAGATGTGTTTTCCACCTTCTAGCTATAGTACCCCATAACATCACACCCACCAGGGCGCTGGCATTTGTTCTGTGCCACGGCATAGCTAGGATGAAGAACACTGAGGACAGCTGGGGACAGTGCCCTGGGCACAAGTCAGCAATAGAGGGTCACCTCCTGCCACAAGAAATAAAGACCCGCTCTCCCGTTTCCATTTGATGCTGAGGGACTCCACTTCCCGAAGATGTCCTGCTTGTGCCTTCCAGAAAGTGTGGAGAAATCCGTGTTCACACTGGACGCCCCAGGTCCAGGCCAGGATGGCTTCCCAGCCGGCTACCTGCAGTTCGTGGCCTGGCCTGCCCAGAAGGGCCCTGCCTCGCGCTCTGCTCTGCCACCTTCACCTTCTTCATCCTTTTCCACGTCAGATCCTGTCCGCAGTGTGACAGCCTGCCCCAGCTCTGGCGCTTCTCATTGCTCAGCCCCTGCGAAGTTGCCCCCCAGAATACAGATCTCCACCGGCCACGCTGTTCAACGTCCTTGAGTTGGCCCCCAGGACAAGACAGATGGTCTTTGCCCTGCTCCAGTAAGATGAAAAGCCGTGGCATCAGGAATGAGAGGGAAATACCAGCATCTTCCAGGCCCTTTGGATATACAACGTCGCAGTGACTGGGTGAGCTGTGTCGGCGCACTGGCCGACAACCGGGAGGAAGCTGCCAGCTGGTCCTGGAGCTCAGATACGACCCAGGGCGTTTCACACGTAAACTCATTTAGTGATTTAAAAAGACTCCTGATGGGCCTCCCTGGTGACGCAGCGGTTGAGCGCTGGGTTGCGAAGCTGCCCGTGGCCTCTGCGGCGCCGGTTCGATCCCCGGCTGCTCCCCGGCCACCGGAGGAGGATCCCACATGGCGCGCAGACCTCTCCTGCTGCCTGCTGCTCCCCTCAGCAGTGTCCTTCGGTCCCTCTGCCTGCTCTGCTCCCCGCTCTGGCTCTGGTGAATCCTCTCACCCTCCCGCGCTTCTGACTCTACCCAGTGCTTGTATAAATAAATATTAAAAATAAATAAGACAACAATACCAAAAAAATAAAAATAAAATAAAAAGACTCCTGAGGTTGCTGTGCATCCCCACAGAGCGCAGGGAGGCCCAGTAGCTAGCTCTGCGCCACACAGCAGGCCCTGGGGTGTGGTCTCCAGGACCTCTGCCGGGTGGTTTGAGAGCATCTGTCTGGACCCAGACCAGAATAAAGCAGCTGTGACCGCATATAGCAGCGAGAGAGGAGGGGTGTGGAGCCAGGCGGTGGCCGGCCAGGCGAGATAACTCTGACCCACGACCTCTGCCGCCACCATCCAGAAGCTGAAGCCAGTCTGTGGCCATCAGCCCAAAGGGCTGGACTGGCCAGGACCACCAGCTTCCCCGAACCTGCCCCTGCCTCTTCTGACTCACATGCCAGAAAACGCCAAATACACCCCTGGACCAATCACTCAGGACTCCCTGCTTGGGGTGCGTCTGCTCACAGCCTGTCGGGGCCCCGAGCCTGCCTTCTCTTGCTCTCCGCTGCCTCTTCCCGCCTGCCTGGGCCTCTGCCAAACCCAAGTGAGGGTCACAGCAGCTCTGAATAAATGGCCTTTGCTTGTTCTCATCGGGGGCCTTGATTAGCCCTTCTGTTTGCAAATCGTGGGCGCCTGTGTGGCCAGCCCTGACCCAGGGATAGGACCCTGGCCTTAGAAGCCACTGACTGCGTTCCTCTGGCCTTGCTGGCAGGGCCTGGTGCTTGGCGAGGTATTTCTGTTCCCAGGATGCTGGTACCATCAGCGCCTCACGAAGCCCCCCGCCATGCTCCGAACTCAGAAGCGAGCTGCTTCTCCAGAGGAATCATCAGCCCACACTCCACTACCCCCGCCGGGCGCACCTGCCTTCTCTGCTTACTGCCCGCGCGCTAATAAAATGCTTCCTTTGTGGAAACCGCCTCTCGGCTCTGAGACTGGTTTTCTGAGCCACCAGCCTCTTTGGCTGGTGGTGCCTGCACACCCAGGTCCAGGGAGAAGGGCTGACCATAGGCAGGACATGGGGTGGGGGGGAGTGCAGCAAGCTGCAGGCCCAGAAAAGGCCCCAAACCCCCTGCCTTCCCTCCCAGAGCTTTTGTTAGGTCCGTTGCTTCATACACGGAAGACGCCTCCATATTCACGAGGTCAGATGAGTCTGTCAACTACTCATTCAATTATGAAAGCTCCCAGGAGTCTCCTCCCTGTCCCCAGGGCTCAGCCACACCTCACCTCCCACCCTTTCCTGAAGTTACAGGCCGGGCCCTGCCTGGGCAGGTAGGCTCACGCCCGGCACACCTGCTCACAGGTGACACCCCTGGGCCCAGCGGGAGGAAAAGCTGGACCTTGCGGTCTGGGTGGGGGCTGCTGGATTTTTCTGAAAGGCCCTCCTGTTCGACAGCTCCCCACATAGGCACCCCCCACCCTGCCCCACAAAAGGAAAGGGACCGCCCCTCCCCAGGTAGTTGGATCTAACCCTACCCAAAAGTCCCAATCCAGCGCCCTTTGCCGACCCTGCCTTGTGTCCCGAGGTCACAGGCCCTGACGTCCAGAGCGCTGGCACAGGAGCCTGCACAAGTGGGGTGCGGAGCCTGGTGTTTGCAGGTGAGGGGTGCCAAGCCTCGGGAAGCATTTGGGAGTGAGGCCTGAACCCCCGCCCCCGCCCCCCATACGCTCCTCTGTCCTGCGTGGCACTCAGGTCCCGCTCCCCCCTCTTCTCTGGACCTCACTCGTCTCGGTGAGGAAGGGCGGGCTGGGGACCCGGCTGGGGCGGGCTGGGGGGGTGCCAGGGACGGGGCGGGCTGGGGGCCAGGGACGGGACGGGCTGGGGGCCGGGGCGGGCTGGGGGGGCGGCCAGGGACTGGGGCGGGCTGGGGGGGCGGCCAGGGACTGGGGCGGGCTGGGGGCCGGGGCGGGGCCGTGCGCGCAGGCCCGGGGGGGGGGCGGGGCGGGGGGCCGGCCTGGGCCTGGGCCCCTAGGCGCGGGGACCGGCTCGGGCACCCGAGGGCGCCGCGCGCCGCCCGCCCGTCACGTGACCGCCGCGCCACGTGACCGCCGCGCCTACTTAGGCCGGGGAGGCTGCGCCCCGCGCCCAGCCCCGCCCGCCGCCCCCGCCGCGAGCGCGCCCCGCCGGCAGGATGATGTGCGGCGCGCCCACCGCCGCGCGGCCCGCCACGGCCGAGACCCAGGCCATCGCCGACCAGGTAGGGGGCCGGGGCCGCCCCTGGCCCCGAGGCCGCGCCCACTCGCGAGTGGCGGGAGGGGCGCCGGCCGGGGCCCCGGGGCAGAGGCCCGTGTTCGGGGTCGCGGGCGGGGAGAGGGCGCGCCCCGCGCTCTTCTAGGCTGGAGACGTTTGACCCGGCTCCGAATTGATTAGAGCTGCCGGGGGCGAGGAAACGGCGCGGCAGGAGGGGCGCCGGCCCCCCCACCCCGCCCCGCAGCCCTGGGCCCGAAGGCGCCGGCGGGGCCCCCGCGCGCCCTCCCAGGCCCGCCCCGCCCCGCGCGCCGCCGGGGATGAGTCAGCCCCACGAGCCCTCTGGAAAGGGGGGTTTGCTCCCCAAGCCCTGCGCGTGACCGGGGCGCACGCCAGCGCGGGGACACCCGGCTTCCCAAGGCCCCAAATGTGGTGTCACGCTGCACGTGGGGTGGGGGTGGGTGGTCCCATCACTGCGGGAGAGAACTTGGGGGGGACACCGGGTGGCCCAGCCGGTGTCTCCAGGGATGGGTGGAGGCCGCAGACCCCCGGAGAAGGCGAGGTCAGGCGCTGAGCCGCATTCTGCACTCCCAGCCCTGCGGCCCGGCTCCCTCTGAGTCCCCAGCCCGGCCCCTCCCCGAAGCTTGGCCAGGGCCCTCGGGCTGATCACATGTGGCCAGAGATCAGATGTGGCCAGAGCGTGTCTTTCACTAAACCCAGGAAGAGACAAACCACTCACTCCTTCCTGCAAAGCTGCTCAGCTCCTTAAAGGAAAAGACCAGAAACCAAGACAGGCCCTTTCCTGTCGGCCCCTGAGAGCAGGAGCAGGGCCTGGGGACCCAGACCCCACAAAGTACCCCTCCCTGCCGGGCACTCAGCTGACTCAGCTGTTGTCCCCACCTGCGAGGGGGACCTAGGGAGGCGGCTCCAGGGCTCGCTTCATGACAGAAACGTAGACTTAAGATTAGATTTAGGGCCTCCCTGGTGGCAAGGGGTTAAGAGGCAACCTATGAGGCTGTCTGCAACCTCTGCAGCCTCTGCATGAGTTGGATCCCCGTCCAGGGAGCAACCCACAGGGGCTGCAGACCTCTCCTACTCGCCTGTTGCTCCCCTCAGCAGTGTACTTCAGTTAATCTGCCTGTTCTGCTCCCCACTCTGTCTCTGGTGAATCCTCTCACCTCCCACACCTCTGGCCTGTACCCCAGATCTTGTATATATACATAAATAAAAATAAATCTTTTTTTTTTTTTTAAATATTTATTTTTATTTATTTATACAAGCACTGGGTACAGTCAGAAGCGCGGGAGGGCGAGAGAATTCACCAGAGCAGAGCGGGGAGCAGAGCAGGCAGAAGGACCGAAGGACACTGCTGAGGGGAGCAGCGGGCGGCAGGAGAGGTCTGCGCGCCATGCGGGACCCTCCTCCGGTGGCCGGGGAGCAGCCAGGAATCGAACCGGCGCCGCAGAGGCTGCAGGCAGCTTCGCAACCCAGCGCTCAACCGCTGCGCCACCGGGGAGGCCCTAAAAATAAATCTTTTTTAAAAAAGATTAGATTTTGTTTCAAGTGGAAGATTTTAATTGGAGAATATTTGCATTTTTTTAGATTTATTTATTTATTTATACAAGCACTGGGTATGGGTACAGTCAGAAGTGCAGGGAGTGGGGGGTGAGAGAATTCACCAGAGCCATAGTGGGGAGCAGAGCAGGCAGACTGACGAAGGACACTGCTGAGGGGAGCAGCGGGCGGCAGGAGAGGTCTGCGCGCCATGTGGGACCCTCACCGGTGGCCGGGGAGCAGCCGGGGATCGAACCGGCGCTGCAGAGGCTGCGGGCAGCTTCGCAACCCAGCGCTCAACCTCTGCGCCACCAGGGGAGGCCCAAAAGAATAGTTTAAAAACAACATAAGGTCTTTCATGTGAACTGTTCCCACATTCATTGACAAGAAAAATGGGATAAAGATATACACAAGGCCTCCCTGGTGGCGCAGGGGTTAAGTCTCACTTAACCACTATCACACTGTCACCGCTGTGGCCTGACATCCCCAGGCAGGGAGGCAACCCCCGGGGCGCGGCAGACCTCTCCTGTCTCCCCTCTGCTCCCCTCAGCAGTGTATCTCAGTGTATCTGCCTGTTCTGCTCCCCGCTCTGTCTCTGGGGAGTCCTCTCACCAGAGGTGCAGGAACCTCTGGCCTGCACCCCAGCTCTTCTACATGCAAATGAAGTGAATAAAGATGTCCACAGTGTTGTAAGGACGAAAGTGTAAAAGTGCCTGTGTCTGGGAGAGAAGGGCCAGCAGGACGCTGGGCGCCACTGATGTGCCACAGAAGGAAAAGGGCGTCTGCTCTTTGTCCATCACCTACAACCGCTGGTGAGGACACTCAGTGGGAGGCCTGCAAGTTGCGGTTGGTCCCCCCACAGGTGAAGGCCCAGCTGGAAGAGAAGGAGAACAAGACGTTCCCCATGTTCAAGGCCGTGGAGTTCAAGAGCCAGCTGGTCGCCGGGAGGAACTTCTTCATCAAGGTGGGTGGGCCTGGGCAGGTGGTGTGGGCTCAGGGGTGCGGCGGGCCAGGCAGCCCCGCTTCCGGGATGGGTGGCCTGAGATGAGCACCTGCATGGGCAGGTGCGCGTGTGGGCAAGCCTGGCCGCCTGGGCGGGAGGCCGGGCCTCTGGGGCACTGAGCGCTCTGCGGGTGTTGGGTGAGATGCTGGCAGAGCGGGGCCATCGGCCAGTCCAGCAGGGAACTCGGTCCACCCACAGCTGCCCTCACACACGGTCTCCTTCCAGGTCCAAGTGGGCGAGGAAGACTTCATGCACCTTCGGGTCTTTCAGAGCCTCCCCCACGAAAACAAGCCCCTGTCCCTGTCCAGCTACCAGACCCGCAAGACCCGGCAGGATGAGCTGTCCTACTTCTAGCCCCCCCCGCCACGTTCCCATGCTCTGCCCGCTGCAAGGCCGTCCTGGTCACAGTTCCTTTTGGGCTTCCCTCCCCCTCAGTGAGCTCCAGAATACAGTAGTTTCTTAACTCTTTACAAACTTGTTTTGGATTCTTTTGTCACCTGCAAACACGAAGCTCAGAGGCAGGAGTGGCCCCTGAAGTCCCTCAGCCACCACAGCTGTGCCCCCAGGGCCGCCCCAAGAGCCCTCCTCCCTGAGGAGCCAGTTCTGTCCGCACTGCGGGTGGGTGGGCTCCTGGGCCCAGCGGCGTCTCCACCAACTCCCCCAAGGAGTCAGCGGAGGTGACTGGAGACCAGCCCGCAGGCGCCAGGATGCTGCTGTTCATTTGGTGGTGGGGAGGTTAAGGTGTGGGGAGGGGCTGGGCCGGCCTCTGCCCCAGGAATCGTGATTCTGGTTTCCAGAGGGTCACTGCCCATCCCCAGGTCAGGCAGCGCTGGCACGCGTGCTTGCATGTGCCCAGTACAGCGGGCAGCGTGGAGAGGGCCCAGGCGGAGCCTGCGCTTCTGGTGACCGTGACGCGCGCCAGAGCTGCCTGCACACCGCATGCCCTTGCTGGTAGCGCTTTGCTGTGTGTGAAGACCCAGGTGGTGCCCCAGGTCAGGAGGGGGCGAAGGGGCAACCCTCACCAAGGCTAGGACACGGGGTCGTGAGCAGGTCTTGGGTCTCAACAAACTAAGTGGTTCTGCATTGAAGTGGACATCTGCCGAGCTCCCCGTGGGGCCCTCCAGGCGGGCGGGTGGACAAGGGCAGCAGCCCCTGCAGGACGGGAAGACAGGGTCAGCAGCGACCTGCCCTGGACCTGGCCAGTGACACCCAAGTTTCCAAGGCTTGCCACTCGTCTCCCTGGATGCCAGAATGGGGGTGGGTGGGGAGGCGCGGCTGGTGAGCATGTTCCTCCGGCCGGCAGCCAAGAGGCCAAGGCCAGAGAGACCTCGTCTCATTGGGGGTGCTGGGTTCAGTCTCAGGCTGTCACCGCTGTGCTCTGAGTGTGATCCTGGCCAGGGGAGACACCTCTCCCGTCTCCCCACTGCTCCCCTCAGCAGTGGCTTTCAGTGGATCCACCAGTTCTGCTCCCCACTCTGTCTCTGGTGAATCCTCCCCGACCCCCCTGCAACTCTGGCCCGCACCCCAGCTCTCCTATGCACACACACAAAAAGACCCGTCTCGTGGGGCTCGGGTCTGACTGTAAAGGGCTTGGGTGAGAAAGTTTGTGGGGAGGTGGGGCAGGAGGTGTTGTCAGGCTCCCCAGCGTGGGCTCCCTGGGGTGTCGGCTCATTTCTTGTAAAGGTGAGTTGGTCTCTGGCCTGTGGCCCAGGGAAATATCCAGGTTCTCCAGGGACCCACATGGCGGCAAGGGTCCTGCCTCAAGCGTTCTGCTGGGCTGCCACAGGGGTGGGGACACAGGGCTGCGGGCTGCCCCGTTACCTGTTACAAGGCAGCCCCGATACCTCCCACCCCGGGCTCCTGCTCTGCACATGGGCTGAAGGGCCCTGGATTATGGGGTGTCGATGTTAGGAAGGAGAGGAGGCCAAGAGTATCAGACAAACACGGGCTTTGTTGGAAGTCCGTGAGGTGACGAGACTCTGCAGGCCGAGTCGCACCCCAAAATGGGAGCATGGGTCTTCCTGGGGTTAGGCTACTGCCAGGATTGTTTTTTGTGCTCACAAGGGCGGGGGCGGAGGGCGGACGGGATCTCCTGCCCGAGGGTCTGTGCTGGATTTACGCCGCCGGGAGGTCCGCTGGACTGTTTCCTGCTGTCGGCTCATCTCTGGTTGAGCTTATCTCGGCGCTTCGGGCCGCTGAGCCCCAGGGCAGTGGTGGGTTTTACGAGGGGCCTGTGTGGCGGGCTCTCTTCAGATGCCACCGCGGGCCCCTGCCGGAGGCGGGTCAGGGAGCGAGGGAGGCGGGGCTCTGAGGCGCCCGGAAGCTGGCAAGGCAGAGGCTCCCGGGACACTGAGGGACCCGCCCTGCCCACCAGTCTTCACTGCGGCCCCCAGGACTGTCCCACATGTGGGCATCGCCATCAGGCCTCCTGCTGAGGGGTGGGGCGGGGGAGGCTTGCTTGTGAGCTACAGGCCGGGACGGCTGTGGGCCCCAGGCAGACGCCAGCCCGCCTCAGCCCCTCCTCGCCTTCTGGCCCCGAGAAGACCGAGCGCTGAGCCGAGGGCTCGCTTACAAGCACGGGAGCAATCCCAGAGCGTCGGGGCTGCCCCCCGCCAGGCCTCAAGGAGCCCCGCAGCCGCTGGGCCCCGGGTGGCCCTCAGACTCTGGCAGTGATGGAGGATGATGGAAAAACCGCAAGGGAGACGCGAGGTCAGGAGCCTGACTCACAGGAGGCCGGGGCGGGGGGAGCGTAATCCCTTAACCCGGTTATGGGAACCAAGACCCTGAGGCGCCGACGCCCAGATCAGGAGGCGCCACACCCAGAAACCACCCACCGCTACAGGGAGGGTCAGGGGCACAGACCATCCGCCCGCGAAGATGCGCCCTCCCTGAAGATGCCAAACCCCAACCGGCCCCCGCAACGGGGCAGCGCTCCCTCCGCCCGCCCGTGCCCGCGCAGGTGCTTCCTGTCACCCACTCTCCCCCTGCAGGGCAGCGGCCTCCTGCCCGCCCGTGGCCTGCACCTGCCCGGGCGTCTCCTCACGGACCCCCTCAGCGGAGGCCGCCCGCGGCCATGCAGCCTCTCAGCAGAGCCGTCTCTCTCGGGCAGCCCTTCCTGCCCGCTGGCGGCTGGCGCAAGTGCCCTTTGCTCCCCCGTCCCTTCCCGAATAAACCTGCCCGGGGCACAGAACCACTTCTCTGTCTCTGGAGAAACTCGCCCGGGGCACTCGCCGGGGCCGCTGAAACGGGAACTTTGGGGACACCTTTCCCAGAGGAACCCCAAACTCTACAAAACTCCATCAGCGGGGAGGACAGAAAGGCAGCTGCCCCCCAATCTCTCCAGGAAGGTGGAGGGTCAGGGGCCCCCACCCAGGGCTGAGAACAGAGCCGGTGTGATGGGCAGCCTAGCCTCAGTGCGTGGGACGAGGCGGGCCCTTCCCTTCAGGGGAGATGTTTAGGGGACTGCCCCATCTCCAGCACCCAGCTGGCTGGCTGGCGCGGCATTAGGTGGCACCTGCAGATCACTCGAGGGAAAGGCAGCCGCATGTCCCGGTCACTCTGGGGGTCACTTGTAGCCCACAGAGCCAGCTCGGCAGCCACTGGCCCTGCAAGGAGGGCTATCAGAGCACACCCGAGCAGGGCAGGCTGGGCCGAGGCGCGGATACCACTACCCGTGCCCCGGAGCCCACAGGCCTGTTCGGGCTGCACCCCCCCACCCCCAGAAGTCTCAAATTAGAACTTGTTTCCTGTGGGGTCAGGTTTGGCTGGGGGGTCAGGTTTGGCACTAGGGGGAGGCTCCCCATGAGCCAGCACAGGCCATAAAACCTGGTTCCCCTCACCTGACAGAGTAAGACCCCCCCACTAAAGAGTCCCCCTGCAGACTGAGGTCTCTTCTACCGGGACGGACCCCGAGCGCCCCCAGCACTCATTTCCACGTGCCGCACAAGGACATGAGGGGCAGGTGCTCTCCAGAAAGAGTGCAGGGATACCAAGGGGCCCCCTGCAGCCTGAAGGGTGTGGGGTGCAAACAGGGGTTCAGCATGTGTAGCCCCCGTGGCAGAGCTGAGGCCTGTACCCCACAATCACTCCCTGCTGCCGTCACTCCCACGCCACCCCCTCCCCTGGGCCCAGGCAGGGGCATGAGACCTGGCCGCAGAGGGAGACGGGCGGGAAGGGGGCCCAGAGCCGGGGTGGGCAGCAGAGAAGGGGCTCCTGGCCGTCCCGGCATGGGCAGGTGCGCAAGGCACACAGGCAAGAGGAGTGATGCCCGGGAGGGCCCCCGGGGCCAGAGCCCACTGCCTGCTGTGCAGCCCCCTGAAGAGTGAACCAGGGGGCGCGAGGCACTGTGGCCCGCCCGCCCCACCCCTGCGAGGGCCCACTCCACTCCGCGCTGCTTGCAGCGTCCCTCCGGGGCCAGCAGCTCCAGATCCTTTCCTCATCGGTGAAGCTGCGGGGGGCTTTCCGCGAGGGGCACGGCGTGGCAGCGCAGCGGCCCTCCCCCCAGGACTGACGCTCGGAGACAAAGGTCGTTCTCCACCACCGACATGTATTGCAGAGAGGACAGACGAGCACGACTACCTTGCAGGACGAGGCGGTCATTTAAAACTGATTTTAAAAAGGATCACGCTTTGGGATCCACCTTCAAGAGCTACAGAAGGCTTGAAAAAGTGAATTAAGAAAGTATTAAAACTCTGCACGCTGACAGTAAGCAGGGGCCCCGGCCGCGACGCGCTCACCTCACGTCAACGCCGTGCACGCTAACGAGCCACGGGACGGAAAACAAAGATTAATTCAAAATTGGACCCGATGTACCAAAATCACTGCAGTGACCATGAACTCTGGAAAGTTCTAGACAGACAGCCCAGGCCCCGGGGCATGACAGACACTGCACTGACGGGAAAGCAGCTGCGCCTCTGCACCCCACGAGGGCCCCAGGACCCCGACGCCCCCCCGCCCGGAGGACGACAGCTGGCAGCCGGGGCTCTCAGCAGCTCTGCAGGAGGAAGGCGCTCTCGCAGGAAGAGCCACCGCCCTTGCTGGCTGGGCCCGAGTGCAGCGGGGGCACAGGCCTGGGCAGTGGCCCAGCTCATCTCCTGCCGGCCAGGCCTCTGGGCTCCTCCATCACAGACGAGGCACGTTCGGGCCTTCCTGGCCTCCATCGGCTGCCGCTCACCACAGGGCAAGCAGCTCCGTCCTGGCGGGGCCCAGGGCTCGCTCGCCCCAGCTTCTCCTCCTGGGTCAGGGCCCCTCGGTAAACACAGATGCCCTGGCCCCGCGCCTGGTCATCGAGAGTGCACCTCTACTCGGAGCCCAGTGGAGCTGGAGGCAGGGCAGTGCCTCCTGTGGGGGCCGCACCGACAGGCCCCAGTGCTGCTGGAAGACGCTGAAGAGCATGGAGACAGGGCGCAGCTCCAGGGCTTGCACGGGACGGGGTGCGGCCCAGGGGCTCCCCCTGCTCGTGCTGCCGGTACCCTCTCCCGCTGGGCTCCCCACACTGGCACCATCCGCGCTCAGGAGCTAGGGGCGGCGCAGAGGTCAAGGTGGGCCAATCTTCAGGGTGGACGGCAGTGCCACCTGCAGCCATGTCCCGGGGCCCACATTGTGGCCTTGGCGGCCCCAGGGAGGCCACCCTGCAGGGTAGACGGACCCATGTCAGAGCCTGCCGGGCCCTGCCACGCCACCCCAGCATGCCCCACTTGGGGAGGGCAGGGAGCTGCAGCTGCCCCCAGCAGGCTCTTGCCTCCTGGCCCCTGGTTGGCACAGAATGGACTTGGGGGGTGGTGGGCCAGTGGGCTGAATGTGCCAGCAGTGGGGCAGGGGCCCGCCCTGCCTCAGTACCCACCCACACAAACATGGCCTGACAAGCGAGGGGCCTGAGGTAGGGCTGGCTGGCAGCACTTCCCACGGCGCCGCCTGAAGAACCCCAGGTGGCCATCTCCCCAGGCCCCCACTGGCCCCGCCCCTGCCACGCTCGTAGCCACTGTGTCTCCGTCCCTGGCTCAGCAGGGCCCGACATGGTGCGTTACAAGGAGCTGCGAGGTGCTGCAGGCCCGTGTCTGAGATGCTGCCATCACCACCCTGTCCACCTGCTGACCCCTGACATCGGGACCCTCCGGGCGTAGGACAGACACACGGAGCGCAGGACAGACACCGCTCGGACCAGGACAGGCGGGGCAGACGGGGGACTGGGTACAGCTCCAGGGGCAGAGGAACCACGGAGGCTCAGACACACTGGCACCCTGTGCCCGCCAAGGAGCCCCACGCCTCTGGCCCCCGCAGCCCAGCTGGCTTGCAGGTGCCCGGGCCGGGGGAGGCAGGGGGTCTCCAGGTCACGTGTTTCTGAGGCTGCTTTGTTACTCTTTGAAAAGCAGGACCGCACATTTCCACAACTAAGAACGGTTGGCGCCGGACGCTCGGCGAGGGAGGGAAGATCACGGTCGGCCGCGGCTCTGGGCAGACGTCACGTTTCACGGGGACGAACACGGGGGCGGCGAGGCGCTGTGCGGGGGTCCGTGCGGGGCGGGCGCCGGCCTCAGAGCACGGTGGCCTGGACGACAATCTCGGGCCTCTCGATGTCCTCCTTGCTCTGGACCATCCTCAGCTCCAGCTGCGCCGGGCTGGGCCTCTGCCCCGCCCCCGCCTGGGCTGCAGGACAAGGGGCCACGGTGAGGGCCGGGAGTCTGGAGGCGCTGCCTGCCTCCCCGGCCCCGAGGAGCTGGGGCCCACAGTCCCGGCTCAGGAGTCCACAGCCCTCCGCCCCTTTCCCGCAGGGTAAGGCTGGGGTTGGCAGGCGCCAGCCCCACGCGGAGGGCTGCAGGCGGGGCCCGCGGGGTACCTTTTGCGCACCGGATGGTCCGCTGCAGGACGTGGTGCATGGCCGACAGGGTCTTCTCACAGGCCACCTGCGGGAGAGGACGCGCTGGGCCCCACCCTACCTCCCACTCCCCTGTGCCCACCTCAGCTTCCCCAGCCCCACGTGGGACAGCCCTGCAGACGTTGGCAGAGCCGATGGGGGGTGCCCCGTTTCGGATGTGGTTACAGGGTGCTAAGGGGCAGGTGCTCCTGCCTGGAGGTGGGCTCGTAGCTGCTGGGGTCTCGGGGGGGAGGAGACTGCTGGGGCGCAGGGGAAGCTAGCGGCACACACCCTGGCTCCATGACCCAGGGCTGCCCTGTCCTGGCTCCGCCTGTGGGCAGCCGCAGGCCCAGTGGCCTCGACAGCTGTTCGCCCTCAGCCCAGCCAGGCAGGAGGGCGAGGTGCTCCAGAAGGTGACACGTGCACTCCCCAGCCTCCTAAGAGAGAGCAGGGGCCGGGGTACAGCCCTGTAGCCACACCCTGTGCTCTCCAGCCACACTGGGGGGCTGGGTGCCCAGGGGAAGGGTCCCTCTAGGCGCCAGCATGGACAGCTTTAGGGGACCCCACGCCCAGAGCATGACCCCCTGCTCATCCTCCAGTGAACCTTGTGGCATGGGGTGTGGTTCCTCCTCTCACAATCAGCACCCCACACTGTGGAGGACACAGGCCTCCACCCCGCCCCACTGCCGTGCAGGCAGCTCTTGTGAAGGGCTGGGGCAGGCGGCTTGGTGCACACGTGAGTCCGGCTCTGGGGCACCAGCCGCTGCTGCTTGGGTGCTGGGCTCCACGCTGAACAGGGGACATGCCGTAGGCCCCCACGCCTCACCCCAACTGCCCAGATCAGTCTAGCAATGGATCCACCAGCAGCACCTGTGCAAAATGCTTTCTCTCCACGCAAATGTACTGTGACGGGGGGCGGGGGAGCAGGGATGGCCTGAGCGTCAGGCTGCGCAGCCACACTGGACAGTTGGGCACCGGGAACTGGCTGCACCATCAGCCACCCCCATTTGGATCAGTGTGACCAGCTCCACAGAGCGCAGGGGCGGGGGGCACTGCTGACCTTGAGATTGTTGGGGTGCTTGTGCGTCCACGCCAGGAGCATGGCAGCGAAGAGGTCCCCGGTGCCCACGAAGACGGCGTCCACCTTGAGCATGTCCATGCGGATGCGCTCGGTCACCACGGAGCCCTCGGGGGTCCCTGGGGAAGCAGGGTGGTGGTGCTGACCCGGGACCCAGGGCCGGCAGGGGGCCAGCTGCCAGCACACACAGGCTCAGGGCCTGCCCCGTCCCCTGGAATTCCTACCCCAAGGGGGAAAGGGACAGACTGGAGCCCCAGAGGTCACTCAGGGAGGGCAGCCAGGAAGCTCGCCCACCAGGGGCCGAGCTCGTGCGAGATGGGCGAGGTGGCCTGGGGCACGGGAGTGCGCGTGGGCACGTTTCTGAGTTGTGGGGAGGGTGTTTGTGGGGGGAATGTGTGAGTGTGTGTGACTGGGGGGCTGCCTTGTTGGGGCGCTGGCACACGAGCCCGGGGCAGTGGGGGGGGTGCCGCCTCGGATCACTTCTAGGTCATGCAGAGGAAGCACCTGCGTGGCTCCCGCCCACGAGGCAAAGCTGGGCCACTGCCGGGGAGCCCTGCGCCTGCAGGGAGCTGGGGAAACCCACCATTCCCACCCTGCGGGCCAGCCCCGCCCGTCAGTGCCCTCCTGGAGCTCCAGGGCATGGCTCTCCTAGGAACCCCAGCCTCCCGGGAACCCCAGCCTCCCGGGAGGCCCCAGCGCGGTCCAGGCAGCAGGGCCTGGCGCGGGACTCACGGGTCCTCTGGCTGCCCAGCGCAATCAGGTAGTCGCTGCCCCGTGGGGAGGGCAGTTCCGAGCTGGTGATGACCACCGTGTCGGGGCCCATGGCATGCAGCACGTCCATCACCTGCGGGCACGGGGCATCAGCCACCACCTCGGCTGCCTGCTATGGCCAGCTCCACGCCAGCACCACACTCGCGCCCTGCGCCGCTGGGTCACTGCTTCCCCAGGGGCGAGGGTGGGCTTCCCGGAGCCCGGACCTGGAGCTGGAAGGACGCCCCTCCCGGTGCCTGCGGCCAGAGGGCCTGGGGCGTCCTCCGCGCCTGCGCTCCAGGGTGGCCAAACCCCAGACTGCCTGGCACCACCGGCTTCCTGCAGGCCACGCCCACTCATGCCACAAGCGCCTCTTGCTCTCAGCCAGTGAGACCCTGGGGCTGAGACGCCTGCCTCCAAGGGCACGCGTGGGCCCAGAGCGTGCGAAGCCCTCCCGGGCCAGCACCATAGACTTTGGGCCACATACCTGGCCAAGGGGCAGGCTTGGCTGGCTCTGCGTCCGGACAGGCCCCTCAGTGGCCTCTCCCAAGGACCGGCTGGCTGAGCACGGAAGCAGAGGACGTGCCCCGCCGCACACATGCACACTCACGCCTCTGCACACACACACGGGGGCCACCTCCCAGCGCCACGGTGCCCTGTGTGGCGAAGAAGCTCCTGGGCACTTCTCAGGGCGGCAGGGATGCCAAGCACGAGGTCCCCGGCCACGGCCGGGAGACACGCTGAGGCCCAGCTGCCCTGCCAGCTCAGAGCGGGGTGCGGTGGCATAGACACCCGCACGCGCCCCTCTGCTTGCTGGGGAAAGGGCTCTGCAGCCCCAGGGGCCCAGGTGTAACCACAACCAGGGTCCCGCTCCCTGCAGTGCTCCAGGGATGACGTGAGCTCAGGTGCTCCATGGAGGCCCAGCCTGCGGTCTGAGACCGGCAGTGGCCCTTAGCTGCAGGGCCGGTGCCCGGGCAGGCTGCCCCCAGCCCTGGCAGATTCTGGCTCCAGCCAGAGCAGCAGCCCAGGGGCTGACACTGTCCAAGGCTAAAACCCTACAGAAGCCCAGTGGGTGCCAGACTCTGCAGGGAAAGTCTCAAAGAGCTTTGAAGAAATCTGCCTTGGACTGCACCCTCCCACCCCCCAGCAAGGGGCAAGCCGGCACCTCGCCGTGACTCTGGTTACTCACACTCACCTGCACACACATGCCAGCACCCCCTCCCCCAACCCTCCCTGGTGGCCCGCCAGGTGGCTGGACAGAAGGTTCCACCACCCCCAGCTTGCAGCTGGCTGAGCAGAGGTGGGGTGCTGGCCCCGGAGGGCAGGTGGGTGCTGTCCCGTGCCAAGCCTCAGGGGCACCTCACAAGGGCCACTTACCTCCAAGGCTTCCTCCTGGCTGTGGATCTTCCGGCCACTCAGTAACCTGGAAGACAGCAGCACATGAGGCCGGGTGCTGGGCCCCTGCGACAGCCCGGAGTGCGGGCACCAGTCACCTGTGCATTCGGGGGACCAACTCAGCGCTTGCTGGCCACGGGGCAGACCGTCACCATGACCCGTCTGGCAACGGGTCAAGAAGCGGCCCCCACACCCACAGGCCGTGGAGCCCCAAGTTGGGGCTGGTGCTCACACGAGCGTAAAGGACGAGTGCCCCCGGCCCACCACCTCCAAGGGCGACCGTCGCCCACGGGAGGCAGAGCCGCCGTGGCTGGCATGCCACTCTCACGAGCCCCCAAGGCACAGGGTCCCCGGGGTGGCCAGGTTGGGTCAGGTGCCCCCACCCCTACCTCAAGGGGCAGTGGCTGATGATCTAGGAGCTGCCCACCCCTGGCACCGGAGCCCCTCGGGTCCTGCTCCGTCCCTTCACGTCAGGAGGGGCTGTGCAGCCCTCTGACACTTGATGCTGGACGGGGCACGGGGGGAGGGGGGCACACACACTCCCGTTAACCTCATGCGGAGACTTGGCAGTCAGTTTTGGAGCTCCAGGCCTGGGCACCCCAATGCAGTAGCTGGCGTGTCCGTGTCAGCCACGTGCACGCTGGGCTCACAAAGCTCCTCGTCCCCCAGGATCTTGCTGCTCAGGGATACGGCTGGGGGCCGGCACGACGCTGACAGGGATTGGGGGGCACTAATGCCCACGGCTGCCGCCCACCCCGCCCGTGCAACGTCCTGCTGCTCCGGCAGCCGTCCCAGGGCTGCAGGGGTGGGGCCCGGGCCTCCGCCAGCTCGGCCACTCACTCAGCCTCGAACTGGTTGGGGGTGATGATGTCGGCCACCGGCACCACCTTCTCCCGGTACACCGGCAGGAGGTCCTCGGGGACGTACTGCGGGAGGAAGCGCAGCTGGAGCCCCGAGCCCGCGAGGGCAAGGGTCGGGCCTGGCACCTCAGCTGGACGGGAGCGTCCCAGGACCCTGCGGAGGGCCAGGCCTGCCCCCGCCGCCCCCGCCCCGGGCAGGCCCTGTGGGAGCTCGGGGGCTGAGAGCCGCTTTTACTTTTCTAGTATTTTGGGCAAGAAATTAAAGAACAGAAGCCGAAAAGGAAGGACACGCAGAGGACAGGAGTCCAGCTCCGCGTCACACACGGCGAGGCGGCGGCTGCGTTCGTTTCCTCGCAGGCTCCGCGGCTGCTTTTCTCGCTATGACAGGTTTGCGGGGCCCCCACGCCCTGACATGCCTGCTGTGGCCCTTCACGGGAAGCCCCGTGGCCGGCCAGGCCTGCTTCTCCCGAGACAGCGAGAGCCCCCGGCCGCGGCCCCCACCCCACCGCGCCGCTCACGCCCGAGGTCACTCACCATGGAGCCCTCCCCGTTCCACTTGTCCCCCATCACGGGGTCGCACACTGCGGGGCACGAAGACACGCGTCAGCCGCGCAGCCGGGGGCCCCGGGCCCAAGCCCCCGTCCGGCCCCAGCGGGCACGCGGCTGCTCCCGCGGGCCTGGCTCCGCAGCCCCCGCCCTCTGGTCCAGGCCGACTGCGTGTCTGGGGCAGTTTCTGTGGCTTTCGTGGTCATCTGGCCCAGCTGCATGGGGACCCTGTGCACTCTGGGGACCTGCACCCCGGCAAGGGCCCCCCTCACCCCTGGGTGAAGCCGCACTTCTCCCTGGCGACAAGGCTGGCGCGGTGCTGCCGGGTGGGGGGAGGCCGCCGAGCTGCAGGCCCTTGCCCCTGCCCTCACACCCCGCGGCGGACCGGAGGCCCATCTCGGGCGGCGCCTACCGTACACCAGCCTGGGGTTCTGCTGCTTCAGCTCCCGCACGATGTCCACCACCATGGCCAGGAAGGACTTGTCCCTCGTGTAGCCTGAGGGGGGTGAGGGCAGAGGGTCACATCTACCCCAACGCAACCGACAGACAGCGCTTCCTTTTCCCCCGGGGGCTTGTAGCGCACGGCACACCGCAGGCCGCAGCCCCCGGGTGTTCCCACCCCAGCCCCTTCCCAAAGGGGGGGCCGGCAGGGCCAGGGCAGTGCAGGTCTGAGAGGACACAGGAGCCCGGGTCCTGCCACTGGCGTGGCCAAAGGGAGGCCCGGGGGCGGGGTGGGGGGACGAGCCCGCGCCCGCAGTGCCTCCACCCTCCCCGCCCGCCCCGGGCCCGCGCCTCACCCGTGAGCACGTAGTCATACTTGTTCACGCTGTTCAGCTTCAGGCCTTCGTACAGCTCGTGCAGCTCGCTGGAGCTCAGCACCTGGCCCTTCCAGTGGGCGTAGCCTGGGGGGAGCGGGCGCTCAGGGCCGCACCGGGCGCGCGCATGCACACAGCCCTGCCCCGACGGCCCCACCCGATGGCCCTTACTGCCCGGTCGCCCACCTGCCCTGCCAATGGGCCCTCCCTGGCGCTGATGCGGCGCAATCACTGGATGGGGAGCCTGGCGGGGCTCCCCACGCCGTCAGCTCCAGCAGCCCAAGAACACAGGGTTCTGACAAGATCCTGGGCTGTGCCAACACCCTCCCTGGCCAGTCCCTCAGGAGCTAAGCCAATATGCTCGGGGGTCAGCTCTCTGGGCCGCAGGCAGACAGGGGATGGACACGTCGGGCCTCACAGCGGGGGCTCTTAGGGTACTCCCACGTCACGTCGCACTAGCTGCCTCTCCAGGCACTGGCACCTGGACAGAGAGTCCAGTCCCTGATGGCCCTCCCGCGAGAGGAGGCAGCGGCCAGTGGGAGTCTGGGTCCAGTCCTGAGTGGGCAGGAATGACAAACAGGCCCCAAGCTCAGCCCCGCAGGTACCCAAGACGAGGTTGCCTCGCGGGACATGCAGACATGAGGGCCGCCTGCCCACCTGCTGCCTGCCTCCTGGGCACCTCCCGCCGCCAGGGCCCTGCCCACACGGTATGGAGTGGGGCTGCACAGGACACCCCGCATCTCACCAGGAAAACTTGATCCCGGCGCCCCTTATGTCACCAGGAAACCCCAACGTGAACTGTGTAAACACATCAGAACCCCAGGCGGGCTCTGGAGCTCGGGCGTGTGCCAGTCGTGGGGGCCTGCGCCACCAGCCCGGGGACAATCTTGGGGGACACCCGCCCACAGGGACCCTCACAGCACCTGGCTGGGGGCTCAGCGCGTCCTGTGAGACCCACCTAGAGAGGTTCTGAAGGCTGTGCCCGGTGTCCTGACTTCTGCCACATGACCCCCCCATGCCCTGGTGACCTGACTTCTCTCTATGTACTCCCCCAATCTATGTCCTTTGTTATGGTGAACTTCAACCCCCAGCACAGTGGGGGTCTGCCCCAGGGACATCACAGTGAGCCCCACGCTGAGAAAGTCCCTCCCTCTTGGGCTCCAGGAGCCCCCACCGCAAAGCCCGCCCTCCGTGCCCTTTCTGTCCACGGGGAGCCCCCAGACCATGGCGCCAGCACTGGGATCCTCTGAGACGCAGAGTCCCAATCCGTGCCCCACCCTGTGGAGCCTGACGCCTGGGGTGGGGGCCCACACGCCGCGGTCCTGGCAGGCGCAGCGAGTCCTGCGGACGCGCACCGTGATGCTGCGAAATGGGGCTGCCAGCCACGAGCACGTGCCAGCCTGGCCCCTGGACCTGTGCGGCCAAAGCGAAGGTCTTCCCGCCTAAGGGCCGGGGACGAGGGGCACCCTGCCGCGTGTGGAGACCACCTGAGGTCGTGGCCGCCCGTCCCCGCGGGCATCTCTGGCCACAGTCTTGCTACCGCGCACCCAGTCGCCGCGCCTCGATTTCGGACCCTGGCCTCAGAAGAGCTGGTGGCCCAGGAGGCCAGGCTCGGGGCCTCCTCTGGAACCCAGGGGCCCGGCCGCACCACTGGGGGTGGGGGCGCGGGGTGCAGGACCGGGGCCCTCATTCGTCACGGCGGGGCCAAAGGGGCACCGCCACCATGGACGTGGGTGCTCGGGCACCCAGCGGCCCCCACAGAGGAGCCAGGGCCACAGAGGAGCTGGCGTGGCTGGCGCGGGGTCCACGCAGGGCTGGGCCGCCCTGGGCCGCCCTGGGCCACAGACCTGGCTGGGTACGCGGTGCTTCAGGCGGCCGGGAAACGCCAGACCGTGCGGACGGACGCCGTCGCACAGCCGCGGCTGGGCTGGCACGCGGATGAAGTGCCCCGGGGCAGATCCCGAGACAGAAAGTGGGGGTGCGTCCACTCAGAGTCACCCACAGACAAGGGCGCCCCAGCCAGGCGGGCGCCCAAGGCCTCCGGGGGAGGCTGGGGCTGTGGGGGCCTCCCAGGAACCACAGGAGCGGTCCCACTGCAAGGGAACCCCCATGCACCCCTGCCCAAGCGTGACCCACCAGGGACCCCCTTCTGTCCGGGGCTCCTCAGGACGGCCGCCCAGCGCCCACTGAGGCGGGCTCTGGGAGCATCACCTCCGAGGCCCCGGCTGGACCCAGGCAGAGGCAGCAGTGCCGGGGCCAGCCTCGGCTCAGGGCGCAGGGCCACACTCAGCCAGACGCGGGCTTTGTGTGTTTGTTTTTGTGTTTGTTTCTCCAGATGCGGTTCCCTCAGGAATGTCCAAGCCGTTTGGCTCCTTTACTTCAAAGCCAAACAAAGCAGAGGGGAGGAGCGTGCTCCAGGGCGTGCTCCTGGCCCAGGACACCTCAGCGGGAGCTCAGGACTCCCCCCAGGCCGCTCCCGTGACCCCTCCTGCATTTCAGCAAGAACCACGCCCCAGAGAACTCAGAAGAGTCTTTTCTGGAACCTTGGGCCGGGCCAAGGCTGAGGTGGGAGCCTCTGGGTACCCCAAGGGGGCCTCTCGGCTGCTTCTGGGACGTTCTGGGCCCCCAGGCTCCTCTGGGGAACTTCAGAAGGAGCACAGGGTGTTCCCAGGAACTGGGCACTTGGTTCTCCTGCCACCCCACGTGGGGTCCCAGAGCAGGCGCCCGAGGCCGCGGGGTGCGGGGTGGGGGGCCTTGCCCAGAGCTCAAGGGCTTTGGGCGGCAGTGGCAGCGCGTGCCCTGAATGGTGACTGGGCCAGGGCTGGCTCGGATCCCCACACCAACAAGCTTCTGGCTCTGGGCTTTTCAGAAAGGAAACCAGGACGCACCCACGGGTCTCTCCTCAGTGCCCCCAGCATCACCCGATGATGGCGGTGAGAAGATGTGACGGGGGGTGAGGCGGGGTGACGGTGTGCCCCGGCCAGGCGCTGCCCAGCAGATCCGGTGCCAGGGCCGCGCTTGCTTCTGGAGAAGGAAACAGCCCTGCCCCGCCGGCTCACCCCAGGGCTTCCATGCTCCAAAGCAGCACCCCCAGGCGCCCCTCCCAGAAGCTGGCAGCTTCTGCACGCCCTGGCCTTGAGGCGGAGGCCTTACCTGTGTGGTTGGAAAACTGGACGGAGTTCACAGCGTCGATCTCGAAGCCCAGCACCTGCAGGACAGAGAAGGGCCAGTGTGACAGTGCAGGGAGGCTGGCCCGACCCATAGCAGGTGCAGGACGCAGCCGGGGGTGCCAGAGCCCCAGGAGCAGCCTGGAGGGCCCCACTGGAGAGGAGGAGGCTTAAGGAAGGTGGTGGACCCCGAGGTCGGCTGCGTGGGGAGACCATTCCTGGGGCAGGAAGGCCAAGGGTCTGCCCTGCGCTGGCCTGTCGGGCAGACCCTCACGCTCACGCTCAGGTACGCTGCACGGCCTTGCGAGGAGCCAGCTCACTGGGACCTTGCAGCGGGGCCAGGCACCCTCACACCGCCCTGCGGGGGCCGGGCACCCTTGCCTGGGCATGACCCGGGGTCGTGGGGTCTCGCGAGGTGGGGTGCAGCAGCCGGCGCTCTGTGGGCGAGGCGCCCAGCACCACCTTTCTGGAGTTCATTTACAGCGAGCAACGCAGAAGGAGAGCTGGAGGCTTCACTGAGCTGAAGCCAGGCGGCCGGGGGACAGCCCCGGCTGGCGGCAGAGCGGGGGAGGCTGGGCGGCTGCGGCATGCCTCTCGGAGCGGGCCCTGGCCTCCCCGGTCCTCTCCCACTGCCCGTGGGACCAGGCTCGTTCGAGCCCCTCAGGCGACAGGCCACCTGGACACACAGGCACCCCAAGGCTGAGGTACATTCGTGGTGGGTCCCCGCGCCCTGGGGGTGCTCCTCAGCCCACTCTGGTCCTCCCGGCCGCCCTCTTCCACCTGCTTCCCGGTCGCCCCCATGGCCCTCCGGACTGCAGGGCACCCACTGTGCAGCCGCCTGGCTGGCCCAGGGAGCACAGGACAAGGGCCCGGGGGCAGAGTCTGCGAGGGCAGGACAGAGCCCCAGGACCACGGGCCTGGACCCCAGACAGCTGGATGCCGGCCGGAGGCCCCAGACCAGCAGGCACAGGCGGTGCAAGGGGGCGAGGTCCCCCACCACCGGAGCGGGCCCTCAGCCTCCCGGGCGGACGGACGCCAAGCTGCAGCCGGGTCTTGCCAGCCCTGACTCCGGAGCCGCTGGACTCGGGGCCAGAGGAGGCGACTGCGGCTCCGGAGGGCGCCCTGGGGGCGGGGGCCCCGCTGCCAGTTCAGGCTGCAGTGCAAGCCCCGCACTCCAGTGCTCCAGCCCGGCAGCGCGGCCCAACCCGCAGGGCGGGCCTCGGCTCCACGGCCCGGAGAGGACCTCGGGCTCCTGCCCGCCTCCTGCCTGTGTCCCGGGGCACAGCCCTTGCGCCCCAACTCCGCGCCGCCGGAACCGGGACCCAGAGTGCGCTGCAGCGCCCTCGCCCACGTCCTGCACCTCGCCCCTTCTCCTGGGGGCCCTGCTCCTCCGCGCCGCCGCTCCCCCGGATGGCGGGAGCCAGCGGCTGCTGTCAAAAGCTCCGTTTGGGCCGCCCCAGAGGGTGCCGGGCCAGAGCCCGGACCCCCACAGACGCCGTCCGCTCCGAGCCCTGCCTCCCCTCGCCGGGCGCAGGGCGACACGGCCAGTCCCTGCGTGGAGCATGGCCACGCGGCCGCCCTGTGCCCGCATGCAGGTCCGCGCGCGCGCACACGCACGCACACAGCACGCAGGCCCACAGACCGCAGCCCCACAGACCGCAGGCACGCATGGGTGGCGGGAAAGGGTCAGAAAGCGCGACAGGCAAGAACGGGAACCTCAGCCCCTCCACGGAAAGCGGGCACAGTCGAGGGCAGCCGCGGGCCCCACCCACGGGGAGGACGGACACGTGGCTCCACGACCCACGACGGGTGCACGGCTGGGCTGGCGAGGGCTGCGGGTGCCCCGAGTGCCTGTGGACACCCGAACACCTCCAGGAGCGCCCCCTCCAGGACCCTGGGGACCAGGCAGGTAGGAGGCTACCGTCTCTTTGCAAATTGCTGCTGTGTGTAAAAATAAATAAATCTTTAAAAAACAAAAAAAAACAAACCGCTGCTGTGTCACTGTGGAAATGCCAACGACATTATCCGCACTTCTAAAGGGCGGGGGACAGCCCCTGGCATCTCCCACAGGGCTCCTGTGCAGGAGCCCCTCTTTCTTTCAAAAAAATTATTTATGCATACAAGAGCCGGGGTGCAGGCCAGAGGTGAGGGGGGTGAGAGGACTCCCCAGAGACAGAGCGGGGAGCAGCACGGGCGGATCTACTGAAATCCACTGCTGAGGGAGCAGCGGGGAGACAGGAGAGGTCTGCTGCGCCCTGTGGGTGTCTCCCTGGCCGGCCGGGAATCGAACCCGCGCTGCAGAGGCTGCGGACAGCTCCACAGCTCGGCGCTCCACTCGCCGCGCCCCCGGGGAGGCCCTTGACTACTTTCGGAGAAGGGTCTTTACAGAGGTGACTGAGGCTAAGGGAGGTCACGGGGGGACGGCCCGACCTAAAATGATAGGGTCTTTAGGAAATGAGGGCGCAGGGCCCCAACAACCAGGGATGCCCCTGTGTCCACAGCCCGTGGGAAGGGGTGACGGCTGCCGAAGACGCCTAGACCCCCAGTTCCAGCAGCCAGAGACAACACTGGCCGCTGGCTCTGCCAGGTCCGAGCTCACCACCACAGCCCTGCGGGCGCCCAGCGCTGGGGAGCACGGCCTGAGGGCCACCACCCCTGGATTGGATGAGGCCAGGCCCGGCCTCTGCGAGGCCCCGGGCTCGCCTGGGCAGCCCAGGCCTGCCTTCCCGCCTGCTCTCTCTGCAGAGAGGGGAGAGCACAGCTCAGCAGCGCTGGCCCACCTGGCCCAGCCACCCGTGCCTCCGAGGCCCGCACGCTGCCCCCCACCCCCGGAAGCAGCACGCCCACCCCACAGTTGGCACCTCTACCCTCCGGCCCCCTCCTCCTGCAGGAGGGAAGAGCTGCGGTGGGTTAGGTCAGAGCGTCACCGAGACAGGAGCAGGTGACAGCCTGAGCCCGGGGCGGCTGGCTTTCCCGCTCAACAGCGAGCCCGCAGGTCAGGGTGCGGGCACCGGGGAGACCCGGGGAGACCCGGAGGAACCTCGGCTGTGCGCAGGGAAGGGTGGCGGCCCGGGCGCCCGACTGCAGGAGGGCCGGGCGGCAGGGCGGGAGGGGTGGCGCCAGGTAGGGGGCGCAGGGCCGGGGCGGCCCAGGGCTGGCACCCCTCGCCGGGGCAGCTCCGAGGCTTGCTGGCCAGAGTGGGCTGGGCCGCTCCTGACACTGGGGTGCAGGGAGCCGAACCCCCCAGAGCCCTCGTCGAGCCCCCGCGCTGGGCCTTCAGCGCAAGGGGCTCCAGGTCGCCCGAGGCAGCCCCGCCACAAGCCGGCCCAGCCTCCCCGCATCTCCTGACCCCGCGGCGGGCCAGGCCTCAGCCCCGACGCCCCGCTCCGGAGGCCGCCCCCTGCCGGCCGCCCGGGAGCGCCCGGCCGAAGCTGCGCCCCAGCAGGTGCCCCCGCGGGCCGGCGCGGCCTTGGGACTGGACCTTGCCCGGCCGCGCGCGCCGCGGGGGGGGCTCGGGGCGCCCGCGGGACAGGCCGGAGGCCCAGGGGCGGC
This sequence comes from Talpa occidentalis, assembly GCF_014898055.3. Classification (NCBI taxonomy): domain Eukaryota; kingdom Metazoa; phylum Chordata; class Mammalia; order Eulipotyphla; family Talpidae; genus Talpa; species Talpa occidentalis. The sequence goes on from NW_023604295.1 coordinate 1,066,410, forward strand.
CGCCCCCGTCCGCGGCGGCTTGTGGGGTCACCGCCCCGCCTGCTCCTGCGGGCCCCGCGCTGGGGAGGCCGCCCCGCCCCCCCGCCCCCCCCGGCCCCGGCCCCCGCGCGGCCCCGGCCCCGGCCCCGGCCCCCGCGCGGGCCGCCCAAGGTCGCGCACCTGCAGCGGGAAGGCGGCCGCGCGGTTGCCCACGTAGCCGCGGACGACGTGGCTCTGGATGGACAGCACCCGGCACGGCGCCTCCATGCCGGCCCCGCCGCCCGCCGCCCGCCGCCCGGCTCCGCGCCGCGCCGGCCGCTCTGCCCTCCGCGCCGGCCGCTCCTCCCGCTCCTCCCGCTCCGCGCGCCGGGCCGGGGGCGGGGCGGGGGCGGGGCGGCGGGCGCGCGGCGGGGGCGCGGGGGGCGGGGGACGGCGCGGGGGGCGGGGTTAGCAGGGAGCGGGGGGGGCGGGGGACGGCGCGGGGGGCGGGGTTAGCAGGGAGCGCGGGGGGGCGGGGTTAGCAGGGCGCGGGGGGGGGCGGGGGACGGCGCGGGGGCGCGGGGGGGCGGCAGGCCCCGCTCCCCGGGGAAGCGGAACCTCTCTGGGCTCCCCGGGGGCCCCACGCGCTCTCGCCGCCGGCCGCGCGGGCTCCCCTGGGGACGACCGGGCTGTCCGCCCCCCCAGCGGGCCGCTGGGCCGGAACCCGGGCCGCCCCCCGCCCCCCGCCACCGCGCGGGCCCGGAGCCCCGAGGCCAGGCCGGACCTCCCCACGACACGGGGCCGCCGACCTGGCCCGCGGCCGCCTCCCGCCCGGCCCGCGTGACGGCGCCCCGCCCGGCGGGAGCGGCCTGGCGGGGGAGCCCGACCGGCGCCGCCCAGCCCCGCAGAGGCGACCGGCCGCCCCCCCGCCCCCCCCCCCCCCGCCCAGCCCAGCTCGGGCCGCAGGCCCCGCTCCCGCGGAGGAGGGGTGCGGACTCGTGTGTGGCTCCCATGGTCGCCTCTAGCCTGGCGAGAAGGGGGTGCAGGACCTGGGGGTGCTGGGACCTGAGCGGTCGCCCGCGGTAACCGCCGGCCTGACTGCGCCAGGCACGTCCCCGCACCCCCTCACGGGCCCTGGAGGGCGGGCGGGGGTCAGTGACGCGTGTGGGTGCCCCCCGTGTGCATGGGGGTCGGGCCCCCCTTCCTCCTGGGGCGGCTCCCTGGGCTCTTCGGAGGGGTCCGGCTGCTCTTTGGTCCGGGCCAGCCCTGGGCTCTGGAGCCTCCCTCCTGTGCGGGGGGCCCAGCCAGCAGCACCCTGGGAATGCATCTTGGTGAATTTGCTGAAGAGCAGCCCCGATACAAAACGGGGTGCCTGACTGTGGGTCCTCACCCGCGCGTTAGAAGGACTTGCCCATGCTCCGCCGCAGGCGCGAGGGGATTGGGCTTCCCCAGGGTCCTGCCGGCTTTGGCCTGCGGTGGGGGTGGGGCCCACAAAGCCCGCGGGAGGAGCCAGGGCAGCCTCTCCCCCTGACCAGCCACCTTCCCTTGGGCCTTTGAAAGCCCGAGCTTCCTCCCAATGTCAGTTTCCCGAAAGGTGAAGGTCGGGCGTGAGGCCGGCTGGGGATGGTCAGCCAGCGGGTCTGGAAGGGCAGAGCGGGAACTTTGGGGCTGGTCAGCCGTGGAAAGGGGGACGGTGTGCCCCTCACCCGGCCGCAGGATGCCGGCAGGAGGGGGTCCCCAGTGTCCACAAGTTTGGGGACAGATCTCCGTGGGGCTTGCGCGCAGCTCATGTTTTACTTCAATGCTGGCGCTCTCTGGGGTGACTTAGTGTTGGAAAGAGGGGTCCAGCTGGGTGTGCTGCTCCCTCCAGCCGGGCTGGGCTGGGTTTAGCCCATTCTGCAATTTGGCTCTTCAGCAAAGGTCTTCTTCCCTCTGGGGGGGCGACAGCCCAGCGGAGCCTCTGCCCCACAGGCGGGGCGTGCAGGCCGCTCAGCGATGCAGCTGGGCCCACCGCCTGGGAGCGCCGCGCCGCGCCGAGGAGCTGCTCTGGAGGGGCTGTGAGCGCTGTCAGGCGCGAACGGTCCAGGAACAAACCCTTCCCTGGGTGACCTCCCAGAAACTACCAGAACACCTGGAAAGCCATCCTCGGCCGGCCAGACGAGGGTGGGCTGCCTCACTCTGCGTGCGCTCCTGCGTCTACGCCCGCCCCGGGCCGACAGCTTTCCTGGGACCAGGCGGTGTCCCTGGCAGGGGCTCTGCGGGGTGGCCCATGGCTGCGTAGGAAATGGCGCAGTCGGTCCTCGGGAGAAGGTGGCTGGAGAGGCAAGTGGGGGCCCCCCAAGGGGCTTCCAGACAGTCCTTCACCAAGGAAAGAGGACAGAAAGATGCCCTGCGCTGCTGGCTGGCGGGCCTCTCTGTGCCAGCCAGCACGCTGACTTCGGAAAGTGGCCATGAGTTTGGTGCCTCGAGGCCAGGTGGCCAGGAATTTCTCCAAAACGGCATTGATTTGGGCAGGCGAGTACGGAACTGCACTGTCAGCAGATCTGCGCATAAACCCTGGGGGTGGCCGCGCCCTGCCTGGGAGACAGAGCGCCCAGGGAAGGTTTGGGCAGTGGTTTCCAGCCCCAGGGCCAGGCCTAGGGGATGTTCAGTCATTTTTCTTTAAGGAGATGAGCAGGGCCTGCCCCGGTGGCGCAGCGGTTGAGCGCTGGGCTGCGAAACTGCCCGCAGCCTCTGCAGCGCTGGTTTGATCCCCGTCCGCAGGGTGAGGGTCCCACATGGCGCGCAGACCTCTCCTGCCCCCGCTGCTCCCCTCAGCAGTGTACTTCGTCAGTCTGCCTGTTCTGTTCCCTGCTCTGGCTCTGGCGAATCCTCTCACCCTCCCGCGCTTCTGACTGTACCCAGTGCGTGCATAAGTAAATAGATAAATCTTAAATAAAAAAAAGATGAGCGGCCCTTAGGCTTTGTGGTCGTCGGAGTCTGGACAGTCACCTGCCAGCCACGAGAGCCCAGCAGCTGACCCTTCACCGGGGCACCGGGCTGGGCCCAGACCAGCCCGGACTTGTGTCCACCACTCCCTGGGGTGCCGTGACCTGTCCTGGGAAAGAGGGCCCGGCCCTGCCCTCGGAGGACTCGCCCTCTGCTGGGAGAGGTGACTCTGGCACAGGAGCTGCCTGTTACACACGCGCCCCTCCTCAGCCCGGGGACGCCCGCTCAGAGGGCAGGCGGGGGAAGCGCGCTACCTGCCGGCAGGGCCCAGGGCTCGACCTTGCCAAAGCGGAGGAAGTTCCAGGCTGAAGGTGAAAATTCCACTGCTGGGAGCGGCTACGACAAGTCGGGTATTAGGCCTTGGCTTGAGTGGGGAGCTCAGCACAAGGCTGAACGGGGTGAAATTCATGATGTCCAAGTCCGAGCCCCGGCACCGACCCCAGAGTGGGGTCTTGTCAGCGATGTGGTCACCAAGGGCAGCAGCCTGGGTGACCCCTGTCGCACCCCCAACAGCCCTCAGAAGGAAGCAGGGACACCTGGATTTTGACTCCAGCCTGTGAGGACAGACACAGCCGCTGTGTCAGTCAGTGTGGCTGGAACAGGCCGGGTCCTGCCGCCTGGCAGTACCAAAGGCCACAGGCAGACACAGGGGCTGAATCTCCAGGCGTGTTCGTCAGGCCATTGGCCATGGCCCCACGGGGACGGCAGGCACACCCCCGAGATGCTCTGCCTTCTCACCTCGAGTGACCTTTTATACTGTCATTACACAAAGACCAGTAGTCACGAGCAACCACGTCACGGCCGATGCTCCTGGTTCGTCCTGTTCAGCCCCAGGACTGCTTTGCAGCCCGCTGCCCATCCTGACCCCGCTCCACCTGCAGGCGCCAGTGTCTGGCACTCACTCGGGCACCGTCGGGGCAGGAATTTCAGTTCAAAGCAAGTTTTAAAGAAAACAGCGCGCTGGGCCCCCAGGGTGCACGTGAGCCTACGCTGCGCACAGAACCTGCCCAGGAGTGGCCCTGCCCGCCCCAGCCCTGGTCAGCACTGCTTTAGAGCAGGCCTGGCACACACACACGGCCTGTCAGCTGGATGCCCGCATGGACAGCACGTCTGGCACTCTGGGGTCAGCTTGTGGCTGGACGTTACCCACAAGGGGAGGGGCAACTCTGGGTGTTTCCTTGGGAAACCATATTACCTCTCTTCTCTCTCCTCTTCACCACACACTCATTAAAGCTCTTCTCCACGGAAGGTCTTCCGCACGGGGGTGTGCTCGTCTTTCTGCGGCAGGTGGCAGCGCCCACTTAGAGCAGGCAGGTCTGGGGTCCTGGGTGCTGCTTCTGCTGGTAACAGAACCCGAGACACGCGGCAGTGAGACAGGCGCCGAGGCCTCCGGACGCGTGGGAGCCAGAAACACAGGGAACTGAGCTCAGGGATGCAGGCCGCGCTGGGGGCCACCAGAGGCGGGGGAAGTGGCGGGGGGGAGCTTCCACGGGAGGGCAGCTCGAAAGGACAAGCCAGCAATTATGAAACAACGAAGTCATGGGGGTGTCCGTCCCGCACGGCGACCGCGCTGGCAGACTGGGCGTTTGAACGCCGCTGAGAGCAGGTCTTAGAAGTTGTCATCTCAGGAAAAAAGCTGTAGCTGTGTGATGAGAGAGGGTAACTAGACTTAGCTCACGTATATTGTGATGGTTTCGTGACCTAAGAACGCTAAATCGTGTTTTAGACCTGGAGCCAGCATGTTCCACGTGCGCCGGCGCCTCCCTGGCTGACTCACTGAACAACTGACCAGCTGGCCGGCGGACTTGTTCACTGGCTGACTCAGAGCGCAGCCAGGGGGCGGCTCGGACCTGAGGCTGGACGGTCATCTCCCTGCGAGGAGTCCATGGAGCACGAGCGCAGGCAGCCGGGCTACGGCTCTGGAGGCTTCTCTGATGAGAGAGTGCCGACCAGTTGACTAGCTCGCTGACGAGGCGGCTAGCCGCCCAGCCCGTTTAGCTCATGAGCTAGTTTAACTAGCCAGCTAACTAAACAGCTGACTAGCTTGCCAACAACTACAATGGGATTAACCGGTGGGAGCCAGCAAAGAGCCCCCCAGGCCTGGTGACATTTCTGTTTCCTTAGTGAGACTAACAGACTCGGCACCTGGGCTTTTGCTGAGCACCCGACCCCGCAGGGGCCTGCCCAGAGAGAGCAGCAGGCAAGTCCCTCTTCCAGTCCCACGGAGAAGCAGCTGTCGCCCAGGGGTGGGGGATTGGGGAATCGGGCCGGCCGGCACTGCGAGCGCAGGAAGCGTCTCTTCCTCTGCTGCCAATGTCTGGACCTCCTGACATGCCCCAAAGTGGAGCCAGTCAGGGGGTGCAGGGGATCCCGCGCACCGTCCCCTGGATGCAGGCCCTCGGGTGTGGCTCCCGGCGCCACAGTGAGCCAATACCCGCAAGGCGCTGCAGCGAGATGCACCTGGCACTGGGCCCGCCTTTAAAACTGACACGAAAATTGTTAGAAAAATAATTTTAAGAAGTGAAATCAGTACTTGGGCTTGTAAACCTCACCCTTCACGCTGTGCGCCATGGCTCTGAACGCAACATCGGTCCTCAGCCTGCACGCGCGGGGCGAAGCCTTGCCCTGCAGCTACCGTCCCTGCCCAGGGCCTCTCGCCACGGCCCCGTGCTGACAAAACCTCCCTGCTGGGTAGGCAGGGCCCAGCCCGTTCCTCCCCAGCGCCTGCAGTCACCGCCGGCTGACACTGGAGTCAGCAGGTGAGCCCCCCAAGACGTGATCCAGGGTGAGGCAGGAAGCACGGCTGGGGAGTGGCCAAGGGGGTTGGCTTGGGAGAGAGAACGGGTTTCTGTGGCAGGAGGACGGAGGGAAGCGGGAGGGACAGTTTCCCTTCTAGGAGGCCCGAGGTCCCCGAGCAGAGGGTGACCAGGGAGGCGCCCCCCACCCTGAACTCCCCTAGGGGCGCAGTGTTGCTGGTCACAGGGCTGCTGTGGCTGGAGTCGCGAGTCTGCCCTCCTCTGTGCCCGCTCCCTGCACAGACAGGGCCCGGCCAGCCCCACTGAGCCGCTGCCCGCTTGTCCAGCTGGCATCCGGGCGCTTTCCATCCGCAGGTCTTCAGTGAACTGAAGCTAGAACTTTACACAACTCTCCAGAGGCAAGTTTCGGCGTTTCAGATGTGACAGCTGCGAACAAACACCCCCACAGGCACTTCCAGGCTCCTGCTTTGGCGCCTGGAGGGAGCTCAGGCTCCCAGAGATGCTGTCTCAAGCAGGCCCACCGGGGCGGCACCGGTCCCCGGGCCCAGGCTCCGCCCTGCCGGTGACAGGCAGAGCACCCACGGTAGCAGCTCTGGGACCCACCCAAATGCACAAACACGGGAGCAGAGTCCTACGAGCTCCACAAAGCCCGACTGGGCCAGGAAGGTGGCCAGCAGGAAGCCCGCACCCGCAAACCGTGCAGAGCACCGAGGCCGAGACACCCGCGCGGGTGAGCACTGCTGAGGGCCGTCGGGAGCTTGGGCACGAGCCCTCGGACCCCACCCGACGGCAGGGATGCTGGAGCAGCAGCACACGTAGAACCTTGCACATACGTTTTATGGGAGTTTTTACAAAACCATTAAAAAACCCGCATCTTTTAAAGTTATAATTTATAAAATCTCCTGTACAAAAGCCATCTTCTAAGGGACCGACGCGCTAGAAGAAGTCCATGGCCGTGGGCCTTCTCTGTGGGGTGGTGGTCAGCAGCTTCCTGGGCCCCAGGGGTGTGCTGCCAGGTGAGCTGGCGGGGGCCTTGAGCACTCCGTGGAGGGGCCGCTGCTCTGGGTTGAAGGCCACCCGCGAGAGGCCCGTGGGGCTGACCAAGATGCTCTTGTCTGTCTTCTTGAACTCTGCCCCGAAGGGAGCAAGGGCGCATGTTAGTGGGGAGATCCCGTCCTGCCAACCTATCCATGGGGTCCCGCCTGGAGCCGTCACCAGCTCAGCACTGGGGCTGGGAGCCCTGCGGGGGGCACTGCGGGCAGGCTGGCCAGGCTGCTGCCCCAGGCCCCGGGGGAGTGGCCCAAGTGCTCTGAGGCGGCAGAGTTACTAGCAGGGCTGCTTCCAGCTGCTTCTCTAAGGAAGACGCCCAGAGGCCACTGGGGAGCACCAGCTGGGCCAGCCCCTAGAAGGAGTTTGGGGGCCGGGGCTGTTTCTGGAGTGCCGAGTTTGGACTGGCCTAGGAAAAGCTGCAGGGAAGACACCGTTGGGACGAGACCTCCCAAGCAGGGGTGTCCCTGTGGCTCCAGGGGTCTGGGATCCTCACGTGGTTTGAGCGGCACCTTTGCTACACGCCACGCTGGCTCTGCACCTCCACCCATCGGGCCGGGAAGTGCTGGGCTTTGGGGACACCGATGAGGCCACTCAGCACGTGGGGAGATGCCTTTCATGGAGCCTCTGACCAGGACACCCACGGCCAGGGGTCCTGGAAGGCCACCGCCACCCCCCCAGCCCCACACTCACCTGCAGTCATGTTTCTGCTCAGCCCGAAGGTGACCTTCTTAGAGCTGGGTGGGGCCTTGAGCTGCGAACACACGGGTAACACTCGAGCTGCCTCCTGGCAGCCGGCAGACCCCAGCCCAGCCGGCCCTGCCCACCCTGAGCCGGAAGGCAGGTGGCCTTGCTCCAGCTCAGGACACGGCCCCAAGGACTCCTTCCCGGCAGGGGCAGGCTGGCAGGGTAGCGGCCGCCTGCAGTCGCCATAGCAGCACTGCCACGGGAGAGCGTCCGGCAAAGGGGGTCAGGAAAAAGCTCCCGGATGAGAAGTCACGAGCTCTGCCCTCGCCACCCGTGGCTTCGAGTCCTGCCTGGCGCGTGGCGCTGGAGACCGCAGGCTCGGCATGGAGCACGCGCCGTGGCCACTCATTCCACGGCAAGAAGCGCGCCCCCTTCACACCAAGAAGCACCCCACAGCCCATTTCTGCGTGCGTCCCCGACTTCAACCTCAAACCATCCCTCAGCAGACAGCCCCCACAACACACGGGGGCCTGCAGCCAGGCCAAGACTCCTACCAGTGGGTCCCTGTTCTTGAGATGACCCTCAGTGTGGGTCCCCAGCAGGCCAGACCAGCACCCCACATCTGCTGCACCCCCTAAAGCCCCCCTCCCCACTCTCTGAGCTCCCCCATCCCTGCACGTCCGTCTCTGGGAAACAAGCCCAGATCCGCGTCCCTGTCCAGGCAGGGGTAGCGGCAGAGCTGCCCGACTCTGCTGTCAGGAGCCGTGCCCGCCCCATGCCCCCAGCCGCGTCTCCCGGGCAGCCCCCATCCCACTCCTGAGCCCCCGTGCTGGGCACCTGGGCCCCAGGGACTGCAGAGACGCCAGCACGCACCTGCACGGCAGGGCTGAGGGGACAGGCGGTGGCACCCTTGGCCCTTCGGAAGAACAGGGCCTTGGGCAGGAAGGGGGTATCAAACCGCACAAAGTCGTTTTCTGTCCTCAGCTGCTGCTTCTTCAGAGGGCCGAGCGCCCCGCGGTTCCCCTATGTGAGGGGAAGGAAGAGGGGTCACCAGGAGCCCCCACGGGCCCGCCCGTGCTTGCCTCAGGCCAGATCCTGCCCGTCAGAGACACCTGCCAAGACACTCCTCCCGCTGGGGGCAAGGCCAGGCAGGCAGGATACCTCAGCTGGGGTCTGGGAGGCTCTGGGGGCGCCCTCCCCCACACCACTGCAGCTGACGCTGCCCGAGCTCCGGGAGCCCTTGGCCGGCCACGCCGGCTTTGGCGCCTTCTCGCGAGGACGCTGTGCAGCACGGGGCCCGTGTGCATCCTCCCCTGCCGCCGCGGCAGAGACCCGCCACAGGCAGATGCACGGACATCACTCCTCTGGGGGACAGACCTCGCTCGGCCCTGCGAACTGGCCGAGAAGCCACCCCAACCCTCTCTAGAAAAAGCCGCGGGGTCCTGTGCAATGAAACCAAAGCGGGAACTTTTCTGGCGCGGGAAGGAGCCTCGCACAGCAGTGAGGGAGGGCGGAGGCGACAGGCCATGGGACGGGACAGGCCACGGCTGGCGGGGAGCCTACCCTCCACCGACAGTCCCCCAGGGGGCCATGGGCGGGGCCCGGCAGAGGTGGTGACATGCGAACACAGCAGCCGGGGCGCAGGGTTTCTCTGAGGCGGGGGTGTCCTGGGCTTGCCCCACCTGCCCACCCACTGCCAGCAGGAGCGGTGCAGCCTTGGAGCACAGGCGGGAGGCAGGTCAGTGTGCGGACCAGGCGCCCTGTCCAGAGAAGGCCCCAAGCGGCCCGGGTCCCGCCCCAGAGCCATGGGGAAAGCAGGCCTCTTGGTTACAGAGGTCGGCGCGATGAGAACCGGGCGCCTCTCCTGCCGCGGCCATGCCCCGCGGAGGCCGCCGCCTGCTCAGCCAGCTCCGGCCCTCCCAGCCCAAGGCCGGCGGGTGGTGGGGGCGGACAGAGCGACACGAGTGCCAAGCCCCGCTGGCGCCTGTCCGTCCACTCCTGGCAAAGGGGGCGCGAGCCACGCCAGCCCCACTTGCCGGTCGCACCCGCCCGCCAACCAGCCTGGTGCTTGCAGCCCAGGCCGCCGCCTTACCAGAGCCCGGAGGAGCTGTGCTTCGGGCCTCAGCAGGCCGCCGTGGGCCACCAAGTTCGACATCTCTTTCATCTTCTTCCTCTTTTTCAAGATGGCATTTTTCGGACCGGCCGGGTCACAGAGGTCAAGGGTGCTGGGCTGCCCCTTCCTTTTCTTCAGCCTCCCGCCCTGTGGCCGGTGGCGCGGGCAATCCCCGCCCTCCACCCGGCTCACTGGAGGCTCTTCCTTCTGGGTCAGGGGCCAGGCCAGCGTGGGCAGGCTGCTGCTGTTGGCCGGGAGAACCCCCAGTTTGCACGGCCTTTTGGGGATGTGGGCTCCAGTGGTTGGGGAGCCTGGCGCGGCAGGCTCTTGAGAGAGGCCACTGCTGGGGCTCCCTGGAGACAAGTCCGGCGGGGGAGCCACCGCCATGCGCTCCAGGCCTGGCCCCTGGCCCCGCAGACCCTTCTTCCTGGGCCGCTTCCTCCTGGGCTTCGGGGGCTGCTCTGGGCCGGGCTGGGCGGCCACCCCTAGCTCCAGCGCACTCGTCTTCTGGGCTCTTTCTGGAGCCCCCTCAGGCTCGTCGCCCTGGTGTGGTTCGGGGGATATGGCCTCACCCCCAGACCTTGAGTGCTCGGGCTGGACGTGGCTCCTCTTCCGCCTTTTCCTCCTCCGTGTCTGCACGCTGCCCTCACTCCCCTCTTCCTCGGCGAGAAGCGAGTCTCCTAGGAAGACACACGAGCAGGTCAGCCAGCGCCGGGGCAGGGCCCAGCAAGGCCACCGCAGACACCCCCCCACCCCTGCACCGGCCGTCTCTCCCTCCACAACTGCGGCCAAAGCCTTCCCCACGCCGGTGAGGCGTCAGGGCCCGAGACCGCATTCCGGTGTCTGTAAAATCGCAGACACACGCTCCACAGAGCTCCGGGCAACGAGTGCCTGCCTTCCGGAGCGCGGACGCTGAGAACACGTGGGAGACGCGGGCAGGCCCCGGTGCTCACCTCTCTGGCTCTCCATGTCGCTGCTCTGGCCCAGCTTGTTTCCTTTCCTCTTGTGCCTCCCTTGGCCGGGGGACGGGCCATCCTGCTCGGCGAGGCTGAGCTGAGCTACGCGGCCTGCCGGACACCAGAGTCACGCGCTGACAGTGGAACCTCCACCCTGCTACCCCAAGCCGGTGCCTCCCGAACCGACATGGACCTGTCCCTGTGTTCGCAGCGACCCTACACGAGGCTCAAAGCCGGGCTGCAAACGTGCTTGGGGATCTCGCCTTGCCCGTGGCGAGGTGAGGGACAGCACCTCACCTCAGGGTGACACCCCCTGCTCAAGCCCTGGGGCTCCACGTTCCCTCCAGTCGGGGCCCGTTTCTTAATGCTAAGCACCCCTGCCCACAAGGGGTGGGGGCACTGACTGGCTGGAACCCAAGACCAGCAACAGCCTCCCTAGTGGAGAGCGGTCGGAGCAACAAGCAACAGGGCCCTGACAGACCACATCTTTCCCTTCACAAAGGGTCAAGTCGGAACCTTCCTGAGTGACACAAGTTCATCTTGTTAAGGTGACAATGAAAAAGTGAACCCCTGGCCAGGGTCAGGGCAGCCAGCTGAGAGAGGCCCCCAGGCTGCGGCGCTATTTCCTCAGCTCCCACCAGTGCCTTCAGTCCCGTGTGTCGGCATTTGGCCCAAGTGACGTGGCAGCCCTTACCCTCACGAGAGCATCTCCAACGGTCACCCCGACCTTCCTCACCTTCGGAGAGGCCTTGGAACCTGAAAAACAAAAGCCCATCAAGAAACAGCTTATTTTCTCTGAACACGCCACCTCAGCCTGAGCCCAAGCATTGTCTGGCTGCCGGCAGCGCCTTTTCCTGGTCCAGATGCCAGCCGGTGTACAGCGCCACGGCCCAGCGAGAGGGACACCACAGCCCTCGCTGCCCCTCGCCAACCGGCACGGGGCTGGCACTGTCTCGGCACATCCAGAAAATTTCAACAAATTAAAGTTTTCTTCTTGGGCCTCCCCTGGTGGTGCAGCAGTTGAGCGAAGCGCTGTGAAGCTGTCCGCAGCCTCTGCAGCGTGGGCTCCGCGGGCGTGATTCCCAGCCGGCCAGGGAGATTCCCACACGGCGCAGCAGACCTCTCCTGTCTCCTGGCTGCTCCCCTCAGCAGTGGATTTCAGTCCGTCTGCCTGTTCTGTTCCCTGCTCTGTCTCTGGTGAATCCTCTCACCCTCCCACGCCTTTGGCCTGTACCCCAGTTCTTTTTTTTTTCCCTAAAGGCTTTTATTTATTGATGCATACAAGAGCTGAGGTACAGGCCAGAGATGTGTGGGGGGTGAAAGGATTCACCAGAGACAGAGCGGGGAACAGAACAGGCAGAAGGACCGAAATCCACTGCTGAACTTGTGCTGCTGAGGCTGTGGATTGCTTAATAGTGCTGTGCTTGACCCCTTGCGCCACCAGGGAGGCCCCGGCCTATACCCCAGTTTTTATATAAATAAATCAATCTTAAAAAAAAAATAAAGTTTCCTTCTTGTTTTCAGTTTATTAAGATTGGAGCAGGGCCTCCCCGGTGGCGCAGCGGTTGAGTGCTGGGTTGCGAAGCTGCCCGCAGCCTCTGCAGCACCGGTTCGATCCCCGGCCACCGGAAAAGGGTCCCACATGGCCCGCAGACCCCTCCTGTCGCCCGCTGCTCCCCTCAGCAGTGTCCTTCGGTCCTTCTGCCTGCGCTGCTCCCCGCTCTGGCTCTGGTGAATTCTCTCACCCTCCCGTGCTTCTGACTGTGCCCAGTGCTTGTATGAATAAATAATAAATAAATAAATCTTTAAAAATATCAGGTTTAAAAAAAAAAAAAAAAGATTGGAGCCGCTTAGACCCCGCACATGCTCAGCTCTTTGCTCCCCAAAGAAACCGGCTGGTGTCTTGTACACGTGGAATAAAAGAAACTAAACAAAGGGTCCAAGACAGACTTTTAAACAAGCTCTTGAAAGGGGCGGACTGAGGGTGCTTCGGTGAGGGAGAGTAGGGTCGCCACACTGCGGGAGCCCGGCGAGCTGGGGTACTGTGGGTCCCCGAGAGAAGCCAGAGTCCAGCTGCATGATCGGGCCGGCAAGACCTTGGGTGCCCTCCCGGCTGTGAAACGGGAACGAGAATGGGTTCTAGGGCTTTCCTGAATACGACACCTCCAACATGGCTGCTGAGGGCAAACCTCTCCAGAGCGCAGACTCAGCCGGCCTGCCAGCCAGTGGCGGGGCTGCCGGGCGCCAGCGGGCCCTGGGAAGAGCCACTGGGTGGTGGCAGAGCACTGAAGCCTGGTCACCGTGAGCGCCCCATGAGGGCCCCCGAGCCGGTGGCCGCGTGCCTCTCCCCACTGTGCTGGACATTACCAGCAGACTCTCCACGGTGCGAGGACACAGCTGGGGGAGCCGGGGTGGGCGCGCCCGTCACTCCCCTCGGTCCCTGTGCATGCCGCGGGGCTCTGAGCAGAGAGAGGGAAGAGCCACAAGAGGTGGTGAGCGTGGCGACAGCCGCCCCATTGCCGGGACAAAGAGGCGGACTCAAACTCGGGGTGCCGAGGCCAGACCCCAACCTGCCACGTACTTTTTGACAAGTCTGGAGAGTCGCTTCCTGTTGAAGGGAGGGGTGTTTTTCCTGTTGGTCATCTCCAGGAGTCGGTCGGCCACAGCCTTGTAGTCAAACTAGGTGAGAGGAGAGAGCCGCCGTGAGCCGCGGGGATGGACACCACCGAGGGCAGGCCGGAGCCCGGGCAGCACCGCTGCGCCTGTGAGGACGTGTCCCAATCGCCCCGGGACAGCGAGCTGACTCTTCCTTTACAGGAGAAACTGGTGAAACACGTGACGTGACAGGGGCCTGGCTGTGCTGCTCTGCAACCCCAGCTGCCCCACTTGCCCTGAGCTGGCTCCACCGTGTTCAACAGGTCAGCTCTTGGCCACTCAGGTCAAAAGGAAGACCGACACGGTCCAAATTCCCTCCTAGTTCAGCTTCTTGGCCGCCAGTGAACTAGTGCACGGAAGGGGACCCTGGCGGCTGAGGGGATCAAGATCGGTGACCCAGCAGCCCCTGCCTTCAATCAGCTTGGACCCCAATTCCCGATTAGCTGGCCTCTCCGCCGATCTAAACAACTGCCACCAACCTGCAGGAGGGGTCCCCCGTCCTCTGCGTGGCTGGTGTCGCTCGCATTCCCGTCACGCACCCCGTCTCTCCTGGAGTGACATTCGCTCAGAGCTGCCAAGACACAGAAAAGACAAACTCTTCACCCACAGTTGCCGGACCACGGCAGGAGGAGACGGTGCCTAGTGGGAAGGTTTTCTTTAAAGAGAACAATCTGACAAGTATGTTTATAACTCCTGGCTTGTCAACCCTTGCTGCAGGTGGCGCGGGTCCCAGGACTCTGGTCGGGGGGCGCGGGGTGTCCCGGGCAGGTAAGCGTGGGCCATGGTGAAGCTGCCAGGGACAGCCTCTGTGTCCTGGTCGCCTCGGGACGCAGCCCATCACAGGCATCAACAACAGCTGTTCAAGTCGTGTCAAAGCACACGAGGCAGATCAAAATTACTAATGAAAATCACAGCTTTTCTGGAACCCTCTAAGCTCTCAGGAGGTATGGCCAGGGCAGGCCCTGCGGGAGGCAGGGACAGGCAAGTGTGCTGCGGCCTGTGGGAAGCGCCGTGGAGACGGCTGGGGTGTGGACGGCACCTCTAGTCAGGGCCCAGAGACAACACCCACCCCTCAGTGGCTACCTGTGCTCGGCTACACTGAGAATACTTCCTCTTGGAGATCTCTCTCTCATAAAGAATAACGTGGCCACTGAGGAAACCTAAACTTGGACGAGCGCAGTGCAAGCGGTGTTCACCCGCCTGCCCCAGGGAGAGCGACCAGCCCCCATGCCGCTGCTGGGCCGAGCTGGGCCAGGCCCTCCGCAGTGCTCTGTGTTCCGCGGTTGCCTCAGCACTGCATTTCCTCCATTCGCTGCTGGGCGGGCAGCTGTTCACAGCTCAGCAGCGGGGCTCTGCCCAGCCCCGCCCTGGGCCCTGGACGCAGCACCCCTGGCCGAGGCCCACGTGCCCAGGGCAGCGAGACGCCTCAGAGGTAGCGCCCCCGCCGGGCACCACGACCCAGTTTCCCGGCAAGGGCCCGCTGCGGACTACGTGGGCTGACGTGCTTAACGCTGCGTGAAAGCCTAGAGAAACTGCAGCCACACAGGAGACCCCGGAAGAGAAGGCAGGAGGGCGTGCGGCGTGCCCGGTCCGTGTCCCCGTGCAGGCAGACAGAGGCAGGCCGCAGCATGCCCATCAGACGCACCAGAGCATGTGTCGGAGGAGGACCAGCCTGAAGCAAGCCGCCTGAGGTGCTCACCTGCCCCCGGTGCACTGGCCGCCTCACTCCATACCGCCTCGCCTGCAGGTGGCTCTTCCGCCAAGGGGCCGCCGTCACCCACCTGCGCGCTCTGTCCCTCCATGGCCTCTTCTGGTGCCAATGGAGACTGATGGACGATGGCCTCAAACACAGCCCGTGCGATGGTCTGCACCAGGGTGTGGCTAGGGGCGAAGCATGATCAGGACCGGCCCGGGGAGAGCACCGTGGCGGGGCCCGCTGCCCCCCAACTCAGCTCGGGCAGGCCCAGGCCTAGGCCCACAGCTCTCCGCGGGGGAGGGCGCTGGTGGGGCCCTCGCTCTGGACACCACCCCAGGGCCCCGGCACCAGGCTCCCCAGCGGAGTAGTGGAAGCAGACGTGGCAATTACTTACTCCTTGGTCTTGGCAGCAATTTTGCAGAATGGATCAATGAACTTGAGGTTCTGATCTGCCAAGAGCTGTAATTACGAAATCAAGTAGAGAAGAACAATAAAGGAGCCATTCTTCTCTGACTGGCCAGCCAGGGCCAGGCTCCGGCCACTAGGCCACCCAGGAGACCCCGGCCGCAGCCTGCGGCCCTTGTCCACGGAGACCGGGGCTGCAGGGTGGCACACAGGAGTCCTCCTCTCACACGCAACTCGCATTTTTTTTTAGTCAAGACAAGACATGAACATCCACGGCAGGACATAAGCGAGAGAACAGAGCAGGAGCTGCCTGAACCCTGGTCCGGGCCTCTGTCCTGTCCACCCCTCAACTGCCCGCGTGAGGACGCACTGGCCAGCGTGCCTTTCACGCCCTGGCCGAGAGCTCAGCTTCACAAGCGTGTCCCCGCGCACCCAGTTATTTCCCAGTCAGGCTTTCGCTCCCGGAAGCAGAGCGGACCGCCAAGATGCCTGTAGCCAGGCCTCCCCTGGGTGGGGAGGGACCCTGCCCATGGCCATCGCTGGGGAGCCTGAGGGCCCCCAGCATTCCCCCGCACCACTCGGACGCCCCAGCAGTCTGCCCATCTGGGGGTGCGCACTCGGCGCCCGAAGACGTCTCACCTCCTTCCCTCCCACTTTGGATAGTTCATCCAGGTAAATGTCAATGAAGTGAAATTTCACCCCGTTAGGAGATCGGCTCTCGGGGCGCAGGACCTCCGTCGTCAGGATGTCCAGGAAGAGCTGGATTCGGCTACAGGAAACACACGCGGTCCACAACAGCAGCACACACGCCAGTCCCCACGCAGGGACGCCCCAAAGGCTTTATGTTTGAGGGCCCCCAAAGACCGCCCCAAATCCTCCACCGACCTTTCTTCCCAGCCGTTTCGCTTCAGGACTTCCAGGGACTGCCTCAGCACCAGGCGGATCAGCTGCGGAGAGACAGCCTGTCCCGTGGGGGAAAGCGAGCGCCGCCGGCCACAGACCGAGGGGCCCGGGGAACTGGAGCGGCCTGGGCCCCCATGGTGTGAACCCCAGGCCACAATATTCTGGTTTCTCGCCTGGAGCAAAACCTCCAGAACTCCGTGAAATGCCAAGCGCGATGGAGGGAACCCCCAGCCCTGAAGCCTGCCTGGCGCTTCCAGTGTCACCTAGGTGCACCGGGTAAGACTAAAGCAGCACCCCAAGCCCCCCACAGCCCAAGGGGACATGCAGGGAGCCGAGGCACCCGTGTCAGGGCAGTCTCAGGCCCGGCCTGGTGAGCCCCCCACCAGCCCACGAGCGCGGACGGGACAGGCCGCCAGGCCGGCCTCACCATGTGGTACTTGTCCAGGCGTGGCCTGTCGATCCCTGCCCACTCACGGTTCAGGGTCTGCCAGAAGGTCTGCAGGAACAGGTGCTCTGCAGGGAACGAAAGGCCTGAGCGCGGGCCCCTCCCAAAGCCAGTGCAGCCAAGGGAGCATCACTGGGCTCTCTACTGCTGCCCCTGAGCATCATGGGAGCTGGCACCCCTGGTCAATAAGTGAGGCCCAGCATGCCTGTGCCCAGTCAAGGGAAAGCACCAGGCGGGCGGGTGCCAGCTTAACGCTCAAGGAGAAGGCTCTGGAGCAGGTCACCTGCCCGGCTGGTCTCTGCCCAGGTTGGGCGACTCCCTGAGCCATGTCTGCGGGCGCGCCACGCTGGCGGCCGGTCGTCGTCTCGTGCTGGTGTCAGCCCGGGGCTGGGCGTAGCACCCTCTCCTTCCCTTCTGAGCCCAGGAGCTAGCACCTTCCCATCCAGAAATGACATCTGTTTGCTCACTGTACTGGACCCCACTTGTCTCTCTGACGCCTTCCTCATGCGCAGGCCCTCCCTCGTCAGAGCGGACACAGCCCCTGGCCAGTCTGGGCCCCGAGGAGTGGGAGGGAGGCAGAAGACGCCTCTGGGCCTGTCCCGCCCCCGCAAGGAGGCGGAGCGGGGCGACTCGCACTCCCCATCCCTTTGGTGGGGAAGGGCCTAGCCCACACGCCAGGGACGGCCTTGGTGGCGCTGGTCGTGAGGCGGCCACACCGGGCGCCTGTGGACATGGCTCGTGCTGCCTTGGAGTGTCCAAGTCACCCAGACCTTGGCGCTCCTGGAGGGCCGCCATTTAAGCAGATTTCTGAAATCTTTAAGGTGGCAGACGCTAACCCCCAAGGCCCCCGGCACCCTCACAGGTGCCCATGCCGGGCACGGTCTGCGCCGCACAGGCCGCCCCACAGCTCCGCACCAGGAGCCCGAGCGCCAGGACAGCCTGGAAGCGCAGGAGCAGCAGCAGGACTTGCCCGCCCAGGCGAGGTGCCATGGCCGGAGTGCAAGGAGGGTTGAAGTCAAAGTATTGGGACTTACGAGCCTCCAAATTGTTGACAACGTGGACGAGGTGGGAGATGGTGACTGCCAGCTCCTCCTGCAAGGCGGGTTGGGAGAAACTCGGGTTATTAGGCAGTGGCACGCCTGTGCTCCCCCAGGCCTGTGGGGGCTGCATGGCCACGTCCACCGCCAAGTGTGTACTGGAGCATCTGAATTTCATCAGATGAGAAACTCCAATTTCAATGGGCTTTTATGCCTCTCAGAATTGGGGTTTTTTTTTGAAGATTCATTTTTATTTATTTATGCAAACGAGAACTGGGGTACAGGCCAGAGATGCGGGGGGGGGGGTGAGAGGATTCACCAGAGACAGTGGGGAGCAGAACAGGCGGATCTACTGAAATACACTGCGGAGGGGAGTAGCGGGAGACAGGAGAGGTCTGTCAGGGTCACTCCCTGGCTGGGGATCGAACTCAAGCCACAGTGGCTACCAGTGCTGAGACTTAACCCCTGCGCCACCAGGGAGGCCCTGAAGAATTAAGATGCGTATTTAAAAGGGCCTCCAGTTATCAGTTCAAATGACCCACATTAGAAATCAATGAGCTGCCGATGACTGCTTTCAAAACACGGTATGACTTAAACTGTGATTCTGTAACACCCAAAAGAGCAGAGAAAGAGACATGCTGGAATCACCACGGTTTTGGAGTCCTGCCCCCATTCCCGGGCGTTGGGAGCCACGGCCACGCCACCCCTCGGGCTCTCGCCTTGGGCCTAAGTGCTGCTGACAGTTACGTCCTGGCAGCTCACTGGGGGAGAATTCAGGGCCCTGGGCTGCTAAGAAACTGCCTTGGGGGGCATCCACAGGAGGACTCTGGGCAGTCACAGAGCACAGGGGCGGGGACACCTGGTCACATCCCCTGTGAGAGCCCTTCCCCCCAGGTAGTGAACCCCCAGGCTCGACAGCCATGCTTCATCATCTGAGCCTTCCTCCACCAAAGCTGTGGGTTGTCACTGTTGAAAGCGATTTACCAATGTTGGCTCTGTTCTCCTACTCACAGTATGTTCAGTGACAGCGAGTCTTTACAGGGATGAGGGCGCAACAAACCCAGACAAGCAAACTCCCTTCCGTGGCGAGTGCACCCAAGGGCCCCGCAGGCGCTCCAGGCTGCACTTGGCCACCACCTGCTTGCACCCAGAACGGCCTTTCAGAGAGGGAGGCTGCATGCTTCAAGTGTTTGCTGGCAGGCTCGGGGGCTGGGCAGGTGGGGTCTGCACGCCACGCCGCCACCCCCACAAGGGGGCTTTGTCAGGAGGGGGCCCCCCGCGGGCCTACACAGACCCTGCCAGCAGGGGGCGCCCGGCCCACCTCCCTGGCACACGCTGGACAACAGAGGGGAGACACGGAAACCTTAACATCACCTTAAAATCACGGGGGGCGGGCCCAGGAAAGCAGGCGAGGTAAGAACCTTTGGCTTAGCGCACCGCCCGCCACCTGAACAGGCCGCTCGATGGGCACCGGGACGCCTCCCGAGCGGTAGGTGCGGCGAGCGCGGACTCCGAGGAGAACGTTTCCCGTGTGAGCGGGCCACGGCTGACGCAACGCAGGCCGGCGCTCCCCTGCGCCTAGAAGCCAGTCCTGTGACGGGGGACCAACGTTACCTGGAGAAGGGGTTCATCCTGCACCCACATGCAATAGAAAAGTCCTTTCCATATTTTTAGAAGTTCTTCTTGACTGAAACCTCCTAGAAGGCAAAACAGCACAGAAATGTTGAGTCCTCACCCCCGTCCAGCAAGAACCGCCCACGGCAGGAGGCCGCCTGCTGCGGGGATGGAGCTGTGCCGGCGCTGGGTCTCCAGGACAGAGCAAGCACGTGGCCACCACAGCACGTGACACACCTGGGGCACGCGGCCCCTCAAGGGTCTAGCACTGCACACCAACATTCTCAACCCGTTGCAAAGTAAACCCATAAAGCCTTCAAAAGATGCAAAATCCAGGCCCCGGCACCCCACTCCCAAGGGCGAGCGCGCCACCCCATGAGGACATGGGCCTCTGGGCAGGGTGTCGAAGCCCAAGATCCAAGGGCCCCGGGGAAGTGGCAAAGCTCGGGGACACCGTTGCTGCAATGACCGCGGAAGGTTCCTGCTGTCGGGTCCCACTGGGCTGGGCCCTGACCACTCTTCTTCCTGGCCACAGTTATCATTTATGGGGCAGTTTCCCTCATTGGAAGCGCTCTCCACCGAGGCTGGGGGGACGTGGCAAGCAGCCCCGAGGGCAAGTTCACTACCTGGGGTGGGGGAGGTTCTGGCACAGGGCAGCGAGGGAGCGAGGCGAGGGACCTGCTGCCTCAGCTCTGCGAGGCCCTGGACCTTGGTGAGGCCCCAGCTCCAACCCGCTGTGTGCTGTGCGGAGCCAGACGTCAGCTGGCGCCCTCGCTATGGGGGTGAGGTCTCGGGGGTGGGGTGGAGAGGAGGCGGGACGCGCGGGCAAGGTGGGCACTGCCCAGGCGTGGGTACAGTTGTGAAGACTATCTGGTCTCCACCCACAGGTGCCTGAAACTTCCCTCCTTTCAAAAGTCTCCTTTCAACGTGTGCACAAAATCAGTTGTTTTTACCCAGGAACGGAAGCATTTAAAGCAAAACAGAAACCATCTTGCAGTTTTGTTTTCCGAAGTTCACTTTATTTTGATCACTCGGCACAGACCCCATCGTGCCAGGGCTCTCCGGGCACGAGACCCACCGCGGGTCCAAGAGACCTGTCGCGCCCAGGCTGGCCGCAGGAAACACGGGCCGCCGCGCGGAGGCTCGGAGCCGCCCAGGGCAGGAAACGGTGGTGCGGAAAGAGCAGCCAGAGAGGAAAGCAACAGAGAACATCTTGTCTCGCCCCTCACAGCCCGAAGACCAAGCCACGAAGCAGCCCGTCCTCAGCGGCCTCTGACATCGCCTGCAGACGCGGGAGGCGAGCGAGGCGTGCGCGGGGCCCGAGAGCTCCGAAACGAGGCAACTCCACAGCGGCCCTCGCCCGAATGAGAACAGGGCCTGTGTTCGGGGATGAAGGGTCCACCCAAATCCACAGCGGAGCCAGAACAGCCGCAGCTCCAAGGCACTGTAACTACTGGGCCCCCACTGCCATCCCCTCCGCTGCACCCGAGACGCCCCCCGCGGGAAGAGGCCCTGCTCGCTTCCGTGCCGCCCGCAGCAAGCAAGAGTGCAAGCGCGCCCGTCACACGCTGGCCCAAGGTGGTGGCTGTTCAACGTTGAGCCAGGATTTTCATCTGCTTTGCGTCCTGCCGTCAGCTGGGCGCCGAGTTCGCGCGGGCACGGCGCCGCAGGCACTAGCGAGCATCTGCCCAGCGGCGAATGAATGGAGATAAGTGGGCCCTGAGCTACGCCCCGGACAGCAGTCATTACTCGACACCAACGGGGAAAGCACAGGTAGGCAGAGCAACGTGTACGCAATACAGACCCCCAACTGTTTTTAAAGCCTCCAAGCTGTGTGTGAGGCGGATGGACGACTGGATGGTCTAGCCAATTTCAGGCCGCCTCTCCTAGCCGAAGACCACTCGCGAGTCAGACGGCAAGCGAGGCTGTCTCCACACGGGGACTCTGATTTTGACAAGCGCAGCTGTCGCGGAGACCTTGCCTATGTGTCCTATCATTCCCTGTCCGTGGCAGTTACTGCTTTGAAGAGCCGCTTTTCTGTTCCATGCACGTATGGGGGGACAAGAAGAACGAGCAAGCGACGCTAGCTGGGATGGGTGCGGGCAGACAGGTGCCTAGGGCTGCTATAAACTCACTGGTGTCACGTCCGGGATCACCTCCGCGGCCCGTGTGCTGGGCTGCTCAGCTGAGGGGTGTGAGCAACAGCAAAACCCTCCTATGCTAGCTGTGCCCCCAGCAGGCGAGGAAAACAGACAGGAGGGAGAACGCTACATGGACAGGAAATGGGGAAGCGGGGTCGTTACGGGCTGCAGCGAGACATAAGGGGTGTCTCAGGCCCTAGAGAGCTGAGCAGGGATAACCAGGAAGGTTTCTTGACCCGAAATGCTAGGAGTGGACTAAGGGTGGGATTAGGAGAAACAAAGGCAGAGGGGGTGAAATGGTATCATGAAGACCATGACCACAATGGCAGTGGCCCTAGCAGAGCAGAAAGCAGCCACACAAGGGCTGAGGAGGGGAGGGCATGGGCTTGGGGTCTCAGGAGGCTGCGCTGGCCTGTGGAGAACGGGCTCAGGGGGCACACATGCAGTGAGGGCATGAGGCAGGAAGTGAGTGCAGAAACCCAGTGGGGGAACAAGGCAGATTAACTCAGGAGATAGTCATGTAGGATCAAAGGACAGTAGACGCAGGGTGGGGGTGGGCACAGGACGAGGCCAGGAGACCACCAGGTGTCCAGCTGGGAGTCTGAGGGGATGGTGGAAATCAGCAACCAAAACGACAGTGCAGAGGGGCAGCAGAAGACAGATTTTGGGGAGGTAAAAAATAAGTCACTTTTGGGGATCTGGAGCCTGCAATCTTGTGGGACACCCAGGGAGAGATGCCAGGCTGGCACCGGGCTGGGCTGCTAGGATGCATCTGAGCCAAAAGCAGCAGATTTAGGTCTAAGAACCGTGAGCACCAACAGGGTACCTGAAACCCCACGAGTAACTCAAATCTCTCAGGGGGTACCTTAACAGAATTGAAGTCTGGAATTTTGGTTTTATTCCTTTTTCCAGCACATCTGCCATAAAACTGCACTTTATTACATACCCCTAAGATAGTCTTTTGTGATTTCCCTTCACTGTAAAAGCAGGAACGTTGGTGCAGGGACAGACACCGTCTGTTCTCTCAAGTAAACGAAAGTCAGTCAAGCTTGCGCTGTCTCGGTGCCACGGAAACCCTCTGCTGATGCGCTGGCCCAGGGGGTCACGGAGCAGATCCCCACAGGTGAGCGAGCTCCTTCCCACTGCAGCTCAAGCCCAACTACAGAGCCTGGTGCGGCCCGGCAGTGCCCACGCCCCGACTTCGTGGTCTGACACTGGCGCCCCCCCTGACTTGCCGGTCTCCCCGCTGTTCCTCGGGCATGCTCTGCCCTCGCCGCCGCCCATTTTGGGGGTGCTGAGCATCGCCCCGGAGGGACCTTCCCGGACAGCTAACAGAGAGTTCCCTCCTCGCGGGGCTTTCGTTCACTCTGCTGCTCGGACACCGGCTCCGCTTTGGCGACCTCTTTGCCCCCAGCTCCGCTCGGGCAGGCGCTGCCACGCCGGGCGGTCTTCGCCCCGGAGCCCCAGACCCGCAGGCCCCGGCTGGAGAGCGCCGGAGCCCCGGGGCCGTCCCGGGCGGGCCCGGCGCCCCGCGGCTTCAGCGGCCCCACACAGTCCGGGCCGTGAGGGGGGCCCGCGGCCCAGGGGGCCCTCCCGGCCCGGCCCTCCCGCCCGCCCGCCCGCCGCCCGCCGCCCGCCGGCCCGGGGCGCCCACCTGCCTCCCGCCGCGTCTTGGCGCTGATGTACTGGCGCAGCCTCCGCGCCGCGCGCTCCCGGACGCCCCTCTCGCGGGACGCCAGCCGCTGCGCGAACTGGAGCTCGGGCGGGTGCATGGCGGGGCCGTCGCGGCCGCGGCAGCCTCCGGCGCTCCCGCCGCGCCTGCGCAGAGCCGGCGGCGCGCGGCGAGGACGTCACAAGGGCGCCGGGTGGGCGGGGCGGCCCGACCCGACCCGCGTCCGCGTCGCCTCGGCGGCCTCGGCGCGGCCCCCGGCCGTTGAGGCGAGGTCAGCCGGGCCGGGCGCGGCCGGGGGCAGCGGGGGCCCGTCCCGGCCGCCCGGACCCCGCGGGGCGCCCGCCGGCAGCCGGCCGCGAAGGGAAGGGCCGCGCCGTCGAGCGCGTCGGCGCCGGGGGGCGGCGAGGACGGGCCGGGCCTGCGGGCGTCGCTCTCCAGCGACGCGGGCCCGGGGCGGGCGGGGCCTGGGGTGCGGGCCGGGCGCGGGGGGGGGGGCGGCCTGTGGCCCTGCGGGGCGGGGCGGGGCGGCGCGTGCGGCTGCGCCGGGTGGGGGCTCTCCCCGGGGCCCGGGCGGGGCGTCCGCCAGCCGAGGCCGCCCGTCGGGAGCGCGCGGGAGCCCGGGCTGGGGGGACCCCCGGGGCCGCGCACGGCCTCACCCCGCCCCCGCCCCGCCCCGCAGCCAGCGACGAGCACCGGCCCGCAGCAGCGCGAGGAGGCGCCGTCGGGGCCCGCGCTTTCCGGCGTGCGGGCGGCGCCATGGGCGAGGCGGGCGGCGCCGAGGAGGCCCGCGGGGTCAGTGAGGGGCGGGCGGGGCGGGGCGGGGCGGGCCGGGGGCGCCGGCCTCGGCCTGGGGTCCCGTCGCGGTCCGGCCGCTGGTGTCGGGGCCTCGCGGGGCGGCGGGGGCTGCCGGGCGCCCGCGTCGGGCCGGTGGACACGGACGGCCCCGGGGACCGGCGGGGGGGGCGGGGGTCCCCGCGCGGGCTGGGCTCGCCCCCGGGAGGAGCCGGCCCAGCCCGCCTGTGTGCTAGCAGCCGGCGCGCGCCGCGGAGGAGGAGTTCGTGCGGGTCCGGAAGACGGAGCTGGCGCGGCTGGCGGCGGAGGTGGCGCAGGCCCGGGACGCGCTGCCGCGCCTGCTGAGCGGGGAGGCGCTGGGCGGCGGCCCGAAGCTGCGGACTCTGGAGAAAAGTGAGTCTCCCCGCGGCCGGGGCGCCGGGCTCGCGCCCTTCGCGCGCTCCTGACCCGACGCCGAGGCCGGGCGCCCGGCCGTGCCCAGCCACCTGCGGCGGCGCTGAGGAACCCGCGTGGAGGCGGCCTCGTGCCCCCGCCGCGCTGCGGGCCACGCGGCGGGCCTCTGGGGCGAGGCTCCGGGCCCGCAGGTGAACGTGCCGCCCGGCCAAGACCCGGCTCTGGGCTGTGCGCGGGCGTCCGCCGCCCTCGGGGAGGGCCCCGCTGCCGTCCCGCTGCCGAGGCATCGAGCCCCGGCCACTTCTCTGCAGGCTCCGGGGCCTGCGTCTCCTGCTCGCGGTTCACTCACTCGCTTCACCTTCACTCCCGGTCCCGGCCCGTCGTCCGCAGCCTCCGGGAAGGAGCGGCAGGGTCAGCCTCCCGGCCGCACAGCAAGGACACGCGCACCCGGGGGCTGGGGGGTCTTGCCAGCCCAGGACAGGCCAGGTTGTTCCGGGGTCTAGCGGGGTGGACGTCGGTGAGGCGCCGGGGGAGGGGTTTGAAGGCTCCCAGCACAGGCCTGGAGGTGGAGAAACCCTCCTGGAGCTGCACAGCCCGCTGCGCCTTGTCACGGGGCTTGGACCCACTGGCGAGAGGCGAGTCCTCCTGACGCCTGGATTCCGGACAGCGGGTTTCTCGGGGCCGTGGGTTTACAGAACGAGCCTGCTCTGAGTGACAAGGCTGCGCGCGCAAGGAAGGGGTTGGCGTGAAGCTCACAGCTGCAGCGTGGCCTCGGGATGGGTATTGTCTCCTGTTAACTTGGCCTCTGGCTCCGCTTGCCCCTCCAGCCCAGCCTGATGCGCCGGGTGGGTTTTCGCCGCCTCAGCAGACTGCTGCTTGCTGTCAGACTCTCGCTCTGCCCCGCCCAGGCTGGCTGCCTCGGTCTCCGGGCAGCGCCATCTAGACTAGAGCCTGGCATCCCGGTGGCCCACCTCCTCACTGAGCACACCTATTCCTGCCCCCTGTACCTCATTTCACCAGCTCCCTTCATTGGCACTGCCACCCCCAGGCCCAGCCTCTGCCTCCTGGGGCCCAGCCCTCGCCACTCCCGACTATCCCTGCTGGTTGTGCGCGTGACTTTTACTCTTCTGTCTGAGCGCGTTGTTCCCCGCGTGAACCTTCAGCGGCTTCTCTTTGGTCTTCAGATAAAGGTCAAGGGCTCCCTCAGTGAGCACCCGGGATTCAGGCTTCCTCCTGTGCGCTGTGGTTTCCAGAACTGTGTGGCCACAAGGATCCCCTCCTCAGCTTGTCTGTGTCTGCCGCACCCGGGCTGTTCTCCAGCCTTCAGTGCAGTGCCGGTGTGGGCTGTAGCTCATTCGGGCCGTGGGCAGGGAGTCGCTCTTCCTTTTCCAGCACTGGGCTTAACCAGGGGGTGTTTGCCGCTTATTGGCAGGTGTTTACACCCTGGTTTATGCGGGGGTCGTTTGCCGTCTTAGTTTTAGCCCTGGGATGGGAGTGGCGGGTGTTGTAAATATTTTCTTTCCTTTTTCTTTTTTAAAAAGGATTTATTTATTTATACATGCACTGGGTACAGTCAGAAGCGCGGGAGGGTGAGAGGATTCACCAGAGCCAGAGCGGGGAGCAGAACAGCCAGACTGACAAAATACCCTGCTGAGGGGAGCAGCGGGTGGCAGGAAAGGTCTGTGCGCCATATGGGACTCTCACCCAGTGGCCGGGGATCAAACCGGCACTGCAGAGGCTGCGGGCAGCTTCACAACCCAGCGCTCAACCACTGCACCACCAGGGAGGCCCCTCTTTTTTTTTAAATGGGATTTTCTTTTTCCAAAAGATTTATTTGTACAAGAGCTGGGGTACAGGCCAGAGGCATGGGCGGGTAAGAGAATCCACCAGAGAGCAGGGAGCAGAGCCGGCAGAGGTACTCAGCAGAAGGGCCAAAGTACACTGCTGAGGGGAGCAGCAGATGAGGTAGGAGAGGTCTGCCTTGCGGCAATCTCCCTGGCCGGCCGGGAATTGAAATGGCGCTGCAGAGGCTGCAGACCACTTAGTAGAGCTGCGCTCAACCCGCTGCGCCACCGGGGAGGCCCTCTTTTAAATGTTTTCAAGCACTCACTTGAGGGTAGCCTCTTCCGTGAGGAGACCCAAGCGGGCCAGTCTGCTGCTCTCTAATGGCTCAGGCTCAAGCCAGTCACCCTGCTCTGCATCCCCTCTGTCCTCACGTCAGCTCTGTCACCCCCTTACCCAGGGCTGTCACCCCCTTACCCCCTTACCACAGGGTCCCCAGTGTTGAATTTGCCCGAGTCGGCAATTATAGGGGCCTCTGCCCAGCAGCCACCCCTCCTCGTGTGGGTTGTGCTGTCCTGGCGTCGCTCTCAACACAGTTTACGGAAAGCTGTTTCTGGCCCTTTCTGTGGCGCCGCTGCTCCCAGTGTGTGAGGTGCTCGTCCAGCTTTTCACACTCTGTGCTCCCTCTGACATTCTCTCAGAGGCTCGTCATCTTGTAGCCGCTCAATGCTGCACTCTGCCGCCCTCTCCCCCCTTCTGTGCTCAACTTCTAGGCTCAGGTATGCCCACTTGCGTGCCCACCCCATACTCCAGGTGTCCACCATCAGGGCCGCATGCCCTGCACCCACGGTCCCAAGTACCTCCTGCATTCAGGGCCAGTACGTGATAATCACAGAGGCCCATGGTGCAAAAGCCTGAACGTTTTCATTTACCCCGCAGCTGAGAACTGTGTATGGGTGAGAAACACTGCATCCTCGGGGAATACGCAGCTGAAGCATTTAGGAGTAAGTTTCTCTCAGATGGCTCAAGAAATACTGTGTGTGGTACAAATGAACAAATGTGAAATGTGGTAAGATGTCCACAGTAAGTAAGGGTGTATGGGCATTCTTTGTATTATTTTTACACACTTTTATAAGTTGTAAGTTAATACCAAATAAAAAATTTAAAATAGAATGAAAATTTCGTGGTTTACAGAACTGTTGCTTCCCTGGGCTCTCTCCAGTTCTTAGCAGTGGGGGTTGAGAGCCCTGCACTGCATGGTTTCTGAAGTGCTCATGGGGTGTTTTGCAATAAATTCCAAGGGTTTGATGTTGGTGAGAAGAGAGGGGACCCTCTGTCAGCTCAGAGCAGAACCCCCACTTCTGGCTCATGGAAACGTGAACTAGAGGGACATCCAGCAGCAGTCGCCCTAGAGTCACCAGGAAGAGAGCAGAGGCTTTTATGGCCCACATTGATACAGGGCAGCAAGGGGCACTAGAACTGGCCAAGGACACTGCCCAAATACTTTACTGCTCACTGAGTTCTTCACCTGTGCATGTAATTGCAAGACTGTGCAGGCTTAGAGAACAATTGGATTTAACAAACTAAGGAAAAACAGAGTTACTGAGACCAAAAATGGCTGTTCACCTCACCTGAAGCAGTGTCCAGTGTTTTAAAGTCCTAAATAAAAGCAGCTAAGATGGCGTCTTCCCGCCACTGAGGACGCGGAGCTCCTCTCCCCAACAGTAGGCCACATGTCGAAGATGATGTCTTCGTGCCTCTGCTGACATGTGGCAGCCAGACTCTAGGCCGGGCTCCAACTCACGAAAACAACAGAAAACACAAAGGAGATGCTCCCGGAGCTGCCGAGAAGCCCCAGCACAGCACCAGACCAGTGACACGCAAAACAGCTGCCGCGGCCAAATGACCAGACAAACCGCCACACTCAGGCAGCTCAGCGAGGCGCTTGGCTCCAGGTCTTTGCCTTCCCTGCCAGACTGTGACAACAGCAAAATTGGGAACAATTTCAGTCACTTGGCTGTTTGCAAAGCCTCTGAAATTTACCTCTGTGAGCTTGGCTGCTGGAGGCCTCCACCTTCCGAGGCCCGCAACAGCCTTCTGAATCCGAAACATTGACTCCGGAACACTGGATACTCCACGGTTTCTTCTGCAGCCCCTTGTATTTCTTATCAGTCGCTCCACCCCAAATGTGATCCTTGTTAATCCTTACCAGCACCCCCTCCAGGGGCTGCCACCTACCTTGGCTTTAGCCGCCGTTTCCAGCAGACCCGATACCAGAGCACCCACAGCAGACGCGTGAGGAGACGGGCAAAGATGAGGCAGGCGTTGGGGACTCGCCAGGAGAGGGGTTCCAGAAACTAGGGAGTGGAGTGCTGCTGCCCTGTCGGCTCATGGGACCCTGGCCTCAACTCGGGGAAGTGACTGCTGGCCTGGATCCCGGCGAGGGCGAGGCCTGGGAACATTACGTTCAGCTTCAGTGTCCTCTTGTCCTGTGGGCCTGCCTCGACCAACAGGAAGCCCCCCGAGGATGTCTGGTTGCCGAGATGCTGATTTCAGCCTCTTGGTGGAGGCGGGTGAGCCTCTACAGGGTGGAGAGGGGATGAGACTGTCTGTGGTCCCTGGGGGTGGGGAAGAAGACAGTGGACCTACAGGGCAGTGGACAGAGGCGGCGGGAAGGGAGCCATGGCGGGAGGGCAGACACATGGGTCACGTAACTGTCGCTCCTGACCACGTGAATGTTCACATCGCGCCCGAGCACCGGTGAGGGCAGGGCAGAGCCCTTGGCCCAGGGTCCTGGGGTGCAGCGAGATCGCCCTTAGTGTTTGCTGGCCCTTCAGTGCAGAGGGCGGGTGCTGAAGAAACAGGGAGAAGGCCCGCGAAGGTGAGGGTTGCACTGCCGTAGAGCCAGGGCCACCAGGGGTTCCAGACCTGGAACAGGGAGGGACCCTCCCCTAGAGATCCGAGGGGCGTGGCCCTGCTGCCGCCTTGATTTCTGCCCTCGCGGGCCCCTCAGGTTCTGAGCCTCCGGCATGAGTGCTCCATTAGGGCGTGTTGCCCGGCCAGAGGCCGCCAGCAGCAGCTGGCCCTAGCCCTTGCTACACCTGTTCGAGAAGCCGGTAACATTTAATGACTAAAAAGCCTTTCTTTTGGACTTGAGACTCATCCTTAGCTATTTTGATCAAGAAGCAAGTATTTTTCACTAACGCGAAAGGGTTGATTTATTACTAGCGGTAGCTGTTGGGCCCGAGCTGAGCGCCTGACGTAGACCTGCTGGCGGCCGCCCCTGCCCTGGCCTGGCCTGAGGCTGGGAGGACCGTCGCGGCTGGACACAGCGCACCGGTCGCTGTCCACGTTCTCGGTGCCTGTTCTTTCTGACACCTGCGAAAGCAGCTCATCACAGGGTGAGACCTGCTCGCGTGGCCGCGCGCTTCAGGGCGCAGCAGGAGCGTGTGAGGAAGCGAAATGCCTTTATGTGCCACTTGCCCTTGCCTCCTGGGCCTTTGGGTGTCCCCGCGTGAGGACCCGTGCCGGCCCGGCGGGCTTTGCTAGGAGGGCTGCAGTGCCCCATCTGGCCACAAGGCGGGGCCTCCCACCGCGGGAAGGCCGCAGCGGGAGCGGGGCGCGCTCCTAAGCGGACGCTGAATCCTGGGGGTGGCGGTGACGGGGCGTTCTAGCCTGCGCTCCTGCTGGAGCCCTTGGGCATCGAGACGGGTGGGGGCGGAGAGATGAGGAAATGGGCACAGCCAGAGGTCTTCGGGAGACCGCACCCACCCCCGCTGGTGTTGGCATGGCGCGGGGCTGGCAGGCGTGTCATTTCCTGTCCTGACTCTGAGGAGTGCGGTTTGATAATAGCGAGCAAATTTATTTTAGTTCCTTTTTTTCATTTTTTATGTGCAGTGCACGTGCCGCATAAAATGGAAGTGGCGCGTGTGCATGCACACAGCGTGCTTCCCCTGACGCTGCCGAGACCGGTAGCTGGCCTGCAGGGCAGAGCGCCGGCCAGTCCGGGCAGCCGGGGCGGGCGCGGCACGGCGGGGAGGGAAGGCGGCTTCAGGGAAGAGGTGACGCAGGTTACACATCTCAAGAGCAGCTTTGCCAGCGGCCTCACGGTCTGCAGCTGAACAGTCAGCTTGTGGCTCTGGCCTTCCAGGGCAGAGGGCCCCCAGAAACTGCAGGGGTGTCCTTTATCCCTCTGGAGCTCTTGGAATGCTGGGTGGTTCTTGGCAGCCCCTTGAGTTTCTTACTTGGATGTCTTGGCCTTTGCGCCCCAGGTCGTAGCTGCGCCCCTTCTGCCCACCCACGGGTACACTGGGCGCTTCTCTGGTGGGGCCGTGTGGCTTTTAGGCTCTGCTGTGAACTGCCCTGCAGGCTGCTCCCCGTCTCTCCACCCTGCCCCACTGCTGTGGCGGGCGCCCTCCTTCTTCCGCTGCCTTTGCATGGGCTAGTCTTGTGAGTGTGAGACCAGGCCGCTCTTGGAAGCCTGTTCCCACACCAACAGCCCCCCCCAAAGCTGACCAGCGCCCCCAGGCCGACTGAGGACCAGGCGGCTGCCCCTGTCCGAGCTGGTCCTTGGGAACTGGCGGTGTGTGACAGCTCGAGACTGCCCTCAGGCTGGCGCCGGGGGGCCTCTGGTCCTGGGAGCTGCCAGTGCCAAGGCAGGGTTCCTGGCCCTTGGGATTCTGAATTCCGCGCCCTCTGCTTTTTGACGGTGAGCGTTTCTGTGGCGTGATCTCTTTAAGGGCGATGATCCCGCAGCTTGCCGATGAGTGCGACTGGCTGGCTGGGGCCTCTGCTGCGTGTCTGAGGCACCCGAGTGCCCGTGGCGAGAGCGCCTGTCCACGGGCCCTTCCTCTGCAGCCTCTTCTGCACCCACCACTGCTGCTGCAGCTGCTCCATGAGGCTCGCCCCGGGCCTGAGCGGCCTTAGTGAATCACCCCACTGGCACCGCCCCCCCGGAGCTGCCCTGTGCTTGTCCTGGAGCAGATACAAGTCTGCGCCTGACAGTCGGGCTTTGCGGCCCTGCCCGGTCTGGCGGCGAGGCGCCGTCTTACAACAGAAACCACCAAAACAGTGCTTCCTGCTGTGGGCTACGCGCTGCTGACAAACTGAAAAACTGGGCTTCGAGGACATTGGCTAGTCCAGGACTGGCCATCCTCCCCTGCCTGAAAAGTCATATCGGGTCCCCCTCGGAGCAGACCAGGCAGAGCAGCTCGCTGGGAGAGGTGCATGGTGGGAAACGGTGTCTGTCTCTCTCTCCTCTAGACTTGGAAAGAAAAGAGCAAGAACTCGAGCAGCTGCGGACGGACTGTGAGCACTTGAGAGCCCGCCTGGAGTCCATGCAGGCCGAGAGCGTGTGCGAGAGGAAGGTAGGAGCACGGCGCGGCCCACGGGGGGTGGGGGGGTGGGAGGGGGCGGGCAGCTCCAGCCCCCAGCGCGTCAGGTGGGTGCCTGCCGCAGGGGTGCGCGCTGGCACGGTACAGCCCGCTGCCGTGGGGAGTCGCGCGCAGCCTTTCAGTGGCCACCTACGGTGAGTCTTCACAGTGAAAAGACAGGACAGCCCCTCGGGTGGCCTAAGGTTCGTCTCAGGCAGCGACCGCTGCGGCCAGGTGATCCCTGGCCAGGGCGCCAGCCCATGGGCGCCGCAGACCTCTCCTGTCGGCAGCGGGGGGGGGGGGGGGGTGCCGCGGAGCAGCAGTGGATTTCAACAGATCCGCCAGTTCTGCTCCCCACTCTGTCTCTGGGGAGTCCTCTCACCCCCACCACTCTGGCCTGCACCCCAGGTCTTCTATGCAGTCGCTAAGTGAATAATGAAATAAATGGTTAAAGTAAATAGATGAGCAAGAGACTTCCAAAATACAAACCTTCATGATGTCAGCAGCCTGGAGAAGCCGCTCCCCCGGCCGGCAGGGGCTGCTCACGCCCAGGAGCTCAGCTGGGCCAGGGTGTGCTGCGCTCGCTGTCTCGCGCCACCTTGTGTGACGGGACCTGCGCGTCGGTGGGCGCGACGGGCCTCCCCAGCCGGCGGGCTTTGTGCAGACTTCAGTGCTGAGCCCGCGGGAAAGGTCTGAGGGAAAGTTCGGCTCAAAACTCAGTCAGGCTGAGCGTCACATGTTGAAAGCTGCATTTTAGCCTTGTCACGAGCGTCCCTCTGGCTCGTTTGCGTCCACGCGTGTCCTAAAGGAGGCTGACCCCGGCGGCGAGGCCTGGGGTCGGTGCTGACGAGGCGGTTCTCTGGGTCTGTGCTCCCCCCCCCCCCCATTGCTGGGCGTGCCGGCTGAGGCTGACGCGTCACTGAACAGGGTGTTGCCGTGCTCGACAGTCAGCGTCGCTGCTGGCACAGCGCTCTGGCGCCACACGTGCCGCCCTGACATGTGACCTTGGTGGGAGCGGGGGGCTAGATTGGTGTAACTGTCTCCTATTTCCAGTCGCGCTTCCTGTGCGGTAGCTCTGCCCGCCACGTGGAGGGGAGCCCCGCCGTTGCCTGTGACGGGCTTCTGCTCCCCGCCGCCAGTCCCCGGCCTCTGCTGCGCTCCGCGCAGGTCTGGCCAGGCCAGGGGGCGGGCCTCCGGAAGCTGGTGTCAGAGTCGAGCCGCCAGGGAGGAACCCCAGGACCAGTTCCTGAAATCAGGCAAGGGCTAGTTAGTTCCCGAGGGGGGCGACATCCTTGGGGGAGCGTCCGGCTGTAGGGGAGCAGTAGAGAGCAAACTCGTCTGTGCTGGAGGCCGAGAGCCCAGGGCAAGGGCCAAGGGGGCGCCGTTCCCGCCCTGCCCAGCGCAGCGCCCTCAGGGGCGGACCCAACCTTGTCAGCTGGCCAGGCCCGTGACCTTGGGGGGATGGGAAGCCACCCAGGAGTCTGGTTTTGGCAACCTTTGACCTCAAGGGAGGGAGGGTTCCTGCTCCCATGGCACGGGCGAGCTCAGGGGGAGGTTAGCACCGCCTTTCGAGGGGCACAGCGGGTCCGCGGAGGCTGGCAGAGGCTTCCTGAAGCGCCGCGGCGGGGTGTCCCCGGGCGCCCCGCCCCACCCGTGGGTGAGCCAGCCCTGGCCACAAGCGGCTTCGCCGTGAGCGCTGTGGGGAGCAGGCGTGGCCGTCCCGACCTGGGGTGCCTGCTCCCTGCTGTCGGCTCACAGAGCCCGCCCCGGCCAGCGGCCCGGCTCCGCGGGGCCCGCCCCTCGCCCGCCTCTCAGGTGGGAAAGCGCGGCTGCTCTCTCGCGGACGTGTGGAGCAGCCGACCCGCCGGTGCAGTTGGTGCGGTGACGTCGGGGACGGGCGTGGGAAGCCTTTGGAGGACTCGTGAAAGCCGCGTGCTTGACACCGCGCGAGTGTTGCGTGGCGTCGGCGAGGGCGGCGGGGCTCGGTCGCCTTTCGGGAGCAGCGTCCCTGGGGCGTGTTGCTGTACCGCGGAGTCCGTCTGTTGGAAAGGTACAGCTGGAAAGCGTTTAGTACTTTTACGCGGTCCTGCAGCCCTCACCCCGGCCCAGCTGGTCGGCAAATTCTTGCAATAACTACCGATTCGCAGGAGGTGGCAGCAAGGGACTCCCCTCGAGTGCAGGAGGGGAATGGCTGGAAGTGACGTCGGCACACGTGCAGAGCCTGCTCGGGCCTCCCCGGTGTGCGCGCTCGTGCATGGGCCTGCCCCTACGGGCACACTCCCGTGCCAGCCCCCGCGCGGCCCCCGCCCTGCCGAGCCTGCCCCCGGCCCAGGCCGGGAGGTGGCCAAGGCTGCTTCTGTAACCCTGTCCCCTCGGCAGTATCACGAAGCGCAGCGGTGGCTCAGCTCGTGCCCGGGTGCCGTGGACTCGACGGCTGAGACCCCCCGTGCCGCCTGCGCCAGCCGTGGCTGCGGGCTTGCAGGGTGCGGAGGTACCCCTTGAAGGGCAGTTTGGCGGTTTCCGGTTTTCACTGTGGCGAGTGAGGGCTGTGGACGTGCAGCGGTGTTCGTGTGAGTGCGTGTTTCGTTTCTCAGGCCACGCGGAAAGTCCCCGTGCGGATGTGTGAGAAGCTGCCCAGCGCTTTGCCCGCGGCTGGGGTGTCTTGGGGTGTCTTGCGGTGCTGCGGCCCCAGGCTGGCGGCCCCAGGCTGGCGGCCCGGCGGCCTCGGCCTCCGGGGGAGAGGCGGGGCTTAAATCCGCACCCCCCGCCCCCGGGCGAGCCTCTCCGTGTGCTGCCTGCCGCCTGCCTCTCCGGGGGCCTGCTCGGCCCGCGCCTCCTCCCGCTGGGGTATTTCTTTTTCTGCTTGGAGAGCGAAGGGCCTGGCTGGGGCCGGCGTGTGGCGTGTGGCGTTTCTCCCGGCCCGGCGCCGTCTGTCCATCTCGCGCCCGCGGTCCCGAGCAGAGCCGCGGCCCTGGGTTCGCATGTGGCGTGTGCGCGTGTCTGTCCCCACAGGGAGCCCGTGTCGTACTGGCCGCCCCCTGGCTGCAGCCCCGAGGAGTCTCCTTGCCCCGCCGTGACAGAGTTCTGTCACCGTGCTGTCCACTTCAGTTCCTGGCCCCCTGGAGTCCACTTTTGCTGAGGCGTGAAGGTCGGTTCGGAGCCTCTGCTGCGTGTGGCCGTGCGGTCCGCCGGCGCCCTCTGCTGAAAGGCCGTCTCTCCCCTGTTGCCTCTCTCTCGTCAGAGGCGGCTGCGCGGGTTCGCTTCTGAGTCCTCGTTCTGGTCTCGCTGTCCTCTGGTCTCCTCGCCCCCGAGCGCCTCGCCTCCAGATCATGGGGCCCCATGCAGCCTCGGTGCTGACGTGGTGCCCCCCGACTTCGTCCTCTTCAGCTCGGGCTCAGCGGCTGCTGGGCTTTTCCGTAGACATTTTAGCGTGATCGCCTCCGTGTCTTGCTGGGATTTTGCCAGGGATTGTCTTCTCTCTCTAGAGCAGGGGGGGATCATTGCTGTTGCACCCCTGCAGAGTTTTCAAGCCTGAACAGCGCGTGTCTTGTCACGTGCCTCGGCTGTCTCTGCGCTCCCGCGCCAGCGGCTCCAGGGGCACGTCCCGCCTGCGCTCTGCTGGCCCCTTGCCCGGGCGGGTCGCTCCCTCCTGAGCGGTTGTCAGGGGTGTTCAGTTTCCAGACTTTGGATCCCACTTTTCTTCTTGTTAGAAATACAGAAACGTGGCTGCTTTTGTGGACTGCCCTTGTGCCCGCGGCCTGGTCGGGGGCCTGTGAATTCCTTGTAGATGCCTGGCACGGCCCGTGCTGGCACCCACAGGTCGGGCCTGCTGTGTCTCCTAGTCCGCCCGGGCCCCCGTGTTGCCTCCCGCACCTTCTAGGCTGTCTGTGACTCCCAGCCGTGAGCGGGACATCCTGGCCTTGCTCCAGACCAGGAGGCAAGTCATTCTTTTTCTCACTGGTAAGTAGGATTTGAAGAAGAGAGGGCTTTTTTAAAGAGAAGTTTCAGGGACAGCAGGACAGTTCACTGTCACCCTAGCTGAGAGCCCTCGGGCACCTGTTCATCTTACCCATCTGCGGCCCAGGGCGCATCCCGGTGGAGTCCGCGCCAGGAGGCCGAGCTGCCCGAGTGCGTCGGGATGGGGCCTGGGTGCCTCGCTTCCCCATTTCACCTCGAGATGCTCCTTGCAGCGTTTATAAGCTGGGACTATAGTGGGATCTTTTCTGAGAACGTTATTTTGCTTCCGAGACTTACTTTGTGAATACGAACTATGGATCTCTGAAGACTAGCTCATCTGCCAACTTTTTTTTTTTTAAATTAATTAATTTATTTATACAGCATTGGGTACAGTCAGAAGCGCGGGAGGGCGAGAGAACTCACCAGAGCCAGAGCGGGGAGCAGAGCAGGCAGAAGGACCGAAGGACACTGCTGAGGGGAGCAGCGGGCGGCAGGAGAGGGAGGCCGGTGGCCGGGGAGCAGCCGAGGATCAGACCGGCACTGCAGAGGCTGCGGGCAGCTTCGCAACCCAGTGCTCAACCGCTGCGCCACCGGGGAGGCCCTCATCTGCCAACTTTTTTCTAGAATTCTGCGTGCATATCTTCTCTTTAACAAAAAATCTTTGAAAGAGGGAACACTAGCGATATTTCAAGGTCGAATGGTGTTCCTTCTTCTGATTTGATCTTGTTCTGATTCCAGGAGAAGCTGGCCCTGCGACAGCAGCTGCACGAGGCGAAGCAGCAGCTCCTGCAGCAGGCCGAGTACTGCACGGAGATGGGGGCGGCGGCCTGCACCCTGCTGTGGGGTGTCTCCAGCAGTGAGGACGTGGTCAAGGCCATTCTGGGGGGGGTAAGCACCGCCAGCTCTGGTGGGCGTGGGGCGAGGCTCATGTAACCTGGGGCAGACCCCGCTGTGAGGGCCTGCACGCCAGCTGGCCTTAAGTCCGCCGCGCCGCTTCAGAGGGCCAGCTGCACGCGTCCCACCACTGCGGCGCTGGCGCGTGGAACACGGAGGACAGGACCGCTTCTTCCTCAGGGGCTGCAGCGTTTGTGGCTAGTGTCACTGCAGTAGTCGCAGCTGAGGTTCCCATGTTTAACAAAGTTTAAGGTGCTTCCGCGCGCCCTTCCCGTGGGTGACGTTCATCATTGTGCGTGCTGGTCACGTGCACGCACATCAGGGAGACTGGAAGTGGCCCTTGGGTGTCCTGAATGGGTAGCAGGGGCAGAGATGGGGCAGCAGCCCTAGAGGAGAGACGTGGCCTGATCAGCTGCGGGGTGAGAAGTTTGAAGCTTGGGGTGGGGCCGCAAGTGGGGCACGGACATGGGTGGAGGGTGGGTGCGGTGAGGAGCCCTCAGAGGCCAGGTTGCTGTGCTTAACCAGTAGGTGGCAGGACAGGATTCCTCAGGGCTTTTGAGCACAAAGTAATAGGACAAGAGAAGACTTTCTGGAAGGTTAGCCTGATGGTGCATGAGGACAGGGCTAGCAGGGGCATGGTGGGGCAGCGGCTGGACAGGCAGATGCTGGGGTGGGGGGAGAGGAAGCTTCAAAGGGGAGCTGTGGTCCCTGAGGCAGGTGACAAGGATGGCGTGATGACTGAGGGGGCAGAGGAGCCAGGGAGGCTGAGGCTGAGGCGGGGCCGGTGCCGTCACCGCCGGGGAGCACCGCCTCCGGGTCTGTTGGTGGGGGCCGGCGGCAAATGACTCAGCAGCTGTAGCATAAAAATTGTGCTTGACTCTGGGAGGAGAGACGTCATGTGTCTTTTAAAGTTTAGTAAGCTTTTCTGAGGGTCACTGACATGCCGCGAGCCCCCAGGAAGAGTGCAGAGCAGTGAGTGGTCTTTGCAGATTCTCAGAGCTGTGCAACCGCCTCGCAGTCCCGGCCTACATTTGCATCACCCCGCACTCCCTGTGCCGTTCGCGGGCAGGTTGGCTTCAGACTATAGCTGGGGGCTTTGCCGCCTCCCTCCGCGGGAGAACTTCGCAGGCCCGTGAGTCGTCCCGAGCTGTGAAAGGCCGTGCTGCGAGGCTTGGCACCGCTGCGTCACGCCTGGGTGCAGTCCCCTGTCCCCAGCACTGCGTAACCTTGAGCTGCCCCGCGGGCGTGTTGTTTTGCTCCCCATCATCCTTGGGGGTGCTTTCCTGCATGTCCCCCATTTCTAGCTGGCCTTTTCCATGGGAATTTTTAGCAAATAAACAGGTTTTTAAATACCGCTTTTGTGATTAAGCCGGAACTTCTGTGTCCTGCACTTGGAGATGCTTCATGCTGGTGACCGTGGAAACCTTTACACTGGTGTTTTCCAAACTTTCAGGATAAAGCTTTGAAGTTTTTCCACATCACTGGTCAAACAATGGCGAGTTTTGTGAAGTCACTGGATGGGGATGTCAAGGAGCTGGATTCTGATGAAAATCAGTTTGTTTTCGCCTTGGCTGGAATTGTAACCAGTAAGTAATTCTCTTCCGGCGACTGCCACCTTCTGGGTGGCGCACCAGCTGCTCTGGGGGCGCCTCTGCCTCACGGGCTCGGCCCTGGGAGGACCAGGCTCGGCGGGCCTGGGCCAGGGCCGGTGCGTGTGCTGCAGCCTCGGTGGGGCAGCGCTGAGGGTCTCGGATGCCTTTGCTTGTGCCCAGCACCGGGTGCCCGTGAGCCACAGGGGCCCTGGGGTGTGGCGCCGGCTGTGGGGTCCGCCCGCCCGGGGCGTCTGGTGAGGGTGCCTCAGCTGTGCGCTGGCTGCTATGTGGTCAAGCATCCCGAAACCTAGCGTGTCTCTTCAGTGAATTTCTCCAAAGACTATGGTCCATACAATTCTGTGGCAAAGCTGCTGCAAGGATAAACCTGGACGGCTGATTGGTAGGTCCCTGCCGTCTGGCCAGGCGGGTGGCGCGGCTGGGCGGACTCCCTCTGCCCGAATCACCGACAGTTCGCTTTCGTCGCGGCGGTGCTCCGTGGTCCCGCGGGAGCCGCCAGGGTCGCACTCCCAGTGCCGCCGCTGGAGGACGTTTTGTCTTCAGGGCACATCCTGGCCCAGTGAGGAGAGTCTGGAGATAGTGTCTCCACGGCCCCTAAGAGCTGGGGCCTATTCCGGGCGGAGGTTGGGGTTGGGGTGGTCTCAGGGCCGCTCCTGAAATCCACGACCAGCCGCTCTGACCCTCCTGCTGCACTGGCATGCCGGAGGCTGGCCTCGGGCGGTCTCTTTGAAAAATTGTTTTAAGGTATTTTCTCTCTCCTTGTAGAACAGAAGGCATCTGCACATTTGATTGCGTTTTCTGCTGTTGGCGAGGGCCCAGATGTCTGTGCTGCACATGGTGTGTCATTGTGTTGCTTGTGAATCAAGCTATGTGCAGCGGGGTCCATCTGGCCTGGGTCCAGCCTCGGGTGCAGCATGCACACTCAGCTCGGCTCAGTTGCCCTGCTTGGGTGGCGCACACGGCAGCCTCCCGTGGATTTCCCTTGGGGGCCGCGGGGTGGTGTGGAAGTGCCGCTTGGCAGAGCCTCGGTCATGTGCCCTCGGGCACCCAGACTGTCCTGTGGGGAGTCAGCGGACAGCAGAGGCAGCTTCAGATAGGCCCTCTGCCTTCTCAAGGAAAGGTTCCTTTCCAGAATTTAAAGTTTACGTGCAGTAAACTGACCTGTCATGTCTTTCCTCAGCTTCTTGTGCTTCTGCACGCTTTGAACAATGCACGGTCTCGTAACCACCCCGAGTACTGCGGCCCTCCCAAACCTCTCCTGCTCCGTCCTCTGTCATCAGCCCCCTGCCCATCCCAGGCACCCAGCCGCTGACCAGCCAAACCTTCAGCTGCGTCGTCTTGCTGGCTCCCACACAGGCAGTGGAGGGGCTGTCTGAGGACACCAGCGAAGCAGGCTCCAGGGGGCGCACGGTGCCTCTGCTATGGAAACCATCCTCCATTCATGATAATTCCCTTTTTTCCCCCTTTCTTGAAAATTCTTAGTAAGCAAACATGAAAGGAGGAACAACTTCACCCTCCTGTGGGCCCACCAGGCTCCCCACCAGTCTGTGAGCCGCCCTCCTGAGGGTCAGCCCTGCCCCCTGAGCACCAGGCCCAGGCAGGGTGAGCGAGACCAGTCGGGCGGGGCGGGAGGGGAGAGGAGCTTTAGTGCACGCCCACTCCGGAGTGCCACACAACCCAACATGCCCCTCAGCGTGCCCTGGAGGACTGAAATGTGTGCCCATGGACACGCATGTGCAAGTTGTCAGCACTGTCTGTAATGCCACAGAAGGACGCCACCAGTCAGGACACCATCCACACCCCAGCCTGCTGCCTCTCTGATGCGACTCAGGCGAGGTGACACACGATTACCTGAGGTCAAGGTCACGGGCCCATGCGGGACACGCGTCTGGGTCAGCCATGGCATCTCAGGAAGCGCGGAGTCCTTGCTTGCATCACTGCGGTCAAGTCTTCAGAGTCCTCCTACATTAGAACTAGACGTCGTAGGCGACTCAGACCTGACAGCCGTCGTTCTGAGAGGGACGTGCGTGCGGGAGCAGGGCTGCTTCGAGGCCCCGCCATGGCTAGAGCTGAGTGGGGCTGGCACGGAGCCTCTCTCCACTTCTGAGCCACCCGCACAAGCAGATGAACAGTAGAGCGTGGGCAGCCCCGGAGCCTCACTGCTCCGCGAGCGTAAATAGACCAAATTTCTTGTGTAAAAAAAAAAAAAAATAAAGATAACAAAATGAACAAATAAAAAGAACAAAGGAAAAAGCAAACTTCCTCAAGCAAGTGAAGGGTGTCTAGCGGCCAGCATGCAGGTGCTTCCCTGGCGTCGCCCACAGCTGTCCAGGAGGGCTAGGGATGCAACGGGCACCGCAAGGCCTTCTCCAGGGCGTTGGTGTGAGTGCGGGACTCAGTCATGGGTCACGCTAGCATCAGCCGATATGCTATCAACTTGTCTGCAAATCTCCGTGGCCCCACAGAGTCTCCTGGCAGGTGTGTGGGAACCTGCTGGGCCAGGCTTCTCAGAGCACCATCTGTGGAGCCAGCGGGACTCCTCGGCCCAGTATCCACACCAGTTCCGCAGGGTCGTGGGCCTGAAGAAACTTGGCACACAGGGCCTCCCCTGGTGGCGCAGGTGGTTGAGTGCAGCGCTGTGAAGCTGTCTGCAGCCTCTGCAGTGCCGGTTCGATCCTGGCCGGCCAGGGAGATTCCCGCAGGGCAGACCTCTCCTGCCTCGTCCGCTGCTCCCCTCAATCCCAGCCGGCGAGAGTCCCACATGACGCAGCAGACCTCTCCTGTTGCGCCCGCTGCTCCCCTCAGCAATGTATTTCATCAGTCTGCCTGTTCTGTTCCCTGCTCTGTCTCTGGTGAATCCTCTCACCCTCCCGCGCTTCTGGCCTGTACCTTGGTTTTTGTATAAATAAATAAATAAATCTTTTTTTTTTTTTTAAAAAAAAAAAAGGAAACTTGGCACTAACCCATAGTCGGATGCAGCACTCAGGACGAAGTTTCTTATTTCAGGGTCAGCGTTCTGACAGAAAGTGGATTTTGTGTCCTTGGTCCCCGTTAAAGCAGCCAGGCTGTGTGGACCCTGACTGCGCACAGCCGTCGCTTCCAGTGGTCGGAGCGTGGCCTCTGCTCTCCAGGTGCTCCGTCCCCTCCTGTGCTGGGAGCATGGCCCTCACGGTTTGGCAATACCGTGGCGGCGGTGGCCTCTCCGGGGGGCTATCGGCCACGTGGGCAGGGCCTCTCAGACTTGGTTTACGCTAGGTCTATGCGGAGAGCAGTGGCCATAGAGACTGTCCAGGACCAGCCTCTGGATTTGCAATGGCTGTGATTCTGATGCTTTGTCTTCCTCTGTGTTGCAGATGTGGCTGCCATCGCCTGTGGGCGCGAATTCCTGGTGACCTCCAGCCGCGTGCTCCTGGACACCATCCTGCAGCTCCTGGGGGACCTGAGGCCGGGACAGTGCACCAAGCTCAAAGTGTATGGTGGCACCTCCCGCGCGTGGGCTGCTGAGGGAGAGGGCTGGCTTCTTTGCAGTGTCTCCTTAAAGAGAAGAAACAAAGTGCCTGGAGAATGAAGGGGTGCAGGGCCTGTTCTCTGGTCCTTTGGAGAATGATAGAGACGAGGGCGTGCTCTCGCCCGCGGGCTTCGTAGGGTGCCCAGGGCTGTGCTGGCTGACCGAGGCGACCTTCCCCAGGTGTTTGTCATGGCAGCACTGACGTCTGCACCTGTGTTGTCGTGTGACCCGCTACACAAACTCACTGGCTAGAACAGCACATTTCCGAGGTCTGGTCAGAAGTCTAGGGGCTGAGCTGGGCTTTGTGGTTTGGAGCCAGAGTCCGGGTCTTGTCCAGGCCGGCCTCTGCTAGCAGCTCTGGGGAGATGGCGCGCCCCGCACATGTGGGGCGTGACCAAGTCCAGTCCCGCGCCTGGGGCCGGAGTCTCTGTGTCCTTGCTGGCTGCCAGGTGTTCGGGGCGGACCGAACTCCTTACGCCGTCCCCGCCCTGTCCTTACATGGCAAGAGCCCGGGGGCCTCCTCTCGCGGGGGTCTCAGCTGCCTCTGCTGCTGCTGGCCGAGGGGGCGCCGGCTGGAGGGTCGGGCCAGGCCAAGCTGGGTAAACCCCTGTGCTTGACTCAGTCAGCAGGTGAGTGCCCGGTGTGTCCGTAGCCCCTGGCCTGTCACGTTACGAGACGGGTGTCGATCTCGGGCACGAGGGGAGGGAAGTCGGGAGGCATTTCAGGGTTCTGCCTGCCGCTCTTTGCGTCTGTGCTGGCCTTGACTTCTGGGGGGAGACGCTTGAGAGGAGTGAACCAGGCCACGGATCATATGTAGAAACACATAGGAAACACCGCGAGTGTTACGCTGTCTGCTGCTCCCTCACACCCTCCTTGACCTGCAGAGCCCCAGGGGTGGGGCGGGGGCGTCTCTTCCGACCTCACTACAATGAACCGGAAAGGCTGGTTCCAGATAAGACAGGGACACCCACCCTCTCCGTCCTTGTGTGTGCGGCGTGAATTCGGAGCAGACTTGTGGGGTCAGCTTAAGCCTCTGAAAAGGGAGGGGCAGGAGGGAGTCCAGTGAGGCATCCCGGTGAGTCCAGTACCTGTCCTGGAGGCAGCGCCAAACCCAGGGGGACACTGACCCACGGGGGATGGCCCGGAAGACCTCCTCTTGTCCAGGCTGGAGGGCAAGGGAAGGGGCCTCCTGGCGGTGAGCCCCCAGTTACTCCAGCTGTGGGCAGGGTGTACCCTCAGTACTGTGGGCAGAGGCCCAGGAGCGTGCAGCGTCACAGGGCATCTGAGGCAGAGGACTGAGGGAGCTTGCAAGCAGCAGGGGCATCATGGGGAGTTCAGAGCTCCGCACAGTGACCCCCCCGGGGTGGTGTAGCAACTCCTGGGCTCATGCCCAGCTGTGATGCTGCTCCTGCTCTCTGTGTCGCCCCAGTGGGGTGGCTGTGCTGGGGCCTGTGCCGGCCTCTGCCTCTGCCCCCGGCTTAGTTCTGACCAGGGAGGTTTCCTTTCCTCGCTCGTCGCTCACGGTGTGCACAACGCTTCTGTGGTACCGCTTCGCTGTGTGGAGCTGTGAGGTCTCTGCTGGCAGGGACCAGGCCCGTCGCGTCTCTGTTCCCCGGAGGACACATCAGCAGTTTGGCCGGTCCCCAGGAAGCTGGCCCACTCTGTTGAGCCCTGGGTGCCGTCCTGCTGCTGGTTAGGGCAGCTGGGCTGTGCCCTCCCTGGTGTGGCCCCTGGGCCACTCCCTGAGCGGAGCCCAGGGCTCAGTGCTAGGGGCCGACCTGGGCCTGCATGGCCCTGAGGGGTCGGGGCCACCTGCATAGCAACGCGGGGCGGTACAGAGGAGGGGGTCCCCACGGGTCCACCTCTGAGGTGCCTTTCGAGTGTGAGCCTGGGAAGCGAGTGTCATGTGGCACTTTTTCTGGAGTGTCTGGCAGAGGCTAACGTGGTTCGTGCCTGC
This sequence comes from Talpa occidentalis, assembly GCF_014898055.3. Taxonomy (NCBI): domain Eukaryota; kingdom Metazoa; phylum Chordata; class Mammalia; order Eulipotyphla; family Talpidae; genus Talpa; species Talpa occidentalis. Next base: position 1,109,748 of record NW_023604295.1, read on the forward strand.
TCTCCGCACTGCCAGCAGGTCGTTGAGGCGGCGTCGGAACTGTGCAGACGCCAAGCGTGTTATGCTTCCGGGGCCAGCAGGGAGGGTCAGCGCTCACCCCCGTTTCCTGTGCCTTCCAGGCTGATGCTGATGTCCCTGTACAACGTGAGCATCAACCTGAAGGGCCTGAAGTACATCAGCGAGAGCCCTGGCTTCGTCCCCCTGCTGTGGTGGCTCCTGAGCGGTGAGGCGTCTCTTCGGCCGCAGCTTCCCTGGGGCTGCAGGACGAGGCGGGGTCCGGCATGAGGAGGGGCTCTGCCAGGTGGCTCCATGCCGTCAAGATCCGGGCTCGGACTCCTCAGGTCCGGATGGGAACCGCAGCTTTTCTACTTGGGAACTGACCGTGTGGGCGCACGGCATTGCTGCGCGTCTCCCGGGGCCCACCCACGCCCTCCCTTTGCCCTCTGCTGGGTTCCATTTGCGTCGCTTTCCCAGCTCACCATGGTCCTCACGTGCCTGTTAGGCCTCGGCCTGCAGAGAACCTAGCGGGGAGCTGCTGGTGCCACGTGTCGTGCTGGCGCTTGGCCGGCGCCGCAGCATCCCCTGCCCGTGCGGGCACTGGGGAGGTCTGGGCTCTCGCACCCCGTGTGTTTGGGCTGTCTAAGGAGCGCGAGACGTCGCGGGCTCTCCCAGTCAGCGTCCCGCCCCGGCCCACTGGAGCCGCGCCCACCTGCTCGTCTGGCAGGCAACGGCTGCGGGGGGTAGGGGCTGCGGGTGCTCAGACGCCTCCGCACCGGCCCTCGGGAGGCCTTCAGACTGTTCACACGGGTCTCGGCTTCCCCAGCTGAACGCTGCCCGCCGCTTTCCTGATCTCAGCGGGCGGCAGCTGTGTCTTCCCGGCCCCTCAGGCATGCACCAACCGTCGCTGAACGTGTCTCCTCCCCCTCACGCATCTGCCTCCAGCCTGAGCCGGTGTCGATGACTCCAGAACACCCGGTCCTGACTGCCCCCCCCAGGCCATCCCCCCAGAGCACCCCATCACACCCGTTAGCCCGGGAAGAGATCCAAATTCAAAATCAAAGGACGGTTTCTTCCGGTTGTACGTTGCTTTTGCACCACTGTAACGTGGGGACAACTCAGACGGCCGGCGCGAGGAGCCACCCGCAGGCTGCTGAGGCCCAGCCCCGAGGGACGGTGGCCTCTGTCTTTCTTGGCGTCAGGGTGGTCCTGGACTCATGCACAGGACTGGCCCTCTTGTTTTCTGAAAGGCTGGTGTGTCTTTCTCACTAGTTCTTACTTAAATGTTTGCGTGGAATTTGCCAGTGACGCCTTCCGGGCCTTGGCCTGGTTTTCTGTCTTCAATGGTTGGAACATTTTGAACTATGACCGCAACTTGATGAGTCGGCCGTGCGGGATGCCTGGTTTTGCAACGTGAATTGGGGGGTTTATGTTCTCCGAGGACTTGTCCCTGCCACCAGTGTAGCGCGCTCTGGGCCCAGCGGTTGAGAGCAGCCCTCGCTGCGCCCGCCCGGAGTGCCCGGCCTGCGGCGGAGGGGGGGGGGGTGCGGCCGTTGGCCCTGCCGCCCTGCCTGGTAGCCGCCCTCTCCCCTCCCGGGCCCCCCCCCCGCCCCGTGTTAGGCAGTTTTTCAAAGGGGTCAGCTTTTGTTTTCTTTGTTACTTCCCTCTTTTTTGTTTTTTCTTAATTGTATTTGAGTTCTGTGTATTATTATTTTTGGCACATTTTATGCATGATTTTCTTTTTCTCTTACTTGTTCTAAGGTGGCAGCCGAGGTACTTCGAGGCCTCTGTTCCCGCCCAGCGTGAGCACCAGTGCTCGAGCCCCCGGCAGGCGGGCTCTACCCGCAGACAGACACAGATTTGGCTGATGCTGCGTTTTCATCTTCGTTCCATGCTCGGCCCTTCCTCATTTTCCTCATGGCTTCTTTTTAACCCGTAGATTATTTACAAGTGTGTTGTCTTATTTCCACGTATTTGGGGATTTTTCGGGTGTTTTTTTCTGTTTGCGCTGCTCTGTGGAGTGAGTGAGTTGTACTTTCATCCTTGCCGTCATGGGATGTACCCTGAATTCCTTTAACATGATCGGGTGAGGCCGGTGGATGGTGTCCGTCGGGCACTTCTTTTTGCCTTCTTCCTTTTTAAAAGCGGTGACGGGGTGAGAGCCGGGCCCTGCACCGAGCGTGTTGGCTTGCGTGCCCGCGGCTCCACCTTGCTTTGTTTTGCGCTCTCGGAAGCTCCGAGCAGGTCTGTCCACGCCGCCTCTGCGGTCCCGCGCGGCTCGGGCCTGGTCATGTCCTCCCTCCCTTCCGAAGCCTGCTCTGTCTGTGGTGATGGGGGCGCCGCCGTCCTTCTGAGACTCATCTTGGCGCTGCGTGGTCGCAGGTTCAGAGCTGCGCCTTCGTGTTTCTCCTGGCGCGGCTGGCACCTGCGGTCGTCTGCCTTCGCTGCCCCTCAGCCGGGTGTTGGTGCTGGTGTTACTAAACGTGTCAGAGACACACAAGTATTTCCATTTGTTTTCCTCTCTTTTGCTACTATTGGATTATTTTCATCTTACATTTTATTTTTTGCTTATCGTTTGATTGTACAGCTTTTTTTCTTTTCTTTATTTATACAAGCACTGGGTACAGCCAGAAGCGCGGGAGGGTGAGAGGATTCACCAGAGCCAGAGCGGGGAGCAGAGCAGGCAGAAGGACCGAAGTCCACTGCTGAGGGGAGCAGCGGGAGGCAGGAGAGGTCTGCGCGCCATGCGGGACCCTCCTCCGGTGGCCGGGGAGCAGCCGGGGATCGAACCGGCGCTGCAGAGGCCGCGGGCAGCTTCATAGCCCAGCGCTCAACCGCTGCGCCACCAGGGGAGACCCATACAGCCTTTTTTCTTAAGCATTTGCTCTAGGCTTTACAAAACAATCTGTAGTAATCACAGGCAGTGAAACACGAGCAGGTAGAATCTCTAAACTGCCTCGTGCTCCTTGGTGAGCTGCAAGCACGGGCCGTGGGCTGTCCTGCCGCCTGTCCTGCCTGTTTCAGATCCTCATTTGATTGTCTGGTCTGAGGCTGCTCCCCTGCCTGGTCTGGGTGTGGCTCCGCTGAGCATGTCACACGCGGTGGCTCTTGCCCGCTGGAACTTCTGCTGGCCGTGGAGCAGGCCGTGGGCTTCTGTGATGCCCGTGGCGTGAGCTTTGAGACTCGCGGGCCTCCTAATGGACGAGCCTGTGTCTTTCTTTGCTCTTTTGAAAAATAACCCTGTAAATGTAAGGCTGCCTCAGCTCGGCCTGCGCGGCTGGGCCACGGCACCTCTGGGCCCCAGCGCCCGAGCGCCCCAGCCTCGGGCCCAGGGAGGAGGTAGACGGTGGCTGTCCCCACAGATGCCACACCTCCTGTCCGGGGCCTCCAGCGTGGGTGCTTAGGGCTGGCATCAGAGGCTTCGGCGTCCTCGTGCACCCGGGTGCTGAGAGGGCTGTGTCTTGCTGAGGGGTGCTCTGCTCACGCTCTGCACTGCCCTGTGCGTGAGCCTCCTCCCCCAGCCGTGGCGGCAGCTCCTGGTCGTTGGGGGTCTGGCGGGCTGCTAGAGGAGGAGCTCTTCGGCGTCTGGCTCAGTCCTGCGGTGCCCCCCTCTGGTGGCGGGTACCCCCTCAATGTGGCAGCCACACTCTGCCCTGAGCCTTGGGCAGGTCTTAGAGACGGTTCCTTCAGATGGTGTAGGAGGATGCCGCACTCTCCGGGGCAGGGCAGGTTCAGGTGCCACTCACGTCTGGCGTGGCCATGCCCACTTGGGTGTGCAGCTAGCTCTCCCCTTGGGCCTGCAGCGCCGAGAGGACCTGACTTGAGCCTGGTTCCCACCAGCAGATGCAGCCCAGGGGGACAAGGCCTGCTGTGACCAGCCGGCCAAGCCTGGGAGCAGGCGCCGTCGCAGAGGTGGCGGAGGGCGGCTTCAGCCTGTGACTGGACCCGGCACCCAGGCGGAGTCCGTACGGCCTCTGAGGGCGCTGCTGTGCGGGGACCGTGGTGACCAAGGCCTTTTAAAACAGTCTTACCTGTGGGCAGGACGACAGCCACTGCCCGGCGGCGCTCACATTTCAGTTCGGCACTTTAAGGTGACACCCTGTGGAGCAGAGAGTCGCTCGGTCCTGCCGCTCTTCCGTGTCACCTGGCATGTCCTGAGGAGCGTCTGTGGTAACCCAGCCTTCCCTCTCTCCCAGATCCCGACGCCGAGGTGTGTCTTCACGTGCTGCGCCTCGTCCAGTCCGTGGTGCTGGAGCCCGAGGTCCTCTCTCAGTCGGCCTCTGAGCTCCGCAGCTCCCTGCCCCTGCAGCGCATCCTGGCCATGGCCAAGAGCCGCAACCCGCACCTGCAGGCAGCGGCCCGGGAGCTCCTGGAGGACCTGCGCGCCCTGGAGGCCGTGTAGGCGGAGCGGCGTGTCCCTCCCCGCCATGCCTCACGCTGCTCCGGGCCCCCGTGCACCCGTGCCGGGGGCGGCACAGCCCGCTGGGGGGACCGGCACGTCTCCACAGCACTCCTTGTGGGGGGAAGCTGCTGGGGGTGGCGCGTCTGGCCTGAAGGCGCTGTCCCCGGAGAGAACCCGAGTCGCGGTGCCGGAGGGCCCCCTCGGCGGGCACTGCTGCTGCCTGGGGACTTCCCTGTGACGGCGGGAGGTGGCGACCACCGCCCTGCTGGCCAGCACCGGCCTGAGATACATTTCTTCCAACACAGTCCACCCCTTTCTCGTTGCTGCCGTTGGTCCCGAGCGCAGGTTTGTCTCTACCCCTGTGGCGGAGCTGCTGTCTCGGAGGACAGTTGGACATTTTAGTTCTATATTTTTGTGTCTTTATTTTTGAATAAAGTCTGAAGACTCACTGCCGGGCTGCTCTTCTTTTCCGGAACAGCGTGGCGCCGCCCTAGCGGGGAGCCATCACACCCCGGGGCCGTGCACTTCCCACGCCTCCTGGCGCTATGGCTGTGAACGCCACGGCCCGAGTCCCTCAAGCCTGCATTGGCCACAGCAGAGAGCAGGGACCCTGTCCAGCCGGCTTGCTCCCCCCCTTCCGGGCAGTGTGGACGGCCTCTCCGTGTCCTCCCTGAGCGGGCCATGGGGCTCTGCATCCTGTCAGAAAGAGACGGGTGGCGTCCTGCTCCCGGTGCCCTGGGCACTGGCTTGCTGCACCCATCGGAGTCACTGTTTTCACTCCGCGTGGGTTTTGAAGAGTCTGTGGTGGAGACAGCCAGGGAGGGCAGCAGCACAGGGTCTGAAGTCAGGGCCGCATCTGGGGGTGCGTCAGGCCAGAGTGCTGCTGCCCTCAGGTGCAGGTCCTGGGCCAGTGGGCCCGGGGCCGAGGTCAGGGCTCTGGCCGGCTGGCCCTTGCCTCTTACCTGCTTGTTGGCTCAGGCAGGGGGGAGCCATGTCATCGCCTGTGCTCGTCCAGACAGCTGCGGGGCGGGAACACGGCCACGCCTGTGGATGTTGGAAGTTGGTCAATTCGCAAATGGTGTGATAGGCCGTTGTGGGGGGCGACCGGCTGACAGTCCTGCTCTTGCGTGTGACGGTCAGGGGGGACATACATATTTTCTCATCTTTTTTGCATCCAGTGATGCCGGGAAAGCTCAGCGTAAAGGTGGGTACAAACGTCTGCTTGGCCATGCTCAGGTCTCAGACATAACAGCGCAGCGGAGCGCGTATTTTTTTTTTTTTTTAATAGAGGCATGTTTTATTTATTTTATTTGTTTGTTTGTTTTGTTTATACAAGCACTGGGCACAGTCAGAAGCAAGGGGCGGTGAGAGAATTCCCCAGAGCCAGAGCGGGGAGCAGAGCAGGCAGAAGGACCGAAGGACACTGCTGAGGGGAGCAGCGGGCGGCAGGAGAGGTCTGCGCGCCATGCGGGACCCTCCTCCGGTGGCCGGGGAGCAGCCGGGGATCGAACCAGCGCCGCAGAGGCCGCGGGCAGCTTCGCAACCCAGCACTCAAGCTGCTGCGCCTCCGGGGAGGCCCCAGAGCGCGTATTTTTAACTTCTTAAGAATCCTCTTACGGCCTCCCCTGGTGGCGCAGGCAGTTGAACACCGTGAAGCTGCCCGCAGCCTCTGCAGCGCCGGTTCCATCCCAGCCGGCCGGCGAGGGTCCCACATGACGCGCAGACCCCTCCTGTCTCCCCGCTGCTCCCCTCAGCAGTGTACTTTGTCAGTCTGCCTGTTCTGTTCCCTTCTCTGTCTCTGGTGAATCCTCTCGCCCTCCCGCACATCTGGCCTGTACCCCGGTTCTTGTATAAATAAATAAATCTTAAAAAAAAAAAAAGAATCCTCTTACATTGCTTAAGTCCCCCTTGGGGCTGACGGTCTATAGATATCGATAGTCCTACAACCTGCCACCCTGTACCCCTGTGCCACCCCAGCCCCAGCCCAGCCGCCTCCGGGCTGCCCTGCCCAGCAGTCTTCCATGGGGCTGTGGAGGGGCAGCCTGGAGCCGCGGTCTGCGTGGCGCCTGTCTGCCCCGCCAGGGCTGACTCGTGGCCTAAAGTTCGACATCCTCCTCCTCCTCCCGCATTTACGTGACTGCGTCCTCACTCTCCGAGGGCTTGGGGTCCCCCCTCAGGCCTGACGGAATCCGCCGAGGCAGGGCTTGGCCCACGCAGGGGCAGCAGCTGTGCGTGGCCTGCTTTGCGTGCTGCCCACCCGGCCGGCCCTCGGCGTCTGCCGGGTTCACGTCCTCACCTAAAGCCTTTCCCTGTGTGCTGTGTTGGAGGAAGGCCTGCTCCGCGGTGCCCAGGAGAGCAGCCTTTGCCCAAGGTCATCGGCAAAGCGATCAGGGAATCGGCCCTTCCAGGCCCTGCAGCCCAGCCCTGAGGCTGCGACCTGCTGAGCAGCTTCCCTGCGCCCTCCGGCTCCGCTCTGCCGCTGGCGTCATCCTCACCAGGAACTGGACACAAGGAACAAGACCGCCTGTACCCCTGGCTGTGATGCTATCGCCTGGTGGCGAGCCCTGCCCGACCCGGGCAGGTGAAAGACCTTCCTGTTTGTCCCACAGTCACGGGGGCTCCGTGCCAAGACACACGTTTGACCCGCCCGCGCCTTGCATTACTGGCCCTCACGCCGCAGGATGGCGTCGTCTTCCCTGTAATTTGCACCCCCTGCCCTTGCTCAGTGCACACTTCCTCTTTCCCAAGTCCTTCTGGAACATTCTGGCCTGCTCAGGAGGGGCCCTGGGTCAGGGGAGGAAGTCTGTGCTGCCGCCAGGCTGCTGCTTGGTGTTTCCTGGCCCAGAGCAGACCGCCGCGGCCGGCCGAGCTCCCAGCGTGTGTGTGCTGGGCGCAGCTCCCCAGGGGTTAGGTGGGGCGCAGCGGCACTCCCACACGGGCCTGTGCCCCTGGGCCCCATCTGGGCAAAGCTGTGCAGACTGGGGGAGTGGGGTTCTGGACCTGTGCCCCCCACTTGAGGGCTGGTCATTACTAGGAGGTCACCCAGCTGAGAGGGCACCCAGAGGCCGCCGGGCGTCACCCCAACAGCGCTCCTGTGGCTTCCGGGATGTGGCCACGCTGCTCGCCCGCTTCTCCTGGTGTGTGGGGATGGGTGTCTGCCGGCCCCCTCCGCACGGCTGCATGGCCCCAGCCCACCGGAGGCCCAGGGAAGCCCACCCCCGGGCCGGCCGCACCTGGCGGTGTGTGCTCGCTGACGCGCCGCTCGCCCGGGGCCAGGGGTCTCCACCCCGGCCTCTCCTCCCGAGGGGGCTGAGGGGCGAGGCCCGACGGGCTCTCCCTGATCGAGCTGACCTCTCCACGTGACCCAGCACCGTCCATTGCCGGCGAGGGTCCGGCCTAGAGCGCCAGTGCCTCCTGCGCCGAGGGCAGCCGCCCGGAGGGTCATGGCGCCTGGGAGATGCTGGCGGAGCGGGAGTGGGGTGTTCCGGGCCAGAAGCAGGGAGAACAGGGCAGGGCCCGCGTGGCACACCCCCCGATAGGTCTGCATGCCCACCGGGCCTTCTAGAAGGTCTCCTTGGCAAGGACGCTTTGCCTGCAGTGTGGCTGGGTGAGGAGGGAAGGGGCGCTCTGTGTGGGAGCCTCACTGGAAGGGACGCAGCTGGGGGCCCGCGGGGCTCAGGGCCGTCAGTGGGCGGGAGCTTCCGGAAGGGGAGGGGCGGCGGCCGAGCAGGCTGCTCCCTGGCGGGCGCCGGCACCACACTGCCCTGAGCCCTGCCCTTCCTGGACAGGGTCGCCGGCCCGGAGACGCGTCCCCACGGCCTGCCCTTCCTAGAAAGCCGCTGCTGGGGTTTCCCTGTAGGCTGGGCCTTCCGGGAAGCGGCGCCGCAGCGGGATGCTGACTTCATCCTCGCACCTGCTTTCACATCGGGGTGGCCCGTCCAGGGTGCCTATTGCAGCATTGCAGGGGTGTGTCCTGACCCCCGCTCTTCCCGCTCCAGGTTCAGCTCTGCGCCAGCCCCGTGGAAGGGTAGAGGAAGCCCTCGGAGGCGGAGGAGGTGATCCGGGCGGCCAGGCATCTCCTCTGGAGCACACGGACGGGGGTAGTGGGGTGGTGGGGCGTCCCTGGCTTCGCTGTCCCCAAGGGTAGTGCCGGCCGGTGCCTGGATTTCTAGCTCAGCCGGGGAGGCTGCTGGGCGGCCAGGTCCCCACCCCGGCCCACGGCTCCAGGACGCGCCTTCACCTGCCGTGGGCCCCGGTCCCTCGCGGAGCCCCCGCCGCCCTGTGAAAGGGCCTGGCCCGAGGGGGACTCAGAACTGGGGTAGCCCCCCTCCGCCCCCCGTCCTCCTGCCTGCGTCTGTCTGCACGGGGCCCGGGACGGACCCTCCGTGAGGACACACCCCCCTCTCCTGGCCGCTCCTCCTGCCCCGCAGCGCAGCGTCCGGGCACGGGCCGGCGGGTGGGGCTGGAGTGGGGGCAGCAGGAAGGGCCGCCGAGCCCCTGGCGCCTCACCCAGGGAAGTGTCCGTCTGCACGACGGCCCCTGTGCACGGACCCTGTCTGTGGGCGCGCCCAGGCCTGGGGGGCCGACAGCCCCGGGCGTCAGGGCCGTAGGCTGAGGCTGCCCATGCGGAGACGCGGTGCTGAGGGCCGCTGTTTTCCCGCCCTTACCCCGGGTGCCTTGAGTGGGGCGCTGTGGCCGGGAGGTCCCCGGGAGGACTGCAGTACCTCCCGCGTCGCAGCTGGGGCAGGGCGAGCCCCTCGTGGCACCCGCGGTGGCCAGCGCTCCCCGGCCGTCTCCGCACCGCGTGGCACGCCACAGGCTGGGCTCAGAGGACAGACGTCCATCCCGCCGCCCCGAGGCTGGGCCCCGAGGTCAGGGTGACACGGGGCGGGCCCCCGAGGCCCGTCCCCAGGGCAGGAGGACATGCGTGTCTCCTGGCGTGTCTGTGCCCACCCCTGTCTGGGCGATGCGTGGGCCCTGTGCCCACTCCAGGCCAGTGGGCTCCATCCTGCTCAAGCGTATTACAGGTGAGGGGCCGGTCCCCGGGCTCCCCGCCCCCACGTGCTTGCTCCGCTGCTCTCCCCTGCCCCGCCCGAGTCTAGCCTGGGCACCGACCTCAACCGCTGGGGCGGGTCACGGCCACATGGTCCCGCGGGCTCTCAGCTGGGCCCTGGGTGCTTCCGGCTGGGGACGGACACAGACTACCGGGGAGGGCTCATGGCTGTTTGTGGCAGGGGAAACTGAGGCAGCGGCACCGGGGCTTGCTGTCGCTCTGAGCCCTTCCCGCGCCAGCCCGCTCAGGAAGCCACCGCCGTCTGCCCGCCGCTTCTGGGAAGAAGGGAAACGAGAGCTCCCTCGCATCCGCAGGAAGTTTCTCCAGAAAGGCGGAGGCTGGAGCCCACGTCTGCAGGAGGCCGGCCTGGGAGCTGTGCCTGGCCGGGGCGCAGAGGCTGTGCCCCCAAGCAGCCTGCAGCCGCCTTCCCGAGAGAAGCCACGTGAGGCGGCCGCTGCCTTCAGCGCGGGACTGGGTGTCCGAACCCGCCTGGGAGGGCACTTGCGAGGCGGTGGGCGAGCCCTTTGCTGGCCAGCCTGGAGAAGGCAGAAGTCCAGAGAACAGCAGCTCTCTGAGGGCGTCATCTGTTTCCCTTCCGGAAAAGCTGTGTGTGGTCAGCAGGAGGCTTGGCCTGCACCCGCCGGCATCTTGGCAGCTTGGGCAGCCCTGTGGCCTGGTCTTCTGGGCCAGCCCTGAGGAGTCCCGCGCTTCTGGCTCTCGGGCCCTGGCACAGGTTGGTGGCGGGCACCCACCATGTGCCCTCTGCGGGAGGGTGGGAGCTCCGCCCTCATAGCGGGCACTGCCCTTCAGTCACCAGGGGTACCCTGTGGCAGGGTGGGGGCATCAGGTGCTGTGGGTCTCCCCTCCTGGGGGAGAACAGGCACGTGGAAGGTCCAGGCCTCAGGACATGGGACAGGAGCCCCAGGAAGGGGAGGCTGGGGTGAGACCCCAGGAAGCAGGGCCTGCCCCTCCCAGCTCTGCTGACCCAGCAACCTCCCTGCCCTTCCCCCACTGACCTCCCGGGGCTGCTCTGCAGGGCCCCCGGGCCTTGGACTGCCCTCCCCGGGTTGCTGCCCGCTGCTGCTCCCCCTGGCTGCTGTCATTGCTCAGGCCCGTGGTGGACGTGAGGCTGTGGAATGCCGCAGGACTGGCGGTTCCTGGTGGGCTGGGTGGACAGATGAGACGCAGTCCTAGCAAGCCCGCAGAGGCAGCCCCACCGCGTCCTGAGGCACCGTCGGTGCCCTCAGTTCAGCTAGCTGTGTCTGCAGCGGCCCCATTTCCAAGCAAGGCCGCACACTGGGGTCGTGGGATTGGAGCTTCAGCATGTGGATTGTGGAGGCACAATCAGCCCCTAGTACCCCCTAAGCTCAGTAGCAAGGTGACGCCCTCACCGCCCCCAGCCATGCCATGGGGAAGAGCCGGGCGGCGCCGGGTGGGCGGGCGGTGCTGCACACAGAAGACCCTGGCCTGGCAGCCACCTGGGAAGACGCGCCCCCCGCCAGCTGGGCAGCAGGAGCGGGCTGCCTGCACGCCGCGCGCCCCTGCAGGAAGCTGCCCCGGCCCAGCCTGTGCCGTGAAGGAGCAGCACCAGATGCCCAGAGCGGCCACAGCCGTGCTTCCGTGACTCGCCGCCCCCACGCAGACCAGACGCGTGTGCTCGGGCGGCTCGGGAGTCGGGCCTGCTGGACGCGCCCAGGCCGGCCCTCAGGCGGTTCCCTCGTGAGCGCCCAGGACGGTGTTTCCACGGAGCAGCGCAGGAGCGCACACGTGTGGCAAGTAGTCGGCAGCCGCCTGGAGGCAGCCACGGGGCCGGAGGGAGGAACCCGCCCCCGGGGCCGGTCCCCTGGAGGCAAGTGCCCGGGGGTGGGGTGTGGGGGGCCTGGAGGAGTGCAGGGGTGCCCTGCGCTCGCGGACGGGGTTGGGGGGCGCCGCGGGACATCAGTTCCCAGCACTGGCTACCCCGAGAGCCCATCCCGCCCCCCAGCGCCCTGATCCCCAAACCCGTGTGGAGATACGAAGGGCCTGACGGAAAGGCGGTGGGGAGCAAGTCTGGCGCCTCTTACCTGATGTCAGGACTCCCTGGGGAGCTGGCGGGCGGAGTCCACGTGTGGCCACAGCCCCAGCCTGGCGGCGGGCAGGAGGCGCCGTGGCCCCGACGGGCTCGGAGTCGGGGGCTGCTGTGCGGCGGGGCTGGCGGCTCCTGGAAGAGAAGACGGGAGAAGCCGTGTGGAGCGGCAGCAAGGGCCGGAGCAGGATCTCCGTGACCGAGCTGACGGGTGAGGGAGGACTCCTGGAGCCCTCGGTGGCTTTTTCAGGCTCCTGTTGGCATCTACCAGGCGCACGGCAGGCAGGGGGCCCGGGGGCCGGAGGCCGGCAGCCCCCCCATCCCCCCAAGTCTTTGCTCTTTCGGGTGGGGCTCTCGGCCTTCTCTCCTGGCCTCGCTCTCCCGCTCTGGTCTCTCTCGCGCTCTGCTCTTGCGCTCTGCTGGCGTCCCCGGGACGCCGCCCTCATAAGCGGGTCTCAGCCCAGGTGCGCCCACTCACTCATGCCCACACCCCACTCCAGGTGCCGCCTCAGGCGCGCGTTCAGGGCCGCGGGGTCCAGCTTCAGTCCTCGTGGCGGGAGGGCAGGAAAGCCTGGTATTCACTTACCCGACACTGTGCCCTCGAGTTAGGACATTGTCAGCTGCAACCCCACAGGCCCCAAGGAAGGACACAGTGGCCTTCGATGACACGAATACCAGCTGCCCCAGAGACCCCTCCAGAAGCTGAGAGGCAGCAGCGTCCCGACGCCTGCGGACAGCAGCCGTGCCTCTTCGCCAACCTGTCCCTTCCGGGGCAGCCCTTCCTGCCCGCTGGTGCCCTGCAAGTGTCCTTTATCCTGCTCTCCTTTTTATGACAAACCTGCCCTTTGGCTGCAAAACAAAGAAAGTTGAACAGACAAGCCCGATGGACAGGGAAGCCCTTGCGAAGCATGAGCCCAGCGCAGGCGCCGCAGGGTGGGCGAGAGCCGAGCCCCGGAGGGGGATGGCCCGGTCCTTAATATGGACAAAAATGTGAATCAAGATGGCCTCCAGATGGCAGAGAAGCCACCACCAGCTCCACCTCAATCAGGAGCAGGTGGTGACCCTGCCACGCTGCCCGGGGTCTGAGGTGGACATGCCTGGTACCCCGGGGCCGCCAGGCCGGGAGCGGGGAGCAAAGCTGGAGCTGCTTGGAAATGGGTCCCGTGGCACAAGCCAGCCTGGTGGTGTCTCTGGACGTGACAATGAGGCCTCCGCTGACCCGCCGCCCGGTCCTGGGAGGGAGGCCGGGCCGCAGACCCCGCGGGAGCCGGCAGAGCACGGGTGGAGTCGGCTGACACAGCAAAGCGCTACCCGCAGGGCAGCCGTGCGTGGGGCACCCTGCCGTGACAAGGAGCAGCTGCCGGGGTGCCCGGCTCCCTGCTCGGCAGGGAAGAGCCCCCCTGATGCCCTCACACGTGCCCACCAGTCCTTATGGTGCCACTTTCTGAGCATTCAGCTGTGGGGACAACTCGCTTTCCTGCGCTTCATCCCCGGACTCCTGGCGCTGCTGTGAGGGCTGCGCACCTTCTCCCCGGGGCGGGCTGGCGCGCCCGTCTTCCCGGCCCCTGCCCTGCCGGGGGCACTAAGTAGCCGGCAACCCGCTCTTGGGCCTCCATCCAGATGGGAGCTGGAAGCGAGCAGGGGCCACCCCGGCCTGCGGTCTTCACCCCCGTGCTCACGACTGGGCACCAGCGGGAGGGGGCGGCCTTCCCGAGGCCACACACGGCCGGCTGTCCTGCCCCGCACACACCACGGCGCCCCGGGCCCAAACCAGAAGCGCCTGGCACAGGAGGGCGCCGTCCCTCCCCGAGAGCCTGCCTCTGGGCGCCCGGTCAGCGGGCACCGGCGTCCGGCCCACTCGGGACCGCGGGGACCCCCGGAGCCGAGGGCCGTCTCCTCCGGACGCCGCTTCCAAGCGACCCGACCTCAGCCGCCGACGCCCCCAGCAGCCTCCCCTCGCGCGGAGTCCCCGGAAGCCTCTTTCTCCGCCAAGCCGAGCGGCTGGCGCCGGCTCCCGTGCCCTGGAGATGCCGCTTCCCGCCGGACTGGCCGTTCTCGACCAGCTGTTCCCAGACCTGGCTGGGCCCCCGGGCTGCTCCGTGCCGGCGGGGCTGGGCCTGCTCGGCCCGTTCTCACGCCAGCTCGGGGCTCAAACCCAGGCCGCCGGGAGCGTCGCGCTGCAGCTGGGGGCGCCGGGCGGGCGGGCTCTGCCGTGTCTGAGTGGCGCCGGGCCGGTCCCAACCTGACCTGTTTCCGAGACGGCTGTGGGCCCTTCTCTTCTACAGCCCGAGCTCGCTGCGCCAGGTTGGGCCCGCACGCTGCGGCAGCCCGGCCGGGGCCTGTGTCTTCAGCGAGCTGCGGCCGTTGCCGGCCAGCGCCAACGACCACGCGCCTCAGTGCCTGCAGCTGCTCACGAGCCTACACTTTGTTTATTTTTAGACTCTCCTAAGTTGTTTATTAGGTGGGTAAGAGCTTCACAAACACGACTCACGAGCGAGCGATGCCGGTGGAGTGGAGGCACCTGGTCCCGAGGCCGCGGCCTCAGGGCCCACCCTGGCTCGCAGCTGCGGTGACCCACCATGGTGGCGATACGGGATGAGCTGATGAGAGCCCGGGAGAGCTGGCCTCAGGGCCCAGCGGCGCCCAGCTTCCCCTCCTCCGCAGGCAAGGCTCGGCCCACTCCGGCTGCCAGTGCCGCCATGGACAGGCCGTGGGCCAGCCCTGGGCCCGGATGCTTCAGCCACCACGGGCACATGGGTCCGCTGTGTGACGTGACCTCACTCGGCCTGTGCCCCGGTCTGCACTGTGCCCGGCCGGCACGGGTCGGGGGATGCCCAGGGAAGGGCCGAGCTGCAGTTACCCAAGCAGCCCCCCAAGAAGGCGGCTGTGGCCCCCCATGACTCCTGGCCTGGCTGCACCCTGCAGGCTCCCTGGTGGCCGTGCCAGACGGAACCCGCCCTTCCCCCACTGAAAACTTTCAGATGTGCACCGGCCTCAGTGCAGCTCAGTAAAGACATTCTGAATGTAAACAAAAGAGCAAAGCTGGCGAATGAGGCCCCCTGGGCCGGCCCCTTCTCAGGGCAGTGCGCCCCGGAACCCTCCTCCCCTAGGCAGGCTTCCAGGAGAGCCTCAGATTGGCCTCGCGGATGTGGAGGGGCGCCAGGTGCCCTGTTCTCTGGCTCCCGCCCCCTGGCCTGCTCAGGGCCACCTGCACAGCTCCACGCCCATCACCCTTGCAGCAGGCCCCGGAGGGGCCGGCCACGCTCATCCCGAGAGCAGCGTGGATGCTAGGCCTCCTCTGGTTCTGCCAAAGAGGGTCCCGGCCGCTCCGCCCTGCTGGCCACCTGCTCTTCTCAAAGGGCTGCCTCTGGCCAGTGGGCACGGCCACCCCAGAACCTGTTGTGCACCTGGCTCCAGGCCGCGCTGTCCCTGCAGCTGGGTGTGACGCACGTCCAGTGGCGCAGCTCTCTCAAGTCGTCCTGCGTGTGGATTTGCTTGCTCAGAGGGCGAGGAGCCGGCGGTCTCCTCCGGGCTCAGGGCAGATGGGGTGGCAGCGACCAGCTGTGGCCACTCACCGCCCGGGAAGCGCAGAGACAGGGCCCTAGAAGCCAGCTGTGGACAGCGGTTCCGGGCCTGCTGAGGGGGTTGCGCTGCCCCGACTGCCGTGGGGGCCCTGGGGCTGGCTCCCCACGCCATGGCCACTGCATAGATGGCGAGCAGGACATGCCTGGCGGGGAGGACAGGCCCTTCTCACACCCAGGGCCCAGCTGGCCAGCGGGCTGCCCACAAGCTGCCCCAGGACCCAGAGGAGGCAGCTCCTGGCCTCGCTGAGAGCAGTGCTTCCCTCAAGTCTGCCTTGGCTTGCAGCTACGCGTGTGCTGGGGTTCTCACTGTCCCCCCAAGATGGGGGAGTCCCCTGGGGCTGTGAATGGGGCTCAGCTAAAAAAGGGTCTCTGCAGGTGGCCCAGCTGAGAGGAGGTCACTGGGCCTGACCCAGCCCACGCCCAGGAAGACGCCCCGGACCAGCAAGAGTCTGCTGTGGCCTCCGAGCCAGGGGGCACCAGCAGCCTGGGAAGGGCTGGAGGGTGGCCGACCCTGCCTCAGGAGGGCCATCCTGGCGCCGCGAGAGGACGAGGCTACTGTTCCGGCCACCTCTTTGTGACGCCCCATGCGCCCTGTCGCATTAGACATGTGGACAGTATCCTGTCCCCGGAGCCCGGCCACCTGGCCCCTGACCTGCTGGCAGACCGATGCTACTGAGGACCCCCTGTCCAGCTGCCTGCCCATTGGAGATCCTCTGGTGACCTCGTCCGACCTCAGAGGCAGGCGCGATCTTGGGGTGCTTGTGGGCGGGGTTTGGCTACAGGCACCCTGGCCTGTCCGCGCTGTGGGCCACGCCCAGTGGTGCCGGTGTCTGGCTCCCTCTTCCCGGAACCCGGGCCGAGGGGCTGCAGGCTGGCTGCCTGCACTGCCGGCCACAGATGACCCACCCCACTCCCGCCCCCGAGGGGGACATGAGCCCCCCAGTGTGTGCTGGGTGCGAGGGGCGGCATTTGCTTCCCCACCTGGACCGGGCAAGGGCCTGGCTCCCTTCTGCCTGCTGCCTGGTCCCATGGGGTTGTGCTCACCCTGGAGGTGCCCGTCACCCCCTGGGGAGCACAGCGCTGCTGGGCTGGGCACCCCACACTGGGAGGTGGGTTCTGGGGTTCACAGACTCTAGTAGGCCATTGGGGTGCACTTCATCCCCACCCCATCCTGCAGAACGAGATCCGTCCTCGGAGGAGTTGCCACCACAGGGGGCCTCGTCCTGTACCTGCTGGCCCAGGATAGGCCAGGCCCCCAGGTGTAGCAGATGCAGCCCCCTCCTAAGAGCTGCTGGGGAGGAGAGAGCTTTAGGGAACAGGGGTGGACGTAGGGTGGAGTCGCAGCCCTGCCGATTGGCTCTGCCCTCCTGCGCCTCCATAACCCCAGAAAGGGTGCCCTGCGCGGGGTCTGGAAGGCCTGAGCCCCTCAGTCCTGCACTGGCCGGCGGGTCCCGTCTGGAGGGCCGGCCACCTGTCAGGGCTCGCCCAGCCTGTCCCGTGTGCATCCAGCCCGGACGGCCGGCCGGGTCCACAGCTGCCCTCCAGGCCCTCCGGGGGCGGCCGGCCACTTGTCCCGAGTCCCTTCCGGCCTTTTCAGAGGACAGGCCCCTGTCCCACCCACTCCTCCAGCTGGCGCTAAAAATCCCGATCCTCCCCGCCGCCACCCACCCAGAAGCCCCTGCGTGCCCTGGGGCCCCGTACACAGCGCCGGCACGCCCGCAACGCGTGTCTTCAAGTTGCGTCGGTGTCACTTCTCAGGAGCGGCGGGCTGGGGCCTGTGGGGGCGTAGGCCCTGGTGCCATGCAGATGAAAACCCGCCGCCTTGGAGCCCGGCCTGGCGACTGGGGCTTCCCAGGGCCGGGAAGTCTGAGTGACCGCAGTTCCTATGGGTGCAGGAGGCCTGGCCTGGCCCTTGTCCGGCTGCGGGTGCAGGGGGGAAGGGCCAGAGGGGTGGCGGGGTGGCGGGGTGGCGGGGAGAAGGCACAAGGACAGGATGCAGGAGGGAGCCTCCCCAGCCCTGGGCTTCCACAGCCCTGATCCCTCTGAGCTCACTTGGGGCTGCGGACGGCAGGACTCCTGACGCCCCGGTGGGAGATGTCCTCTCCCCAGCAAGTGGTCTCGACCCCAGCTGCTGGTGGCCGCGCGTGCCAGGCCTATCTCTGCCTGTCACCCAGTCTCCGTCATCCATGGGCTGCCCAAGGCGGCTGGGGTGGCACCTTCTGTCCCGGCGGCCAGGCCCGGCCCAGCTCCGAGGAGCGGGTCATGGTGGGCCTCGAGAGACACTCGGATGGGGCAGATGCTGGCCCCCGCGGGGGCCCTGCCCCTCCCTGCGGTTGGCCTCGTGTCCCCGGTCCCCTCCAGGCTGGCTCCTGAGGTTGGTGTGTCTAGGACGACGGCAGCAGTGGGAGAGGGCATGGGGTGGGGGTCCCGAGGCTGACCCTGGGAGCCCCCCCACTGCCCGCACAGCTCCGGCCCTGTCCTTTTGGCCGGCGGGCGGCAGCCTGGCACGGCGGCTGCTCAGAGGTCGGAGCCGTGTCCTCTGGTGGGGCACCGCTGGCCCCGCCTGTTTCCAGCCTCCCCATCCTGCAGCCCTTGGCGGGATCCCGGGCTTGGGTCGGGATGGGGTCACCAGGACGCTGCGGGGCCGACTTGTGCCGCGGCTCTGGGGGGCGGGTTGGAAGCCCCACGGCCCTCCCAGCCGCATCCACGGGCCTCACCCGGGCCTGGGCCGCTCACCCAGAGCACTTGGCCCGCCCCCCGCCAGCCGGGCCCTCCCTCCACCTGCTGCCACTCGTTCCACACACTCGTGTGCACAGAGGCAGCCCGGGGTGGTGCTGGGTCCCGGCCCCCTGAGGAGGTGGCGCCTCCCTGCCGCTCAGCGGGCTCCCCCGCTTCAGGGAGCTGCAAATCCCCGGGCCGGGAGCAGCTGTCAGGGTCCAGCCCCGGTCACGCCACACTGGAGCTGTGGGCTGGTGCCTGGTGCTGGTGACGCCGTCGCTGCTCCGGCAGCCCCCGCGGGAGAGGCGCTCAGCTGACTGGCCGGGCCACCGGCTCACACTTGGCCCCGGGCCAGGTACAGGGGCGCAGCCTGGGGTCCTGTAGTGCAGGGGTGTCTGCGGTGGGCAGGGCACCCTGGGCTGGTCTTGCCTCTGTCGGGGGGTGGGGATAGCTGGAGGGGGCGGTGGGAGGCTCTTGCGCTGGAGCTTCCCGTGCCCTGGGTGGCAGGAGCTGTCCCGGAGACGCAGGACCCAAGCCTACTCCCCTCCCCCCAACCCCCCCCCCGGAGAGCCTGGGGCTACGGCCCGTGGGGGGCGGGGGGCTGGCCCCTCTGCGCGGAGGTGCAGCTGCGGCTGGCGTCACGGTCTCCTGTGCAAGCGGCGCCTCAGTGTTGTCATCAAAACCAGGCCCCAGCCCCCGGCCGTGGTTCCAACATTATCAACAAGGCGTCCACTGAGCAGCTTCTGGGGTCCCTCGTCACACATTGGTCCTCAGCCCCCCAGGTCACTCCTCGTGATGCCCGCCCTTTCCAGGGTGACCCAGCTTCTGCTCTTGGTTGATTTGTAAGGCGCCTTGTAAGATTTTGCTATGACTGACTGAACGGGCAGTTCTAACCTTGCACAGGAACGCAGACCCGCAGGCAACACACGTGGTGGCCACGGCAGGCCACGGCAGTCCAGCTGACCCGCACAGGCTGGGAGCTCCCAGAGCTGGAATGTGAAGGAGCGGGAGATGTAGCAGTGAACAGCCGAGGGCGAGTGCAGGGGCAGCCCTGGGCTACAGAGACCCTGTGGGGCAGTGTTGACCATGGTGCAAACCCACAGTGACCCCTGGATGGATTCCACCAGCAGCGACCATCTCAGGCTCCCGCACAGTGGGAGCACAAAAATAGTAAGGAAAAGCACAAGCATGTGGGACCATGCACACAGTAGGGATAGACAGGAAGACCATGCATACTAGGTGCACGCACCACGGTGGAGGCATGTGCATGGTAGAACCGTACACACAGTAGGAGCATTTGCACAGTAGGGAACACAGTAGGACCATGCACACAGTAGGGGCGGTTATGCTGTAGGACACACACACAGTAGGATCAGGGGCACAGCACAGACACACAAGTAGGCCATGAACACAGTAGGGGCATTTGTACTATGGGGTCAGGCAAACAGTAGGGACACACACAGTAGGACCATGCACATGGTGGAGAGGACATGAAGTGACCCAGGTCGTGTGGTCAGAACAGGGAACCCGCGTTAGTGGGTTTCAGCAGCAACAACCAGGAGCAGCGGACACGTCTGTGTTGGGACCAGGCCCCTGAGGGCGTCCAGCTGGCCTAAGCCTCCATGAGCCCCAGGAGTGCCCGGTCAGGGGCCTGAGGCCTGATGGCAGAGGACAGGGCCCCAGGGTAGGCTGAGCCTTGGTCACCCGAGGGGGCGCTGGGGTGGCCAGGGGGCCAGAGAACACCACCACATGCACCCCCCCCCCCAACACACACACAGCACACACGCACCTGGGCCGTCCGGGCCTAGTCATTGAACCAGAGTGTTTTCAGTGGGAGCGTTCGGGGGGCCCTTATGGATTTGCACATGTGTTCAGGGGCCGGGGTGAGGGACGCGGGCAGAGCCGGACCAGGAGCCCCCGCTGGCCGGAGTGGGCCCAGCCCAGGCGCCCCCGCTGGCTCTGGCTGGGGTGGCGGCTCCCACCTCCTGTTGGCGCTGGGTCCTTTTGGTGACGGCGCTTCCTGCCCACTGACCTCCGTGCCCCACACATTAGGGCTGAAGGTCGCAGGAAACGTCCTATTTGGGAATAAAAGAGGAGGCCGGCGGCCTGGCCGTGGTTCCAGAGCCCGGCTGAGGACTCGCGCCAGCTCCCCAGGACCTGAGCGTCAACGTGGGCCTCCCCAGGGCGGAAGTGGGTGTCCGGCCCGGACACCCATGGGGGGGGCTGGGTGACGCTGGTTGGGCTGCCTGCGAGGCCGGCCCTGGGGAAGGCCCCGGGCTCTGGCCGTGCAAAGGCAGTGGACGCTCTGGGAGGCTCGCGGGGCCTCGGACCCCTCGCCGAGCTTGGCCGCTGTTCAGACACCCCACCGCTCCCCATAGGGCCCCCCAGGCCGTGGGTGCCAGGAAAGGCCGAGTGTCTCCCCATCTCGCTGCCCCGGCAGCCCCGTGGTGGGGGCTTGGGGGCCGACCCTGGTCTCGGGCCTCTCCTTCCTGTCCCTCCAGCCGGGCAGCGGTGTGTTACCAGCCGCTGGCCACGTCCCTGGCACTCAGCGTGTCCACAGGCTGCCTGGAGCTCCCTGGGTACAGGGGCCGGGTCCTTGGGGGCTGACACCCCCGAGCCCTCAGGCGCAGCCCGGCTTCCCTCCCCGCAGGCAGGCAGCCCCAGTGCCCCTGGCGCCGGGTCGCTCCTTCCCCACTCCCAGTGCCACGGCCAGGTCACATCCCGGCCAAACCGTGCTGTCCGGAAGCCTCTGCTTCTGGGGGACCCGCCCCCACGAGCCTCCGGCTCTGGCCTGGCCCTCCCCGTGACCTCTCGGTGCCCGGCTCTCTCCTGGCCCCGCAGCGTGGGGTGGGCCTGGCTGGGGGGCGGTGCTGGGCACCCGCAGGCCCGACAGCTGCTGCCCCTGGGGTGCGGCCCCTGCGCTCCTCAGGTGACCCTCAGCCGGGCGCGGGCAGCGGGATGGGAGGGGCCGCCGGGTGGACAAACACCGGGAAACGTGAGTCGGGTGGGAAAGCCCCGCAGGAAGGGCCTCTGGGCAGGGCGGCCCGAGGAGAAAGGGGCCGGAGGAGTGAGGCCATGGTGCCAGCCCCAGGGTGCCAGCTGCCCCTCGCTCACACGCCTGCGGGGGTCTTGCTTCAGGTGGGGGTCTGCTGGGGACGGGCGAGTGAACCCTGGGGACCCGCCCCCAGGTCCCAGCCACATCTACCAAGGCCCATCTCCAGATAGGCGCACCCGCACGGGTGCCGGGGGTCAGGGCATGGGCGCGTGTGGGGGCACGCCACCCCCCTATCCAGCTGGTGTCTCCTGTGAGCACAGACACTCCCGGGGACCCCCAGACTAGTGGGAGGGAGTGAGGTTCCGCGCGGGCACCCTTGGACCCTGCCCCAACCACGCACCCCTGAGCTTAGGTGTCCACGCCAGCCCCTCCCTCCTGCCCCATCCTGGGGGCCATCGGGGGTCTCCGAGCCTTCCTCTCTGGGGGAGCAGAGGGCACCCTGACCCCCATATACCCCCAACTTTCCGGCATCTGGCAAAGGCCAAGCTCACATGCCCTGGCCTGGGTGCCCAGGCTGCTCAGAGACTCACCTGTAAGGTGTAAGGATGGGGTGGGTGGGGGGCCAGAGTGTGGCAGTGTGGGGTGGGGCGGGGCCCCAGGATGTCTCCGGGGCCTAGGGCTGGCTCCAGGCACCACCGGCCACACCCCCACTTCACTTTCCCCGGGCCCCTGTAGGCAGCCAGTGGCCCCTCCACACCCCTGAACCCTGCTCCTCCAGACCCCAGCGCTCCCGGAGGGGGAGGGGGTTTGCTTTGTTCTCTGCTCCTTTGATCTGGCTGCCGGGTCCTCTCCTGAGCTGTGCATCCTGAGGGGGAGCGGGATGCACCCCATGACCCCAGGCCCAGCCTGTGGCTGTCGGGAAGGCAGAGTCATAAAGACAGCTCCACCTCGCTGAGCTGCAGGCCTCTCTCACTGGTCGGGACTCAACCCCACCTCTGGCCCCTGGGACCAGCCCCGGCCCCTCAGCGTTGCTGCCACCATGCCGGCCACGCCGCACCCCGTGAGGCTGCCCCTGGCTGGCCACCTGCTGGGCCAGGGCCAGGGCGCGCGTGCTCCGGCCTCCATCTGCCCCTTCAGAGCAGTGCTGTGGCCCCGGGTCTCGGGGCTGGTGGTGCGAGCTGGCCTGAGGCACGAATCCTGGGCAGAGGCGATGCTGTGGGGGGACCCTCCCTCGCAAAGGCACATCCTTCCACCCTAGGATGTGACTCGGCCCCGGAGCTGAGCCAGGCGGTGCCCCCAGGGCTCCTGGAGGGGCAGGGCAGGCGGTGAGCATGGTATTGCGGGAGCCGTCACGGTCACACGGCTGCAGAGTCCAGGTTAGCGGATCACAGTGTGGAGGCCAGGGGTGGGGGGTGCGCCCAGCCGGGGCGGGAGCCCAAGACCCAGGAGACGGGGCCGCACCACGGCCCAGCTCAGCACAGGCGGGCGCGACCCTCAGCCCCATGGACGGGACAGGACCCTCCACCCGGGACGGCCCTTGGCCCACTGGGTCACCCGGCTCAGATGCCCGTCGCCCACACAGCCCCACAGACATCTCCGGAAGCAGCGGCCCCCGCGGGCACCCAGTGGACTTGCCGCAGAAGTCACACAGGCCTGCGCGGCCCCCCGGACTGCCCCGGACGTCGTCCGTCCCGTGTGCCGGCTGCCCTCTGCCCACAGTGCTGCGCAGGCTAAGCCCCAGGGGCTCCTGCGGGACACCCCGGCTCGCCCGCCAGTGCCTGGCCCAGCCAGCGGGTCTGGGGGCACTGTGGTCTGCTCTCTGTGAACAGGGGGTGGAGGGGAGGGGGCTGGGGCGCTGGGCTCCGGCCGCTATGGTCCCAGCTGAGACGGGAGCCGCAGCGCTGTCCACGGCTGTCCGCGGCGGGGGGGTGGGGCGAGAGCCGTGGGCCTGGGCACGGGAAGGGCTGCGGGGAGGGGTTGCCAGGGTTCAGCTGAGTCCTTGGGAGCCCAGGTGGACCAGGTGGAACAGGTGGGTCCAAGCGAGTCTGCAGAGCAGGCTGGAGGGGTGGCCCTGCCGGGCGTGTCCCTAGGGTCTGTTCTGCAGCTCTTGAAGGACGGTGCAGGCCTGGCTGGGTGGCCGGGTCCTTCCCCGAGCAGCAGTCATGTTCAAGGGACCAGTGTCCAGAACGTGGCATCCCTGGGAACGCGGGCTGGGGCCTGCTCCAGGCGCACGGTGGCCCCACAATGGCAGGAAGGGCCACTTCCTCAGCTTTCCCTCAGCGCTCCAGGCCAGCACGCAGGGAGCCGCTGCCTCTGGGCTCTTCGGGGCTGCGGGCTCAGGGGTGCGGCTGACCAGGGTGTGGGTGCAGGCCCCGACACACAAACGTGTGCACCACGCAGGAGGGGCCGGGGCTCGGGGCTGGCCTAGGGGTGAGCAGCGCTGGCGAGCGGAGGCGGTGGACCACAGCCCCGTCCTGGGCCCCCCTGGGGCCTGGCTCAGCACAGATGTGACTTGTAACCTGAACCCGCCTCCAAGAAAGTATGTCGGCGGGGGAGGGGGATGTCTGAGGCCCGGAGACACTGGGGGTGTCCTCCCACCAGGAGTGGTGGGCCTGCCGCTGCTCCCCGGCCCCCACCCACAGCCCAGGGTCCATGCCGGCTGCCTGGAGGAGGCCCACGCTGGGCAGCCGCCCCACGGAGGCCCGGCGCCTCAGCCTCCCACTGCTGCTCCCCTAAATGGCATTCCTGGCACACGAGCTGAGCAGTGACCCATCGGGGAGAAGGCCAGCAAGCAGGCCCTGCCACCGGGCTGCCCCCCGGCCCCGCTCGAGCGCCAACCCCGCTGGCTCAGGCTGGCCGAGCGGGTGGCCCAGGGGCCGTGCCTCAGCGGCACAGGCCGGACTTAGCGGGGCGGCAGGAAACGGGCACACTGCCAGGCCGACCCTTTTCCTCCACCGCCTCTTCCCTTCAGAGGGAATGATTTTCCCTTTAGAGGGAATTCGAGGGGAGGGTGCGGCAGCGCAGGCCTCGGCCCCCGCTCTGCCGGGCTCTGGCGCAGCCGGTGCTGCCTGTGTTCGCTGCCGCCGTCGAGGCAGGCCGACGCGCCCGGTTATTAGGTCCGCGTTTCCGGCTCCTCTTTGGGGCAGCCGGTGGGTCTGAAGGGCACTCACCCTGTGCGCCTGGGACCGCCCCCCACGCCAGGCCTCGTCTCCCCGCGGCCCAGCGGCTCCAGCGCGGGTGCCCCTTCCACCGCTGGGGGTGAGAGCCGGGCAGGGGCTGCCCAGGCCACAGAGCTGTTTCTCTCCTGCACTGGAACCTGCAAGTCAGTCCTGCTTCTCCGCAGCCGCGGGGCTAGCCCGACGTGAGGTCGGCGCTCAAGGAGGCCTGAGGCTGGGGCGCTCTCGGTCTCCTTCTAGAACAGACCAGGAAGCGCCCGCGCTTTGGAGGAGGGCTGGGGCAAGCGTGGTCCTCTTGGGGTTCTGCTCTGAGGCTCCCTGAAAGGCAGCGGGCAGCCGGGGCTCCACCTTGCTCGTGCCCGGCCCGCCTCGCACTGCATGTTGGGGTGGGGTCTGTCTTGTTCAACACGCCTGAGCTGTCGGCTGGTCCCGAGTCACCCCCACCCTGGGCCCAGGCCTCCGTGGGTCAGGCCGGGCCAGCAGGCATCCCTCAGCGCCCCGGAGGAGGTGGTCCAGGCACCGCCCTCTTGGCCCCTTCCAGAATGACTCCGACCTTGGGCACGTGGTGCAACCTCTTGGCGTCTCAGTTTACCCGATTTCAGAGGGCTGGGTAGCGCCGCCTCCGTGTGCCCGGCTGGTGCTGCCCCCCTCCCCGGGCCGCCCTGGGTGAGGCGCAGCGAAGGCCGGCTCTCCCGCCCTCCCATTTCCGCCTCCCGACTTCCGCTGCGAGTCAAGGAGGCAGCAGGTTCCATCTGTCTCGCAGAACCGCCACCAGCCTCGCTTCCTAAGCCGCCCCCGTCCGCTGCGGCGACATCTGCACGAGGGCCACCTCCCCGGAGCGCACCACGCTGGGGCGGCAGGGCAGGATGAGCCGGCTGACAGGACAGCTGTCCCCGGGAGCCGGTGTGATGCCCTGCCTAGAGAGGCGGCCGAGCACAGCCCCCCAGGCAGCCCCCAGTGTCCGCAGGCACCCCCCTAGCGTGGGCGGGGCGCAGGGTTGGCGGTGGAGTGCTGTAGCGTCTCAGCACCCTGGTCACTCTGCGGGCCTCCCCACCTCCGCCCCGTGCCCCCGCCTGGCGTGCCCTGGTCCCGGCTCCACCAGAGGGTCTCGTCTCTGCCCTGGGGCGGCTGGAAGCCCCCATGCCTCCCTGCACCCTGTGAGTGGCCCACGTACGGGGTGCTCTGCCCACTGCTCCCTGGAGACCCTCCATTTGGCCGGCTCCCGAGTGGCCCAGGAAGAGAGGGCCGCGGTCAGGGCTCCTGGCCCATGCCTGCAGGGGCTCTGGGCTGAGCCTCTGCCCAGAACAGTCAGGAGGCCCCTGGCTTGTCTCAGGGATCCGCTCACTGGGCTGGGGGTCCATGGGGTACAGTCCTCTAAGCCCTGCTTGCCCCACTCCCGCCCTCTCCACCCTCTGGCCCACCTGTGTGGGGCTCTACCCACAGGCACAGGTCACGTGTGCACCCCAGAGATGCAGACTTGCCATGCGGGCAGGGCCCCAGTGGACTCAGGGGGGTGTCCTGCCATTGAGGAAGGGCCCTGGCCGGGCATGGGCAGACCCTGCGCCCCGCCCGCCACACCCACCGAGCCAGCAGGCCTCCAGCTCCTGCAGCCAGGCCCCCACCCCGCAACCCCGGCCCTGCAGGGAAAGGACGTGACCGCAGGTTATTTCAGGGCGAGGCCGGTTAGCACCCCGGCCCCACGGAAAGGCTTTCGAAACGCAGGACCCCGTGTGGGGTAAGTGAATCACTCCGGCCTTTGCGCCCCGGCCTCTGAGGCTGTCACCTGCGGCCTCGACCACGTTGCTGCAGGAGGCGCTGGGGCGCGGGCGCGGGCCTGACTGGAGCGTGTGCGGCCTGCGTGGGTGGCGCACCCGGGCCTGGAGGCGGGGCTATAGGGCGGCGTCGCACAGAGACCGGAGGGTGAGGGACCCCAGAAGAGGCAAGCACGAGACGCCGCCAGAGAGCCCAGAGAAAGATCCATGGGGGGCCGGAGGCTGGGGTGCCTCCTGAGCCTCCCCGGCCCCCGCCCTGGCAGCCTGCGGGCCGGCACTCACCCTGCTCCAGCAGCGCCCCCACGAGCACAGGGGGCACCAGGCCTGCACCCCAGGGCCTGGAGGCGCGGGCTGTGAGCCCGGTGGGGTGGCCAGCCTCCAGCGTGCAGGAACAGGCTCTTGGGTGGGGGCTGGCACGGGGGGGTCTGCAGCTGGGCTATGGGGTGGCTGATGGGATTGGGGTCCTCATTGGGACTGGGGCCCCAAACACCCATTTCTTCAGCCCTGGGTCCCCGGGTGTCCCGGCTTTCTGTGAGGGTCTGAGAGGAGAACCCCTGACAGCATCCGGGCTGGGGCCAGTGGTTCCCCTGTGTCCTGTCCCCCCCGGACTCAATGGGTGTCTGCACCCCGCCCCCCACCTGGGACTCTGATGCCTCAGGCCAGCCGGACATCTTGACAGAACAGGGCTGGGGACCCCAGGAGGGGCAGCGTGTGGAGACTGGGTGGGCCCCGCTACCCTTGCTCCTGCCCGGTGGCCCCAGGCCCTGGTGCTGACAGGGTGCCCTCTGCCATGCAGCCAGGGGGACCCCCACCCTGAGTGTGCGAGCATGCGGAGGGTGCTCAGCACCGGCCGGGTGACTGCCTGTCTCATCGCGCCCCAGGGCGTGGGGTTGCCAACTGCCCTGCTCCATCTGTGCCTTTAGGGCCCGGGTGACTTCACAGAGCCCGAGCCGCCCCCTGCCGAGTCTGGGGGCTCAGAGGCCATGGCGGCTCCTGGGGGCCAGAGCGGTGGCAGGTGCGGGCACGGGCGGGCACGGGGGCGCATTTTAACCAAGTACGGGTCCTGCAGCACCAAAGCCACAGAGAGAGGAAGCCCTTGCCCTGGGCGGGCCCAGCTGGGCTGTGGAAACCCCAGCAGCCTTGTCCACAGCCGGGCTGCGCCTGCTCACGGCAGAGGATGGGGCCCCTCCCGCGTGGAGACGCCACGGCAGCGCCACCCCACGCAGGGCAGTGGCCTCAGGGTCGGCTGGCGGACGCAGCGCACACTCTGGCTCCGGGTCCCCCCTTGAGGCCGTGTCTGTCGGGGCCTCCCCCTGGACCCCTGGGGGGCCATCTCTCCCCTCTGCTTGGGGCTCCTTCCGTGGGGACGCCACACAACAGGAAAGTTCTCTCCCAGGCCTGGGGCCCGGGCGTGGGCTGTTCCCACCAAGCCTCTCGGGGAGGGCGTGTCCGCCTTCTCCTCTCGGCCGCCCTGCACCCCTATTGTGGCCCCAGCCCACATCTCCGTGTCCAGTCCTCTCTCCTGAGCACCCAGGCCCTGGGGTGGGGCCCGGGCGACTCCAGCCCCCTCCACGAGGCAGGTTCTGTCTGCCAGGGCGAGACCACGCTTCCCGCTTCAGCCCAGACGCGCCCCTCCCACCGCTGCCCGGGGCCCGCGGTGCCCGCAGCTCTCAGCAGACGGGCGGGCTGGCCGGCCCGGCCCACAGCTCGGAGGGGTGTGGACCTGTCGCGGGGCGTCGGGCGTGCGGCGTGCGGGGTGCGGCTTCGCACCTGTCTTTTACTTCACGTTTCTAGCCTTTGCTTTTGCGAAAGCCTGGTCTGGACCGCCTGGTAAACAGAAGCAGGGCCTGCCTGGCGGGGGCGGGGATGTCGCCGCACGGGGCTGTGAGGGCTCCTTCGAGCCCCCGCGCTGCCACCTGCGGCCTCACTGCCTGTGCCCTGCGGCCCGGCCTGAGGGCCCCAGCTGGGGAGGCCGCTGGGGCACAGGGAGGGCGGGGGAGGGCCGCACTCCAGCTCCCGCGCTGGGCAGGCGAGGGAGGAGCCCTGCAGTGATTAGTAACTGGGGGTCTGTGGCTGCACAGCCTGGGCCGGCCACCCAGGGGCGCCCACTGCCCGCGTACCAGGCTGTGTCTGCGCCCAGACGGCTCGGCTGTGGGGTCCCAGGGCCAGGAGGCAGCGTCGTTGATCTGGGGCCGGGCTGTGTGTTGGTCAGCAGGCCCTGGGCCTGGCGGCGGCGTGCAGCTGTTGCTGCTTCCCGACTCGGGGCCCCGGGGTCACGGTCCAGGGGACCAGACCAGAAAGGGAGCCGCTGCTCTTTTGAGGTCATTTCTGCTGCTGGGAAGTCACCAGGTGCCCTGGGCGTGGGTGTGTGCTGCCGGGCCGCCCTGGGAGATGCGGGCAGGGCAGGCAAAGTCCAGCGCCGTGTCAGCTGCTCCTGCGTCTGCTGCCCAGATGGCCGCCGTGCTGGGCCGGGGGTGCCCAGCATCTTCCTGGCCCATCCAGACCCCTGCTAGAGTTCTAGTCCCTCCCACGCAAGCCCCCTCCTCCGCGGCTGGACCCCTCTTTTCTCTTGGGGGTTGTAGGAAACCTTTAGAAAGGGGGACCCCAGGTCTGCACCCTGTCCCGTCAGCAGGAGGCGGGGCTGCGGTCATGCCTCTCCCCCGCGAGGGCTGTGCCTGGGCCGCGAGGTTGGGAGTCCACTGCTCCCCGCTGTCACGGCTGCCTGGCCTGTTCTGGCACCATGTGCAAGACAGCGCTGGGTGCGGGGAGGCAGCGGGGCAGTGGGGGCGGCCAGGCCCTGGGCCTTCAGGAGGCCTGGAGGTGGGAAGGGGCTGCAGGGAGACCCCATGGGACGCAAAGGCAGAGCAGAGCCCGGCTCTAGCTTGGCAGAGCCCCAAGTGGCTCTGGGCAGACAGAGCCGTGGGGATTAGCAGGACTGGGTCACGGGCTGCAGGTGGAGGGGCGGGGGGTGGGGGTGACGGGCCAGGGCCTCCGGGGGGCAGGGCGGCATGGGGTGGGGGGTGTGCCGGACCACAAGGGCAGGGGCCGCAGACGCAGTGGCTGGGTGGCTCTGGCCAGAGTGAGCTGATGTGCGGACACTGGATGGAGGGTGGAGACGGAGCTTCTGCAGCGAGGGTGGGGCAGCTGGCCAGGCCCTGGGGCCAGGGCTGGGCTGGGGTGTCCAGAGAGCAGCTCCAGGGGTGCAGAAAGACCCGGGGCCATGAGGGAACATCCCTGCCCCACTGTCAGCCCCTCTGTGCAGCCCAAAGCAGGCCCTCGGGAGCCCCGACAGCGGGATAAACACCCGCCGTCCATGGCGCTTCCTCACCTGGGAGTCCTGACGGCGGGGGGCGGGGGCATTGGGAGCAGACGGTACGAGGCTCCCCAGGGACCCACCTAGACTGGGGCCCAAGCATGGGCCGAAGGACCCAGGACCAGGGGGAGACAGCTCAGGTGCAGGGGAGCCAGGCCACCCAGGGTTCCTCCTGACCTGGCGGGTGCAGGCCTGGGGCCTGGGCGGGGGCGGTGCAGGGGCCGGAGGGCCGTGTGGAAGGACTCCTGGGCCCCGCCAGGCCTGGGTTTTCGGGGGGCTCTTCAGGTTCAGGGCGCGGAGGCATCACAGAAGTGGACTAATGCCTCCCACTGGATCCTGGGGGCCTTGCTGATGCCGGCGCCCGCCAGCCGCGTCACGGCTGATGGAGAGCCCGGGCGCAAGTCAGCACAGTCCAGGCACGGCTTGGCGCTCGGTGCTTGGGGAGAACGTTCTGGGGACGCAGGGCAGCCTGTCTTGCCCCGGCCCTGCAACGCGGGCTCGGCCACCCTCCATCCCTCTGCACAGGAGAGGCTGGCAGCAGGGGTCAGGAGGAGCCGGGCAGCTGTGGGCTGGCAGCCTGGGTCGCGCCCCCTGCCTGGCTCCCTTCGGCCCACTTGGGCCCCCGCCACAGCCCCGTCACCTTGGCCCCGGCAGGGCTGGTGCGGGCCGTCCAGGCCGCCGGGCTCGTGGCACTGATCCCTAAAGAGCCGACACAGAGAACAACTGCAAAGCAGCCTCGAGACCCAGGCTTCTTGCTGCCCGTCAGGAACCTGGCATGGCCTGGCCAGGATGCCCAGGGGCCGCTCCCGCAAGATGGGTGCGGAGCAGACCCCAGGAGGGAGCCGGCGGGGCGGGCCCAAGCCACGCGGCCCGAGGACCAGCGCGGCGCTGAGGTCTCCACGGAGGGACGGGACGGCGGGAGCGGGGCCCCAAGTGAGTGCGGCTGGCTGGGGAGAGGCTGAGCCGGGCTTGCTTGTGATTTGGGGGTGAAGACAAGCACACAGAACAGGCCCGCCCTGGCCGCCCAGGCCCAGGAGCCCCTCGGCAGCTCCCTGGGCACGTCCAGGAGCGTGAGGTCGTAGAGCAATGCTCGTCCGGGGACCCTGCAGCAGCCTCGCACAGGGGTCTCACGGCGCTGAGGCCGCACCCCTCCAGGCTGCCAGCAGGCTCTGCGGGGGCCCAGGATCTGCGGCGCGCGTGGGGCCAGCGACAGGCGTGGGGCCCCTGCCCTGGTCAGGCGCTCTGCAGCCCGGCCCTCTCCACCACAAACAAGCGAGTTCAGCACCATCACGCTGCACCCATGGGCACCCGGGAGGGGCCGCTGGGTGTGCCCCGCCTGGCGAGACGGAGAGGAGGCCGGTGCTCGGCCGAAGGGTGGAGCTGCCCAGCAGCCCAAGGCCTCGCGTGGTGCCGCCGCTCTCCCCTGCGCGGCCGCCCGCACAGCCACCCCAGCACCGCCACCGCTTGTGAGCGTGAGCCTGGGCACGGGCTTCGGTGTCCGTGAGTCGAATGGGTTTTTTGGGTGCCCCCCAAAGAGACGCGCCCACCACCCGGGCAGCACGCGACCTTATTTGGAAATTGAGCCTTTGCGGCTGTGATCCGGTTAAGGAACGCTAGGCGAGTCCATGCCGGATGACCCAGGTGTCTCCAGGTCCAGTGTCCTCGTGGAAGACACACCGAGATGTGGGGGAGCTGGAGAGGCCACGCGAAGGGGGAGCCCCGGGGCCAGGACGTGGGGCCTGCCAGGCGCCAGCAGGAGTAGCCTCTGGGGGAGCAGCACCTGCTGACTCCAGACCGAGAGGGACGCGTCCCTGCTGCTCCGCCCCGCTGCGGTCACCCTCCATGGCCGGGACGCCCGAGCCAGCACCTGCTGCATGCCTGCCAGTGGCCCCGGCCCCAGCGTCCACGCTCCTGGCCTCGGAGACGGGTGATGCCGGAGAGTCCACACGACCCCCGCCCTGGCCCCGGCCGCCGGCCCGCCCAGTGGTCCTCTGCCGGCCCACCCACCTGTCCCTGTTTAATCTTCTAATGGTTCAGATACTGCAGAGCCTGAGTGACCCCTCCCTGTCGTTCACACCTCTGTCGCCCTCCCCTCGCTGCTCCTTGGCAGACAGAGGCTGCCAAGGGCCGGGTCCACCCATTCCCCTGCAATAGCCAGAGCGGACAGGCAAAGGGTGGATGGGCCCAGCCTGCTCTCTGGGGCCACTTCCTGGGCTGGTCAGGGCACCGTCCAGTACCTTGGGCTCCAGCAGCCTGGTGGCCATGCTGAGGCCAGGCCAGGAACTCCTGGGCTGTGAGTGCGGCGTGTCCTGTGGCCGCAGCCCACCCCTGGGCACTGGGCCCTCCGAAACGCCTTTCCCTTGGCTTTGAACAGTGACGTGACCTGAGTCTGGGCGGTGAGGGAGAGGCACAGCAGGGACACCCTCGCAGGCATTTCCGGATCTGCCCTTGGAAAGCAGGGGTGGGGGTGGGGGGGGTTAGGCAGGCCAGCAGGGGCCTGGGCCTGTGGGGGAGGGCGCCTGGAGCTGAGTTCTGGTTCTGCCCGGCCTGAGGCCTGCCTGCCGGTGCCTCCCACACCCCGGCGCTGGCCTCTGGGCAGGTCAGGCCGCTAGCTCGTTCGCCTCCTGCACCAAGCCTGCTCAAAAAGCTAAGGAGCCCGCGGTCGCATTCCTGATCACATTCTTTAAGGCCGAGTGAGGGCTTGAAACCCGCACCTGGAGGAGTCGCCCTTGGCGCCTCTTCTCCGATTGCACAACCGAGGCGACTCACAGGCACAGCCAAGTCTTTTCTTAGGTGCAGGGACAGTTTCTCTGCTTTAGCTTTCCGCCATGACGTCTGTCCGAACAGGGCAAGCTTTAAATGCCATTTCGTTTACTGGCCACAGCACTTTTTCTCTGGTGGCATCGTTCACACCCAGGGGCTGTGGCTGGACCAAATCCTCAGTTTTCAGGATATTATGAAATGATACGATGGAGCAAGGCTCTGTGGGGGTGACACAGCCCAAAAGGCATTTGGGTTCATGGATAAAACCAACAAAGGCAGACATAACACCAAGAAAAGTACGAACGATGCAAGGGACTAATGTCCTTAATATGTAATGAGTTCTTAGAATAAACAAGAAAAGCTTTACCCCAACAAGGGGACGGCTTCTGATTTTGCCCACCCCACGGGAGTCTGTGGCTCCTCGGTTTGGTGACAGCACCCACCCTTAGCCCACCCTTCCTCCACACTTTGCCCATGTGACTTTGTGGGCTGCCTAAGCTGTACCCCACAGGCTCAGCGTGTGACAAACCCCACCAAGGCAGGCCTCCTGGGTCTCTGGCTGGACCCACTCAGGGACACAGCTCTCCCGTGGGTTGTTAAGCTGGTTGGACGGTCACCAGCTTTGCTGCGGTATGGAATGAAGAACAAAATAGAGTAAAGCCCTCCTGGGGGAGCTGAACGGATAGATGTTGGTCAAAAGGACGCGAACAGGAGGGTCGTGGGAGAACCCGGGTCTCGCTCAGCGCGCTGGGGTGCCCTCACGGTTATGAAAAGCACGCTCTCCTTTTTACCTGAACGCCTCTGAGCGGCTACTACCCACCACACAGAACGGGCAGAAGAGAAGAGCTCATAGCCACGGGAAACACAAACGGGCACCAACATGAAAACAAGAATCGCTCTTCAGGAGGGAGGTTCAAGGGCGACATGTTCACACGGATGCACACGTGTGGGCTGAATGGTGTCCCCCGCCCGCCCCCGGCCCAGGATAAGTCGCAGTCTCGGGGCTGAGGACATGACGTGGTCTGGAAATAGGCCAAGAGGGCCAGAGCAGACGGAACTAGCGAGGACGAGGCCAGCTGGGGTTGGAGCCAGGCGACCCCCTGGGGGCCAAGCCCCCCCCCACCCCCCCCCACCCCGTTAGAGCATGGAGCTGCCCCAAGCCAGCAGGGACCAGTGCTCAGCCCTGGGAGGGTGAGGTTCCAGCTGGAAGCCACCCAGGTGTGGGGCTCTGTCCTGGGGACCAGGGGCCGCCCCCACCGGTCCAGTGCAGGCCCGCCCTTGGCGAGGTGCGCTCCTGCTTCCACCACCCCGGGACGCCGCCGGAGCACCCAGCAGCCCAGCCACGGGCTTCAGAGAGTTTGCTTCCTTGACCCTGGTTACACCAGCAGGTGAGGCTTCATCCCAGGAGAAATTTCATAGCGGAACTAAGAGCTTTGGAGAAGATGCTCATGATAGCGTTGTTTATAATAATGCGTAAGGAGGGCCTCCCCGGGGGCGCAGCGCTTGAGCGCTGGGCTGTGAAGCTGCCCGCAGCCTCTGCGGTGCCGGCCACCCGGCACCGGCTGCTCCCCGGCCACCGGAGGAGGGTCCCGCATGGCGCGCAGACCTCTCCTGCCGCCCGCTGCTCCCCTCAGCAGTGTCCTTCGGTCCTTCTGCCTGCTCTGCTCCCCGCTCTGGCTCTGGTGAATTCTCTCACCCTCCCGCGCTTCTGACTGTACCCAGTGCTTGTATAAATAAATAAATAAATCTTTAAAAAAAAATAATGCGTAAGAACAAGAAATGTTTAAAATAGTAGACACGGTACAAGAGCGGACATGTTACGTGTTCCACCTAATGGGATATGAGACCCCGAAAGCAATGGCTCTAACTACTACAGGGGCCAGGAAACTCTCTTCAGATACCAGAAACATGTCCTGACTCTGTGCCTGTGGCGCATGATGCAAATTTATTTTTAAAAGATCTGTGACACTCGGACCCGTGACGCCGAATAGCAAGAGCGGCAGGACCCTGGACGGTCTTGTCGCCGTCGTCATTTCCGGTAGATCTCGAAGCGCGTTTCTTGTAACAGTCCCATGCAAGTCCGCGTCAGGAAACAAGCTCCAGGCCCAGAGGATCTAACGCGCTCCATTCTTTGACTGCAGTGAACGTGGCAGCGTCGGGCTCCGGACAGCCAAGGTGTCGGCAGAGTCCCTGCGTGTTTGACGACACCGGGAACGCCCCTGGGCAGAGATGGCTCAGGCGCTGCGAGGCAGGGGCGGGGCTGCCGGACCCTCCAGGGCCGCGCCGTGTGGCGCCTGCGCCCCGCTCGGGTGCGCGGGGTGCTCTCCTCGCGGGGTGCTCTCCTGCATGTGAGCCTCCCTCCGTGCCCACGGTCTCGTTCCCGCCCGGGGCCCCTCCCTGCGCCTGGGGGCCGTGACGAGGAGGGCAAGACGCCTGGCCCCAGGGGTCTGCGTGCGCCCGGCCCCCGCAGGAGTCAGCAGGGACGCCAGCGCGGCTCTCGCCCTGAGGCTGCCCACCGCTGCCCAGGGACTAGAGCGGCACCGAGCCCGCCCTGGTCTGGCCGTCTCCTGCCAGAGCGTGTGGTCTGCTCATCACCCCCTGCCCCCGTGCAACCTGTCGGAGACCCCTCGGGCTCGGGGAGAGGACGGCGGGCCTCAGGGTGTCCTCTGCTGGGATGACTCACGCCCCCCTCCACCCTCGTGGCTTCTTGGGCTTCCCGGGCCTGGCGGAGTCCCTGGGCCCTGGTCACGGCAGGTGGGCCCAGCTGGGCGCGGGAGCTGGGTGCAGCCCAGGCAGCAGGCGCCCGCGGACCCGGGGGAGGCCCAGGGCCGGCAGCGCCTCCCGGGTCATTTCGGTGCGGCCATCTCTGAGCCCCGCTCAGCTCGCGTTACCACACGTCATCACTTACACCTCGGGCTGCTGTCGGCCACGCGGCTCCAGTTCTGAGAAAACGGAAGCAAAGCCGGCCAGGCTGGGGGCTGACGCTGGGCTCTGGTTCTGGAGGCCCAGGCCTGCGTCCCACCTGCTGATTCGGGGCCTGTGGTTTACCTGTGAGCAGATTCTAGAAGCTTCCTTCCAGCCTTTGGGGTGACCTGGCGGTTCCTGGCCCTGAGTCAGGGCTGGCTGGTCCTGGCTCTGGTCCAGCCGGTCCCAGGAGGCCCTGCTGCACGTCAGCTGTGCCCCGCTCTCGTGGGTCTGCCGCGAAGAGCCACCTTTCCTGCCCGCCTTGGCCCTGCCGCTTGGACAGGACCAGTGTGCAGACACTCATGACGCGGGGCCTGCGCTGGGGCCCATCCCACCATTCATGCTGCCACCTCTGCAGGCCTCCCAGGTCCCGGGGGGTCACCACGTGGGGCCCTGGGGGGTCTCCGACGAGCCCCTGCAAGAGATTTGCCTTCTCATGATACGGGCCCTGCCTTCTCGTTACACAGACTCCACCACCCGAGCCACGGAAACCAGGTCAGCAAGAACGGGACACCTGTGGGGGTGCCACCTAAGAGCCCAACGGGGAGCTCGTGTCCTCTGGGGTGGCAGAGGCCACGCATCGCCATGGCAACCAGGGGCTGGCCTGCCGGGTCCCCTGCCCAGCCGCGTGGCCGCCTGCGGTCACCTGGGTCTCTGAGGTTCCTGTCTCGGCCCGTAGGGCTGACCATGGCCCCCGGGGCTGTGCCCTCCTGAGCTGGCGGGCCTGGTCCAGCCCCTCGGATGCCCCAGGAGCCACCTCATTGCCACGCAAGTCTCGGGGGGGGGGCGCTTCAGTGACTAGGGGCAGCACGAGGAGAGGACAGCGAAGCTCCGTGGGGACGACCCAAGCACGGCCGTGAGGGGGCTCCGGGCAGATGGACAGGGAAGACGGCAGGCTGGCGGCCAGCGGGAAGGCTCGAGCCACGTCCCGGGGGTCCCGGCCCACGCCCATGGACGGCAGATGGCGAAGGAGCCGTCGCGGCCCCGCCCGTCTCTGCTCCCGCCTGAGGCAGCCACCGGAGCGGCTCACCCAGGGCCTCGCTTGGAGCTCACAGCCAGAATGGGGTGCACCTGGGCTCGGCCTCCTCCCGAAGGCAGCCACGCTCTGGGTCAGCCCTGTCAGATTTCCCAGCAGGCAGCGCGGCGGCTGCAAACACCCCCGACCTTCGAGATGACAGCAGCCCTGGGCCGCGGGGAGGGCAGGCCCACGAGGGCGCCGTGCCGGCTACGCGGGGCTGAGCCCGGGCAGAGGGGCGGCCGCCGAGCGCGCTCAGGCCCTGGGCCCTCCACCCGAGAGCAGGTCGGCGGGCGCTGGGCAGGGAAGGTCGCGATGCTTTCCCTGGAGGGAGACAGAGCGCCCCGAAGCCGCGGACGCTGGACCTGGGGCAGGGGCCGGCGCTCCGCCACCCGGCGCAGGAAGCTGGGCTGCACCCGTCCTCGAAAGGGCTCTCCCAGCAGACACCGCCCGGCCGACCGCCCAGGGCGCGGGCAGGTTTGCTCAGGCTGGTGGCGCCGTCCTCACGGTGCTCGCCCCGCCAGCCTCCCACCAGTGCCCACGCACACCACACGCGCACCACATTCGCCACACACGCCATACACTACACACACCACACACACCACACACACCACACACCACACACACACCACACACACACCACACACTACACACACCACACACGCCACACACACCACACACACACCACATATGCCACACACACCACACACACACCACACACGCCACACACACACCACACACACCACATATGCCACACACACCACACACACACCACATACGCCACACACACCACACACGCCACACACACCACACACACACCACATACACTACACATACATTACACACACCACACACACCACATATGCCACACACCACACACATACCATACATGCCACACACACCACATACACACACGCACCACACACACACACACCACACACACGACACACACACACAAGGAAAGCTCCAGGCGTGTCCGCAGCCCGGCGCCCTCCACGCGGCGGTGTCTCCAACACAGGGAAGCGACTCCAGCCGGGCCGGGAGCTCCAGCGCCGCGCCGGGGGCCCTTCGAGCCGGGGCCCTTCGAGCCGGGGCCCTGCGAGCGGCCCCCCTGGGGGCGCAGGGGGGGCGGCGCGGCGGCAGCGGGGCGTCCCTGGCCGGGTGGGGCTGCGGATGCCCGGGCTGGGCCGGAGCTCGCGGGGGCGGGGGCGCAGGCGAGGGGCGGACGGAGGGGCGCGGGGGCCGCTGCGGCCCAGGCGAGGGGCCCGCCGGAGCCCCGGGAGCCCCGGGCGCACGCGCCGAGGCGGCCTCGCCCGCGGGGTGGGCCCGACCCTGCCGGCCGGGGGGGGGCGGGGTGGGGGGGGGGGGTGGGGTGGGGGTGCGAGCAGCTCCGCCCCAGCGAGACCCCCGCGTCGCCCGAGGGGCCTCCGAGGGCTCCCATGGCCGTTTGGGGGTCCGTGCCCGACGCGGGGCCTGGCGCCCACGTCCCAACGGGGCAGCCTCGGCAGCCGCCCCGAGCGAGCCCCGGGGGGGGGCCGGCGGGGGCCGCGCCGGACGCGGGGCTGAGCGGCCCGCGGCGCCCGCGGAGCCCGGCAGGGGGCGCGCGCCCGCGGGAGGCGGCCGGGTGGGCGGGCCTCGGCGGCCGGCTCCCTGACGTCACCGTCGCGGTCGCCAGGGCGACGGCCTCGCCGGCGCGCGCGTCAGAGCCGCCCGTCTCTTGGCAACCGCCCGATCTCCCGCGCTCCCTCCGCCTGGCGCTCGGCCGCGC
This sequence comes from Talpa occidentalis, assembly GCF_014898055.3. Lineage (NCBI taxonomy): Eukaryota > Metazoa > Chordata > Mammalia > Eulipotyphla > Talpidae > Talpa > Talpa occidentalis. Next base: position 1,147,333 of record NW_023604295.1, read on the forward strand.
GTCGCTCTGGCGTCAAAGCGACGTCAATGGGCCCGGCCGCGCGGGGCGGGGGCGGGGGCGGGGCGGGGCGCGCGGCGCGGGGCGGGCGGGCCGGGGCGGGCCGGGGCGGGGCCGGGGCGCGTGCGGCCGGAGCGCGGCGCGGGCCCGGGGCTGACATGCGGCGCGGCCCGGGCGGCGGCAGCAGCGGCGGCGGCGACCCGAGCGGCAGGCGCCCGAGCAGCGCGAGCGGCCGAGCGGGCGGCGGGGCCCGCGGGGCGAGCGGCGTCCCGGCCCCGGCGCTCCGAGCGCGGCGGGGGCGAGCGGCGGGCGGCGGGCGCAGGTGCGCGGGGGCGCCCGGCCGGGCCGCCCTTTGTGTGGGCGCGGGGGGCGCGGGGGGCGCGCGGGGCGCGGGGGGGCCGCCCGGCTGGCGGCGGAGCGGGGCGCGCGTTCCGACGGGCCCGACGCGGCGGCGGCGTGACCGGGCGGCGGGGCGCGGGCCGGGCCGGGTGGACGGAACCGGCTGCGGGCGGCGGGGCGGGGGCGCGGGGGGCGCGGGGGGCGCGGGGGCCGGGGCGCGGGGGGGGGCGCCGCGCGGCCTGCGGGCCCTGGGGGTCCGGTTCGGGGCGGCGGGCAGCGCGGGGCGGGGCTCGCGGCGGGCCGGGGCCGGGGCCGGGGCGGGGGGCGGCGCGCGGGGCGGGGGGCGCGGCGGGCGGGGGGCAGCGCTGAGCACCCCGCGGCCCCGCAGGCGCGGCGCGGAGCCATGGTGATCATGTCGGAGTTCGGCGCGGCGCCCGCGGGCCAGGGCCTGGGCCAGCAGAAGCCGCTGCGCGTGGGCTTCTACGACGTGGAGCGCACCCTGGGCAAGGGCAACTTCGCCGTCGTGAAGCTGGCGCGGCACCGAGTCACCAAAACCCAGGTGCGTGGGCGCCGCGGACCGCCGGGCAGCCGGGTGGACCCCGGGCCCTGGCTCAGCGCGTCATGCTAAGTTTTTAGCTCAGCTGGAGAAAAAGCTTTATTTCTGCATGATTTGGGCAAACGCTCCGGGGCAGTAAGGCGGGTAACAACCGGAATAACCCGGGAGCCGGCCCGGCTGTCAGCGGGCCAGCCGGACGGGGCATTCCTCTAACTTTGACTATTTTAAGTAACGTTAATGGTTACTTTGGCTATTTTTTCCTCCAACTTTTTGTGACCTTTTGTGGACATAGAGCATTTTAGAAATTAACCTGCAAAGCTGGAAAATGGTACATTAGGTGAAGGGAGGGTTTTTCTTTGCCGAGAAAATATTCTTTACAAGTATTCCTTCCCTGTGAAATCTGCAGGTTGCAATAAAAATAATCGATAAGACACGCTTAGATTCAAGTAACTTGGAGAAAATCTATCGGGAGGTTCAAATCATGAAGCTTTTGAATCACCCACACATCATAAAGCTCTACCAGGTAAGCGCATAATCCTGGCATGTCTGCCGTTTTTATCCCCAGCAGCGGAAGTTGCAGTGTCTGAGGGCCGTCCTTTTTGGGGTGTATGTGGGAGTCAGGGAGTTGGCAGTATAAGATAAATAGATTTTTTTTAAGCTGTGCAAATGTGTTTACAATTATTTCTGCGCTTTTGGGCCATGAGGATTGAGAATTGTCTCGTTAAAATTTTGTTAAGTATTGTGATCACTTCTACTTTCAAATACACGGAGGCCGGTGGCTACGTTTACTTAACTTTGAAAACAAACAGATGCACGTATTGTCATGAGCCAGGCGCTTGGTATAGAAAATCAGATTTGGGCAAAAGGAGACCCTTCACGCCTTTGCAGATAATTATTAAACTTTAAAACCAGCTGCTCTGGCCAGTCTTTGTGAACTTACCTTGCAAAAAGACAGCGGCGGGCACTCGCCTTGGCTCAACTCTTCCATGCAGAATGGAGGTGAAACCCCCCCCCTGCCCCGGGGGAGCGGGCACGTGGCGGTCACTCCTCCTGAGAACGCCCCTCGCCCTGTGTCCGTGGGCTTTTTGGTGACGGCGCTTTTGTTCTGGTGTTGACACTAATAGGTTGTGTCTTTGGAGTGAAGTGCTGGTTCGATCTGGGCAGTTAAAGCCTCGCCCCTCCTCCCGCGAACGTGAAATCCGTCTGCTCCCTGGGACTCCCTCCTGCTGTTGGGGTCGAAGTTCCTTTCCTGCCTCTCACGGCCCCATGGGGTGTGTGTGCGTGCGCGGTGCTGACACCCCGTGTGGAGTGACGGCAGTGGTGCGAGGGGCTGCGGCTGCGTGCCTGGGGACAGCTCACTCAGCGCCTCTGGCCCTCGGGTCGTGCTCCAGACAGTGGTCGCTTTTGAGCAGAGCTGCGGGTGCGGGGTTCCTCGTGGCTGGCGTGTCTGAGAAGTCACATGGCCTATTTGGCAGGCGCTGCTGAGCAGGCCTGGTGCCTGGTGTGGCTAGGTGGGCGGCTTTTCTTGCTCCATGGTGGTGGCCGCGCGGGCTCCTGCCCCAATGGTCACTATTCTGGGCGTCTCTCACCGGAGACTTGCCCGTAGCTGAGCCCGGCCCTCCGCTTCCCAAAGGGCCCATGGTGGGTTTGTGGGCCCTGGCCCTGCCCGGACCCGCCAGATGTGAGCGCTCTCTGAGCTTTCTCACCGCAGCTGCGGGCCCTGCGATGTCTCCCGGGTCAGCCGTGGCGGGAGGGCCAGCGGTCTCCCTCTCAGGGGAAGGCTGGTGCGGGTCCCAGCCACCCCGCAGGGTGCCCGCGGCCTCGAGAGGCCCTCCCCGCAGCTTGCCACCACTCAGGGGTCTGTCTCGGATGGCACCGTTGGAGCCCGGGAAAGTGTTTCCCTCTAAGAATACGTTGCGGCTCTGTCTCTAAACTGTTGTAAACGCGCGTTCTTTCCATGCCGCAGACGTGGGTTTTACCTCGTCTCCTAGCGAGTTATAAATGCTGTAAAAAAAGGTCTTCAAAGTAAAACCAAGTTCTCGATCACTAAGTGAGCCTGGGAGGCGTATTTGACATGGGCTGCCGCTGTTGACACACCTGAGGAGTCAGCTCTTCCTGCTCGCCTAGCAGAGCCGGCCAGACCTTGGGCCCAGGTGCTCGCTTCCCCGGCCGGGACTCACGGGCGGCGGCCTGCTGCTGGGCGCCTGGCCACTGGCTTGAGTCAGCTGCTGCTGGCGAGGCTTCTAGAAGCCCTAGTCCGGCCCCACCACTGGCTCTGAAGCCGCTGGCGCCCAGGTGGGCGAGCAGGGGTCCTGAGAGCGGCGCCAGGCGCGACTGCGCATTTTGCTTCACTGAGCAAGCGTCTGCCAGGGCGCGAGTCGGCGAGGGGCCCTCTGGCCGTCAGGGCCTTTTCTGAACTGCAGCCCCTCGTTGTCGCTTCCAGCGGTCTGCCCCCTTCCTTTCCTTCAGGAAGAGCGGCGGCGTCACCCTGGGAGGGCCAGAGCGCCCGGCCAGGGTCTCCGCGGCCCGCGTGCCTTCGTGCGGCTCAGCCCCTGTCTCTCTCCTCCCAGGTCATGGAGACGAAGGACATGCTCTACATCGTCACCGAGTTCGCCAAAAACGGAGAAATGTTTGGTAAGCTGCGCCTGCTTCTCGGGCCTGTTGAAAGCGGGGCCTAGCTTGGAGGGGCGTGGCTGGCCTGGTCCGCCGCTGCCTGACCCGTGGCCTCGCTCTGCCCCTCAGATTACCTGACTTCCCACGGGCACCTCAGCGAGGAGGAAGCGCGGAAGAAGTTCTGGCAGATCCTGTCGGCCGTGGAGTACTGCCACAGCCACCATGTCGTTCACCGGGACCTCAAGACCGAGAACCTGCTGCTGGATGCCAACATGGACATCAAGCTGGCAGGCAAGGGCCGTCCCGCGGGCCAGCCCTGGGGCCGCCACCCTGGCCTCCCGCTGAACTCCAGCGACTGTTGCCTTCCCTCTCAGATTTTGGATTCGGGAATTTCTACAAGTCGGGAGAGCCTCTGTCCACGTGGTGTGGGAGCCCCCCCTACGCAGCCCCCGAAGTCTTTGAGGGGAAGGAGTACGAAGGCCCCCAACTGGATGTCTGGGTAGGAGGCTGTGCCCGGGGTGGGGGTGGGGGGGCCGCGGCGGTGGTGAGGGTGAGTGGGGCTGACGCCCTCTGCCCCTGCAGAGCCTGGGCGTGGTGCTGTACGTGCTGGTCTGCGGCTCCCTGCCCTTCGATGGGCCCAGCCTGCCGGCGCTGCGGCAGCGGGTGCTGGAGGGCCGCTTCCGCATCCCCTTCTTCATGTCCCAAGGTGGGTGCCCTCCACTCGGGCCGTCGGGTCACCCGGGAGGGGAGTTTGGAGGAGGAGAGGAATTTACTTCCTGAATGGCCGGCTCGACCGTCCCTGCTGCTGGCTGAGTCAGCCCGGGCGCCGTGGCCTGTTCCCTAGATGCCTGCGGCCCGCACCCTTTCAGCGCCTGCTGGCGCGGGGCAGACGGGCGCTGCGCTCTGCGGGCCACAGGTCTGGTCTCTGGACCTCTGCCTGGCGTCAGCAGGAGCCCCCACCCCCGAGCCCACCATAGGCACTGAGGGGCTCTCTGTCCCCCCCGGTGGAGACACCCCACTCACTGGCGCGCGGGAGCCCTGAGCCCTGTGTGTGGCAGGCTCTAGGTGGCGCCTGCCTGGTGGCTTGTCCTGGCCTGGATGTCCTTGAAATGGCCAGTGTCTGGTGTGCGTGAGGGGCTGTGTCCCGCGGGGCTGTCTTGGGGACCAGGCTGCCCACGGGGACTCAGGGCGCCTCTCTCCACCCCAGACTGTGAGACGCTGATCCGCCGCATGCTGGTGCTGGACCCCGCCAAGCGCATCACCGTGGCCCAGATCCGCCAGCACAGGTGGATGCAGGCCGACCCCTCTGTGCCGCAGCTGGCCTGCCCGGCCCTCTCTGTGCTCAGCTGCGGCTCCAACCTGGGCGACTACGACGAGCAGGCGCTTGGCATCATGCAGGCCCTGGGCGTCGACCGGCAGAGGACTGTGGAGGTGGGTGCCCGTGCTCCCCGCCCCCGCCCCGCGCAGCTCGGTGTCCAGGCAGGCCTCGGCCGCCCGGTTAAAACGGGAGCGGGTCTAATTTAAGGGCCGTCCTCTCGGGTATTCTCGGCTGCCCCAGAATAGCCCCAGGAGGGGCCTGCTGGGCCTGGCGCTTGCTGGGAGTGGCCGTGGCGCCGCCCCACGCACACGGCTCTCTGTGCACGCTGACCGGCCCCGCCTCTCCCAGTCCCTGCAGAACAGCAGCTACAACCACTTTGCCGCCATTTACTACCTCCTCCTTGAGCGGCTGAAGGAGTATCGGGGCAGCCCACCAGGGGCCCGGCCCGGGCTGGCCAGGCAGCAGCGACCCCGGAGCTCCGACCTCAGCGGTTTCGAGGTGAGGGCTCGCGTGTTTCAGCCCTGGCGTGGCCCCCATCCCGCCCCTGTCCAGCGCGGGGCTTCACCTGTGAGCTGCCAACCAGCGCCCTGGAGAGGGTGGGGGTGCCACTTGTTCCCACGCCTGCCCAGGCCGGCCTCTTGGGGCTTCCCGGTCACCCCGCACCCCAGAGAGAGGCGTCTCTTGACGGCGATCATCCTCCTCTGCTGTCCCCAGGTGCCCTCAGAAGGCTTTCCTGGAGACGCTTTCCGATCTGCCCTGCTGTGCCCACAGCCCCAGACCCTGGGCCAGGCCGTCCTGCAGGCCGACATGGACTATGGCCTCCACGGCGCGCTGCAGGTGTGTGTGCGCCTGCCGGCAGGCCAGGCTAACATCCCTGGGGGCTGGCGCCAGGGCAGTGGTCTCCAGGAACCCCGGGAGTTAGACCCAGCATCTGTTCCCACAGCCCCTGCTCTTCCCCGTGGACGGCAGCTGCAGCGCAGGGCTCCGGCAGCGCCCCCTGTCGCCCAGCAGCCTGCTGGACACCGCCATCAGCGAGGAGGCCGGGCAGGGCGCAGGCCTGGAGGAGGAGCTGGAGGCGCCGGAGGAGCCCTTGCCTGGCAGCACCGGCCGGAGACACACCCTGGCCGAGGTCTCCGCCTGCTGCTCCCCGTGCGCCCCTCCCTGTGAGTGTCCCGGAGCGCGGCCTGGGGGTCACGGCGAAGGCTGGGCGGGCCCAGGCCGAGCCTGACTGGGACTCTCGGCGTCCTCCTGCGTGGAGTCTGCGCTGCTGTTTGTCTGAGCCCTGAGCCCCAGCCACACTGACGCGTCTGCTCGGTGGCGACGGGGCGCACGGGGTTGGCCACCCCAGGTGCCAGGCAAGGCAGGCCTTCACCGAGGCCCGGCGTCAGGGTCTGAGGCCCACCATCCGCTGCCAGCACAGCCCCCTGGTGGCCACTGCTGTCCAGGCTCCCTGGCCCTGGTGGCCTGTGGCCCTCCCTTCTCCCAGGGTTGGGGGTAGAGATGCGGAGGCTGGGAGAGCCAGCTGTCGGGGGTGTGGAGACGCCCCCCGGGGCTCGGGCAGCAGAGAGACCCAACCCTTCCGGGCAGAGAAACCTGGTGGATGGCGGCGGGAGGCCGTGCGTGCCTCAGGTGCGAGGCCCTCCAGGATGACCGCTCGCGCTCTCTGCAGGCATCGTCGTCTCCTCCGCAGCCGGCCCCTCCGACGGCACCAGCTCCGACAGCTGCCTGACCTTCTCCGCCGGCAGCGGCCCTGCGATGTTCGGCGGGTGCCTGGCTGCCCAGGGGCTGGTGGGCACCTGCTCCCCACTTAGACTGGCCTCGCCACTCCTAGGGGCTCAGTCCGCAACCCCGGTGCTGCAGGCACAGGGGGCTCTGGGTGCAGCTACCCTGCTCCCCGTCAGCTTTCAGGAAGGACGGAGGGCGTCAGACACGTCGCTCACGCAAGGTGACTTCCTGGGCCCGGGCCCCACTCCCGCCCCAGAGACACTGTCCCCAGAAGGGTGTGACCCCCGGTGCTCTGCCCCCCTCCCCCAGCAGCATGCTCCCAGGCGGTGCTCCCAAAGGTGCCTCGGCTTCCAGCCCTCTGGGGAGCAGGGGCTTGTGTGCCCTGAGCTGGTCTAAAAGCCTTGCACTGGCGGCAGCTCCAGGAAGGGCAGGGGCCGGGAGGGACCCTTGGCACAAGCAGCCACACTGCCTGCTGGGCGGGGGAGGTGTGGGGGTGCCGTCAGTGCCCAGAGGGCCCAGGGCCTGGACAGGGCAGGCCCGTCTCCCGGCTCGTCTGCGGCTTGTCCTTCCTTACCGCGCTCCAAGGAGGGGAACCCCCAGGCGCCGCAGCCAGTGCTCTGGGCTGGGAAGAGGCCCTGGGTCATCCTGGCTTTGTCTCCCCCAGGCCTGAAAGCCTTCCGGCAGCAGCTGAGGAAGAATGCCAGGGCCAAAGGGTTTCTGGGGCTGAACAAGATCAAGGGGCTGGCCCGCCAGGTGTGCCAGCCCTCCTCCTCCAGCCGGGCCACCAGAGCCGGCCTGAGCCCCTTGCAGCTGCCCGCCCCGAGCCCAGGCCTGGCCGGAGGTGGGGCTGGCGGCCGAGAGGGCAGGAGCCTGCTGGAAGAGGTCCTGCACCAACAGAGGTACGCCCGCCCAGCCCCACCCCGAGGCTACTTGCGCATGGGGTGCTCTTAGGTGGCCTCCGCCCAGCGGCCCCCCTTAATCAGACTAGTGCGCCCTCTGTCCTAGGCACAGGGGAGCTGCCAGGCCTGGGGCTGGTTCCCATCGGCGGGTGGGAGCAGCCAGGCTGCTGCTCTGCAGCGGGGAGTGGGGCGGGGTGCCGTGAGTAAGAATGTCACGTCTGGTCGGCATCTCTGAGCTGCTCCGAGCACGAGGCTGGGCATGGAAATGTCAGGACTTGCTCAGGGGATTAGTCACATCATCCCCACTCCTGAGGCCCTGCAGGGCGGGCTGGACTCGGGGGCTGGCTCGGGGGTCTGCAGAGCCCACTGACCGGTGGTGCCCTCCCTTCACAGGCTGCTCCAGCTCCAGCACCACCCTAGCACCCTACCTGGCTGCCAGCCGGCCCCGCTGGCCCTTGTGCCCGCCGACGGCGCCCGGGCGCCCTCGCTCCCCAGTACCCTCCTCGTATCCGGACTGCAGAAGGGGCTGGGGCCTGGCCCGCTGCCACCACCCCCCGTCCTCCAGGCCGGCGTCTCCCCGGTGGCATCGGCCGCCCAGCTCCTGGACGCCCACCTGCGCATCAGCCCGCGCGCCGCCCCGCTGCCCGCCGCCCCGGCCCTACCGCCGCACTTCGCCATGCTGCGCCCCGGCCTGGAGCCGGCGGGGCTGCCTCAGGGGGACTGCGAGATGGAGGACCTGACCGCCAGCCGGCGGGGCACCTTCGTCCTGGTGCAGTGAGGGCCGGCAGCGACTCTTCAAAGCAATAATTTCAGAGGACGTGAAGACGTTTCGGGACTGGAAGCCGGCGGCTCTGGAAGCAGATCAAGCAATACGTTTGGTGTTTGGCTTTTGGTTTATTTTCTGTTTTACTGGTTTTCTTGCACTGAACAGCTGCAGCTCTGAGGAGGGTGGAAACTGGTGACGGGGTCACTGAGGGAGTTGGGGGGTGCGGGGCGGGGCAGGGCAGGCGGGGCGGGGGGGCAGGTGAGGGCCGGGCTGGGCTCCTGGCTTCTGCCAGCCCTTCGTGCGCGGGTGCGGGAACCCGTTGGGGCTCCCAGAGGGTGGCCGGGGTGGGTGCTGCTGAGCCGCGGGGCTGGTGGCTGGGGAGTGCGTGGGCCACGGCGAGTGTGTTGGCACCTTTTTTAAGTTCGTGCTCCATTTCCTGAAACACTTGGGCTTCAGGGGAAGCTGCGAACTCCGCTCTATGGACGTCGTTAAAGCCCCCGCGGCCTTTTAAAGAGAAGGTGGCCCGCAGCTTCTTGGCGTCCCCCGTCAGGCGTGGAGGACGTTTCTCCCACTCCTGGAGGGGGGTCCGGTGGCCCCCAGGCTGGGGAGGAGCCCGCAGGGTGAGGTGCCGCCGGCGGGTTCCTTCCTGCTCGGCCGCCGCGCCTCGGTTTTCGCGAGATTGAGATCAGGGTCCCGGAGAGCCGCCGACTGAGGGCCGCGCCGTCCGGGGGCCGCGCGCCGGGGCTTGTGGTCCAGCGCTGCTCCCGTCCCACGCAGACACTGTATGTATATAGACAGATAACACTACTTATTTTTTATATTTTTTACTACACGTTGTGTTCCGGGTGAAGCCGCCCCGCTGGCCGCGCCACGGCGCTTGCTCGCCGGGCCTGGTGGAGGCGGAGGCGCGGCCTCACCTGGCCCGGAAACTCAGGTGGCGGCCGGGCCCGCGGAAGCCTCTCGCGAGTGGGAGCGGGGCCTGGCCGCGCCCAGCCGTCCCGCCACCACCCCAGGTGCCTTCAGCCCGCCGGCCGCCCGCCCCCAGTATTAACACGCAGAGGCGGCGGCATGGGCAGCGGCCTCTGTCGAAGCCAAAGAGCGCCCGGGCCCGAGGGGAGGGCTGGCGGCGCGCCCGGCCCGGGGGGCGCGTCTCCTCACACCTGCTGCTGCCCGCACGGCCGGAGGGCGGAGGCGGCGGGTCTGGCCGGGGCCCGGCTCCTGCGCTGGCAGCGGGCGCGCTGCCCTCCCGGCGCCCGCGGCCTCTCCTGACAAGCACTTTACTCTCCCAGCGGGCTCTCCTCGCGCTGCTCTCCTGTCTGTCGGCCCCAGCGTGTGCGTGTGCGAGGCGTGTGTGTGCGAGGCGTGTGCGTGTGCGCCGTGGTTGCGCCGTGGCTTCTCCATTGCCTGCGCCGGGCGGCCTGTTCAAAGCGCGGCGGGGTCCGGTGAAGACGTGGTTGTTTTTTTTTTACCACACACACCTGAATTACCTTGTTTCTTATGTTACCATGAGAAATGTCTGCCAAATTAGTGGATGTATGTTTTTTAATTTAATATTTAAATAAAATATTTGGGGAAAAAACCTGTGTTCCAGCCTGAGTTCCTCTGTGGGGGCTGCCGCAGCGGGAGGCCCCATCCCCTGGGCTTGGGGGTCTCAGATCTTAGGGAGAGCGTCTGGAGCCCAGGGCTGGGCTGAGAGGAGCCCCTGTAGGCTCCCAGGGGCCAGAGGCCAGGCGGAGGCCCTGGGCTGGGGGGGAGCAGCACCTGCTGGCGTCTACGGCCTCACACCCTGGCCGGTCTTCCCCTTCCGGCGGTCACTCACTTTTGCTCTGGGGTCCAAGCATCCGGAACCCACTTCTGCTCAGGAGTTGGGAGGAACCCACCGCCCAGCAGCGTCTTGGCCTCCTGGGGCTGACCTCCCCCTTCCAGCCTCAGGGCAGCTGCAGCTGCTTCCGAGAAGGACGGATTCTCTTCACTTTACCACCTGGCAAATGTGTTTTGGCTACTCAACCTCTTCGCCCCCACACATCCGGCCTGGGGCAGGGGAAGCAGGGCAGCCTGCGGGGAAGCTCCTGGGAGCTCTCCAGAGTCACGTGCCCCCATCACCCGCTCTGGGCAGACACCAGGTACCTGTGCCCACAGCAGCCGTGGTGGATGCCCCCCAGCGTCTGGGGCAGTGGACACGCGGCACACAGGCCCCCGGGGGAGCGCCCGGCTCAGAGGAGTCTCCCCACCCCGCGCCGGGTGCCCACGACCTGTGCTGGGACTCGCCTCACCAGGAAACACGCCTGCACCTCGTGGAGGCCCTGGCCATGGGCCCCAGATGCAGGGAACGGGGGTGCTGGGGGTTGGATGCAGTTTCAGTTTCATGGGATGGAGAGAGGTCTGGGGCGTGGGGTGGGGGTGCACTGCGGCGTGGGTGGCTGGGTGCCCCGGGCAGACAAGGAGAAGTGGCCACGGCAGTGACCTTGCCGTGTGCATCTCATCACCACATGAGGGAAGGGCTCTGGGCACTCCTGCCCGGGGACAGCAGCCGCTGAAGAAGAGCCAGCGGGGGTCAGGGCACAGGCCAGGGGCTGGAGGGAGAGGCCCGGGACCCCAAAGATGCCTTCAGGGCCTGGACTTGACGGCCTCAAGGTCACCACAGCACAGCGCCCACAAGGCCTAGAGGCAGGCGGGTCCTCACTGTGGGGGCGGGGCCCAGCCAAGGTCGCCCCGGCCTCTGCTTGTGCGGGCGCCCCGGGGGATCCCCACGTGGCTCAAAGGGTGCTGAACCGGGAGGCCAGCGGGGCCAGAAGGCGCATGGGCCAGGCCCAGTATGGGCACCGCCCTGTCACTGGGGTCACTGAGTCCATGGGGGTCTCCATGAAGGGTGTGGACAGAGGAGGCCTGTGCCTCTGCCGGAGTGGAGGCAACGTCAGGACCACGGGGGTCAGCTGAAGACGACATGCAGAGGCCAGGCCTGGTCCCTGCCCGGGCAGAGACGAGTGACGAGCAAGGGGCTGTCATCGGTCGCGCCCGTCTGGGGCCAGGGCCAGCAGGGAGGGTGGCGGCTGCACACCGGTCCAGGGGTGGCCTCTGCCACCGCCGCCCGTGCCCCACGGGGAAGCGTTTCAGAAATGTGGAGCCAGACGGGCCGGAGACGCCCAGGGGGAGGCCGCAGACTCAGCATGGGCAGCCACGGCGGGAGCCCGGTGCCTCCACGGGGCATCTTTCCATGAAATGACCTCATCGATTTCATATTGTTCTTTGGAAATACATACAATTAATTTTACCTCAGTGAGGCTGAAAAAGGAAAAGCACGTTTATAGCCAGAATCTTATTTTGCTGTTTTACCCCAAACCCGTGTTCGCTCCCTGTGCGGAGCCCTCCCTGGCGACCCCGGCCTCGCTCTGGCCTGTTTAGCGGCTCGTCCCTCAGGCCTGGCCTGCTCCTGGCATGGACGCGTGTGCCTGGCTCCGGCTGGCTGGCTCTGCGCAGGCCACCCACGTGCCGGCCACCGGGCTGCAAGTAATAACACGCGGCCCCTCCTCATGGCCTCGCAGCCTCCCGGGGGCAGCCGCGGCCTTTGGTCCAGGCATCCTTCAGAGCGTCTGGCGGGCACTGGCCGGCACTCCAGCCAACGGCCCCGCTCGACGCGGGGCAGCCACCCAGACGGTCGCACTGGCCGTGCAGGCCTCCAGAGCAGACCCTCCTGCAGACTCTGCAGACAGAGCGAGGCCCAATGCGGGTATGTGTGCACGCGGCCGCTAGGCCTGGCTCCTGTGCGTCTGCGGCTGGCACGAGGCTGGAGGCCATGCCCAGCGTCTGCGGCGCAGTAGGGGCTGGTGACCCAGCGGCCGGTGTCGGCCTGTGACACCATCAGGTGCCCAGCGCTGGGTGTTTCTGGGCATCTGCCGGGGCGCTGGGGAGACGGGGTCACATTAGTCCACAGGAGCCCACAGCAGTGGTGACCCCGGGAGCAGTGACCTTGGAGGAGAGCCGGGGCCAGCACCGCCCTCCCTCCAGGCAGAGGGACACAGGTTTACGGCAAACTGGGCTCCACTGCCTGAGTTTGTCTTCAAACATGATGCCAAAGACCCGGCCGAGGGCCCTGTGGGTGGGGCCAGCCGGGTGGGGCTACTCACGGGGGCTCCTGGCCTCGGCGCATGGCGGTGCCCCTGGTCCCTGGCCGGCCGTGCCCAGCGGGTGAGCTCACCCCCGCGGCTGTGCTGCAGATACGGCCCCTGCAGGGCACGGGCATCTCCTTGCTTGTCTCAGGGAACGACTCATTGCCAAGGCAGAGCCCCCGCGGCCCTACTGACCTCCCTCTGCCCAGGCCCTCTGGGCTGCAGGCTGTGGCTGGACCCCAGGTCCCAGCGCCGGCGGCAGGGGGGATTGGCCTGGGGCAGCCGTGGCCGAGGTGCCGCTCCTGCTCAGGAGCCCACACTGCCAGGTGCCTGGATGCTTCCAGAAGGGCCCCTGCGGGAGCTCCCCAGCCCCAGCTGCCCCTCCAGCTCCCGCTGTGCCCCGAGGCTGGGGTGGACAGGACGGGCCGGGTAACCAGACAACACAGGAAGCAGCTCCTGGCTCCTTCCCTGCCCAGGGGGCCGGCGTGGGAGGCGGGAGGCGGGGAGATGGGGCCGGGCGTCCCCGCGGGGCTTTCAGGACGACTCATGCGTGAAGGGCTTCCTCCCGCCCTCCCCACACTCCAGGTGAGACACCTGCGGGCTTGACCTTGGGCGAGGACGCGGGTGACGTGTGCGGGCAGGCAGGGCCACACGCAGGCGGGCTCTCCCCGGGGGCCGGCCTGGCCGGCCTCTGCGGCTCCGCCCCCCTTGCCGGGTGGCCAGGGCAGGTGCTGCCAGGCCCCGAGGCCCCCCAAAGTTCAAGGACACGCAGGGGTGGGGTCGGCCGTGCCCGGCCCCGCGGGGTGTAAACACACGCCCTCCGCGAGGGACAGAGGCTGTCCAGGCCCGGGCAGCTGGCAGGGCCGGCCTCTCAGTGCCGACTGGGAGCCCCAGGCTGCTGTGGGGTGCTGCCCAGAGGCTCTGAGGCTCTGCCTGCGAGTTGGGGGTGGGGCAAAGGTGGGAGGGGAGCCCCTCGCTGCTGAAGAGGGGCTGGGAGGGGTGCGGTGGGAAGCAAGGCAGAGCGAGGGGTCTCCTCCCTCACCCGCAGGGGCCTCCCCGCGACCCGCACCCACGCTCTGCGGCTCTCCCCTTCCCGGGCCCCCTTCTAGCCCCCTTTTCCTCTCTGCCCTTCCAGCCCCCAGACTGAAAACCAGCCCCTCCAACACGCAGCGCAGCCAGCCCAGGCGGCCGCCTCTCCTGACGCTGCTGCGGTGCCGCGCTCGAGAGCAGGGAGGGGCCAGCGCTGCCCCCCACCCCCCCACGCCACCCCCCGAGCCTCGCTGGAGCCCACAGCCCCGTGCTGGCCAGTGGTGCCCCCCACCCCCCGCCGCAGCTCTGGTCCAGCCGCGTCCGCAGGTGCGGGAGGCTCTTCCTGTCCGGAGTCGGGGCACCCCCCGGTGCGGTGTGGCACGCCCTGCCCCTTGGCCCGCTGCCCCTGGTTGGCTCCCCCATGAGCCGCCAGCCCTGACCCCACAGACCCCAGCCCCACGTTCAGGGGTGGACGTTCGCTCTCTCCTGGGCTCTTGGGCAGTAAAGCACGCCCCTGTGAGGGCCTCTTGGGGAGCCTGGGGTGCTGGGTATGTGTGCTGTAGCCACCCTCTGCCGTCAGCCCCAGGGCTCCAGGGAAAACCCCACAAGAGTGCAGTTCACGGGGCGGCGGGGAGCCCAAGGGCCTCGGGCCTCCCTCCTGCAGTCAGTGCCCGGGTCCCGGCCCCAGGGGTCTCCAGAACCAGGTCACAGGTGGGCATGGTGCCGGGGTGTCATGGGCAGCCAGGGAGCCTTCCGGAAAAGCCCTTGGGCCTGCTTCCTGTGGGGGGCAGCCCTGCTGACACCCGACTCTGCTCCCTGGGCGCCTCCTGAGCCCAACCCGGCCCGGGGCTGTAAGATGACCGCAAGGCTCAGAAGTCAAGCATTGGGGTTGCTGGCTCCTCGGCCGTGTGCATGTGTGCATGCCTGTGTGTGGGCATGTGGGCGTGTGCGTGGGTGTGTTGCATGCATGGGTGTGTGTGCACATGTGTGCAGGCATGTGGGTGTCTTGTGTGTGTGGGTGTGTGCCTGCGAGTGTGCATGTGGGCGTGCATACCTGTGGAGGGGTACACCTGGGCGTGTGCGGCTGTGTGCCTGTGCGTGTAGGTGTGTGCAAATGGGTGTGTGCTGCTGTCCATGTGTGTTGTATGTGCATGTGTGTGTGCCTGAGTGTGCACATACGCCACCCGCCTGGCGCCAAGGCCCACTAAGCCTGGCCCTGCTGACGTCCTCACAGAACCCGAGACCACCTCTGCCCCCAGCAGGCCAGCGCCTGCCCCTGCCGCTGCACAGCCAAGGCCAGGACCACCTGTCCCCCCACCCTCAGGTTTGCCCTCAAAGGTGTGGCCACCCACGGGGCTCTCTGAAGGGCACGCCTGGGGCTCTGCAAACTACCCCAGTGGTCAACAATCAAGGGAAGCGGCCCTGGCTCCTCATCACCTCAGTCTCCCGGGGCGGGGTGGGGCTGCTGGTGGGGGTGAGGGTACGGGGGGTGGGGGTGGGCAAGCTGCTGGGGGTTGGGGCACTGCAGACAGCAGTCATGGCCGCCACAGGGAACCTGAGCATGAGGGAAGAGCGAGGAAAAAGGAAACCCCCCTCCACTCACCCCCAGCTTTTAAAAAGCGCGCGGGAGGAGCCGTGAGATGATGTGTTTGTTCCCAGGAAAGAGACAGCACCAGCCTGGCGGGCGCACAGGAGGCAGCCCTGGTCAGCAGGTGCCCTGCCCGACCTCACGCTCTGGACAGTCACCGGGAGAGGCTCCGCTCGCCTCCGGCACGTCCCCAGCAAGCCCGCGTGAGCAGCAGGACAGGCGGCCCCAAGCGGCCCTTCCTCTGGTCTGGGGAGGGGGCCGCGGTGCTGGCCTCAGCAGCTGGGGGTCCTGGGCCCCTGCTCAGGGGTCCTTGTTTTCCTACAGTCACAGAATGGCTGCCGTGGCCCTAGCATCAGGGGGCGCTGGGGCCTGCAGAGGGCGGGTGCTCCGGGGCCGGGGTCTGCAGGGGCCTGCGGGTGGGGCCTGCGTGGGTGCGTGTGCAGGCCAATAGGCCGGAGCCCTCGGCTCCTGGGCGTCCCTGCGGAGGACGTCTGGCCGGCACAGAGCCCCCCCGTCCCCACCCGGACCCCTCCTCCCCACCCCCAGCCCCCACTGCCATTGTCATGCTCCCCAGCCAGATGGGAAGAGCCTGGATCTTGCCCAAAGCCTCCAGCTGGCGAGTGGGGGAGCCACATTTCAAGTCTCTCGACCACCTGGGAGAGTTGACATGAAAACCCAGATTTGCAGCTCTGCCCAAAAACTGGGGCTGCAAACTTTCACACACAGACTGGGGGGAGGGGGAGGAGGGGCCGGTAACCCCACAGCCCTCACTGACCCCGGGCTCTGGGCTGGGGCTGTCTTGTCTGCTCTGGGGCCCTGGCCTGGTCCTGGGACCTCTGAGAGCAGGAGGCCCCTGCAGCGGGGAGCGGGGAGGAGGAGAGGGGAGGGAGGGGGAGCACTAGTTGGTTCTCGGGGCGCACAGCCTTCTCAGGGTCAGCTGTGGCTGGCGCCCCCACCCCCCCGCCCCGGCACCATCAAAGGAGCGAATCCCCAGAGCACGTGCTCCCCAAGGTGGCGGCTCCTGCGCGGTGCGGGGCTCTGGGACCAGCCCGCCCAGCGCTGGGCCCTGCTCATCCGGGGCTCCCACCCCTGAGCTTGTCCCCCAGTCTCCCCATGACCATGCTCCCCTCCCTTTGGCTCCGCATAGCCCCCCCAGTTCCAGCCACCCTGGCTCCGGGACTGGCCTTGGGTGTCTTTCGCCCCCGAGGGTTGACCCGGGGGCAGGGAGCGTGAGCCCCAGGCTGCCTCCAGCCTGACGGGGAAGAGGGTTGCCCAGAGCTCCTCGCCCTCCAGCCCACGCCCACGCCCTGGGAATGGAGAAACAGGGCTCCCCACGCAGGGCCTCTTCCCCTTCTGGGTCACAGGCCAGAGCCTCCGCTGTCCCCCGGCGCCGGGCAGGCTAGGCTCATAGTTTGCATCTTGTCGAAGCGCTTTCAGGCGCAGCAGGGCCCTGTTCCTGCCTCTCCCGAGGCTCTCGCTGCCGCGTGCAGCTTCGAGGTGCTCTGAGAGTCACACTGGGGGTCCCCCCCACCCCGGCCATGCAGCCCGGCCATGCAGCCCGGCTCCGAGGGCTCTGCCGCCAGCCAAGGCTCAGGCCGGTGCCCAGAGAGCGTCTGTGGACCCTGTCTCTGTGCCTGCATGCCCGGGGACGCCGTGTCCCCAGCCCCCGGCACAGGGCTCCTCGCCCCTGCTTGGGCCACTGCATGCAAGACGGAGCTCCTGATCGCCGGCTCCAGGACGGGGCAGCACGGTGTCAAGCCCAAAGGTGATTTCTGGAAGGGAAGCCCTCTGTGCTCATGTGAGTCTGGGGTGCCAACGCCCCTGAGGCAGTGGAGCCCCGGAGGAGTCCTGTTCAACGGGTGTGTCCGCTGAGCCAAAGGACACTTTTGTGTCTAGTGTCACCTGTATTGACCCCCACGGGGTAAGCCTCAGGGTCACCGTCTGGCAAGGCAGACGGCTGCCTGGAGCCAGGGGTCTGGGCCCTGCACCGCCCAGCCTGACACGCTGGCCTGATGGACGTGCAGTCACTGGGGATGGCCCCTCATGCCTGCGGCCTCTCTCTGCTGCCACTCTGCCACTGACAGCCGGGACCATACGATGACTCACACACATGTGACTCCTTGACCTCAGTTAACGTGGAGCCTTGTGCCTCCCTGACGGATCGAGCCTCATGGGGTTCTGCAGAGCTTCCTGGGATGTGCGTGTGCAGAGGCTGAACAGAGACGCTCGGCCAAAAGTGGCCCCGCAGGTGCACACAAGCATGGACAGCGAGGCCACGTCCTTGCAGAGGCTGCCCCTCACACACACACATGAACACACGTGTGCACAAGGCATGTGCAGAGAGGGTCTTGCACATGCAGACGTGCGTGCACTGCACACGGATATGCGCAGTCACGACCGTGCGTGGGCACACGTATGAGCACACGTGTGTGCACACAGGGGTGTCCATGTGCAGCCACGGGTGTGTGCTGCAGTGCTTGTGTGCACACATGCAGGTGCGCACGTGTGCATTGGTGTGTGTGCGCGCGCAGGTATGCATGTATGCACACACTCCTGCACATTCAGGACATGGTCAGCCACACACAAGTATGTTTTCTGCTGTGATACCCGCGTTTTTCACACTTCGGGAGGGAGGGAGACGCCAACTCGGAGACCTCCGAAGACCTGGAGGCCACCGGTCGCCCGCAGTGTCTTGCTGGAGAGAACCAGCTCTGAGCACGAGGGAGGCACAGGGGGCTGGGGCACCCCGCACCCCTCCACGTGAGCTGGGGGGCCTCAGTCTGGGCCACGTGGTCGCTGGGAGGCCCCTGTGATTCACACCTGTGCAGGAGCAGCGCCTTGGGGCGCACACAGGGCTGCGGTTCTCCAGAAAATTGGACCCGGAGTGCCCTGCCCCCGACCCCGGCCAGAGGCTGCTCTTAGGTCTGCGCTTCACACGCCGTCCAGGCGTCACCCAGGATGCGCGTCCTCAGCCTGGGTGTCCACAGGATGAGGACCTGCAGGCCTCGGCACCCAGGCTCCGCCCTGTCCGGCTCCGCCCTGTCCGGGCGCGCTGTGGCCGGGGCAGCTGGGCAAGCCCACCTCGGATCTGTGCCCTGCCTCTCCTAGCTGAGTGCCGCGGCGGCTGCCGTCCTCGCTGGGCACAGCACCTGCCTGCACTGGGCGCCCAGCTGGCGCGGAGCCCGCGGAGCCACCAACAACGGCCCCGGGCACGCGCTCAGGCTGCCCTCACAGAACGCTTAGGCCGGGCTGCGCGGCATTCATGCCCCCGTCTGTGGTGTAGGGGCTCTGGATTGGAGGGGTCTCCGAGGCCACCTCTTTGGCTGGGGCACCCCCTTTCACTGAGCCTGGCCTGTGCTCCTGCACCCCAGGTGTCCGTGGCTTAATCACTGCTCCTGTACAGCCCCGTCCAGGGGAGTCGGGGCTGCCCTCGTGGTCTTATTGTAACGGAACCACCTCCATAAAGTTGTCTCCAGGGAAGGCCCCGTGCTGAGGTGCCGGGGGTTGAACATATGAATTTTGGGGCACGTAATTCACCCCATAACTCTCTGGGATCAGTTCCCCCTTAAATCTTCCCAAGCATCTCGCCAGTTTTGCTCCTGGGGAACACAGCCAACCCACGGCAGGACCCACAGCCCCTGCTCCCCAAACAAGGGCGGCGTCCCTTGGGGCCGGGGCACAGGCCGGCCTTGCCCGCGGGAGCGGCCCCGGGAACGTGGCTCTGGAGGCGTCACCCGGGGGCGTCTGGAGGCAGAGGAGGGAGCCAGCCGTGTTGAGGCCGGTCCTTGTGCGTGTTTAGCAGCAACTACCCCAGTTGGCGCTTGTCGGTAAATGAGGGGACGCGGCGTCAGAGCCGCGGAACAGCGAGACCTTGGCCCTCTCGTGCGGCCGGCGCGCGGCTTCTGACTCCTGGAAACCCAGAGGGATGAAGCCTCGTGACCGGCGGGACGGAGCAAACGCACGCAGACGCCCCGCTCCCGCCTCCCCCGGCCACCCCCGCTCATTCCCAGCCTGCCGGGGGTCAAGGAGAGACTCCGGCGGCCTCGCGCGGCCCAACGCCCCTCCGCGGGGGACGACGGCCGGCCATGATGACAGCCGGCCATGACGACAGCCGGCCATCAGCCCCCGCGTTCTCCACCTGTGCGCAGCTCAGGTGCTTCAAGAGGCCGCGAGGGGGTGTCTGTTCTGGAAAGTCCTCGGTGCTGGGGTGGGACGTCAGCGCTCCGCAGCGGGGCCGCTCCCCTCCTCAGGAGAACGGGTGCTGCACCCTGCACCCCAAGCCTCCGCTCACTGGGAAGACGGGTGCCCTGCTGCTCCTGCCTGAGCCAGCCCCGCCTGCACCCCAAATGTGGGTGACTCTTGTCCTGGCCTATCTGGGTGCCTGCTTCGTCGGGTGGGGGGGGTCTCTTCAAAGCAACAGAGGAGTTAAGCGGGGACCCACCCAGTCGTCACAGGTTTACTTAAACTAAGGACTATTTGGCAAAAACTGGACACATCAAGGTGTGTCACCAGTGATTTAATACACATGTGCCCTGTGACTCAGCACCCGTCAGCTCAGACAGGCTTTCTTTCCCGTGGGTGTATGTGCGTGTGCGCGCGCGTGTGCACATGCGCCTGTGAATATTTGAGATTTACCCTCTTAGCACGTTTCAAGTCTATAATAAAACGTCGTTGACTACGCTCAGCTTGCTGCACGTCAGATCCCCAGAACGCACTCGTCTTGCAAGTCTGCGACGTTGGAGCCTTGCAATCTCTCCCCAGGGCGCCTCCCCACCCCAGCCACCCACGTCCAGGGCCTGAGGAGCCACCGTTCTCGTCTCTGCTTCCCCGGCTCTGCAGCCTTGGGTTCCACGTGGAACGGAGCACGCGTGGTTGTCTTTCTGCATCTGGCTTATTTCACTCAGCATAATGGCCATTGTTTTCTGATTTTTTTTTTTTTTGCAATTATTTTGTTCCTCTGTTCTCTCTGCTCTCTTCTTTGTTATACGATCCCCCACCCCCACCCCACAGCCATTTGCTTTTTTTCTGCTTATCATTTGTGTGTCCACCACAAGTTTGTTCTGTGGTTAGTTGGAAGCCTGCATAAAACATCTTCTGGTTACAGGGCCTCCCCAGTGGCGCAGCGGTTGAGCGCTGGGTTGCGAAGCTGCCCGCAGCCTCTGCAGCGCCGGTTCGATTCCCGGCTGCTCCCCGGCCACCAGAGGAGGGTCCCACATGGTGCGCAGACCTCTCCTGCCACCCGCTGCTCCCCTCAGCAGTGTACTTCGGTCCTTCTGCCTGCTCTGCTCCCTGCTCTGGCTCTGGTGAATTCTCTCACCCTCCCACGCTTCTGACTGTACCCAGTGCATGTATAAATGAAACAAACGAACAAACAAATAAATAAATAAAACATGCCTCTATAAAAGAAAAAAAAAAAATTTTAAAAAAAATAAATAAATAAATAAATAAATAAAACATCTTCTGGTTACAGAAGCAGCAACTATAACAGAAGATGGGCCTCTTGTTCCTGTCGTGTTCTAGATCCATTAAAAAGTTGTTAAATACCACATATCAGGATGACAGTAATTAATGTTGCAGTGTTACATTAGTGTTGCAGTGTTACATTCATTCACACCCGCCTGTATTTCCCTTTACCGGGAGACCCCCCTTTGCTGCTGCTGGCTAGTATGCTTTTGCTTCCATTTGCAGAATTCCCTTAAGCATGTCGTTTGTCTGGGAAGCAATTTCTCATTTTTAAAGGATGCCTTTCCTGGATATCATACTCTTGACTAACGTCTTTCTTTAAATGCTTTTTTTTTTTTTTTTAATGTATACAAGCACTGGGTACAGTCAGAAGCGCGGGAGGGTGAGAGGATTCACCAGAGCCAGAGCGGGGAACAGAACAGACAGAGTGGCGAAACACACTGCTGAGGGGAGCAGCGGGCGGCAGGAGACCCTGCGCGCCATGTGGGACCCTCGCCCAGTGGCCGGGGATCGAACCGGCGCTGCAGAGGCTGCGGGCAGCTTCACAGCCCAGCGCTCGACCGCGGCACCACCAGGGGGAGGCCCTCTTTTAATGCTTTGAATATTGTTTCACGCTCACCTGATCTATGAGGTTTCCGCTGAGAGGTCTGCAAAGAGTCTTACGGAGATTCACTTAGTTGTGATGAGTCACTTTTTTCTTGCTGCTTTCAAAATTCTCTCTTTATTCTGGGCCTTTGACAGTTGGATCATGGTCACGTGCCACATACAACATCTGGCCAACCACAGACCCTTACACAGCAGTGGCCCCACACTCCTGTTGTCTGGTTATATGGCCGCCAACTTAGCATCATGCAGCTTCATGCATCTAGTGTTTAACATGTCTCCGAGAGCACTGTTTACCTTGCGCTTGATTTAATTGTGTCTATTGTTGTTTATCATGACCCCGGAGCACATAAAAGTCTCTGCTGATGTTGCCAGGTCAAGTGATTGATCTGCAAACAAAATTAAGTGGTTAATCAGTGATGGTTATGGTTTGCGAGTCAGGCATGTCCCATTCCACCAGCGCTACGATCTTGAGGGACAAGGACAAGGTGACAGAGCCGTTAAAGAATCTGCTTTCCTGGAAGCAATGAGACGACAGAAGATTTGAGTAAGGCCGGGATCAGAGATGGAGGGGCTTTAGCGACTTGGGTCGACGACCAGCCCCAGGGCGGCCTGCTCAGCACGGTGACCAAAGCAACACCGTTGCAATGTTAAAGCAAAGACGTGCCTGCCTCTGAGGTCAACTTTTCACGAATTCTGGTGGTTTAAAAGATCTGAGAATTGTCGTTCATTGCCTCATGTGGAAGTGACGGGTGGGTCTGCCGGGCGAATGTAAAGATAACCGGGAAGTTTGGAAACTCTAGATAAGCTGCGTGTGGCGGGAGATTACTTGGCAGAGCACATCTTCATCGCGGATGGAAGCCCCCTGCTCTTGAAAGAGGTTTTGGAAGACTTCGTCCATCTGGAGGCCAAGTCAAGGCCCAGTTGCGGGCTCTTCAGGACAGGATAATGGTCTTGCTTGGGGGCCACGTTGCAGCTACGAATGGCGGCCCTTTGTGATCTGGCCGTGAGACCCGACTCCAGGCGGATCGTGAGCACACGGCCACTGCTACGGGCCCAGGACCCACAACGGCCCGGCTCCTCTTCACTACGCTGGAGACAAACGGAAGCACGTTCTGGAGAGGAACAGCTTTCTTCAAGATTTGCTTTTTTTTTTTTTTAAGATTTATTTATTTATGCATACAAGAACTGGGGTACAGGCCAGAGGCGCGGGAGGGTGAGAGGATTCACCAGAGCGGGGGAACAGGCGGATCTACAGAACTCCACTGCTGAGGGGAGCCGCGGGGAGACAGGAGAGGTCCGCCATGCTATGTGGGAATCTCCCTGGCCGGCCGGGATCAAACCGGCGCTGCAGAGGCTGCGGACAGCTTCACAGCGCTGCGCTCAACCCCCTGTGCCACCAGGGAGGCCCTGCTTATTGTTATTGTTATTTTTTGCAGTATAAAAGCTGTATTTATTTGTATTCCATTTACTTTCAAGGGGAAGAGGAAGCTGGAGAAAAAATATTTATAAGGGAAGTAGTCTCATTTTACTTAACCCATTTGTATTTTTCATGAAAGGGCAGGATTTGCCTTAGAATCACAGTTCTTAGGATACTGGAAAAAGTTATCCACTTCAATTTTCCATCACTAGCCAAGAGTGAAATTATAGCTCTTGCAGTAGATGAAAATTTACTGCACTTATAGGTAAACACCAACTAATCTATGCTATAATAGGACCAACCGTAACAAAGCTGTCATAGCATTCAACAACTCTGCCATGAAAGACACAGCCGTCATGATTAGGGGTCGTCACGAATCTTTGTGTGCTGGTGACAAACAGAATTGACACAGGAGCGGTCACACGCGGCCAGTCAGTCAACAGCTCCTGTTAAGCATCTACATGTGTTTTGAAGACGTGGTTCTGACCAGGCACCGTAACTAGGACATGCACACGAGTGTTTTTAAAACACCATGAAAAAAAGAAAAATCCCCTTAAGTTTTGTAACGACTTGTGTTAACATTCCTCTCTCTGTCTCATAATTGTTCATGGATTTGGACACTTTAAAGAGGACTTGAGTTTTTAAAAAAACTGAAATAGGGCCTCCCCGGTGGCGCAGCGGTTGAGCGCTGGGTTACGAAGCTGCCCGCAGCCTCTGCGGCGCCGGTTCGATCCCCGGCTGCTCCCCGGCCACCGGAGGAGGGTCCCGCATGGCGCGCAGACCTCTCCTGCCGCCCGCTGCTCCCCTCAGCAGTGTCCTTCGGTCCTTCTGCCTGCTCTGCTCCCCGCTCTGGCGCTGGTGAATTCTCTCGCCCTCCCGCGCTTCTGACTGTACCCAGTGCTTGTATAAATAAATAAATTAAATAAATAAATAAATGAATAAATAAATCTTAAAAAAAACCAACTGAAATAGTTCAACACTTCTTTTTTTTAAAGACTTATTTATTTACTTATACAAGCACTGGGTACAGTCAGAGGCGCGGGAGGGTGAGAGAACCCACCAGAGCCAGAGCGGGGAGCAGAGCAGGCAGAAGGACCGAAGGACACTGCTGAGGGGAGCAGCGGGTGGCAGGAGAGGTCTGCGCGCCATGTGGGACCCTCGCCAGCGGCCGGGGATCGAACCGGGGCCGCAGAGGCTGCGGGCAGCTTCGTAGCCCAGCACTCAACCGCTGCGCCACCAAGGGAGGCCCAATAGTTCAACACTTTTGAAGTCCAATCATTTTTACACCCCCCTTGCTTCTCCTGCCACCACAGACCTTCTCTAGTCAGCCGACTCAAGACGACAGCGGGGGTTTCTGAAGGCTCCAGACGCCAGAATGTGGAGTCCTCGAAATGTGGGAGCGCACGCGGATGCCCACGTTCACAGCCGTGGAGTCGGTTTCAGGACATGAAAGTATCTTTTTCTGGTGCAGGCGAGTGCCCTTAGGGCCTTCAGCAAAGGAGTTTTGAAACTGCTTCAATTTCTCCTCCTCTTTGCTGAGAGTTTGGCCCCTGCAGTGAGCTCCCCAGCAAGGCCACCTGACAGCTGTGTGCTCGTGGGGGGCCAAACTCCCCAATAACGGGCAAACGGCAGCCAGCCGGGGCGCCCACACTGGCATCCACCTGGGCTCCTCGCGGGTGAGCCACCCGCTCCTCTCTGGGGCTTTGCACGAAGGGACTCGGGATCTCCGGATCGTGGCCCACGGAAGCGTTGCCAGCCCGGCGGCTAATGAGCACCAAGTCCTTCGCCGCACCAGCAGCGGCGGAGCGCCTGGCGTGTGGGCCTTCAGCCAGCTCCCTCCGGTGGCCTCTCTGGGTCGAAGCAGACCTCGGCCGCCGTCCTCCACAGCGGCGAATTCTCCCTTTTGTCAGGCGCCAGGTGGAGGCCGCCGTCTGTTCTGGCCAACAGCCGTGGTCTCCCTCTGTGACCTCCCACGCGGACGGGGCCATCCAAATGTGAGACGCCGCCAGGGGCTCTTCCAAGTGCCGCGGGGATCTGTGCGCCGCGACGATGCTCGCCCCGGCCGGTCGAGCCAACTCGTCGGATGCTCCTGAGCCAGCTGACAGCCGGCGCGGATGCGCTTTGGCCTCATCATAGAGGAGACCCGCCCCCCACGCCCCCCACGTCCTCACGCCCGCACGCGGCTAGTGATGGCTTGGAGGAGACTGGCTGACGCCTACATGTCTTGGGCATCCAGGCCGCGGGGCTCTGTGACAGGATCGTCTTGTGGGCGTCCATGCCCCTCTGCTGGGCCCTCGACGATTCCCTCCGTGTGGAGTCGCTGATCAGCTGAATGCTTTCCCCCCGCGGGATAGCAATTCCCACGCAGACAAGCCGGAGGCGGCCCCTGCGCCGGCAACGAGGCGCTGCCCCAGGGCGGGATTCTTCTTCCTTGCGTGATTTCGGCCTCCTTGTGCTTTTTGTTTTGCTCCCGTTTTGTTTTCCTGGCTTTCACTGATTTGTCTAAATGTGATCTTTGCAGCCTGCTGACATTCCTCAAAACAGCTGCTTGAAATTCTTCGTCAGACAACGCGCGCACCTCCATTTCCTTGGGGTCTAGGAACTGGTCGTGCCCCGTTGGTGGTGTCACGGTTCCTCGATTGTTCGATTTCTGCAGCTTTACGCTAACGTCCTTGCACTTGAGGGCGAGGCCGGGGCTGCGCCCTGTGCTGTGAACCCTGTCGGCGGGGCTCGGCGTCCAGCAAGGCTGCTGGAAACCCGCGGCAACAGCCAAGCTGCGGGTCCTGGGTAGTGAGGGCGCTGGAACCCCCCATCTCCTCTCTCCATCTGGGGAAGTTGTGGCCACGGGGTTGCTCCCTGTGGAGTTCAGCGTGGGCGCAGGGGCGCGGGCGTGAACAGAGCTGCTGTGGGGCGGGGCTCCAGGCGGGGTGCACAGCTGTGGGAGGCAGACGTGGCTACACCCTGGGGTGGGGGTCAGGGTGCAGGGTGACCCTGCCTGGACGCTGCAGAAAGTGCTTGCTCTTTCCAGAGGCGGGAGTGTGCGTGAAGGCTCCGGGCAGCCCTGGAGCTGCTCCGTGTTGGTGAGGACCGAGGGCACCGGGGGACTGCAAGCTGCCCATGACGGCGATGGGGCTGCTGGGGTCTCTGCTCCCCTCTCCCTTCTCTGCGCCCACACTGAACTCCACAGAGAGCAACCCCTTGGCCACAACTTCCCCAAATGGAGAGAGGAGGGGGGGCGGATTCCAGCGCCCTCACTACCAAGGACCCGCAGGGGATGTGGTGTCCCAGGGCTGTGCCCACTGGGGACCGGGGTGCAGGGATGGGCACGTGTGCCCCTGTGTAGCTGTCCTTGCTGGGTCCTGTCACCCTCGGGCCCTTGCAGCCTCTCTATCCTCTGCTGCTGCCCGGGGCTGCCTTCCCAGTGCACCGCTGCCTCTTCATTGTCGGGGGGGGGGGGGGGAACTGCCCCGCAGCCTCCTCAGCCGCCATCTTGCTGATGTCGCCTCACTAATTTCTTATCAGGAGGGTGAATTTTTCACATGACCTGACAGTCCTAGACTGTGAGCCTGCAACTCCTCCTGGGGGACGACGCAGGCCGTGGGCAATCCCAGAAGACGCAGGGAACGTCTCCAGGTTACAGACCAAGATCCCACAGCCCCGTCAGAAAGTCAGGCCCGAGCAGGGGCCTCTCAGGAGAGTGAGCGTCAGGGACCCCGGGCCGATGGGGTCCTGCAGATGGGCGCGCTGGGCAGAGTGCCAGGCCACGGTGGTTGCTCACATGCATCAGCTACACCGGGTGGGGACACAGCACCCAAAGCCCCTGACCCACCCGCGCCTCTGAGCCCCTGACCCTGGAGACCCCAGAACATGGGAGGGGGCAGCCATGCGAAAACACCCCTCAGGTTACTTCAAAAATAAACAGAAACAAACAAACCAAGTGAAGCAAAGGAGGGGTGCTCTGGGCGCAGAGCCCGGGAGAGCACACGCCCAAGGGCCTCGTCTGACACTCGTGTTAGGTGGCAGGAGAGAGCCGCACGCACACACAAGCACAGACACGTGCACACACATGAGGCACAGCACACCCTGCACTGAATCACGCCGGGATTTCTTTTATCTTGGGGTGACTGCTGAGCGCACCATTTGTTGCTGGTTTTTTTTTAAAGATTTATTTTTTAGTGTAGAAGAGCTGGGGTGCAGGCCAGAGGTGCGGGGGTGAGAGGACTCCCCAGAGACAGAGCGGGGAGCAGAACAGGCCGATCCACTGCAATCCACTGCTGAGGGGAGCAGCGGGGACAGGAGGGTCTGCTGTGCCCTGGGGGTAGCTCCCTGGCTAGGATTGCACTCAGGCCGCAACACGATAGCCTGAGACTAACCCCTGTGCCAACAGGGAGGCCCTTGACCTAATGCCATCCGAAGAGGTATTCTCCAGTCCAGATGTGTCCCTGGGGGCGCGGGCACGGACGCTGGATCGGGGGCCAGAAAGGAGCGGGAAGGCCCAGCTGACACCTTCCTGGGGTCTCTGCAGGGGAGGGAGGCGAGGAGGGGGAGGTGCGGACACGGGGTTGGGGGGGCAGGCTCAGTGGGGCTCTGCCGGCCCTCCTGGCCCAGTTGCTCCCGCCTGTGGACCCCGTGGGGGTGGGTCAGGCAGGCTGCGGATGGCAGGCGGGGCAACAGCCGGCCGTGGGGGATGGGCCCCACTCTGCGGGCTCTACCAGCTGGTGCCCAGGGTGGGGGCCGGCTCGGCTTGCCCAGTCCTAGGCCACGGGGCCAGAGCAAGAAGAAAAGGGCAAAGAAGAAAATACAGCGGGTCCCCTGGCCTGTGACGGGGGTCTGACCAGCCACGTGGCCTCCAGGGAAACAGGCCCCCCAGACCGCTCTCTGTTTCTAGAAGACAGGGGCAGGCTGGTGGGAAGGCTCCCAACCCATAGGGAGCGCTGGGTGGGCCAGGCCGGGGCTGGCCACCTTCTGTCCCACACACCTGCTGTCCACGCTCCCTGTGGACGAGGCTGCTGCCTGGTCAGAGACACAGGGCTGCAGCCTGCATGGTGCCTGCACGGACAGCCTGGGGGACCAGGCTTGGCCCTAACGCCAGGCCCCAGGTCGCACCCTGACCTGCTCCTGGGTCTGGGCACTTGCTCTGGGTGGTGCGGCCCCGTGGCGTGGGCTGGAGACCAGGAGGCCAGCCAGGGTCCGGGGTGACAGTCACCAACTGTGGGCCCGGCCCACAGAGCCGGCGTCTGGGACAGGGGCCTCGCGGCGCACAGGGGCCTGGTTTCCCAGGCCCTCGCCGCTGTCATCAGAACCTCGGGCAGGAGGACCTGGCCAGGACCAGGCACAGCTCCCTGGCAGGGCGGGGCCGGGGTGCAGAGCACAGGGGGTGGCCTCGGCTCTCGTGGTCTCGGCCCAGTGCCCTTCAGGGTGGCCAGGGAGTTGTCCAGAGCTGGGTGGGTGACCAGCCGTCCTGGCCTGCCTGGGCCTTCCTTGGTGTCAGGGTTTAAAGTCCTGCGTCCCCTCCACCCCGGACAAACAGGCATGACTGGCCGCAGCTCCCGGGGCCCCAGCTGCATGCCGGCCCACCCTGAGCTGTGGCCTAGGCGGCCTCAGACCAGCCTGGCCCACGGGAGCCTCGGCTCTGGGAGGCACCCACACGGGGCTGTCGGGGCTCACTGCAGGGCTGGGGACGAGGGCGCTGCCACTGCCGTGTCCCTCCGGAGAGGAGAGGACACGTGAGGGCAGGAGGAAGGGGAGGGGGAGGAAGAGGGAACTAGAGGAGAGGGAGCGGGAGGGCAGAGGTCGCGGGCTGGTTACTCACCAGGCCACGGCTTCCCCCTCCCGCCACCAAGGCCTTTGGGAATATTCCAGAAGCCAAGCAGGCCTGTGGGAGAGAGTGGAGAGGGGCTTCGCCTCTGTGTTTGGCATTTCCCGGTGCCCGCCCTCCCCCCGGCAGCACCTCCAGCAGCCTCCAGCCAGTGTCTTCGGGGTACAGGCCGGGGACAGTGGCGAACCCCAGCATCACCCCACAAAGCCCAGCTGGGCTGTTTCCAGTCTCCCCTGCAGTGGAGAGGAGCCTGCCGGGGGCTGCGGGTGCTCCTGGGGCTCCGGGCGCCGGCTCCCCCCCGCCTGCTGGCTATGGCTCTGTGAGGGCCCCCAGGCTGCGCCCCTGGGGGTCACGAGGCACATGCCTAGGATCAAGGGGACGCCCAGAAGATGAAGCTAAGGATTTGGAGGCTGCAGAAAACCCCCTCTGAGAACAATCAAGCAGTAAGGGAGCTGGGGGTGGGGAAGGCCCCCCTGTGCCTCGCCCTCCCTGCCCCTCCCACCTGTTTCTCTCCTGGGCGAAGACACTCTCTCCTCCTGCAGAGGGGACTCCTTCTGGGGCCAGGGGCGGGGTTCTGCCACAGCACCCAAGACCGGCGTGGTGGCCCAGGTTAGGGACGCTGGGGGAAGGGCAGCGCCGGCCCCATGTCCCTTGGCTCTGGCCAGGGTGTTAGCTGGGAGCAGGGTCAGTGCTGGGCACCGGCTGGGTTCCGAGAGGGCTGCCCAGAAGCACTTGGAGTGGGGCAGCACCTGCCCCCCACAGGCACGGGTTGTGGCCAGAGGGGGTGGCCGTGAGCTGAGTGTCCCCCACACCATGGAGCCAGGCAGCGAGTGGGACCTGAGCGTGGGCCCTGGCTGGTCAGGCGCTGCCACCTCTGGTGCCCAGAGGCCTCAGACATCCCCCCAGCTCCTGCTGAGTCTGTCCCCGGAGCAGCCTCAGGGGGTCAGGGCCACTGGCCAGGGCCCAGCTGCCCCAGCCTCTGTGCCTTCCCCACAGGCGGGGAACAGGGCTGTTTGGTGATGCGTGGAAATCATACAGGCTCGAGTCTCAGCCCACTCACGCGCCGGCCCTCCCGCTCCCTGCGTGTGGCTCGGGGCCTGGGCAGGGCCACTAGCTGGGCCCCCAGCTGCCACGCGCCCTTCGTCAGGGTCCTTGTGGGCATCCACCGCCCAGGGCCCAGCCCCCCGGTCCCGAGGCCCACGGCCACGCGGTGAGTGCCCCGCGTACCCCCTGGCGTGCGAGACGATCAGCTCGGGACTTCTGAATGGCAGACCCGGTCGTGTGCCCCACGCAGACCTCGCACCCTGTGGCCAGCGGCCACAGTCTCTTCAGGCCCCTGCGGCTCAGGGCCCAGGCTCCTGCCGCCCCTTTGCTCCCAGGAAAGCAGCCCCGTCCTGCCCAGACCAGGGAGTCAGAGGCCCAGAGATGGGTGCAGGGGGGGTCCCCACGCAGCCCGCCTGCTCCCTCCCAGCCAGAAAGCCGGCTCCTGGGAGTCCACAGGGCAGAGGGTGGGCAGGGCAGGGCAGGGCAGGGGCTGGGCGGGGCAGCTCCTCCAGAGCCGAGGCAGCTCCAGGCACCTGCAGAAACACCTGAAGAGGTGGCTGGACATGAAGGCGGCCCCCGCTGGACCCCACACGGTCGGCGGGTCCTGGAGGTTCCCTGGGCAGGGAGGCCTGGCTGAGGCCCAGAGCAGGCGCCGCGGGCCCTGGAACACGACCTTCGGGGGCAGAGCCTTGGGGAGCGTGACCTCGGGGGATGTGGCCTGGGGGGGGCCTGGCCTTCTCTGCCAAATGGGGAGATGGAGCAGAGGGGTTGTCTGTCTCTCTAGCTCTATCTCCGCCCTTCCCTCCCCTCCCCACCCTTGGCCCCGCTCCCGCCTGGCTCCCGCTCACTCCTTCCCAGCAAGGAGCCGGCGGCCGGGAGCAGCCCCAGGAGAGCCCTGTGACCGGGCAGGGGCTGGCGGCTGCCAGGCTGCCTCCTCCTACCCGCAGTGCCCCCTCCCGGGTGCCCGGCCTTCAGGACACTCCCGGGCAGGGCGGCAGCGCGGCAGGCCCCGTCCTTGCGGGCGAGGAGCCTGGCCGAGCCTCGGAAGGGCGCCGGTGTGTACACTCCACTTAAAGGATAACTTCTGACTGTTTTCTTAATGGAAGAGCAAATATTGACGTCTTAGAAACCAAAGGGCAGGAGCGAGTGTGTGGGAGGAGCGGCTGGGCCGTGGCGCGCCCGGCAGGAGCGCTGGGGGCACTGGGCTGCGTTTCTGCCCGGGGTTGCCGCACGGCGGGCGCCAGTGCCCTCTGCCGGGAGGGGTCGGCCCTCCCCAGCGCCCTTCCTGTCTGGAAGCCAGACGTGGGGCGGGGGCATCTTGGCTGGGGGGGGCGGGGCCCCAGCCCCATCCCCACTGCTGTGGTGGCCACTGGCCCTGCCTTGTTGCGGGGTGGCCCACGGCGACTCAGGGTGGCCGACGCGCCGGTGCTGATTGTCAGGTTACTAAGACGGAACCAGACAAAGGCCGCTTCGGCCCAGAGCAGGGAGGCTGCGGCGGCGCTGAGGAGCAGGGAGATGCCCTGGGCAGCCACCGCGAGGGGCACCGTCGGCTCTGGTTGTTCTGTGTCCTAACCCGCCGTGGCCCTCCGCCCGGCCTCGACGTGTGCACTGGCCATCTCCGGCAGCTCGGGCCCGCCCCGTGCGCTTCCCAAGCATGCACACGAGGCGTGTGTGCACACGATATCACGTGTGGTGCATGCTGGTGCGTGTGCGCATGTGCATTCGGGAAGAACAGCCTGGCACGCAGGCCGTGTGCCTGTGGGGCTGGGGGTGCACTTTTTCAGGGCAGCCCAGGTTCCGAGAGCTCTTAGGCGCCAGGCCCAGCTTCCCACATTCTCCCAGGGCACCCCAATGTGTGTCACGTGTCCTCGAGCCGCCCTGGGGTAGCTCTGCTGAGCTGCGAGGCTTTGCAGCCCCTTAGGTGTGGAGGAGGCTGAGAGAGGCAGCTGGGGACCACGCTGCCCTCCCGCCCCCTGCCCTGGGGTGCCAGGCCTGGCTTCCATACAAGCTTCTGGTGCCTCCTGGGGCAAGCGCCCAGGACCAGTGTGGGGGCCGGGGCAGGAGGCGCAGGTGAGGGTCTGGCAGACGAAGCCCACGGCTCCTGTCACTGCCCTGGCCAGGAGCTGCCGGCGAGGCTGTCATCCTCGATCTCCGGGTCGCCTCACGCTCCATGCTGGCCACCGCCTGCAGGGCAGCTGATGGTCTCAAATGCCGGGGGAGCCCCTCCTGCTTGGACCGTGGGGCTGGGGCTGAGGCGGCCGCGGCGGAGCCAGAGCTTCAATGTGCGTCAGCGCTGAGCTGGCCGGGAGGGGCCCCGATGCTGGGCGCTGGGCAGCGTGTGGAGTCAGGGTGACATCACAGCCCCTGTGGGGCCCGGCCAGCTGGGGGAGGGGGCCAGGGGGACTCAGCCGCGTCGCCCGAGTGCCCGGCCCTGCCTCCCCGCGCTGGCCGGGGCAAGGAGGCTTCTGAAGGCGGTTTTCATGGGGTCAGTGTCTGGGGTCAGGCCCGGGTCAGCGAGCAGAAGCCAATTGTCCCCCAGAGGCCTGGCCACTCCCAAGAGCCTGGCCATCCTGCGGCCACCGAAGGGCTCCAGCTAATTGAGGGTTGGCCAGGCCCAGCCGCACGCGGGCTGCCATCCGCTGAGATGAAAGGGTCCTTGGGGGCGCTGCTGGAAACCACAGCTGCCAGAGCGGGGGCAGCATCCTCTCCTCGGTGGCCGTGGCGGCCTTCTGGGGGCAGGGCCGGGCCCAGTCCAGCCCCGCCACCTGCCATCGCCTGCCCCCGTACCCTCCTGACCCCTCCGTCCCCGGCCCTCAGCGCTGGCAGGGGCAGACCCAGTCACGCCCAAGGCCCTTGCACTGTCCTCACAACAGCCCCAGGAGGCCCCGCGCCCCTGCTCTGAGCTGCAGCGAGTCGGGGTGTCATGCCTGGCCCCTCCTGCCCACAGGACGCCCCGACTCCTCCTGGCAGCCTGCGCCCTGACACCCTCACTCTTGTCTGTGCACACACCCTGCTCCTCAGCCAACAGACAGGCGACCAGCAGGGCCTCGGTTTACCTATCCAAGTGCCCCCTCCCAGCAGCAGCCCTGGGGGACTCGGGTCCTCAAAGCTCCCAAACACTGACCTCTCCGCCAGCACTCGCCCCACACCCACTGCCCTGTGCCCCCAGAAGCCCCAGGAGGGGCTCCGTATCCCTGCCAAGCTGCAGCTCCTAGGGTGCCAGCCCCAGACACACCGGGCGACGGGTCTTCCTGCCGCTCAGCATGTTTGTTCTTGCTCATGGGAAAGCTGGTGACCCCAAATCCCTGTGGGGGCTCCCAGGGCCTCCACCCCTGCCTCATGCTCCCCAGGGGAAGCACTTAGGGGTCACACCCCCACAGAAGTTTCTGCTCCTTCGGGCCCAGCCCCAGGGCTTGAGTCTGCTCGTGGGCCCGCAGCCCCAGAGGCCGCCTGCCGGGGGTCAGCTTGGGCAGGTGCCCAGGGTGCTGCGCCTGTGCCCTGTGAGGATGGGAGGATGGAGGCGAAGCCTGAGCGGCAGCTGGCCACATCTCGAGACGCCCTCGTGGGCGGGCCCCGGCCAGAGTGGGGCCCCGCGCCGGGCCCTGAGTGTCTGGGGCCTCCCCGCCCCGCACCCAGCCCCGGCTGCCCCTGCCTGGCGGCCCTGAGCATGGCCCCTGCGTCCCTGACTCAGCTCCCAGTGCCCACTCCCTGGGGCTGCCGTGACAAGGGGCCGCCCTGGGTGGGTCCCGCCACAGGCTGCTGCTCCCTGCTGGAGGTCGCGAGTCAGATGGTGCGTCCCCCCGGCTGTAAGGGAGTCTGTCTGGCGGCCTCGGTGCTGGCGTGGCTGCAGGCTGGGTGTCCCTGGGCTCCGGCCCGGCCCATCTCCGCTGTGGCTCTGGGCACACCTGTCGCCAGGCTGAGGTCCCGTCTGTCACCAGGTGATGTGTGTGGCGCGTAAGGGTGGGTGTCGCCCCTGGCACCACACATGTCACCGGTCAGCGCTGAGCAGTCTCCGTCCTGTGGATGCTGACTCCCAGGTGCCTTGGTTGACGGGGGGGTGTGTTTTAGGGGCGCAGACCCACGCCTCTACAGTGTATGCGATCACCACGCCCACCAGCAGGGCCCCACAACCCTCCATCAACCACCTCAGTGCCCCCAGCTTCCTGTCTCGAAGTGACTGCATCTGATGACCCACTTGGGGCCTGGGGGAGCAGAGAAACAAGACCAAGGGTGAGGGAGCCCCGCTTGGGGCAGGTGGGGACAGGGCTGGATGCAAACTTGGGGTTCTATGTGGCCCATGGGGGTCAGCTGCGGCCTGTCCCATCCAGGCTGCTCCAGGCACGAGACTGACCTGTGAACCACTCAGGACAGAGCCTCAGGGGTGAGGCACCGTTGCCGTGACCTGGCCTGCAACCGCCCAGGCCAGCAGGGCCGACTGGCGAGAGCCTTCAGTCTGGGCAGAGGGCTGAGAGCAGCAGCTGGACTCCGAGCAGAGGCAGTGCCCAGATGTGGCCGCCTCTCCCCTCCCTGCCCCAGGCGGCCTGCTGGCGGGTGCCCCACTTCCGGAGCCCAACCCCAGAGAGGAGACAGTGACTCACAGCCAAGGCCTCCGGGAGGACGGAGGTGACCAGGCCACAAGGAGGGGGCGTCTGGCCACAAAGCAGCACCCCAGCTCAGTGTGCAGCCCATAGGGCAGTGGGGGGCAGGCCCGCATCTTGGGAAAAGCGGGTGGGCCACAAGGCATCTGGCTGGGGAGCAGGGAGACCACACTGGCCACAGGAGACTGGAAGGGACCCCTGCCCCAGAATGTGGCTGTCTGGGGGGTTGCCGAGCGCCCTCGGGCAGGGTGGGCGAGGCCTGGGCGCCTGCAGAGCAGACGGGGCTGGGGGCGAGGGGCAGGGGCGAGGGCGGGGGCTGCATTCTCACCCAGGCCCTGAGCCCCCGGAGCAGGTCTCAGTGCCTGGAGCCCCGGGCAGCCCTGGGATGGAGGGAAATGGAGCAGGAGCTGGGAGAGGTGGGGAGGGGAGAGGCCGGAGAGGGGAGGGGCGGGGAGGGGAAGTCCAGGGCCGCATCTCCCTGCCCTGGGGCAGTTTCCACAGCGGGAGACTCTGCCGCAAACTCCCGTCCCTCAAGCCCTTGCATCGGGCCCTCTTTGTCCCCCGCAGCTGCGGGACACAAGCTTCAGGCCTCTTTGCTGCCCGGCTCCCACCTCCTGGCCACTTGCCTGTGCTGGCGTGGCTGGGGCCGTGCTGAGGCCACAGGCTCCTCACCGCGCCTCCTCCCGCCCACCTCGGCCACGGCGCAGGTCAGGGAGCCCCTGGAGGGTCGATGGCCCAGCACGGGCTGTCCACTGCCAGTCAGGGTGACCGCAGGGCCCGGGAGGCCTGGGGAGCGGGCCTCTGTGCAGGAGGCGGGGCCCCGCTGGCCCCATGTTGACCACATTTGGGCTCAGAGGCAGGTCCCCCGCCCACTGGCCAGTGCTGTCGTTTAACCTCCTCCACGAACCCGTCGGGACCGGGAGGGAAGCCGGGACCCCAGAGCCTGGGAGCCCAAAGAGTGGCTTGACACCTTCCCCTGGCGGGTGCTGCCCAGGAACCCCTCATCTGGCAGTGCCTCTCCCTGCTCTGCTGTCCCCAGGCGTGGGTTGGGGACGCTGTGGGAAGGGGCCACACTTCGTGGAGTCCCACACAGAAAAGCGGCGTGTCCTGCAGCACCTCGTGGGGCAGGAGGCGGGGGTGGCCCTGAGGGCCCGTCCGGAACCCAGGCGGGAGGCGGAGGACCCACCGGAGCCGAGCTGGCCGCCCGCAGGTGCCTGGGTGTGGGCGGAGGCTGCAGGCCGGGACGGCAGGACCAGCGAGCAAGGGTGGGCTGGGGTCAGCACAGT